>NW_028318385.1:1230000-1845000 GCF_062004578.1 Staurois parvus
TGAAGAAATGACACTTTGCTACAATGTAAAGTAGTGAGTGTACTGCTTGTATATCGGTGTAAATTTGCTGTCCCCTCAAAATAACTCAACAAACAGCTATTCATGTCTAAACCGCTGGCAACAAATGTGAGTACACCCCTAAGTGAAAATGTTCAAATTGGGCCCAATTAGCCATTTTCCCTCCCCGGTGTCATGTGACTCGTTAGTGTTACAAGGTCTCAGGTGTGAATGGGGAGCAGGTGGGTTAAGTTTGGTGTTATCGCTCTCACTCTCTCATACTAGTCCCTGGAAGTTCAACATGGCACCTCATGGCAAAGATATCTCTGAGGATCTGAAAAAAAGAATTGTTGCTCTACATAAAGATGGCCTAGGCTATAAGAAGATTTCCAGGACCCTGAAACTGAGCTGCAGCATGGTGGCCAAGACCATACAGCGGTTTAACAGGACAGGTTCCACTCAGAACAGGCCTCGCCATGGTCAACCAAAGGAGTTGAGTGCACGTGCTCATCGTCATATCCAGAGGCTGTCTTTGGGATATAGATGTATGTGTGCTGCCAGCATTGCTGCAGAGGTTGAAGGAGTGGCGGGTCAGCTTGCCAGTTCTTAGATCATACGCCGCACACTGCATAAAATTGGTCTGCATGGCTGTCATCCCAGAAGGAAGCCTCTTTTAAAGATGATGCACAAGAAAGCCCGCAAACAGTTTGCTGAAGACAAGCAGATTAAGGACATGGATTACTGAAACCATGTCCTTTGATCTGACGAGACCAAGA
Source organism: Staurois parvus (assembly GCF_062004578.1). Lineage (NCBI taxonomy): Eukaryota > Metazoa > Chordata > Amphibia > Anura > Ranidae > Staurois > Staurois parvus. The sequence goes on from NW_028318385.1 coordinate 1,230,774, forward strand.
TAAACTTATTTGGTTCATATGGTGTCAAACATGTGTGGTGGCAACCAGGTGAGGAGTACAAAGACAAGTGTGTCTTGCCTACAGTCAAGCATGGTGGTGGGAGTGTCATGGTCTAGGGTTGCATGAGTGCTGCCGCACTGGGGAGCTACAGTTAATTGAGGGAACCATGAATGCCAACATGTACTGTGACATACTGAAGCAGAGCATGATCCCTTCCCTTCAGAGACTGGGCTGCAAGGCAGTATTCCAACATGATAACTACCCAAAACACACCTCCAAGAGGACCACTGCCTTACTAAAGAAGCTGGGGGTAAAGGTGATGGATTGGCCAAGCATGTCTCCAGACCCAAACCCAATTGAGCATCTGTGGGGCATCCTCAAACGGAAGGTGGAGGAGTGCAAGGTCTCTAACATCCACCAGCTCCGTGATGTCATCATGGAGGAGTGGAAGAGGACTCTAGTAGCAATCTGTAAAGCTCTGCTGAACGACATGCCCAAGAGGGTTAAGGCAGTGCTGGAAATTAATGGAGGCCACACAAAATATTGACACTTTGGGCCCAATTTGGACATTTTCAGTTAGGGGTGTACTCACTTTTGTTGCCAGCGTTTTAGACATTAATGGCTGTGTGTTGAGATATTTTGAGGGGACAGCAAATTCACACTGTTATGCAAGCTGTACACTCACTACTTTACATTGTAGCAAAGTGTCATTTCTTCCGTGTTGTCACATGAAAAGGTATAATAAAATATTTACAAAAATGTGAGGGGTGTACTCAGTTCTGTGAGATACTGTATATCTGACATTTTGGATTCAACATGGGAAACCCTTTGCTGTACCTCATGCACAGAATAGTTTACTTTTGTAATCATATTGACCATGTCCATGTGCAGAGAGTCTTTAAGAGCTATTACCATGTCTTTAAGGTCAGATACAGAAATTGGCTGCACAGAGGCAGGAAATTCCTCTAGAGAAGGCTGCTGCATGGAAGGTAGTGAGCCTTGTAGTAACTCCTCTGTGTCTGTGTCAGCATGAGAGTCCCCCTGCTTTGACTTTTTAGACTTGATAGAGTTGTAAGTAGTGTAGCTCTCAGGTGGAGACAACTCACCAGGTGAAGGAGGGGCAAGCAGATTGCAGTGCCCATTGAAGAGGAGGAATAGCTGTCATCATAGGAGAAGGCAGAGTCTGGGTGAGGTGAGAGCCAGATGCCATTGGCGCCATCTTTTTCTTGGTCCGGAACAGGAGAGAAGTCCATCAGATTGTGGAGCTCAGACCTTGAATTTCCCCTTTTCAGCATAGTGGAAGGATGCAGGAGGTTTTACCAACCCTGGAGAAGATAGGAGAGGCACTCTGATGTCGCTGTATAGCCACTGAGCAGGCCGATGGACCGGAGCTTTGTCAGAACACAGCAGTCCTGGAAGCCGGTTAGCCACGTCCCCCAAAATAGTGATTTTTTTTTAGTTTAAAGATTCATCTCCCATTGTTTGATTTCTTTGAAGTTCACAGAACCCTGCTAAAATTGAACCCAAGGAAGTTTGACTATCTCTCTCCCTATTCTTTTTCATTCATGTTACTCATTTTGTCAAAACCTTCAGTACAACTACTTTGGATTCCCATTTACCTCCCTCTCTCCTGGAAGCCAATATTTCTGTGATTCAGAAACCAGGTAAGGATCCAGTCCCGTGTCCCAATTATACTCATTTCCTCCTTAATAGAGGCCTGTAGATTTTTTCAAGAATTTCAGCCAACCGCTTGTTAACTTTTTTTACTTGCATTATTGGTATGGAAGAAGCAGGTTTTACTCTTAGTAGAGAGAGTGGCAACAATACAATCAAATCTTTGCATCTGCATCTCCTTGGCTACATGATCAGGCAAAATTCCAAGGGCCTCCTCCTGTCTGCAGATGCGAAGAAGGCCTTTGATAGAATAGCATCAGACTACATAAAGCAGGTCCTACTAGCACTATGTTTATGACTGCGCATGATGTCCTGGATCATGTCATTCTATTCCAAATCAAAGGTCCGAATTCAATGGGATTTTATCCCAGACATTCTTAATATCAAATGGCACTAGACAGGGTTATCCCCTTTCACCCCTCATTTTCATTTAATCACTTGAACCCCTTTTTTCATACCCTAAAACTAAACTTCCCCATAAATGTGATCACAATAGGAAAGTCAAAGTATCTTGTTGTCACTTTTGCCAATGACCTCCTATTCTTTTATCCCAACCTTTGACCTCATTGCCGAATCTGATTTAGGCATTTGTTTAATTTAGCTATATTTCTAGCTTCTCAATTATAGTCAAATTAGTGATCTGAAATATAATGCTTCCAAAATCCCTTGTGTTGTAGCTCTCTCAGTCTTATCCCTTTCCCTGGGAATATATTTAAGAACTCAGGTTTCTGTAGTGCTCAAAGATCTGTTTAAAATCAACTTCCCATCCTTATTCCAGAAGTTTCTATATGTTCTTCGTGAATGAGATCTGCCCATATTTTCATGACTGGGAACAGAGAACAGAAATAATTAAAATAAATATCTTCCATTTAATGCAAACAATCCCCATCAAATTATGGGTACCTGCAAAAAAAATAGCTATATTTGTGTAGAAAGATGCATACCCTAGACCAGTGGTCTCCAAACTGTGGCCCGTGCACTGAATGTGACCCTTTTGTTGCCTCTACCCAGCCCTCGGAGTATAATTCCTCCCATTGATGCCAACAAAGAGGCACCATTTCTTCCACTGGTACCAACTATGGGGCATTTTTCCTTCCACTGACACCAATGATGGGGCACAATTCCCCCCACTGATATAAACAATTATGTACTATTCCTCTAACTAATACCAAGGATGTACCTAATTGGGGCACTAGTCTTCATACTAATACCAATGATGGGGTACTATTTCTCCCATTAATACCAAAGATGGGGTACTATTCCTCCAACTAATACCAAGGATGGGGCACTATTCTTTTCTCTGATACCAATGATGGGGCACTATTCCTTCTGATACCAATGATGGGGCACTATTCATCCCACTGACACTAATGATGGGGCACTATTCCTCCCCCTGACATCAATGTTGGAGCACTATTCCTCTCCCTGACACCAATGATGGAGCACTATTCCTCCCACTGTCACCAATAATGGAGCAATATTACTTCAACTAATACCAATGATGGGGCACTGTTCCTCCAACTAATACCAATGACTGGACACTATTCCTCCTTCCACTGACTACAAGCACTATGTCATTTTTTTTACTCCTACTGACGCTGGGACATTTTCTTCTCCCACTGGCCACTCCGGCCCTCCTAGAGTCTGAAGGACAGTAAACTGGCCATTTGTTTAGAATATTTGGAGACCCCTGCCCTAGACTGAACTTTGGATGCTATGATTTGGACTTCCTTCTCTAACACACTTGGAAGCACATTAAAAATTAAATAGTCAACCAATGCTGACTCTCTACTCTGCAGACCTTCAATAAACTGGAAGTCTCTCCACTTACCTTTGCAGAAGGTATTACATAATTTCATAGATTGGCTAAATTGAACAAACTAACCAAATTGATCTGGTCTCTTACACTTTTAGAAGACAACCCAGACCTTTTCCCAGGACTGTCACTCCAGTTCTTACCTCTATGGCAACTAGAATTCTTGTCCTGTGTGTATGACGTTACAGACAACACAGGCAATCTTTTCAAATCTCAGTTAGAACCTAGGGGCCCCATTCTCTTTTGCTCCTATCTCCAGGTTCAAAAGTACATTTTGAACCATAAAAACAAGGTAAATTTAGTTCTACTCTCTCACCCACTATGATGACATGAAGGCATTATACAATCTGTGTAATAGCTCCATCTCTGACAATACTATGGTTACATTTCGGGCAAACTGGTAAAATTACTTAAATTGCCAATTCACCCAAGAACAATGGAACTGAATATGCACCTAAACGCACAAAAGCTCTATCAGCTGTACTGGTGATGCAAGCTCTTTTTTTTCACAACTGGTGAACTTGCCCATTTATTATACCCTTGTAAACTGCCACTGGATCTCAATAATCACTGGTAGTTGTCATACCCTAAAACCAACAGCATACTCCATCATTCTAAGGAATCAGTGTTTTCTTACAACAAAACTGTAGGCATCCATTGTATGAATGTCCCAAAAACAGTAATTCCCCTCCATTGCAAATGTAACACTTTTAGCTACTTTTTCAATCTTTTTACCCCCTTATTCTGAAGAGTGTTCAAGACATATAGATATTATACAAAATCGGACTATCCACGTTGTATTTTATATTCTTTTTTATCACATGATCCATCTAATGGGGATATGGTCCTTGTACCTGCCTGAATGCAATACCAATTGCAGTGTCTGAATTGTACTTTGATGTATGTCTTGATAAATAAAGTTTAAAAATTACATTAATAAAAGCAACCAACCACTAAAAATTTGAATTGTGTCACCACTTGGATAAAAGCTTTGGATAGTAGGTTGCCTGTACCTATTTGCCCATCATGAGTGACTACCATCAGACTTTATTTGGCTATACACCAACATTATACCACATCCTATGTTACCACTATAAACATAAATTGCTAAAGAGTATTTTTTCTTCCTTCTTGGCAACAAAAATGCTTAATTAACCTTTAGAGTGTCATTTGTATTCAAACCACACATTTACATCAGCCAGTGATCATTTTCAGTGTAACACAATTAAGATATACTAAATCTTCCTTAACAGCCAATCAAGATTCTCTAAATAATATAATTTGGAAAATTAAGTTAACTGCATCGTAGCAATCAGCATTCTCAATGTAAACATATCATAATCTAGCAAATGAAATTTTATCAAAATGTATATCAATATTCTTTGCTTACAAAAATCGTTATTATTCTATACAACATTACCCACAAAATATATCTTTATATCAAAAAGGAGGATATCTATTTTTATGTCTTGGTAACCTTCTGATCTTGGAGGAAGGTTTGATCAGTTAGGCTGTAATTTGTCAAGCGATTATGATGTGTATGATTATATAAATAATATTTTATAGAAAAACGTTTTTAGTGATCAGAACTTTTACATACCATCAATGATTATGCAGAGAATCTGTGGAAAGTGAATTGTTGACTACATTTATATTTTTTATTAAAAACAATAGATATTCAGTACCCATTGTTACCCAAGATGTCTCTTTTTGCAGGTAAAGCTTTCTAATAAAGACTTTCTGAAATTTATATTGATTACACTTAGATTGTTAAAGGCTGTATATAATAAACAATTTCCATTCTTTAACCACTTGCCCTCCTGAGGATTTACCCCCCTTCCTGACCAGGCCATTTTTTGCATTACTGCACTGCGTTACTTTAACTGACAATTGTGCGGTCATACACCACTGCACCCAAATTAAATTTACCTAATATTTTCCCATTAATTGAGCTTTCTTTCGGTGGTATTTGATCGCCTGTGAGGTTTTTTTATTTTTTGCTCTATAAAAAGAAAAAAGCCAACAGAATAAAATTATATTTTTTACTTTTAAAATCATATCCAGTAAAAAAATGAAACAAAATCAAATTTCATCATAAATTTACACCATAATGTATTCTGCTACATGTTTTTGCTAAAAAAAAAATCCCAACACGTGTAAATTAATTGTTTTACATGAAAGTTTTAGCATTTTGAAATGGCGGTATATCTACTGGAATTATTATTTTTTCACTAGTAATGGTGGTGATCAGCGACTTATAGCAGGACTACGGCGGACATTCTGGCATTGGGGGGAACTGACTCGGTATCACTGACATCCCCAGTGACACCAATACAGTGATCAGTGCTAAAGAAAAGCACTGACACTGTACTAATGGCACTTGGCAGGAAGGGTTTAACATGAGGGGTGATCAAAAGGTTAACTGTGTGCAGGAAGTGTTTTACTAGGGGGCCGTGTCAGTGTGCTTTACTGTAATCACACTGCTCTGGATGGCTGTTCTGTGCAAAGCCATCCAGAGCAGTGTGCCCGAGCTAACAGGCAGGAGGACTGTTAGTAAACAAAACAGTCCTCCTCCCCATCAGAGATCTTTGGAAATCACCGGGCGCTAGCAAGTAATTACCAGCCAGGACTCGGTGATTGACGTGAATGGCGGTGCGGGTAGGGCGCACACGCAGCTCGCATGTGCCCCCCTACCCAGAAATGCAAAATCACATATATATACATGACTTTACACACCTGTGCCTCTCTGTAGCTTTATTTCTGCTATAGGGTGGATGGGAAGTGGTTAATGCAAAACGTTATCACCTTTTTTTCCATCCTTTGTTGCTGATTTCCTGCATCTTTGCTGTTACATCCTTCCTATATGCACTCATGGCTGCATGCAGTGGGCCATGTCTGAGTAATGTAAATTGCAGTTTCTATAAGAAGCCTATGGGATAGAGCAAGAGCACAACTGAGAAAGAGGGATAAGCATTGTCGCCCCTAACAGGAATTACTTAAATAAGAACTTTTATCACTGATCAGCAGGTATTATTTTAATAAAAGCTACAGATTTAAAATGATTAAAAATAAATACTAAAATATATTAACAGGAGGAAGATTATTGTATATGAGGTTTTAGGAATTCAGTTTACACATATTTTAAAGAAAAGCTAAAGCTGTAGCCAAAAAGGGCAATCAGAGGGCACAAGACTGATCACTCGATTGCCTGTTGTCTCCCTGCTTGGCCTTTACAGTATCCTTGTGTTGTAGCGGCCATCTTGAAAGAGAAAGGGGGTTTTGCTTCCTCATGTCAGCTGCTCCTTATAGCTAGTGGTCTTATGATTAGTAGAGAAATATTGAAACTTAAATGATATTGTAGTGATTGGGTTTGCATAATCTTTAGGTCACCTGCCATAACCTATTATTATCCTTTTCAATGTTTTAAGGATTTCAGTGTGTTGTTATTTTTTTCCATACTGTATATCATCTAAATTACATTGCTATTTGAATGCTAGTCACATTTTTGTAGATAGGGCCCCAAAAATTTACATTTCATTTAGGAAAATGGGAAAACAGAGGTAATTAAATCATTTGTTTTGTAGTTTTGTACTACAGTATATCTGTCATGTGTTTGCAGCCTGTCAGGGTAAAACAGTAGGATGATAATGCTCATTAATAATAACAGTGACACTATATAGAAACAGGCAAAAAGGGTTTCCCATATTTTTGGCCATACAAAGGAACATCTTACATAGGCACAATGAAAGTATCCCATTAATACCAGAGTTTATTTCTGCCAAATCCAACACTACAATGTAACCCTCATAAGTACATTGGTTTTAATAGCTACTTATGCATCATAAATTCAGTCTTTAAACCAGCCTAAATCTTTCCATGCTCATCATGCTGTTCTGTGGACATAATTGTCTTCCAGCACCAATTAGTTCTCAACCTTTTAAGCAAGATCGTTGACTTCCTCATTATTCTTCAGCAATTAATGCATAAAACAATTAGTCCCAAATGGATACTAATCTAAAATGTTAATAACCTTTTTCTTAACAAAATTGCCTTAGCTGCAAACATTTGGTTAAGACTGAATAGAAAATTCAATAATTTTCTTTATACATTTTGTGTGTATGTCCACAAACCGTGGGTATATTAAGTCTATAAATTGAGCTAATATTTTAATTCTACTTTTCCCTCTGAAGTATTTTTCCTGTTGCTCATTTTAGACAATATATCTTACTGTGCTCTCACAGCAACACTCTAATTTTCCTTTATGAAGATACTTACTCTAATTACTTTGGTTAATTAGATTTTTCTCAGCCAACATGGTTAAAAGAATAAAATAAAAGCCCACAAGGGTATCTCTCTGGCCTTACCCTCCTCCGTTCAACATCACTAATGATGCCCTGTTAGATGACCCTTTTGTTTCTCACTGTGGGGTCTCATTTTGCTACCCTACTTGTTTAATTCACACACCCTTATACCTAAGTCCCTGCTGAGGACAGCAGGCAATTTAAACCTGAGTGCAGCAACTAATTAAATCAATATGAGATAATGAACAGCAATTAGAGGTCCGGCTAGGCACATCTTTTCTTGTAAATACTGTTGCTCTCCCAACGGGAAGCTCTTTTTTCTAATAATCTGTGTATATTTCATTTCCAGAAGCACTAATTCCCTAAAGAAGCAATTTGGAAAAGTGATTTGTTTATCTGTAAAACTGCCAAATAATTTACTTTAAATTGTCTGTGTTTTTTTGTTTTACTTTATCATTAAGCAAACTGAGACAGTGAATCCATTTTTCTATTTGGCTTACTTTTTTTTTCTTTTACTGCTGGGATATCGTACAGGGAATAATTTGCATGTTTTGTATCCAAGCACTTGTAGCATATTAAATATATTGGCTCAATTTACTAAGCTATAGCACACGTGTTATTTGCTATAACAATCAAACTTTAATCAATATGATTGTTATTTTCAGAATAAATTGCTGTAAATAATGGTATACATAGTAAATCATTTTTACAGCATAGGGAACTGGGGTTTATATATGTATATTAAACAGAATTAGGAAAATATCTCAATGCTTAGTTAAAAAATACATTGTGTTTACTGTATATATTTGTTACTAACAAACACATTTTAGTTCTATATATATCCAAACTTTTGATTCACATTATGTTTTTAAATTGCATACTCAAACACTCAAACAGGTGAGAGATATAACAGCTGACTTAGTAAAGGAGTTGGGAATTTTTGCTCAGTAAATTAAATGTTCACCTTAATTATCTAATCATGTGAAAAGCAAATTGTTATTGTTTAACTATTTAACCCCTTTCCTGCTGCCGCCTCCTGTCCCTTTAAGAGCTTCTAAATGCCAGGAGGCTGGCATTATGGTCATGTGACTGCTGTGATTGACTGTTACAGCATTCACATTATGAGAAAGCTCCCAATCAAAACAATGTATCGGGAGCTTTCCGGTTCCCAACAATAACTGTGCTGGAAGTGCACAGGGCGCACGCACTCAGCACAGAAAAGGGACACATATACAGTATATGCAGCCTCTCAGTGGTAAAGCCCACCCACTGAGAGGCTGCATATATTTATTTATTTATTTATTTATTTCAGGTACTTCTATAGCGCCATCAATTTACACAGAGCTTTACATATATATTATACATTCACACCAGTCCCTAACCCTCAAGGGGTGTACAATCTAAGGTCCCTAGCTTACATTCATACATACACATACTAGGGACAATTTAGACAGGATCCAATTCACCTACCAGCATGTCTTTGGAGTGTAGGAGGAAACCGGAGTACCTGGAGGAAACCCACGCAGGCACAGGGAGAACATGCAAACTCCAGGCAGCAGGTGCCATGGCTGGAATTCGAACCAACGACCCTAGTACTGCCAGGCGGAAGTGCTAACCATTGAGCCACTGTGCTGCCCCCATATATGTTTACCTCTGGTGGGAAGTGGTTAATCTACACATGATTGTGTTTTCAAAATTAGCAGGAATTTGATTTTACATGACTGGGCAACTGAAGTGAATATTCACTCATTTTATTGAGGAAAACTCTTTTAGTAATCCAGTCTCATAATTCAATTTTTTTAGATAATTTTATTATAATTTTCGACAAACTAAAATAAACCAAAACATAGAAACAGTCTGCATTGAAGGGCAAAGTTACAACAAGGCGAAAAGATGCAACTAAACATTACCAAAGTGCAGCTCAACACATGGGGGGCAGTACATTCATTGTTCAGTTATAGCTAAACCACGTACTTTAAAAAAAAGCATGAAGTAGTAGACAGCCTGTAAGTAATAAATAGAAATTGTTGCAGATCACCATTCTTTTCATGGTAAGCTGGCATATCACATCATTCCACCATGACCAGATAGAGTTAATCTTGTATTTAGCATTTCCTAAATAATAAGTGTAAGTGTTCTTCATAGGATATAGTTTTTTTTAATTCTGAGGTCCAATCATTAACGGAAGGTGGGCATTTTAAGGTCCATTTTTGGACTATAATTCTGTGTGCAGCAAAAAGGTGTCTGGTATAGCTATCAACAGGTGATCACCTGCAGGAGAAATCTCAAAATTACCAAGGATACATTTTATTGGGTCAACAGGCAACTTGATACCAAATATGTTATTAATGTTTGTAATTACTTCAACCCAATATCTCTGTAATTTTGGAGTAATGAGTAGATTAATAAGATTCCCCTAGGTTGGTCACATGTATTGCAGTTAAGAGTCAGCTCTCACACCATATTGGAGAAATTCTGAAGTACAATAGGTGACAAAGTATAAAAAGTAGTGTTTGTTTTTAGGAGGGGATAAATACATTAGTTGGGCAGGCTGTATTATCTCATCCCAGATATCTCAGATACTGTAGGACCCAAATTTTACTTTCCATCAGAAGAGGGTATTTAACTAAAATGTATTTAATTGTGAGTAAATATGTTAAATGATGCCCTTAGTTTTATCACTGCGTACTATCATATCCAATACTGGGATGGGTTCAAAGGAGGATAAAGTAAAAAGCCTTTGAGTCCATTGTAGATATCAAATTTAAAAATATTTTTAAAACCAGTTCTGGTCCAAATCAAACTTGACAAATAACTGCTGGACGGTCTTGAGAGTATTATCAATGTAGAGCTGGAAAGAGGTGGAGACACCAGCCTCCTCCCATCTTCCAAATCCTGTCAGCTTGCAGAGTTCAGGCAATAGGTCATTGGCCCAAAGTAATTTTTACGGTATCTCAAATCTTGCCATTTAGAGTCATCATAGGAAGATGAGGGCTCAATTTCAAGAAGCTAAGTGTATTTGAGGCTAATAGAGGGATCCTACCAGATTGTAGTAAATACACCATAATATAGGAAGAGGTGGGCTGGTTTTCCTGCTCCTAACCAGTCAAACATTGCGCCACAATAAAGTAGACCCAAGGGGTTTGGTACTGCAAATTCAGATATATCTTTGTTTTCAATAGTTTTTTATTTATTGTATTTTGCAAAGGAGGAAATACGTAGATACAGTACATACAATAAATCAGTATTCACACAATGCCCAAGGGATACAATAAGTGCAAATGTGAATACAAAACTTGCAGTAAAAGTCATAAAAGAGAGGTATCTGTCTAATTGCATCAAGAGTCATGTACTCCAAAGGGTTCCCTGAATGGACCATACAAAAGACTCTAAACATGTAGTAGGCAGATACAAGCACTTAAGCAATCCTGTATATGTTAAAGATGAAGCTAAGTACTGATGACTCCTCTCTTACAAGATCATTCAACGTTTTACAGATAAATCTTATAAAGATATCCAAAATTGGGCATTGGAAAATTGCTATTCTACACACACATACAAAAAAAAGGATAGATATAGGAACAGGAAGAGAAAAAGAACAAAAGCAGTTTTCCTGACTGGAAGTCAGCTACCCTTACTTATCAATCAGCTTTTATAAGGTGAGGATTGTATGTAGCAGATACAAGGATTCTAAACTTTCAAATTTGGATTGTTTATCCTGTAACATACTAACAGTTTTTTCCTTTAACATCGTGACGAATATGTCTTCATGCTTTCTCTATTGATATTTTAGCCACCAAAAATATAAAAAAGATCAGCAATTGTGTATATTTAGGAATAGTGTCAATTGGATCAGTTATAAGGGCTAGTTTTGTCTTTTTGGCAATATTTATCATAGTTACTGAGTATAGTTACTGAGTATGCATCTTCAGCCAAAATCACCAGTCCTTAGGATATGTCCACCAAGTATGCTATTCCCTCCTGACCACAGCCTACAAAGCATAAAGATGATTATTCCGTATATATTTTAGATAGTCTGGCTAGGACTAGGTACCATTGAGGAAGGACCTTATAATTGGCCTCTATTAACCTGACATTCAGGATGCCCTTGTGAATTCTGATGCGCCAGTAGCTCCAATCCTCCACCATTATCTCAGTATATTTCCCAAGCCAGCCTTTATGGCCTTAAGTAAATTCGTAAATGCCAATTCTTTTGGCTTGATTATTGCATCAGCATGATTTTCTTTTTATAATCAACCATTTTTATTAGATAATCAGGTGGTACCAAGTAATTAAACTGAAAGGCAATGTACATTGCAGACATCAGCTCTGTAAAAAAAAAGAAAAGAAAAAGAAACTCAGCCTACAAAGCAGTAAAAACATAGAGGTTGTTGTTGCATTAAACACAGCTATTTTGTTAATTTACTTGATGACCAGTAAAAGCCCACATAAATTGCTTACTAACATATGCATAAGTCCTCTCATATCAGGGACAACAGCAAGACCCCTACTGGATCCAGAGCATGTGGTAACCGACCTGAAGGCTAACCTATACGATGCAACATAGCTGTAACAGCATACAGTATGTGACGATACACCACTGGAATAAGAGTCAGACTTATGAGCTGCCCAATTTACTACTAGAGAAGTTTGATCTAATTTGTCAAATTTAAAGAATTGTTGAAGATGCCATTCAATATCAAAATAAATATTGGGATTACTGGGATGTGCCTTGATCAAATGCCATGTAAAAGTAATGCAATGTTGTAGGAGTGTAGCAGTGATTGGGGAGTATTCAGACCATGGAACTTCGAGAATCTTTGATGTAAATAAAAGTACATAAAAGGATAAAGTAGAGATGTGGTCCATTCTAGAATAAGTGGAGTGCTCATTGGAATAGAAAGTGTAGTCACATTTAGTCATTTTAAATTCTCTCTAGACATCCACTAGACTGAGGTGATATAATAATGTGGCAAACCTGGTTCCAGCCTCAGTTGGATCTGGGACTTTTTGAGCTTAATTTTATTAAGTATGGAATCAAGGGCCAAATTCAAGCCTCCCCCAATGATTACAGTAACATTGAAAAGTAAGAGCATCAATTTGAAGAACTTTAATTGTCCCCTATTGCTTGCATACTGTAATAGGACAAAATGATTACTTTAGTCTCCTCTATTTCACCTAGTATTTCACCTAGTTCTAACTACTGGAAATTACTGTGACATCAGTAGGAACCTTTTTATCTTATATGTTTATCAATAACCTTATATAGAATTCAATATTTCCAAACAGTGGCTTAAATATACCTTAAGATTCTAGATTTCATTGTGCTTCATAGTAAAGGTAAGTAATTTGCCCTCAGAATATCACTATTGATATTAGCTGGGAAGTATCTAATGTATTTTTGTTCCCTGCTGCCCCCTCTAGCTGCCAAGTTTGACTCTGCACTCGCATAGGGATTGATGCTGCAATTTGTCCTTGTGTCTTCCAACCGACCCTGAGAAAGTATAAGTATAAGTACTTATCTGTTCCCCATGTGTAGTAAATGTTGTAGTATTTTTACCAAAAAATTGTATGTATGTATGTAAGTATGTATATTACTCAATATTTATATTATGTATTTTTTCTGAATAGACGCACTATAAGCTCCTGAGGAAGCGAATATCATGCATAGCTGAATATAGTAGAAGGTGGAACCCCTGCACCTGGTGGATTTGGAAAGAGCTGGATTAACATCTTGATATATATATATATATATGTATATATATATATATATATACCAGGGGCAGACTGACAACTGATCGGGCCCCCGGGCAATAGGGGATCATGGGGCCCCTGTGTCCTTGACCAAACTCAAAAAAGCCTATGAAAAAGGTACCAGGGGCATCTCATGGGGCCCCTACTGACCCTGGGCCCTCGGGCAGTTTCCAAATGGTCAGTCCGCCCCTGATATATACATTCCTCATATGTGGTGTATTAAGGTGATCACTCCATGTTTGATCTATAAAGTGCTTAGGTTTTTATGTAGTTTTATACTAATTGTTGACTGTGCAAGGTTTTATGATATTGTTATTAATAAAAGTATATTGTTTTATACATTTTATAAATTGGTTGTTATGTGCCTCCAAAGTCTGTATTCTCGTCTCCAAAAATAGTATGCTTCATAGTTGGAATTTTGTGGGACTTAATATCTTTTACTTTACCCATGGTGCCACCCTAATAGGTAATATGTGTATGTATTGAATTGGGGGGTTCAGTCTTTGAACATTATGTGAGATAATTATAATAGGCTTGAAATTTAGTGTGGTAGTCATATTGGTATAGTGATGGAATTGATCTTACCCAGGGTCTTACTCATGATGCATGATTCTGCTGATTGGTGATGGAGAGTTGGGTTCCAACCAATTAAAGCAGGAAGAAAGAAGCAGGAAAGAGAAAATGCCTCAGAAAAGGCAGAAGAGGGTACGTTTCTAGATATTGCAACTGCAATAGCGTAACAAAACTTAAACAACAAAGAACTAAGAACATTTTACACATTTTTGGAACTGTATTAATCTCAAAAGAGACCAACTCAGCACCAGTGTTTGAGGACTCTAGACCTTACTCCAACCCCACAACAATGGATGAGGGTGGAATCAGAGTGGGATGCAGGACACATGGGGGTTTATTTACTAAAGCTGGAGAGTGCAAAATCAGACTCACTTCTGCATAGAAACCAATCAGCTTCCAGGTTTCATTGCCAAAGCTTCATTGAACAAGCTGAGGTTAGAAGCTGATTGGTTTCTATGCAGAAGGGAGTCTGATTTTGGACTCTCCAGCTTTAGTAAATAAACCCCATGTGGTCTTCCTGTGCTGAATGATATCACATGATAAGACGAATCAACCAATAATAATGAAAAGTCAACTGTCAATGCTGAATCAAAAAGAGAAAAAGAATGTTAACAAAAATGAACTGAAGATCATATATGGAGGACCCATAGGTGAAAAAAGAGAGATAGAGATATTGACCCCCAGATATAATCAAGAGTATTAAGGCGGCCTGACCTGTGATCTAGCGCACCTTTAGGTAGTGCATTATATTGGTGAATGGGAGTACCCTCATATGAAGTCTCTTTATCTGGATCAATAGGTGTCTGTTGTCTTGAGGATGTGGTAGGTGAGTTTGTGATCAAGCCTAGTTGTTTCAGTAGAGCTTCTCTTTGTGAAAATGTGGAAAAAGAATACGTTGTACCATGACAAGTGAAAAGTCAGTAAAACAGGAGCAACCACCTGTATTTTATTCCCTTCTCCTGTGGTGGTTAAAGTAAAGGCTTGAAGACACTCCTTTTTTGCACCTTGGCTGGGGAAATATCAGTGAAAAATTAAGTCACATGACCTCAGGGCCGGAGGTCTGAAGTGTCCCTAGCTTTTTGCAACACTTGGAACTTGACTCCATAGAGCTGTGACTTAACTGTGATATCTCTGTAATTACCATTAGCTTGTGGATTTTCCAGGGCCCTCTGAAACTGATCAAGTTCCATTATGTGTTCAGGTATATCTGGAAATAGGATGTCTATTATTCATTCACTTCTGCCTGTACATCCATGACATATTCAGAAAGGCCCCTTAGCTGAAAATTATATCTGCAAGAGCTACTATATTTTCTAAGTCATCATATTTTTATAGCACTTCATCCAATTGAACATGGGGATTTTTTATACATTCAGTGTTCTAGCTATCTTTGCCTATAGTGGCACCCAACTTATTTTCTATCATGTCCATGCTGGACCCCAAATCTTTTAACTCTTTCTTTAATTCACAGGTGATGAGTTTTCTGGCTTTTTCTAGTCCTTTTTCCAGGAGCTTTGAAATCCTTCCCAGTATAATAGGATCACTAAAGTATTCAAGCTGTGGCTGCAATGACTGAGTAGGAGGAAGCCCAGGGCTTTTTACCATGCTGTTCTGCCTGTTAATAATGTTCCCCATAGCCCTATCCAGGGAAGAGGATGTAGACTGGAAAGGTGCCCTGACCTGGAAATCCTCTGCAATATGTTTAAAGGACTGTGTGAAGAACAAATATTGCTCACCTATGCAGGACTGATCCTGGGGGGTGTTCATTGTTGTCTCCACTGGGAGGCTCTGTGCTGACAAGCTGAGTGGTGCTGTGGCCGCCATATTAGCATCTGCTGTAGATGGTGCCACCATCTAAGGGATGGTGTTTGCTGGCTGTTTTGCTCTGACTTTGGTTATCCGGCTTTGACTTAATGTGCAGGCATCTCAGAATGCAAGCTACCAGGTCCTTAGTATCAGCTGTATTTCGCCATCATGCTGCTGAGCTGAGGAAACACGTGCCCTTCATGCCAGGCTCCATGTATGTCCAGCTATATCTTTAAGGTACTGAAGATGTTCTAATCCAGGGATGCTTCATTCTCCAGATCAAGTCTCTAAATACATCACTGAGTTTTTTTAGTAATTTAGGGGAAACATTCTCATAATGTCTAACTGAGCAATTCATCTTCCAAGTTCATCAATCTATCTTCCAATGTCACTGGTGGACAGACTCACCAAAGGCCCCTGTTAAAAGACCAATGTTTTGGGCCCTCATTCCATTAGTGATCAAGTAAAAATGTATATATAATGTTGTGTAACAACTGACAGCTAAATAGATGTGAACTATTTATAAGTCCATGGGACAACGGGAGAGGTCCAAGCACTCATTATAAATGGTCTAAGTCCCATGCAGGTTTTTTTTCTGCTGTTGGCCTTTGGTTTCCTTTCTGTAGAAGGCAACTCATTTTTTAGTGCTGTCCAAGTTATTTAGTGCATCACTACTAGCCAGGACATGAAGTGAAAGAAAATCTCCCCAGTGTGTAAAAAACAGTAAATATACAAGATGGCAAATACTACTTGTACTACAAAAAAGGTATGGTAAAACAAGTGCAAAATAAAACAATTGATAAACTGATATAAAGAACAAACTCCACTTTGTTTGAAAAAAAAATCCCCTCTGTGTGATCAATGGGCATTGCAAGGATTTTAACAATCTTTGCAGCACATTCCTAACTGTTTCTGCTCTGAAGAAATAGCTGTGTGTTCCACTTTGTGTCTTTAGATAATATTTCTAAATGGGTGTGTCTTTATTATTATTATTAATCAGCTGATGCACTTGCAGTATTCTAATGAGAAAAGTTACAGTGTCAACATCTCTCTAGAAGTGATATATCCTTTGGGAGTGTCTCACCAAAAGTTATGTTTTTGTTGCAAAGGATGCCTAAAATTGGACTTGTATCCTAGAGCAGTTCTGTACACCAGCTGTTTACAGAATGCCTACAGGTTGCCACATTGCATTGGATTTTTAAAAAAATTCAGAATTTGAATTTTACAGAAAGCTTCACTGCTGCAGATTGAAAAGGAAAGGTAAATTTTATTAACATCAAATTACAATATGGCTTACAGTATGTAACAATTGCATATGCTATATTGTTATTTGAACTGAGGATTCAGAAATATTGCTGATCTCACAGTTCTGCTCTGAGCAAAGAGCAGGGACTGGCAGTCATCAGCTCTCTGCTCTGCCCTTCTCACTGGAGCACTGGTCTGTGAAGAGGGCAGGAGTGGCTGGCTCAGGTTCTCAGTGACATGCTTAGAGACTGAGCCAGCTGTTGGTCCAGGCATCCGGGTGGATCCATATGGTCCGGATCTATTCAGACCCTGAGCTGACTTTGTGCTTTAGATTGCTGATGGCTCTAAATGGGTAACGGGAGTGCAGATCTAAGTGCACTTCTGTGATTCATAGGAGAAGTAGGGCCAAAAAATATTTGGGAAGGTAATGAGTATACTCTGACAAAAGGGGTCAAGTCAAGTAGGTGATCAAAGCTAGGTAGCACAGCAGGGAAGGAAAAACAGACAAGACAGATAGGGACTAAACAGGAACAAAGAATGAAAATAACTGGTAGATAAGAGTACAAGGACAATAACTAGGCTATTACTGGATAATTAGGAACCTCCATGGCAGATAACTGTGTGCTTTTGAAGGAGTATAGAGCAATTAGGACATTGCAATTAGCAAATAAATGCACTTGTGCCAGATCACTGAGCCAGATTGACCTCAGGAAAGGGAATGAACACAGAAGCAGAAACAGGGAGACAGTAGGACCCATAGAGGAAAGAAAGAACAGCATAACATGCAGCAGATGGATAACATGAGCAAAGTACAGGTAAGTTCTTGATGTTGAGCTACTGCAACATGGCAGTGGGACTTGTTGCCTTAAGACCTTAGCAACAGAAATAGAAATACTTGTTCTCACTTCCTGGGTTTTATTTTACTATAACTTTGAGATGTCTTTAGGTCTTGCAATCTCTGAAAATATGAACGTGTTAAAATACTATTTTAAAAATGAATAGAATGTGCACATTCAAAAATGCCTCACTGTGCAGAATTCTAGAAGACACATCTACTCTTTTAATGGCAGTCTAATAGCAGTAGTGGCAGTTACAATAGTACTAACCTAGATTCACACTACTGCATGCGGCCCGCATTTGCTTGGGCACGGCATGCCTTTCATTTGAATTGGCTGATCTGCTCGTGTTTCCCTCAGGAAAAAGGTGCATGTACCTTTTTTACTATGCGGTTTCCCTGAGGTTCCCATACCTGCAAACACTCTGTGGGTTGAGATGTCTCGTAAGAGCAGTGCAGTTTGGCTGCTGCTGATTGCGGGTACCAGAACAGGTGCAATTCCTGCACTGGCAATCAGCCCTCAGGGTGTGGACAAGTGTGAACCTAGCCTTAATGTTAAGCACAGAGTTTCATATGTGTGTATCATTAATTTGCATTGTAACTTTGCATTAACTTTATATAGTAAACAATGATGTTTTGCCAGTACATACAGTATGTATATAAAAAAGTACCTGCTATTTCTGAGTCCTCAGTTCAAAGGAGACTCTTGGAGGCTTTTTATTATACTGTTCAGAATTGAATTGCAGATATAGCTATTCTCCTGTGTCTTCCTAGAAGTTGACTTGTTCATACAATTATCAGTGAAGTGGTGCAGGGAATTAAAGGAAACCTGGACTGAAAGGAATATGTGAACTACAATTGCTAGTTCCCCTGAATACTGCTAGTTGCCTGGATTTTTCAGCATTCAATACTATCTGAGTCACTTGCCCAGAACAGGCATGCAGCCAGTGAAGTCATAGAAAATTGCTAATACTTGCTACAGTTCAGTGAGGCTGTTGGATCAGCAGAACAGCTATCAATTTAATATTTTCAAAAGAATAGATCAGCAATGGAAGGCTATATTTCTATCATTATAAGTGTCCTTTAAGGTCATTATTTTCATACTTTTCTTTGCACTTCCCCCTCACCTGTCATTGTGTCTTGCTGCTGTCATACCCACCGTTCACTTTGCTTTGACATTAAATAATTGTAACAGCCCCTCTTACTCTCTGCTGCCTGTTTCTATAACCACTTGCTTTTTGTCCACTAGCAGACTGCTACAGCTCTTGCATTTTGTCTATTAGCAGCTATTGTACCTTTTATTCCATTAGTCTTTCGAATTTGGCGATGCAAAAATTAATGGACAACTATTCAGTATATATTTTGTAAGACCTAAAAATCTGGCTTTCGTTTCACAAGTCCCATGGTGGAAATATGCATTGAGAGCTTCCAATCATGTGACCACTGTGACAGTCAATCAGCAGTCACAGGGGTTAAACATCACAACAATGCTCACACTTACCTTATCTTTACATTCTTGAATTGACTAGCTATGGACATTTTTTAAATTATTTTATCAATTTTTTTTTAGAATGAACGCTGCTTGTTTAAGAGATATTTATACATTATGAAGATGCAAATCCCTTGAATAATATGTTAAGTATATAAAGACATGAAATCAAAACAGCATAAATAAATTAAAGTACAAGCAGCCAAAAATTTTGGCTCTCAATATGTTAAAAGTTCAAATGTTGGTTCTTCAGCAGCTAATAACGTTTGGCAGTTTATGACAATTTATTTCAGTTTATTTTCATAAAATGTTTTTATAACACAAAACAATGTCACATTAAAAATAGAATATTGTTTTCTGTTCCAAAGCTTTGAAATTAAAAAGAAAAAAAAATACTACAGAAAACACATTTTCATTGATTGATCTTTTAATAAGTATGACAGAACTAGTGAAAGGTCTGAATATTTTTGTAAATCACTGTTTTCAAAATAAGAATCTTAGCAGGAAGCCCCTCTTAATTTAATTTCAAACGTAAAACTTGTAGGATAAATAAAGCTTATTAACAACTTGCCTAATATAGTGTCTAGAGATGAGCGAATCGAACCAGGCGAAGTGGAATTCGATTCGAATTTCAGGAAAAATTCTTCTTCTGAGGATGAGGATGAAGAAGAAGAAGAAGAAGAAGAAGAAGTAGGATGAAAATAAGAAGAATTCCAAGCCGGCAAAAAGTGTATCTGCAGAGCTCCTCTATTCTGCAGATACACTTAGAGGAGCTCTGCAGATACACTTTTTGCCGGCTTGGAATTCTTCTTATTTTCATCCTACTTCTTCTTCTTCTTCTTCTTCTTCATCCTCATCCTCTTCTTCTTCTTCTGAGGATGAGGATGAAGAAGAAGAAGAAGTAGGATGAAAATAAGAAGAATTCCAAGCCGGCAAAAAGTGTATCTGCAGAGCTCTTCTATTCTGCAGATACACTTAGAGGAGCTCTGCAGATACACTTTTTGCCGGCTTGGAATTCTTCTTATTTTCATCCTACTTCTTCTTCTTCATCCTCATCCTCAGAAGAAGAAGAAGAGGATGAGGATGAGGATGAAGAAGAAGAAGAAGAAGAAGTAGGATGAAAATAAGAAGAATTCCAAGTCGGCAAAAAGTGTATCTGCAGAGCTCCGCTAAGTGTATCTGCAGAGCTCCGCTATTTCTGACAGTTCTGTGACATTCCCTCCATACAGCGGTTGAAACATTGTATCTATTTGTTTCCATTTATGGAAACAAATAGATACAATGTTTCAACCGCTGTATGGAGGGAATGTCACAGAACTGTCAGAAATAGGCTATTTCTGACAGTTCTGTGACATTCACTCCATACAGCGGTTTCAACCGCTGTATGGAGTGAATGTCACAGAACTGTCAGAAATAGGCTATTTCTGACAGTTCTGTGACATTCCCTCCATACAGCGGTTGAAACCGCTGTATGGAGTGAATGTCACAGAACTGTCAGAAATAGCCTGTTTCTGACAGTTCTGTGACATTCCCTCCATACAGCGGTTGAAACCGCTTCTCATCCTTCTCCTTCTTCTCATCCTTCTCCTTCTTCTCATCCTTCTCCTTCTCCTTCTTCTCATCCTTCTCCTTCTTCTCATCCTTCTCCTTCTTCTCATCCTTCTCCTTCTCCTTCTTCTCATCCTTCTCCTTCTCCTTCTTCTCATCCTTCTCCTTCTCCTTCTTCTCATCCTTCTCCTTCTCCTTCTTCTCATCCTTCTCCTTCTTCTCATCCTTCTCCTTCTCCTTCTTCTCATCCTTCTCCTTCTCCTTCTTCTCATCCTTCTCCTTCTTCTCATCCTTCTCCTTCTCCATCTTCTCATCCTTCTCCTTCTTCTCATCCTTCTCCTTCTCCTTCTTCTCATCCTTCTCCTTCTCCTTCTTCTCATCCTTCTCCTTCTCCTTCTTCTCATCCTTCTCCTTCTCCTTCTTCTCATCCTTCTCCTTCTCCTTCTTCTCATCCTTCTCCTTCTCCTTGTCCTTCCTCATCTCCAAGGGCATTTAAATTAAAGGTACAGTGTTCTGCACTAATTTAAAGGCTCTCTGAAGCCTAGAAACCCTTTTAATAAGTTAAATTCGTAGCGAATTAATTCGCATCGAATCGAATTTCTTCCTCAAATTCGGCGAATCAGCCGAATCGAATTTTTGAATAATTCGCTCATCTCTAATAGTGTCTTATGACAAAGTAGACAAGATACCTGTTCTCATGAAATGTGTGACTGTGTCACAAGTAGTGTTAATCTGTAGTTTTAAAGTGGAAATAAAGTTTGCAAATGCTCGCTTTCTCTCTAGCGATGCAATGTCCACAACCTCCCTCTCCAGCTTGCCTGTGCCAAAATCTTTGCTCATTCTCCTTCTTGGTTTAGCATTTTCAGCCCATCATGATTGACTGGCCCAGGATGACGTATCTCTTGCACATGTTTTCTGAAGTTAATTTATCCTGGCACTTAGAAAGTGCACAGCTCATTGCGTGCACAGCTCAGTGTACCATTCCAGAAATGTGTGAACAGGTAGGTAGGAAGAAAATTTGATTGCAGAAGAGACAAGGTATGCTTATTCTGCAGTAAAAAAAACTGCCTTCTCACAAATATTTGTTTAATAACAAAAGTTTTTCTTTATTTTTGACTCTGGAGCATTGATAGCAAGGAAGTGTTCCAGACACTATATGGAAACAGTGCTGCTGGGGTGATAGCAAACTAATAGATGAGTAGCATGTTTGTCATCATCATGTTCAGCCCATGTTCATCTTCACACAGTTATTGTGCCTTAACCATGACAATAATTTTTTTTTAACAGATTTTGCTTTGTTCTGGATTAGAGAGCCTTACTTGTGGGAAGGTCCTGGTCTTGCCACCTATACTTCGTTATGTGCAGAAGGTGGGGGGCAGGACATTCTGTCAAATTTATTGTGCATGGAAATGATTGATTTGCTTAAAAAAAATCATCAAAATATTCATCCCATTTTAAAATGTGGACTACTTAGCAAAATTTGCTTGGGAAAAAAAAGCAAAAACTAAATGCTAACCCTAACATACAGTAAATAATATGACTTTGTTTTTTTTTTTTTATAAACAAAGCCATGTCAGTGACATGGCTTTGTTTATCAAAGAAGCCATGTCTGTAATAGTTGCCACTGTATTAAGGTGCACACCTAGTGAAACAGAAACTTTCACTTACAATGTTTCAAAATAAATAAATAATACATATATAAATTAGAGCCATTTAAGGCCCATTGCACATTTAAAAACAGCAAAAGACCCCTTGATTTTGCCTTCACTAAAATTGTTACTTTTCACGGAAGTGTCCTGATTTTCACAGCAATTTGAGCAAAGTCACAACTCCCAGTTTTGCTCATCCCTCCTCGCAATATAATGCAAAGCTTTACCATATTCAAACTTTTCCTATATTTTTAGAAGTTTAATGTTGATCTACAGATTGTGTAACAAAATTATAAAGATATATATCTCATTAAAACATTCACATTTTTTTTTAAGTTAGCTAGTAATCAGATTAACACATTTACAAGTTGATTATTTTGCCATAAATAGATTTTAATACACGTACCTTATAGAATAGCTTATAATGCAAGTAAACAATTTTATTTTGTGAAATTGCCTTGTCAACTTGTCTTTTTTCAATTTAATTAGATCTGATATTTTAGTGGTAAAGGTTTGTTTTATTTTATTGTTCATTCATAATTGTTTCTACTGCCTTATGTAATACTTCATTAATTTTATGAGCTACCATTTACTAGGTCCAGAGCATTTATATTATTATCTTATCAATGTTTAACTTACCATTTATTTAGAAGCTTAATTTAGCCTGTCTCTATATATTTAATTCAGAAAAATGTTTTAGCAATGATAGATACATGTTAAACTACAGCATAAATTCAACTGCTAGGAATTTTGCAAGAATTTGAAATGACCTTGTGCATATCCTCATGCAATAAGATGCATTTTATAGAATAAGATCAGGTGGTAAAAGTAAAGGTGTATTGGGATGTGCTCCAAACATTTTAGATCCATTTTTCTGCTAAATCTATCCATTTGCCATTAAGCAGGAATCATCACTTTGTAAATGCTATACTAACCCAAATGAACATATGCATTACCCAAAGCTAGTCGTGATATCTTCTGTAGCTTGGACAGCTCTAAAACATTGTCCTTTGTCATTGGACCCCCATCTTTCTTATTTGCCTATTTTGCATTTTCCAAACAATCATAAAACCAGATTTTGAACATTTTGATTTTAATAGTAGCACCCTCTTGTGTATATAGTTTGTAAGTGTAGTTAGAGGCTTGCAAGAAGCCTGGGTATGTGTCAGAGTCTTTACCTCAGTCCAGGCTGGAGGGCTCTACAGGTCAGTCCTCTGGTAACTGTTCCTGGCTCTAGAAGCTTGGAGAAGTATCTAGAAGCCAGTGGGTGAATGTCAGGAGGAGACCTGGCAGTGTGGCAGATTGGCCCATAAATATGAGAGAGCCTGGCCAGTAGGGGATGGAGTGTTGAGATGTGGTACTGTGTAGTCTGGGAGGGAACCCTGGAGAAGGAGGGTTCTGTCACCAGGAGGTTGTAAGGATGGGAGATGGACAGAGGGAGTTCCATTGCCTTACAGACCTCTGAGGAAAGGCAGCCTTTTAGCCTGGAACAAAACCAGTCCAGCAAAAGCCATAAAAGCAGTTTTTCCAAAGCTTCAGTACACAAGGATAGTATGAGTACCCCTACAGGAGATAAGGCTGCTAGGTGCTATGCCCAACCAGTTCTCCCTGGGACAGTGCTATAAGCATGTACTAGAATCTCTTGCTCTGGGATACTCTTAAAAACACAGCCAGGTGGATGGGTAGTGTCTAGCTGGGGTCTGATAAGGTTAATTTAGAGACTTTGTTACTGATCTGTGAAGAGACTGATGCCACTCCAGAGGGAGTAGAAAGTCCAGGATCATACATTTTGTGAAGTGTGTTATTAGTTTAAAGTCAAGTTGGGCAGCCCATACACCCATAAACCCAAGTTGTTTATCCCTAAATAAAACAGCAAAAACAAGTCCATGGACTGGTTACTGAATCTGAATGGAAGATGAAAAATGTGTGGTGCCTGACTGTGCAGGAAATAAGGGGGACCCAAAACCAGCTCTCAAGTGGGTAGTGCTACATACTCTTACTAGATATTAGTTTCTGGCCCTCGCCTAGCACAAAAGCAGTATCCATGTCTATTGGGGAACAGAAAGACATCAAATCCTAATAAAATAATAGGTATGTCCCATTTCAATTTTTCTGCTAGGGTTTCTGCCTACAGTAGCAATTTCCATCCTTTTTCCTGCTTCTCTCCTCTGCCTCCCATGATTCCACCCTCTACACTTCAACCTCCCCTATTTCTCAATCCTGTTCTATTAAAAGTGGAAGGCCGCCATAAAAACAGAATGTTCCTGCTATATTGCTTCCCACTTCATACCCAATACTTTATAGGGGCTGCACTCTCCAGTTCCCTTGGTGCTAGCAATGCACAAACATATATGGTGATGAGGAGGTGGCACTCACATTGGGCTCCCTTTTCTTAGCTTTCTCTTTGATTTTCCAACACAACAATGGTCTGGCTATGAGGAAAGTACAAACAGAGGGCGCACAGGCCTAGTGCATTACCATAAAAAAATGTTTAATTAAAAATAAAAAGTAGGTGTTGTACTCATAAACGACAATATAGTCAAGGCACATCATAAAGAACAGCTGGGTCAACACCACGCTGAGTAACAGTCCACAACAGGGAGTGTAGACATCAAATAGGCTGATGCATTTCAAGGACTTGCCTCTTTCTCAGAGCCCTTCCTCAGAGGAAGAGGCAAGTCCTCGAAACGCGTCAGCCTATTGGATGTCTACACTTCCTATTGCTGTTCTTTATGATGTGCCTTGACTATATTGTCGTTTGTGAGTACAACACCTACTTTATTTTTTATTAAACATTTTTTATAGTAATGCACTAGGCCTGTGTGCCAGTATATTTTGATTCCCCCGGTCTATTGAGGGAAGCAAGGTGTGCATGTTCCAGGACATTGTGGTTGTAGCCTGCATCGAGTTCATCCCCAAGCGCAGGAGCATTTGTGTTTGCTGGTTCAATGGTCTGGCTATAATATGGCTAAGTTATTTGAAAATTCTTGGGTGTAAATCATCCAGTACTGGTGATTTGTGCACATTGTTTTTCTTAAGTATTTTTTAAACATTGGTCACTGTCAGCCACAATGGTATGTTCAGTATAATGTTTTTAAAGCAAGAGTAGTGATATTCAGAGAGGAACTCAATGGCACCACATCCTAAATTTGTACAAAATATCAAAAGAAGATGATTGGCGGATGTGACGTCTGACATCCACACCGCGTCATGACATCATTGACGTCGGACACAGCGGGAGGGGCCCACATATAAAAGAGCTGTTGTGGCTCAATGTTTTGGTGGTTGATGGGGAGGTGGTGTTTGTGGAGCTGGTGCAAAATTGGTGAGACTCTGCAGATACTAGTAACTTAAGCAAGTGGCTATTTCATGATTTGTGGTCTCCCATAAGATATTAACCTATTGTTATCTTTGTTTAATAGCATGTGTGTCCTACTTTGAGGGTTGGTCATGCTGCTAAATGAGCATTTGGTTATTGCCACTTTCCCCATAGTGAATCAAATGGTTTTGATAGAGGTTAGCGCCCATTTCACACTATATGAATATTTTGTGCACCATGTCAATTGCAGCAGTAGAGGTACTCACTACCTTATTTTGTACTTATATTTCAGTACCCAATTTGGGACATGTGTTTTTCGTTTTTTCCAGTGAACTACTCTTAAACCAAATGTGACGTTAATAACGATGTATGCTGTTTATGCAAGTATTGGTGCTTATTCCATCCCTTAAAGGTACATTTCCTCTTATTTAATCTTCAGAGTATTTTTCTTTTGCTTTTGGTTATTTTGCCAACTTTCAGTGTATGCTGATGAAGTTTTATAGTTTTTTTACTTTATTGCCCTATCCAGCTTAGGTGTCCCTCAATTAACCATGAGAAGCACCATTTTATCTGGACCTTTTTTAGGATTTATTGTCCAACCAAACTGTACCACAATTAAATTGTTATCATCTTGCATACCGTTCGTCACTTATGATATATATATACGAACTGTTTGGTATGTTGCCCTCCATCAACTTTTGAAATAGGTTTATTTATATGTATGATGGATATTACATTGATCTGCATTGATTCACACTTGCTTAATTTTGATATATGCACACAGGTTATGTAATTTATTGGTATATTTTGTAATGAACATGAATCTGTTGTTGTAGGTGTTATATAAATGTCTACTGAAGAAGCCTGAAATAAGCGAAACATGTTGAGAAATATTACACCGGAAGCATTTCTTTGGACAAGTACAATTAACAATGTTGGGACATTCAAATGTATCCCTTTTAATTGATATTTTTAATATTGATGCAACAATAAACATTGTAAATTTTAGCTTTTGTGGTTGTTCTTTTATTGTATGGCATCTTCAAAATCCTGCTATTTTCTTCCATGTGAGGAGTTTTTTCTCCTCTCCTTTCCTTTTTGTTTCTTCTTCCTTGTTTGTTCTCTTGATATAATGTTTTTAACATTACTGTCTTGTTTAATATACCCCTCATTTTCAGTCATATAAACTAAGGAGAAAAATGTATTTTATGCAGTTGCCTTCTCCATGTCACTTGTGACAAACTTACCCCTGATCATTCTATATGGGGCCAATATGTTCTGATCTCATTTTTTTACTATTAAATGGTTCCTTCCCAGCCTATTATAGAATGACAGTCGGGACCTCTCTCGTTCTGGGAGGACGCGGTGATCGGTGGTGAGCTGTGTCCCTTGGACACAGCAAATTACTGATCAGGGTAAAGAGCCAATAATGTTGGCTCTTTACCATGTAATAAGCTGTGTCCAATCACAAATAAATACCAGATATCGACTTTACTTTCCTCATCACTGTCACAGACAACCAGCTTTCCTGTGACAGGGACATTTACACTGATAATCAGGGCACTGATCATCAGTGTCCTGATCATCAGTGCAGCATATCAGTACCCATAAGTGCAGCCCCCCAGTGCAGCATATTATTGCCCATCAGTGCAGCCCCATCAGTGCAGCATATCAGTGCCCATAAGTGCAGCCCCCCAGTGCAGCATATCAGTGCTTATAAGTGCAACCCACCCAGTGCAGCATATTATTGCCCTTCAGTGCAGCCTCATCAGTCCAGCCTATCAGTGCCCATCAATGCAGGCTATCAGTGCCCATCAGTGCAGCATATCAGTGCCCATCAGAGTAGTATATCAGTGCCCATCAGTGCCGCCTAACCCATGCAGCCTCATCAGTGCCTCTTGATCAGTGCTCATCATTGCAGCTTTTCAGTGCTGCCTCATCAGTGGCCATCAGTGCCACCTCATCAGTGCCCATCAATGCAGCCTCATCAGTACCCGTCAGTGCAGCCTCATCAGTGCAATCTGTCAGTTCTCATCAGTACAGCCTATCAATGCCCATCAGTGCAGCCTATCATTGCCCATAAGTGCAGCCCCATCAGCGCACATCAGTGATGAAAACAAATTACTTATGTTTTAAAAATGTGGTATTTTTTCATTTGTTTAGCAAAAAATGTAAAACCCAGTGGTGATTAAAAACCACCAAAATGAAGCTCTATCTGTTTCAACAAATAATAAAAATTTAGTTTGGGTACAGTGTTGCATGACCAGTGCAGGCTACAGGAGTATAATGTGCAACAAGCATAGACAGTACAGAGGTCAGGAGTATAATGTAAAATACAGTGACTGCAGTGCACCGGTCAGGAGTAAAACATGCATCATAGTATATTCAGTACACAGGTCAGAAGTATAATGTACTGTACAATATGGTGTATACGGTGCAGGGGTCAGAAATATAATGTACAACATAGTATATACACTGTAGGGGTCAGGGGTATTATGTATATAGTAAATGCAGCACAGGGATAATGACTATGTAAGGTAAAGCACTGTGTGGTGTTCAGTAATATTGTGCTCCATACAGCTGAACATTGAGAAAAAATATGGTAAAAGAAAACAATAAACCTATTTACCTCTATCTTAAAATGGTTAGCCCCATTTTGTCACCTCTCCCACCCAGTGCCAAGGTGTCTGTGTGGGTCCACAGTGGAAGATGTTGCTGTACAGTGTGGGTGAGCAACATCTCAGGTCCCTCCTTTTCAACAGCTCTTTTACTGCTTCCTCTTTTCAGCATTGCACCAGACCAGGATCCAGCTTCACCCACTAAGGAAGCACTGTTGCATAATGTGTGTTGAAGAATCCACTTTGCACCAGAATGGTTTTTATAAATTTTGGTGAATACAAAAAATTATATGGAAGTTTTGGAATTCTAAAATGACACTATACCAGGGCCTGTTGACTTTCTTTGGACCCTCATTTTAGTTATTTAATTTTGTAATAATGTTTTATTAGTTAGGTAAAACAATTTTAAAACTCCCTCCTTTACATTGCGACGAAAACATGTTTCTTCTTCCCTTTGTATTTATTTGCAAAGGGTTAAAGGTTACTCCAAAGGCGAATAAAACAGGCAGCAGCCGGACTGACTAAGAAAATATGCATGCCACTTTGGTAAGCTTTTACTGGGAAGTTTTTTGTGATCTACACATTCTAAGTGATATTCGTTAAAACAAATCCTTCCGCATAGAAGGTTACATTGTAGGTGGTGAGTTTTCTTTAATATTCTATATAAACTCTTAGGGTTTCTTTTGATTTTTATGAGTTATTTCTTTTCTGTGTGGCTATGCTAATTGTATTTTTTCTTTCTTTCCTTGTTCGTCTCTGTTGGACTTCACTCACACTGTTCTTCAATGTCCCATTAATCTGTATATCCATTAATCTTCCACTTCTCCATAAATATCACAGTAAACAAACCTCTCCAGGACAATGAACTACAACAGTTTCAATATTGCTGTCTGCATTAATGCCAAGGAACCCAGTGGTGTTAGAATCTTATTCCATTAATACCCTTAAGCAGTAATGCTTTACATTAAACACTTCATTAGAAAGCTTAATGGGTTTGTTTCCTTGGGTCCATTCCTTACTGTTCTTTACTGTAGTAATAGACTACTTATAAGTAAAAAAAAAAATAATAAAAGCATGTATAACATGAACTATTTCCAGATAGACTTGTTTTACTCTGCTTAGCTAGAAGATGTTATTTACCAAACAAGTTATCAAACATTTTCTTTGTTTGAAGTATTTAATATGCATTATTAAAGGGTAACACAACTTAGAAATGTTTATAGCATACACAACAGCCAACTATCAAACTAGTAATAAAACAATTTTCTTTCATGTTGAGGGGTAGGGAACTTGCCCATATGACTGACTTACAGAACTCCTCAAGAAATGTAATTTCCTTCTCATATGTTTGGATCACTGCTCTTCCCTGAAATATTTCAGTATTACAATACTGTGGCTGAGTCTATGATTGCAGCAAGAAGACCTTCCAACTCAGGAAGCAGTAGATAGCTGTAGGAAGTAAGTGGAATCCATGTATGAGACCACAATGGCATTTTAAATATACATAAACTAAGGAAGGATTTTTTTTTTAAATTAACAATTAGGTTACACTTTAAAATTATTTAAACTATACTATATACACTAAGGGACGTCCTTGTAATAAGATTCACTACACATTCACTGGAAATGTATTTCCCTACCATGACCATTGCAAGATGGTCCATCTTTTTGTTGGATTTTCCAATATGGCAAATGTAAATTGACTATGTAGTGGGTGGAAACACCCAAAAATACAAGGCATGTGGCCAAAGATCCAGATTCTGCTGTATAGTAAGAGATCTTGCTGATGAAGTAACCAAGAGATTGGTAGACAAAAACACCACCTGTAAATGAAATGTTGCTTTTGTGTAGCTGACCTTTTAAAACATATGCTAGTCAACAAAAAATTGTAAACCTCTTGCAGTTTCAGTATGTATTGTGGCTCATCCAACATGTTATCTGTAGTAATGATATAAGCAGAGATGTCAAAGAAACACCATGTCTATTTTACAGGACAAAGATTTTTCATCAAACAAAGCAGCAGATGATGGAACACAAGTAACCTCTTCCCAAAAGCAGAAGGTGTTTGAATTCATTAGAAATGCTACTTTCATGGTGGGGTAGTCACCAGCTGTGACATTCCCTATCTATAATGTGTCTGTATATTGATCAGCCCCAGCAGACCACAGATTTAGCCTGTGAGGGGGGTAATTAGAGCCACTTAAAGAGTAATTATACTCTCAGAGAAAGCACATTTACCCTGCCTACAGTCTTGACCTAAAGTAACCCTGAACATCTCTAGCCTTGGAAGATAGTTCTATAGTACTCCACAACGAATAAGCATGTAAGCTCACCAAGCTGTAAAAAGGTTCAGAAAGCAAGATATAAACAGTGCAGCAGTCTGAGGTTGTGCAAATCAAGTAAGTATGCTGCTGGGGCTGGTGTAGTTTAGGTTGGTTGGGAAAGCAGATAGGGAAAGTAAACTTTTCTAAAATCATACTTACAGTATATATAATGAATATTTGAAGGGTCAGTTCACCCCAAACTAGTATTTATGTTTAATAGGTCAATACTGTAGAGATAAATCACCATATAATTTCACAAGTCTCTCAGGTAATCCGGTGGTAACATTGCTTTGTAGGTCTCCTAGTTTTTTTACATACACATATATGGTATGTTTAGGGGGCCCAGCTCTCCAAGATGAATCTTATGTTTATTTTGTTGTTATTACCTTAGCACACAAGCAGGTGAAGACAAGAAAATTTGGAGACAGGGAAAAAGCACACCATAATAATGTTTAATTAGAAGGCATGTACTGCATTTTGTTATGAAAAAATATGAAAAAGTTTAAAAAACAAAATGACCAACCTGACAATACCTGGGTTACAAATGGGCAATCATTATAATATGCTGGCTACAAATGGGCAAACGTGAACATTTGTGGGCAACAAGTATACAATTGTTACACCACGTGGGCAACAAAATTGCAGTCTTTCTGATTGATGGCCAGCAACCAGTCAATAATTATAATATGTGGGCAAGAAACAGACAGGACAATATGCAGTAACCATTGGGCAATACTTACAATATGCAGGAAACAAATGGGCAATCATTACAATAAACTGGAAACAAACAGGCAATACTGCAGGTTTGAAACAAATAGTCACAACAATAAACAACAAAACAGATATTGGACTACGAAATAGCAATTATTACAATAGGTGGTCAACAATCAGTCATATCAGAAATTGGCAATCAACAATATACAGGCAACAATCGGGCAATCTTTGCAATAAGCAAGCATCAAATAGGCATTACTTACAATAAATAGGCAACATATGATCAATAAATGCAATAGATGAGAAACAAACAGACAATCCTAACAATATTTGGGTAAGAAAAATACAGCTGTGACACTAAGGGGGGCATTTACTAAAACTGGTGCACTCAGAATCAGGTGCAGCTGTGCATGATAGCCAATCAACTTCTAACTTCAGCTTGTTCAGCTAAGCTTTGACAATAAAACCTGGAAGCTGATTGCTTTCTGTGCAGAGTTGTACCAAATGTATGCTGTCCAGTTTTGGTAAATAACCCCCAACAAATAACTATTGTTACAATGAGTAGGCAATAAACAGGTTGTTGCAAGGCACAAGTAACACATGGACAACCTTAACAATACAAGAGCAAAAAACAGGCTATTGTGACAATACATAGGCAAGTAAATGGGCAATTTTGAAAATAAATAGACAAGGAATAGTCAATTGTTATAATCTGCAATCAATAAACAAGCAATCATTATAAAACACCATGTGCTCCACAGTATCTGACACCATGTTCCCAGGTAATGAAGGCTTTTTGGCACATAAAACAGGTCCAGTATAGTGGAAAGAAGCTTCCCCAATATCCAGGAGGCATCACTCTTTAAGTGACTCTATCGTCAGAAAAGAAATAATAAAAAAATGCACATGCAAAAAAATCATAAAATTATTTGTTTGGCAGGTTGCGATTCCTATCTTTACTTTCTTCCAGAGCTATGAATCTTCAGTATCCAACACACTTGCTGGTTGAAAGTTGCACCATCAATCTTGACAGGGAAGTCAGGGGAAGGGGCGTGTGGGAGAGGAAATATTATGAGCTCAGATTTGGATAGACTGAGTTGCAGGAAGTGATGTGACATCCATACTGATATGTCAGTCAGTAAATAAGTGATGCGTGAGGAGACTGATGTTGTGAGATGAGGGGTAGAGAGATAGATTTGGGTTTCGTCATCGTAGAAATGATATTGAAAGCCATGTGAGGTGCAGTGGGATAGGTATGATAGAACCAATGGAGAGTACAGTTATGGAGATCAAAGGAGTAACGTTTTTTTGTGGAGGAGAAGGTGGTCAACCTTATCAAAGGCAGCTGTAAGGTCCAGAAGTAGGAGTACAGAATAGTGTCCATCATTTTTTGCTGTTAGTAAATTGTTTGTGAGTTTTAGGAGAGCAGTTTCTGTGGAGTGCTGAGGAAAAAGGAAGCAAGGAGATGGGGTGTAGGTTGTTAAGATTGGTGGGGTCTGAGGAAGGCTTTTTAAGTATGGAGGTGACTAGTGCATGTTTTAGAGAGTTGGGGAAGATGTCAGAAAAGAGGGAGAGATTGAAGATGTGAGCTGGAGAGGGAACAGGATACAGGGGGCAGGTGGTTAGGTGGGTATTAGAAAAA
Source organism: Staurois parvus (assembly GCF_062004578.1). Lineage (NCBI taxonomy): Eukaryota > Metazoa > Chordata > Amphibia > Anura > Ranidae > Staurois > Staurois parvus. The sequence continues at coordinate 1,264,081 of NW_028318385.1, forward strand.
AGTTTATCAACCTTGTCTATAGGGCTGAGATTTTGTCATAGAGATGGTCAGTAGCAGAATAGAGAAGAGAAGGGTTGAAGTGGTGAAGGTTTCTACGGGTAATTGTTAAGTGGTTGGAAGAAGAGTGGGTAGATGACAGGGGGAGAAAGCGAAACTAATGAGGTGGTGGTCAGAGAGAGGAAAAAGATTGTTGGAGAGATTATGTAAGAGAGGTTAGGTAGGAGAATGGAAGGTCAAGGGTGTTGAATAAAAGCATGTATCCATTGGTTCTGGTCAAAAGAGGAGGTTAGACTGTGAAGTTTATAAGTATCAGGAGTGTTAGTATTATCAGCAAAAACAGGATCCACTGTCCACTGGCTTCATAAAACATGTTAATCTTCTTTTGCAGGGAGTATTTTTTTTTTTTAAATTGTAGCCTTAAAATCTAGTTCAGTTTTTAGGCTCACTACGTATGGTGGAGCTGTGCTCTATCCACTGCCAGCATACAATCAGAATGCCTTTACTAACCCATAACATAGTATAGTAATTGAAACCAGATCTTGGACATACTTTTACATTGGACCAGTCCTTTCTTCATGCAAATAAAGATAACAACACCCACTGTACACACTCTGTACTGCTACACACCAATAGATGTAATTCACAGTTTATTCAGCACATTAAATAATTTTACAGCATGCCTCATTGGCCTCTGTCCTGATTCTGTGGAACTACAAGTTCCAGCATTCTGTATACAGTATGTTATTCTCCTGTCACAAAGAAACAAGTCCCAACACTATACAGTACTGTAATTGCATTTACCTGCTTCTGAAGACCTACAATTCCCAGCAGGTCTCAGTAATATATCCTTGTTTTTGTATACTATAAGACACTTTACTTACATTTTTTTTTTAATTTAGAGCTACATTTCCTTGCACATTGTACTTCCTTTTCCTTTCTCTGCAGCGCTCCAATGAGATTTCTCAAGTAGAACTAAAATTCCCAGCACCCTATACTAGCCTTTCCCCTGTCTATGTAAAACAACAAGTCCTAGAGCAGGGGTCCTAAAACTTTTTAAACTTGGCCAGTTCACTGTCCCTCAGACCGTTGGAAGGCCGGACTATAGTTTAAAAAAAAAAAACTGTGAACAAATTCCTATGCACACTGTACATATCTTATTTTGAAGTGAAAAAAACAAAACAGGAACAAATACAATATTTAAAATGAAGAACAAGTAAAGTTTAATCACAAACTTATTAGTATTTCAATGGGAACTATGGGTCTGCGAACCGCTGCGGGTGTCATTAAAATGTTAATGACACTCGCAGTTTTGTTCACATGTTATGGCCCCCCCATGTCACTGACCCCCCCCCCCCCACATGTCAGTGTCTTCCCCATGTCACTGACCCCCACACGTCACTGTCCTCAGCACATGTCACTGGCCCCCCACATGTCACTGTCCTCTGCATGTCACAGCCCCCCATGTCACTGACCCCCACACATGTCACTGTCCTCAGCAGATGTCACTGGCCCCCCACATGTCACTGTCCTCCGCATGTCACAGCCCCCCCATGTCACTGACCCCCACACGTCACTGTCCTCAGCACATGTCACTGGCCCCCCACATGTCACTGTCCTTTGCATGTCACAGCCCCCCCATGTCACAGACCCCCACACATGTCACTGCCCTCAGCACATGTCACTGGCCCTCCACATGTCACTGTCCTCCGCATGTCACAGCCCCCCCATGTCACTGACCCCCACACATGTCACTGTCCTCAGCACATTTCACCGGTCCCCCACATGTCACTGTCCTCCGCATGTCACAGCCCCCCCATGCCACTGACCCCCACACATGTCACTGTCCTCAGCACATGTCACTAGCCCCCCACATGTCAGTGTCTTCCCCACGTCACGGCCCCCCCATGTCACTGACCCCCCCACATGTCAGTGTCTTCCCCATGTCACAACCCCCCCCCCCCATGTAACTGTCCTCTCTCCGATCCATGATGCTCCCCAATACGCATCTTTGATCCATCTTGCTGGAGCATCGGTGGCTAGTGATCCGCAGGATGAGTGGCGTGTGTAAGTGTAATCAGCGGTGCAGCAGAAAAGGGGTTAACTGACAGCTCTGTGCTATGGTTGTTGTTCGGCGATCGGCTACTTCTGCCGAAAACCGTGACATGCGCAGATGCATCAGGGACACACATCTTCATAGGGGAACTCATCTTGCCACTACACCGCCGTGAAAGTGAAAGTACGCAGGGGGGTGCCGCATGTGGCCCACGGGCCATAGTTTGAGGACCCCTGTCCTAGAGCATTGTAATTCCGTGTTTTTGTTTCTGAAAAACTACAATACCTAGGTGCCCCAATGATATGTCTCCTGTCTTTATGAAACTAAAAGTTCCAACACACTGTACCATTTCCATAAACCCATTTGCTTGTTTTATTCAAAAATAGTGAATAAAACTGTAAAATCCATTAATTGATGGCAAATGAATCAAATACACTAGCAACAAGAAATAATTTTCAAATTGAAAATAAAATATGCTAGTAATGGTTTTCATGGGGTTAATTAAGCCTAAGACAATAAAGCACTATCAAGTGGGAGGTGGATGTTAATGCACCCTACAAAGTGCTAATTTTGGATACCAAACATTAAAAAGCCCACATTTGTTTAGAGAAAAGTGCATGTAAAAAGCCTTCCGAAAGGGAGAAAGGACCTCTGGGTAATTGCAATTTTTGCATGGCTTTCTTCGTCCTTTATGTATTTAAAGCTTCACTTGGCTTTAGTTGATCCCGTACACCTAGCCATGGACGGCACTGTTTTGGCCTACTGGGATTCAGCAGGACAGGGAAAAATTGCTTGAAAAGAATTATAGCCATCTCAGACATAAACACCCCATTGATATGTATGAAAGTAAACCTAAAGTTCATGTTTTCCTTTCAGTGTTTCTAAATTGCCTTAACCCTTTTATATTTTCTCTTTATTTTTCTGAAGCAGGCCGACTGCTTTTCTTTGCTCTCAATATAGTGAGGAAATCTGCATGAAGTGAATCAACAAGGCCATTTCACAAGAGGCCAAGTAGGAATAAGAGGCCCTATCACCTAAAGGGACTTATCAATTATTATCTCTGACCATATTTCTTCAGAGGTTGATTGTTTCAAGCAGTCTGACATCTCATATAGCTTTAAATTACTCAGAACCAGGATGCCTTACAAGATAGCAGTAAAATCAGGAGAGGATTGGGCAATGTAATTATAGTATGGAAATGATGTTGATCAGTCATGCAGGGAGCAGACCTTGAATCAAATCCCCCTCCCCTTGCTCATTCTTCCCCCGCATTTCACCAGAGCCACTGCAGTTGACAAACTTGAATATCAGAGCTTTCAGCTACTCTGAAGCATAGGTATGACTTATGTATTACTACATATCCAGCACATATCCATGCATAAAAAGAGAGCTGTTTCATTCCTGTTTGCTTGCAGTTTCTATGATATCTGACAAGAGCTGATCATGGGTGCAGAAAGACAATTTTATGACTGTGAATTTATTTAAAACAAAAAGCTGTCCACACAGTATCCAGTTTATATAATAAGCCAATGCGAGAAAAATATGGGTATGCAAAGTGCAAACACATAGTAACTAATCAATTTTTTTCAGTGTACATTAATTTCTGATTTTCTTGCACATTATTCTGTAGCTTGTTAAATACAGTTAAACATGTAACTGTAGATAGATAGATAGATAGATAGATAGATAGATAGATAGATAGATAGATAAAGAATTAGATAGATGATGCAGAGCAAAAATAGAAATTTAGCTTGAACTAGAAATTCTTTCAACACTTTCCTTAATCTATGAATATTAAAAACCATAATGTTAAATCACCACATCCCTTATGTATTCCAGCTTAGTGACAGATGAGAAAAAGTCCTTTCCACACAGGCATTTTGATCTGCAAGGACACAGTGGCAAGAAAAAAGAATGTGGTATGAAATACACATTCCTATATGTCTATAGCCTGTATTTACTGTAATGATAAACATAACAAACATATAAAAAGCGTCTCTTCAGAGCACAACATGCTTGAATGTCAAAATATGTAAGTGTGTGCAGAGGGTTCTGCTGCAGTGTATGCTTTGCATTTTATTTCATGGCAGCTGAAACAGTATAAAGACAAAAGTACATTATCTTAACCACTTGCCCTCCTGAGGATTTACACCCCTTCCTGACCAGGCCATTTTGTGCGTTAAGGCGCTGTGTTACTTTAACTGACAATTACATGGTCATGCAACGCTGCACCCAAGTGAAATTTACGTCTTTTTTCCCACAAATTGAGCTTTCTTTTGATGGTATTTGTTCACCTGTGCGTTTTTAATTTTTTGTGCTATAAAAATAAAAGACCGACAATTTTGAGAAAAAATATTTTTGACTTTTTGCTATTAAACATGTCCAGTAAAAAATTTTAAAAATCACATTTCATCATGAATTTAGACCAAAATGCATTCTGTCTTTGCTGAAAAAAAAATACCAATACGTGTAAATTAATTGGTTTATGTAAAAGTTATAGCGTTCACAAATGGCGGTATAGATACTGGAATTTTTTTTTCTACTAGTAATGGTGGCTATCAGCGACTTATAGCGGGACTGCTGCAGATATTCTGACACTGGGGGGAACTAACTTGGTATCACTGAGATCCCCAGTGACACCAATACAGTGATCAGTGCTAAAAAAAAGCACTGACACTGTACTAATGTCACTGGGCTGGAAGGGGTTAACATGAGGGGTAATCAAAGGATTAACTGTGTGCTGGGAGTGTTTTACTAGGGGGCAGTGTGTTGGTGCTTCACTGTTAGGACACTGCTCTGGATGGCTGTACTGTGCACAGCCATCCAAAGCAGTGTGCCTGAGCCGACAGGGAGGAGGACTGTTAGTAAACAAAGCAACCCTTCTCCCCATCACCGGCGCTGGCAGGTAATCACCGGCCGGGACCCGGTGATTAACAGCCATGGCTGCGAATGGCGGTGTGGGTAGGGTGCGCACATGGCTGATGCACGCCCCCTTCCCGGAAATGGGAAATCACGTATATATACATGTGGTTTTGCGCACCCCTGCCGCCCTGTAGCAGTATATCTGCTATAGGGTGGTGGAGAAGTGGTTAAAGTGATTTATTTTTAAAAACAAAAACAACAACATTGTTTACTTACCTGTTATATGCAAATATTTTTTTCACAGAGCACCGCTAATCTTCCTCTTCTGGGGTCTCCTGCTGACACTTCTGGCTATGTCCCACCAAATGTCCACCATAGGAAGTCTTCTGCATGCCCTATCTATTCAGACACACAGTCAGGATCTGCCCCCCGCCCCTTACTCTCTGCTCACAAGTTTTGACTGAAAGCAGGAGCCAGTGGCTCCTGCTGCTATCAGCCAAGTCTGTGAGAGCAGGCAGAGGTGAGAAGAGTTGCTGCAGATGTGCACAGTGTTGGATCAAGATCAGGCAAGTATTTGGGGGGCTGGGGGTGTGCTATTATTAAATTTTTTTTAATCTAATGCAGAATTTACAAGCACTTTAAAAACTCTGAGAACGGCCATTTAAAGTAGAATTGAACTAAAAAAGAAAACAAAAAGATTTGCTATGTTGTAAGGAACATTTTAAAAAGTTATTTGCGTCTCTGAAAATTTGTCTGCAATCTCTACTGAAAAAAAACTGCAGTGCACTGGTATGTGAGTGTGCCTAGGCAATCCTTTGCCTACAGCCTCATATCTGTGTATCTGCAGTGTGAGAGTTAAAGTGGGTATAAAGCCTAAAACATTTAAGACAATTAGAGGCATATTTTAGGCTCAAAGTTTAGAGGCAGGAAAAAAAACCCCTTCTGGTCTGTGTTTTTGACTGGAGCTTTCTGGCAGAAAAAATGCTAAACTCTCCTAAACTCACCTAAACTGTTTAAAAAAACGCTCTATATCAGCTTTTTTTCTGCCATGGGAACTGGCATTTGTTTTAAACCCGGTGTGCATGGTGCCTTACTCTTTGTGATCTGGATTATGCTACTGACAGCTGCCAAACCAGACCAATAGCAAAATCCTGCATTTGGGTTTTGCTATGGGCTATATACCTGCTGAAATATAAGTCCACAATTGGATCCTGTCTTTTCGTATGTCTTTGTTCTCCCTTTTGTACCACCTCTCCTGTGACTGGAGCATTGTGTTATAAGTACTGTGAGTAAGTATCACTGTGTCTGCATGCTTAAGAAAACAGGGCAACCACTGGTCAACAATCTTCATGAAACAAGATAGCAATGTGGCATGTCAAATGTTTAAAATCTTCTTTATTTTAATCCACAAAGCAGGGGAACAATCATGGGTGTATTTACCACAAGGCAAACAAGGCATTTGCCTAGAGTTGCATTTTTCAGGGGGGAGAAGCAATGTCCCTTGGAAAAAAGGACGGAGGAAGGGACACACATGGCATGGGGACCTGGTTGGTTCCCAGAGATGCTGTGGATTTCATGACGGTGTATGCACAGCCCGACTCTCGTTCCTGGAGATGTACAGAGCTGTGAAGGTGAGTGTCTTTCTCTCTCTCGCCATGGGGGATGGTGGCTGGTGTATGGGGGGCAGTGGTATTGGAAGGCTCTGGTGGAGGGCAGGGATGCTCTTAGTCAATGTCAGGCTCTTTATGTGGGGGGGCACCAAATTTTGTGTTGCCTAGGGCAGCACAAACCCTAAATACACCACTGGGAACAATGCAAGGATGTTGATGCTTTTCAGCCCTGTTGGGTCTTAGTCATCACAAAGATACACAGGGAAACAGCTCAGATAAATAGTTACTGATCAGATTTGGGAGGAGGTGCAGTGCCTCCAAGTTAACTAGTTAACCCTAATGACACCTTGCACCATTCACCAAATGTCAGCAGCACTGATTACTGCAACATGCTGAATAATTCAATACAAAAAACACACCTTAGTATCAAAAGAAAATCATCACAAAAAAAAAATACAATTAGAAATATAAAATGAATAAAGCAAACCAAATGCCAATGATTTAATCTAGTGCACAAGATACCAAAAAGAGGAAGGAGAATGATTCCATCTTGTGCTGGGGACCCAGAGAAGGGGGAGGGGAAACAAAGCTAGCAGAGAAGAAGAAGGAAGGCTATTGCAGATACAGATCCAGGTCCCACCTGCAGTCTGAATAACCACCATGCCTCCTTTTCCAAAAAGCACTAATGGCGACCCCCCCCCCACCAGGTCCAAAAACCAAACATTTGATGCCACAGAATCTAAAATCAGAGATGTCACCCCAGTGGCATTCTTTAAAATGCCTGGAAACATTCCATAGAAACTTGGCATTTCACTAGTCTCACCTGTCCTGGTTCTCAGGGAAAGGGTGGTAGAGCCCACATACTGTAAATTCCATGTACACACTCATATACCACAGTTGATATTGTATACTGTAGTGTTTCATTCTTCACCCATAACTAGAGATGAGCGAATCGAAGTAGGCGAAGTGGAATTCGAGTCGAATATTGGAAAATTTTCGATTCGCGCCGAATCCGAAAAATAGCCTACTTCGGACGCACGAATCGAAATTTTTCCTAAAATGGCGGCGGACATGTGCGGCGACGGAGCGGGGATGTCTGGGAAGGCGCGCAGACAAGGCGCGCTGACCCATAACGCATTCCTTAATGACATGTGATCGCATTAGCCAATCAGCAGCCAGGCAGCCAGCACCGTGTAATGGTCGAGCTATAAATAGCGGCCATTTTAGAATTCTTCATTTGCCTCCAGTCATTCAAGAGAGGCAGACCGCTCTGTATTAGGGACAGAGTTAGGGCCACAGAAACGTTACTTGGGGACAGAGAAACGTTACTTAGGGACAGAGAAGCATTACTCAGGGACACAGAATTGTTAATGAGGGCCACAGAATCGTTACTTAGGGCCAAAGAAACGCTAGTTAGGGCCACAGAATTGTTACTCAGGGACAGACAGAATTGTTACTGAGTGCCAGAGAATTGTTACTTAGGGCCACAGAAACGTTAGTTAGGGCCACAGAATTGTTACTCAGGGACAGACACAGAATTGTTACTGAGGGCCACAGAACTGTTACTTAGGGCCACATAAACGTTATTAGGGCCACAGAATTGTTACTCAGGGACAGACAGAATTGTTACTGAGTGCCAGAGAATTGTTACTTAGGGCCACAGAAACGTTAGTTAGGGCCACAGAATTGTTACTCAGGGACAGACACAGAATTGTTACTGAGGGCCACAGAACTGTTACTTAGGGCCACAGAAACGTTATTAGGGCCACAGAATTGTTACTCAGGGACAGACAGAATTGTTACTGAGTGCCAGAGAATTGTTACTTAGGGCCACAGAAACTTTAGTTAGGGCCACAGAATTGTTACTCAGGGACAGACACAGAATTGTTACTGAGGGCCACAGAACTGTTACTGAGGGCCACAGAAACGTTAGTTAGGGCCACAGAATTGTTACTCAGGGACAGACACAGAATTGTTACTGAGGGCCACAGAACTGTTACTTAGGGCCACAGAAACGTTAGTTAGGGCCACAGAATTGTTACTCAGGGACAGACACAGAATTGTTACTGAGGGCCACAGAATTGTTACTTAGGGCCACAGAATTGTTACTCAGGGACAGACAGAATTGTTACTGAGTGCCAGAGAATTGTTACTTAGGGCCACAGAAACGTTAGTTAGGGCCACAGAATTGTTACTCAGGGACAGACAGAATTGTTACTGAGTGCCAGAGAATTGTTACTTAAAGCCACAGAAACGTTAGTTAGGGCCACAGAATTGTTACTCAGGGACAGACACAGAATTGTTACTGAGGGCCACAGAATTGTTACTTAGGGCCACAGAAACGTTACTCAGGGACACAGAATTGTTACTGAGGGCCACAGAACTGTTACTTAGGGCCACAGAAACGTTAGTTAGGGCCACAGAATTGTTACTCAGGGACAGACACAGAATTGTTACTGAGGGCCACAGAATTGTTACTTAGGGTCACAGAAACGTTACTCAGGGACACAGAATTGTTACTGAGGGCCACAGAACCGTTACTTAGGGCCACAGAATTGTTACTCAGGGACAGACACAGAATTGTTACTCAGGGACACAGAATTGTTACTGAGGGCCACAGAACCGTTACTTAGGGCCACAGAAACGTTACTCAGGGACACAGAATTGTTACTGAGGGCCACATAACCGTTACTTAGGGCCACATAATTGTTACTCAGGAACAGACACAGAATTGTTACTGAGGGACACAGAATTGTTACTGAGGGCCACAACCGTTACTTAGGGCCACAGAATTGTTACTCAGGGACACAGAATTGTTACTGAGGGCCACAGAACCGTTACTTAGGGCCACAGAATTGTTACTCAGGGACACAGAATTGTTACTGAGGGCCACAGAACCGTTACTTAGGGCCACAGAATTGTTACTCAGGGACAGACACAGAATTGTTACTGAGGGACACAGAATTGTTACTGAGGGCCACAGAAACATTAATCAGGGACACAGAATTGTTACTTAGGGCCACAGAACCGTTACTTAGGGCCACATAAAAATTAATCAGGGACACAGAATTGTTACTGAGGGCCACAGAACCGTTACTTAGGGCCACAGAATTGTTACTCAGGGACAGACACAGAATTGTTACTGAGGGACACAGAATTGTTACTGAGGGCCACAACCGTTACTTAGGGCCACAGAATTGTTACTCAGGGACACAGAATTGTTACTGAGGGCCACAGAACCGTTACTTAGGGCCACAGAATTGTTACTCAGGGACACAGAATTGTTACTGAGGGCCACAGAACCGTTACTTAGGGCCACAGAATTGTTACTCAGGGACAGACACAGAATTGTTACTGAGGGACACAGAATTGTTACTGAGGGCCACAGAAACGTTAATCAGGGACACAGAATTGTTACTGAGGGCCACAGAACCGTTACTTAGGACCACATAAAAGTTAATCAGGGACACAGAATTGTTACTGAGGGACACAGAATTGTTACTGAGGGCCACAGAAACATTAATCAGGGACACAGAATTGTTACTGAGGGCCACAGAACCGTTACTTAGGGCCACATAAAAATTAATCAGGGACACAGAATTGTTACTGAGGGCCACAGAACCGTTACTTAGGGCCACAGAATTGTTACTCAGGGACAGACACAGAATTGTTACTGAGGGACACAGAATTGTTACTGAGGGCCACAACCGTTACTTAGGGCCACAGAATTGTTACTCAGGGACACAGAATTGTTACTGAGGGCCACAGAACCGTTACTTAGGGCCACAGAATTGTTACTCAGGGACAGACACAGAATTGTTACTGAGGGACACAGAATTGTTACTGAGGGCCACAGAACCGTTACTTAGGGCCACAGAAACGTTAATCAGGGACACAGAATTGTTACTGAGGGCCACAGAACCGTTACTTAGGGCCACATAAACGTTAATCAGGGACACAGAATTGTTACTGAGGGCCACAGAACCGTTACTTAGGGCCACAGAATTGTTACTCACGGACAGACACAGAATTGTTTCTTGAGGGACACAGAATTGTTACTGAGGGCCACAGAACCGTTACTTAGGGCCACAGAAACGTTAATCAGGGACACAGAATTGTTACTGAGGGCCACAGAACCGTTACTTAGGGCCACGTAAACGTTAATCAGGGACAGACACAGAATTGTTACTGAGGGACACAGAATTGTTACTGAGGGACACAGAATTGTTACTGAGGGCCACAGAACCGTTACTTAGGGCCACAGAACTGTTACTTAGGGACACAGAATTGTTACTGAGGGCCACAGAACCGTTACTTAGGGCCACAGAATTGTTACTTAGGGACACAGAATTGTTACTGAGGGCCACAGAACCGTTACTTAGGGCCACAGATTTGTTACTTAGGGACACAGAATTGTTACTCAGGGCCACAGAACTGTTACTTAGGGCCACAGAATTGTTACTCGGACAGACACAGAATTGTTACTCAGGGACACAGAATTGTTACTGAGGGCCACAGAACCGTTACTTAGGGCCACAGAATTGTTACTCTGGGACACAGAATTGTTACTGAGGGCCACAGAACTGTTACTTAGGGCCACAGAATTGTTACTCAGGGACACAGAATTGTTACTGAGGGCCACAGAACTGTTACTTAGGGCCACAGAATTGTTACTCAGGGACAGACACAGAATTGTTACTCAGGGACACAGAATTGTTACTCAGGGACACAGAATCGTTGAATTAAAGAGTATGTCAGACAACATGCAGAGGAGTGGCAGAGGAGGCAATGTTTTAGGAGCGAGCAGACGTGGCAGCAGAGGAAGGGGTCGAGGCAGCACTATTCGCAGCCAGAGGCCAGTGCTCCCGGTGTCATCCAGCGGTCGTGTCTCCACCGACCGCTAGTTGGCATGGCCCGGGACCAAGCCCACTGAAATCACGTGTCCTCTACCTGCCCCTGTCCTTTGGTGTTCCCTCACCAAGCGAAGTATCGCATGCTGTGGGCTCAGCCCCACTGTACAGTGAGGAAGAGCTAACAGAGGGCGGTCAGGAACGGGGGGAGACATCCGCCTTTTCAGCAGCCAGGCGAAGAAGTAGTGGCGAGGAGAGTGGCTCGGTAGCCGGTCTAGAGACAGGTCTGTCTCCTGACCCACACGCAGCCGAGGGGGCTAGTAGTGAGGCGGAGACCCTACTTGATGATGAGGAGGTTGATCGCACTTGGCAGCCTCGTCGTCATCAGGCAATTTCTTCCGCATCATCAGGAGAAGAGGGTGGCAGCTTGGCAGTGAGCGAAACAGTCGGTGGGTTGCCCAGGAGACAGCAGCAGGGTCGCAGCAGTGTCAGTGGAGCCAAACGGCCACGGAGTAGAGCACCAGCTCCACTGCAGCCTACCACCACGGCCAGTAGTGGTGCCGGTGTGCACGGAGGAAGCAGCAGTCAGCCAGTGAGGAGTATCGGGGGCAAAGTTTCCTACTCGGCGGTGTGGCAATTTTTTGTCAAGCCGCCCGAGGAAGTAAACGTAGCCGTATGTCGACTATGTGGCCAGAAAGTCAAGCGTGGCCAGGGGGCCCATGTTGGGACTACAGCGTTGCGGCAGCATATGCAGCGTCGCCATTTGGTGGTCTGGGAAAACCGTGATAAAGATACGGCGGTTCTGCCCGCCCCAGCCCCCGCTCCATCACCCGCTCCGTTACTTGCTCCGTCACCTGACGTCAATCGCCCTCCATCAGCCAGTCAAGGCTCCAACACCTCTGCTGAGGGGAGTTGTCGCTCGTTGGCATCTTCCGCTCGTTCAGATGCTCCTTCTCCTGCTACTCCTCTTCACGGATTCCGTCAGCAGTCTTTCTTGGAATCCGTTTCCAAGAGACAACAGTTTGCGAGCACGCACCCGACGGTGCAAAAGCTGAACGTCCTCCTGTCCAAGTTGCTGGTGCTGCAGTCCCTCCCTTTCCAAGTGGTGGACTCAGCACCTTTCCGAGAAATGATGGCTTGTGCCGCGCCGCGGTGGAGAGTGCCAAGCCGTCATTTCTTCGCCAAAAAGGCAGTGCCAGCCCTGCATTCACATGTAGAAGAGATGGTGGGCCAGTCTTTGAGCATGTCGGTCTCTGCCAAAGTGCACGGCAGCGCCGACGTGTGGAGCTGTAACTACGGTCAGGGACAGTACATGTCATTTACGGCCCACTGGGTGAACGTGGTGCCGTCACAGCCGCACCAGCAACTTGGACAGGTCACGCCGCTTTTGCCTCCACGTTTGCACGTCCTTGGTCCGGCAAAGATGTCCGCCTCTACCACCTCTTCTTCCGCCGTGTCCTCAGCCGCCACCCCCGTGCCAAGTCCCATTACCCGACCGGCATATCACATGTGCAGGGCACAACGGTGTCACGCTGTGCTGCACCTGGTATGCCTTGGCGAACGTAGTCACACAGGGGAGGAACTTCTCAGTGTAATGAACAGAGAAATCGACAGATGGCTGTCTCCGCGCAAACTCAAAATCGGAACCATGTTGACCGACAACGGAAAGAACATGGTGTCTGCTCTGCGTCAAGGAAGGTTGTGCCATGCGCCATGCATGGCTCACGTGTTCAATCTGGTTGTCAAGCGCTTCCTAAAATCCACCATCCCACTGCAAGACATCCTTAAAATGTCACGTAAACTTTGCATGCATTTCAGCCATTCCTACACCGCAAAGCACACCCTCCTTGAGCTGCAGCGGCAGAACGGAATTCCACAGCATCGCCTGATCTGCGACGTTGCAATGTTAGACCGCCTTTACGAACAGCGAAAGGCCATCACCGATTTCCTGATGTTACAAGCGGATAAAGGTACTCCCCTGTGTAACTTTGATGTCAGCCATTGGCAGCTCATGCGTGACACCTGCCGCTTGCTCAGGCCCTTTGAGGAGGCCACGCTATTCGTGAGTCGGCAGGACTATGGGATGACGTCATTCCTCTGTTGCACGTCCTGGAACAAATGCTGTTAACAATGGCTGGTCAGGGTGCGGTAGACGTGGCGCACAGATCTCAACGCCACATGACCCCTGTGGGGGCAGGACAGGAAGAAGAGGAGGAGGTAGAGGAGGTAGAGGAGGACATTTGTGCTCAGGAATTATTGAGTGAAATGGGTGGTTTTTCCACTCAGCGGACAGGAGTGGAGGAGCAGGAGCATCTGGTAGAGGAGGAGGAGGAGGAGACAGAGGACCCAGACGCACCGTGGCAGTATGCTGTGGAGATGGAGGCAGGGAGTCCCTCGCATTCCTTGGCACAAATGGCCCATAGCATGCTCGGTTGCTTGCGTAGCGACAGCCGAATAATAACCATCAGACAGAGGGATGACTTTTGGCTGTCCACCTTGTTGGACCCTCGCTACCGTTCAAAAATGGTGGCCTTTTTCACACCTGCTGAGAGGGAGGCCAAAATAACGTACTATAAAAACCACCTATGTAGTCAGTTGGTCTCTGCCTTTGTGCGCCAACGTCCATCCTCAGACACTGTGGGCCCTGTGCGCTCGCGTTCCGCTGCCATGGCAGCAGGGGAGGGGTGGGGTGGTAGGAGCAGTGGCAGCTCCACCAGCAGCGGCTGCCTCAGTCTGCAGTCGATGATGAGTAGCTTTCTTCACCAGCGCAGTGAGGAAACTACTAACCAGCCGCAGCAGCAGCAGCAGCAGCAGCATCAGGTGGACCTGGAGCAGGACCTCAAACAACAGGCTTGGGCCTACTTGGACAGCACCCTGCCAACCGAGGTAGACAATCCCCTTGACTACTGGGCAACGAAACTTGACCTTTGGCCCCAACTAGCTGAATTTGCCCTTGAAAGGCTGTCATGCCCGGCCAGTAGCGTGGCATCGGAGTGCGTGTTTAGTGCGGCAGGAGGTATTGTAACTCCGCGGAGGACACGACTGTCCACCCAAAGTGTGGAGAGACTCACGTTTGTGAAAATGAATCAGGCGTGGATTAGTCTGGATTTCAAACCACCAGTTCCTGACACAACTGACTAAATCCGCCATGAATCATGCCTCAAACAAGTGCCACTTTCAGGTCTCCTCACACTGCTGGTGTGTTCCATTTTTTGTCATAGGGTGCTGGCAGATTACGGGCCTCCCATAGCTGCTGCCAGGCCCCTAATCTGCCATGGACCCCTATACCGCCTCCTCATGCTGCTGCCAAGTCCAGAGTCTGTCATGGGTCCCTGTACGGCCTCCCATTGCTGCTGTCTCCATCGCCACACTCTGCCATGTGCCACTTTCAGGTCTCCTCACACACTGCTGGTGTGTTAAATTTTTTGACATAGGGTGCTGGCAGATTACGGGCCTCCCATAGCTGCTGCCAGGCCCCTAATCTGCCATGGGCCCCTATACACCGCCTCCTCATGCTGCTGCCAAGTCCAGAGTCTGTCATGGGTCCCTGTACGGCCTCCCATTGCTGCTGTCTCCATCGCCACACTCTGCCATGTGCCACTTTCAGGTCTCCTCACACTGCTGGTGTGTTCAATTTTTTGACATAGGGTGCTGGCAGATTACGGGCCTCCCATAGCTGCTGCCAGGCCCCTAATCTGCCATGGGCCCCTATATACCGCCTCCTCATGCTGCTGCCAAGTCCAGAGTCTGTCATGGGTCCCTGTATGGCCTCCCATTGCTGCTGTCTCCATCGCCACACTCTGCCATGTGCCACTTTCAGGTCTCCTCACACACTGCTGGTGTGTTGAATTTTTTGACATAGGGTGCTGGCAGATTACGGGCCTCCCATAGCTGCTGCCAGGCCCCTAATATGCCATGGGCCCCTATATACCGCCTCCTCATGCTGCTGCCAAGTCCAGAGTCTGTCATGGGTCCCTGTACGGCCTCCCATTGCTGCTGTCTCCATCGCCACACTCTGCCATGTGCCACTTTCAGGTCTCCTCACACTGCTGGTGTGTTGAATTTTTTGACATAGGGTGCTGGCAGATTACGGGCCTCCTATAGCTGCTGCCAGGCCCCTAATCTGCCATGGGCCCCTATATACCGCCTCCTCATGCTGCTGCCAAGTCCAGAGTCTGTCATGGGTCCCTGTACGGCCTCCCATTGCTGCTGTCTCCATCGCCACACTCTGCCATGTGCCACTTTCAGGTCTCCTCACACACTGCTGGTGTGTTGAATTTTTTGACATAGGGTGCTGGCAGATTACGGGCCTCCTATAGCTGCTGCCAGGCCCCTAATCTGCCATAGGCCCCTATATACCGCCTCCTCATGCTGCTGCCAAGTCCAGAGTCTGTCATGGGTCCCTGTACGGCCTCCCATTGCTGCTGTCTCCATCGCCACACTCTGCCATGTGCCACTTTCAGGTCTCCTCACACACTGCTGGTGTGTTGAATTTTTTGACATAGGGTGCTGGCAGATTACGGGCCTCCTATAGCTGCTGCCAGGCCCCTAATCTGCCATAGGCCCCTATATACCGCCTCCTCATGCTGCTGCCAAGTCCAGAGTCTGTCATGGGTCCCTGTACAGCCTCCCATTGCTGCTGTCTCCATCGCCACACTCTGCCATGTGCCACTTTCAGGTCTCCTCACACACTGCTGGTGTGTTGAATTTTTTGACATAGGGTGCTGGCAGATTACGGGCCTCCTATAGCTGCTGCCAGGCCCCTAATCTGCCATGGGCCCCTATATACCGCCTCCTCATGCTGCTGCCAAGTCCAGAGTCTGTCATGGGTCCCTGTACGGCCTCCCATTGCTGCTGTCTCCATCGCCACACTCTGCCATGTGCCACTTTCAGGTCTCCTCACACTGCTGGTGTGTTCCATTTTTTGACATAGGGTGCTGGCAGATTACGGGCCTCCTATAGCTGCTGCCAGGCCCCTAATCTTCCATAGGCCCCTATATACCGCCTCCTCATGCTGCTGCCAAGACCAGAGTCTGTCATGGGTCCTTGTACGGCCTCCCATTGCTGCTGTCTCCATCGCCACACTCTGCCATGTGCCACTTTCAGGTCTCCTCACACTGCTGGTGTGTTCCATTTTTTGTCATAGGGTGCTGGCAGATTACGGGCCTCCTATAGCTGCTGCCAGGCCCCTAATCTGCCATGGGCCCCTATATACCGCCTCCTCATGCTGCTGCCAAGTCCAGAGTCTGTCATGGGTCCCTGTACGGCCTCCCATTGCTGCTGTCTCCATCGCCACACTCTGCCATGTGCCACTTTCAGGTCTCCTCACACACTGCTGGTGTGTTGAATTTTTTGACATAGGGTGCTGGCAGATTACGGGCCTCCTATAGCTGCTGCCAGGCCCCTAATCTGCCATAGGCCCCTATATACCGCCTCCTCATGCTGCTGCCAAGTCCAGAGTCTGTCATGGGTCCCTGTACGGCCTCCCATTGCTGCTGTCTCCATCGCCACACTCTGCCATGTGCCACTTTCAGGTCTCCTCACACACTGCTGGTGTGTTGAATTTTTTGACATAGGGTGTTGGCAGATTACGGGCCTCCTATAGCTGCTGCCAGGCCCCTAATCTGCCATAGGCCCCTATATACCGCCTCCTCATGCTGCTGCCAAGTCCAGAGTCTGTCATGGGTCCCTGTACAGCCTCCCATTGCTGCTGTCTCCATCGCCACACTCTGCCATGTGCCACTTTCAGGTCTCCTCACACACTGCTGGTGTGTTGAATTTTTTGACATAGGGTGCTGGCAGATTACGGGCCTCCTATAGCTGCTGCCAGGCCCCTAATCTGCCATGGGCCCCTATATACCGCCTCCTCATGCTGCTGCCAAGTCCAGAGTCTGTCATGGGTCCCTGTACGGCCTCCCATTGCTGCTGTCTCCATCGCCACACTCTGCCATGTGCCACTTTCAGGTCTCCTCACACTGCTGGTGTGTTCCATTTTTTGACATAGGGTGCTGGCAGATTACGGGCCTCCTATAGCTGCTGCCAGGCCCCTAATCTTCCATAGGCCCCTATATACCGCCTCCTCATGCTGCTGCCAAGACCAGAGTCTGTCATGGGTCCTTGTACGGCCTCCCATTGCTGCTGTCTCCATCGCCACACTCTGCCATGTGCCACTTTCAGGTCTCCTCACACTGCTGGTGTGTTCCATTTTTTGTCATAGGGTGCTGGCAGATTACGGGCCTCCCATAGCTGCTGCCAGGCCCCTAATCTGCCATGGGCCCCTTACCGACTCCTCATGCTGCTGCCAAGTCCAGAGTCTGTCATGGGTCCCTGTACAGCCTCCCATTGCTGCTGTCTCCATCGCCACACTCTGCCATGTGCCACTTTCAGGTCTCCTCACACACTGCTGGTGTGTTCAATTTTTTGACATAGGGTGCTGGCAGATTACGGGCCTCCCATAGCTGCTGCCAGGCCCCTAATCTGCCATAGGCCCCTATATACCGCCTCCTCATGCTGCTGCCAAGTCCAGAGTCTGTCATGGGTCCCTGTACGGCCTCCCATTGCTGCTGTCTCCATCGCCACACTCTGCCATGTGCCACTTTCAGGTCTCCTCACACACTGCTGGTGTGTTGAATTTTTTGACATAGGGTGCTGGCAGATTACGGGCCTCCCATAGCTGCTGCCAGGCCCCTAATCTGCCATGGGCCCCTATACCGACTCCTCATGCTGTGACGTTGCAACAAGGTGGAATTCAACCCTACATATGTTAGACCGCCTTTACGAACAGCAAAAGGCCATCACAGATTTCCTGATGTTAAAAGCGGATAAAGGTACTCCCTGTGTAACTTAGATGTCAGCCATTGGCAGCTCATGCATGACACCTGCGCTTGCTCATGCCCTTTGAGGAGGCCACGCTATTCGTGAGTCGGCAGGACTATGGGATGAACGACGTCATTCCTCTGTTGCACGTCCTGGAACAAATGCTGTTAACAATGGCTGGTCAGGGTGCGGTAGACGTGGCGCACAGATCTCAACGCCACATGACCCCTGTGGGGGCAGGACAGGAAGAAGAGGAGGAGGTAGAGGAGGACATTGGTGCTCAGGAATTATTGAGTGAAATGGGTGGTTTTTCCACTCAGCGGACAGGAGTGGAGGAGCAGGAGCATCTGGTAGAGGAGGAGGAAGAGGAGACAGAGGACCCAGACGCACCGTGGCAGTATGCTGTGGAGATGGAGGCAGGGAGTCCCTCGCATTCCTTGGCACAAATGGCCCATAGCATGCTCGCTTGCTTGCGTAGCGACAGCCGAATAATAACCATCAGACAGAGGGATGACTTTTGGCTTTCCACCTTGTTGGACCCTCGCTACCGTTCAAAAATGGTGGCCTTTTTCACACCTGCTGAGAGGGAGGCCAAAATAACGTACTATAAAAACCACCTATGTAGTCAGCTGGTCTCTGCCTGTCTGCGCCAACGTCCGTCCTCAGACACTGTGGGCCCTGTGCGCTCGCGTTCCGCTGCCATGGCAGCAGGGGAGGGGTGGGGTGGTAGGAGCAGTGGCAGCTCCACCAGCAGCGGCTGCCTCAGTCTGCAGTCGATGATGAGTAGCTTTCTTCACCAGCGCAGTGAGGAAACTACTAACCAGCCGCAGCAGCAGCAGCAGCAGCAGCAGCAGCAGCATCAGGTGGACCTGGAGCAGGACCTCAAACAACAGGCTTAGGCCTACTTGGACAGCACCCTGCCAACCGAGGTAGACAATCCCCTTGACTACTGGGCAACAAAACTTGACCTTTGGCCCCAACTAGCTGAATTTGCCCTTGAAAGGCTGTCATGCCCGGCCAGTAGCGTGGCATCGGAGCGCGTGTTTAGTGCGGCAGGAGGTATTGCAACTCCGCGGAGGACACGACTGTCCACCCAAAGTGTGGAGAGACTGACGTTTGTGAAAATGAATCAGGCGTGGATTAGTCTGGATTTCAAACCACCAGTTCCTGACACAACTGACTAAATCCGCCATGAATCATGCCCCAAACATGTGCCACTTTCAGGTCTCCTCACACTGCTGGTGTGTTCCATTTTTTGTCATAGGGTGCTGGCAGATTACGGGCCTCCCATAGCTGCTGCCAGGCCCCTAATCTGCCATGGGCCCCTATACCGCCTCCTCATGCTGCTGCCAAGTCCAGAGTCTCTCATGGGTCCCTGTACGGCCTCCCATTGCTGCTGTCTCCATCGCCACACTCTGCCATGTGCCACTTTCAGGTCTCCTCACACTGCTGGTGTGTTCCATTTTTTGTCATAGGGTGCTGGCAGATTACGGGCCTCCCATAGCTGCTGCCAGGCCCCTAATCTGCCATGGGCCCCTTTACCACCTCCTCATGCTGCTGCCAGGTCCAGAGTCTCTCATGGGTCCCTGTACGGCCTCCCATTGCTGCTGTCTCCATCGCCACACTCTGCCATGTGCCACTTTCAGGTCTCCTCACACTGCTGGTGTGTTCCATTTTTTGTCATAGGGTGCTGGCAGATTACGGGCCTCCCATAGCTGCTGCCAGGCCCCTAATCTGCCATGGGCCCCTATACCGCCTCCTCATGCTGCTGCCAGGTCCAGAGTCTCTCATGGGTCCCTGTACGGCCTCCCATTGCTGCTGTCTCCATCGCCACACTCTGCCATGTGCCACTTTCAGGTCTCCTCACACTGCTGGTGGGTTCCATTTTTTGTCATAGGGTGCTGGCAGATTACGGGCCTCCCATAGCTGCTGCCAGGCCCCTAATCTGCCATGGGCCCCTGTACTGACTCCTCATGCTGCTGCCAGGCCCGTAATCTGTCATGGGCCCCTGTTGTCGCTTGTTGGCATATTCCGCTCATTCAGATGCTCCTTCTCCTGCTACTCCTCTTCACGGATTCCGTCAGCAGTCTTTCTTGGAATCCGTTTCCAAGAGACAACAGTTTGCGAGCACGCACCCGACGGTGCAGAAGCTGAACGTCCTCCTGTCCAAGTTGCTGCTGCCAGGCTCGTAATCTGTCATGCGCCCCTGTACCGCCTCCTCATGCTGCTGCCAGGTCCAGAGTGTGTCATGGGCCCCCGTACCGACTCCTCATGCTGCTGCCAGGCCCGTAATCTGTCATGGGCCCCTGTACCGCCTCCCCATGCTGCTGCCAGGTCCAGAGTGTGTCATGGGTCCCTGTATGGCCTCCCATTGCTGCTGCCAGGCCCGTAATCTGCCATGGGCCCCCGTACCGACTCCTCATGCTGCTGCCAGGTCCAGAGTGTGTCATGGGTCCCTGTACGGCCTCCCATTGCTGCTGTCTCTATCGCCACACTCTGCCATGTGCCACTTTCAGGTCTCCTCACACTGCTGGTGGTTTCCATTTTTGTCATAGGGTGCTGTATGGCCTCCCATTGCTGCTGCCTCCACCGCCACACTGTGGCTCCACACTCTGGTTTTGGCCCCGTGACTGCCCAAATGAGTGAAGTGTGCGGTGATTCTAAGATCGACGGCACTCATCTGCATGTCATACTGACTGACAGTATTATTTCTCTTCCCCAGCAGACTCCAAGGGCATTTAAATTAAAGGTACAGTGTTCTGCACTAATATTAAGTCTCTCTGAAGCCTAGAAACACCCTTTTTTAAGTTAAATTCACAGCGAATATATTCGACTCGAATCAAAATTTTTCCACGAATTCGCCGAATCAGTCGAATCGAATTTTTGAATACTTCTCTCATCTCTACCCATAACCTGAGAAGAAAAACTCTTAATAAGTTTGTAATGGGGCAAAGATCAGCTGCACAGATCACAGAAAATACTAGTGACTAGTTCTTTGCTCTCTTCTTGCCTCTTCTGCTCACAGTTTCCAGAGTTCAGTTCCTATTTTTTAATAACTGTGAGCCTGGGTTCATATATATGCGGTGCAGTATATTGCATGTGATTCGCACAGGAACCCCACCACATTCCTGTGCAAAGCACATGCGATTTGTGTGCAGTGCGATCCGAGCCATACATTTTGTATGGCTCTAATCGCACCGCACCCGCACCAAAAATGTGCAGGACCCTTTTTTTGGTCCGCACTAGAATTGGATCGCATGGGTATTCACACCTATGCGATCTGATTCTACACATCGCACCATGTTTTGTGGACCGCTTTCGGAGTGTTGTTAACTTAACATACACACCCGCAGCGGTTTGCATGAACGAGGTTCGATTCTGATGCAGTGCGAAATTCGCACAGAAAACGCTGCAAATTCTGCACCGCATCAGTGTGAACCAGGGCTCCTTACAAGATTTAGTCTGCCTTCTCCCACTATAGTATAGTAACATATGCCCTGTTCTCTGAATGGATGGTGTTTTTTTTTAGTCAATCAACTAGAAGGGTATCTTTCACTGTAAGGTCAAATTAATTAAATAAAAAAAGCATGTATACCATACTCAAGAAAAGAACACATTAACAATGTTTAAAAGAGATTAGGGCTAGAGAACATGGAGCAGTCAGAAAAACTGAGGTTGTAATAATGCAAATAGAGTGTGTGTGAATAGCAAAGAATTTTGATCAAGAAGCAGTGAATAAAAGCTAATAGCTGGATATTACCAAAGCTGAGTGTTTGATGTGAATATAGCTGCATTAGTGCACTTGCAAGAAAAATATTTGTTGTAACATATTTATACAGGAAACAAATAAAAATATACAAGTGGACAAATGACAACTGGCAGATTGTACTTTAAAAAGGGGATTTGGTCCAATCTCTGATTTTACCTAACTGAAAGGTGTCATTTAAAACTATTGCCTGGCTTACATTTAGAACTTAACAGTGCTATGCCTGCTAATCCAAAAATTGGGAATGTCCACATGCTGCTCAAGATCTGCAAGCTAGAAACTCCAGACAGATCCACTATAATAGATGTGCATTCACTCACTGAACAAACCTCAGGCCTTATAGAAAAGTGCTAAAACCATTGGTCCAAAATACTGCTAGTTACCTTCAAGATACAACTGTATTTTCTGAACAATCTCCTTAATATACAGCAATTACCACCAAATGCAAGAATGGGATCGCTGCATGTAACATATTCTTATTATTCTCCTCAAACCACTAATACAGTGCTGAGACTGTTACCCAGCTCTTTGAATTCATTCTAACACACTATTTTACTTTTCGATATTTATTTATCTTCAGTGTATGAGTACTGCTATAGAAATACTGTATATATATACACTATATCTACTATCTCTACATTGCACATATTTTCATCAGATGGACAGAAGGTTAAGAAAATCTTTTAAAAAATTCAATTATTATTTAATACATTTCACCCATCAATCAAACTAAAAATGAACTAGTCAAACACACATGTGAACATCCAACAGATGCAACTGCTCTCATATACTGCCAGGTCACCAGATACCACCGCATATACTTTGACCCAGAAGACAGAAATAAACATCTTAGAATACTAGCAGAATCCTTCTATAAGAAAGGTTACAAGAACAATACCATCAGTAATAGAATAAGCACTGCCTTGAAAACCCAAAGAGAAAATCTCCTACAATACAAAGAATAAAAAAAAAACAACAAATCACTGTTCCTTTAGAAATCACATACAATCCAACACTAGAAGGAACAAAAAAAATGATCAAAGAGCTGCTACTCATCATAGAAAAAGATGAAATATTCTGACAACCTTCAGGCAACCACTCAATCTCAGACATAAATTAATTAGCCAACTAAGTTTTATATTGGTGAAACATGATAGAAATTTAAAAAATTATTAATTTACAGACACACCATAAAAGAACAAAAGGAAGATAATTACTGCTCACCTGTGAGGTACCATTACAGTGTTTAGAAGATATGAATGTTTTGGTTCTGAAGGATAACTTTAAAAATACTCAAAAAAAGGAAAACTTTTGAACTATGAATGATAGTTCTATTTTCCACAAAAAATAATGGACTAAATGTGGACCTCAGTTCTCCATATCACTAGCCAAAGCTTTATTGACCATTCTCAGCTCTGTGATGCTCCCATCCCTCTTCCAATTTCCCACTACACTTATCTTAACAACTATGCCGGCTAATTTACTATTGCTGTGCATGTAATTTTGTTTCTCAGAGATTGTCCTACTTAATATTTAACTAACATTTTGTCTATCACTACTCTCTTGGACTGAGAAGTAGGGAACACCCTTAAAGCGTGTCCTGAAACTGTACAGCACAATTGACAGTTTTTTGGAGATGAGTATCAAAATAATAACATAATCAGAGACATAACAAGAAGCACAGCAAAATCTACATTGACTACGTTTGTGAGTACAAGTCATTTGTTTGAATAAAATTGATTGAGGATTTTATACTTTTATAGTGTGCATTCAGTTTTTTTTTTTTTCACTGTATCTGTGATATCCAAATCTGTTTATTGCTAGGCCCTCAGCTGCAACACACCACCTTGGAGATGATTACAATTAGAGATGAGCGAATTATTCAAAAATTCGATTCGGCTGATTCGCCGAATTTGCGGAAGAAATTCGATTCGATGCAAATTTATTCGCTGCGAATTTAACTTATTAAAAGGGTTTCTAGGCTTCAGAGAGCCTTTATATTAGTGCAGAACACTGTACCTTTAATTTAAATGCCCTTGGAGTCTGCTGGGGAAGAGAAATAATACTGTCAGTCAGTATGACATGCAGATGAGTGCCGTCGATCTTAGAATCACCGCACACTTCACTCATTTGGGCAGTCACGGGGCACGACGAAGAAGAAGAAGAAGAAGAAGAAGAAGGAAAAGAAGAAGAAAAAGAAGGAAAAGAAGAATGAAAAGAAGAAGAAGAATGAAAAGAAGAATGAGAAGAATGAAAAGAAGAATGAAAAGAAGAAGAAGAAGAATGAAAAGAAGAAGAGGAAGAATGAAAAGAAGAATGAAAAGAAGAAGAAGAAGAATGAAAAGAAGAAGAAGAAGAATGAAATGAAGTAGAAGAAGAATGAAAAGAAGAATGAGAAGAAGAATGAAAAGAAGAAGAAGAAGAATGAAAAGAAGAAGAAGAAGAATGAAAAGAAGAAGAAGAAGAATGAAAAGAAGAATGAAAAGAAGAAGAAGAAGAATGAAAAGAAGAAGAAGAAGAATGAAAAGAAGAATGAAAAGAAGAAGAAGAAGAATGAAAAGAAGAAGAAGAAGAATGAAAAGAAGAATGAGAAGAAGAAGAAGAATGAAAAGAAGAAGAAGAAGAATGAAAAGAAGAAGAAGAAGAATGAAAAGAAGAATGAGAAGAAGAATGAAAAGAAGAATGAAAAGAAGAATGAGAAGAATGAAAAGAAGAATGAAAAGAAGAAGAATGAAAAGAAGAAAAAGAAGAATGAAAAGAAGAATGAAAAGAAGAAGAAGAAGAATGAAAAGAAGAAGAAGAAGAATGAAAAGAAGAATGAGAAGAAGAATGAAAAGAAGAATGAAAAGAAGAATGAGAAGAATGAAAAGAAGAATGAAAAGAAGAAGAAGAAGAATGAAAAGAAGAAGAAGAAGAATGAAAAGAAGAATGAAAAGAAGAAGAAGAAGAATGAAAAGAAGAAGAAGAAGAATGAAAAGAAGAAGAAGAAGAATGAAAAGAAGAAGAAGAAGAAGAATGAAAAGAAGAAGAAGAAGAATGAAAAGAAGAATGAAAAGAAGAAGAAGAAGAATGAAAAGAAGAATGAGAAGAAGAATGAAAAGAAGAAGAAGAATAATGAAAAGAAGAAGAAGAAGAATGAAAAGAAGAAGAAGAAGAATGAAAAGAAGAATGAAAAGAAGAATGAAAAGAAGAAGAAGAAGAATGAAAAGAAGAATGAGAAGAAGAATGAAAAGAAGAAGAAGAAGAATGAAAAGAAGAATGAAAAGAAGAAGAAGAAGAATGAAAAGAAGAATGAAAAGAAGAAGAATGAAAAGAAGAAGAATGAAAAGAAGAAGAAGAAGAATGAAAAGAAGAATGAGAAGAAGAATGAAAAGAAGAATGAAAAGAAGAATGAGAAGAATAAAAAGAAGAAGAATGAAAAGAAGAAGAAGAAGAATGAAAAGAAGAATGAAAAGAAGAAGAAGAAGAAGAATGAAAAGAAGAAGAAGAAGAATGAAAAGAAGAAGAAGAAGAAGAATGAAAAGAAGAAGAAGAATGAAAAGAAGAAGAATTCCAGTACAGCAAAAAGTGTATCTGCAGAGAGCTCCGCTATTTCTGACAGTTCTCTGACAGCTCCTTCACATTTACAGCGGTAGAAACATTGTATCTATTTGTTTCCGAATAAAAACATCTGTATCCTAAATGGAAACAAATAGATACAATGTTTCAACCGCTGTAAATGTGAAGGAACTGTCAGAGAACTGTCAGAAATAGCGGAGCTCTCTGCAGGGACACTTTTTGCCAGCTGTAGAAGGGATGAAAATCGGCCGATCGGGGAAAATTCGATTCGCGCATCCGAAGTTTGCTAATATTCGGATTCGACGCGAATCGAATTTTTCCTAAAATTCGAAACGAATTCCACTTCGCCAAATTCGATTCGCGCATCCGAAGTTTGCTAATATTCGGATTCGACGCGAATCGAATTTTTCCTAAAATTCGAAACGAATTCCACTTCGCCAGGTTCGATTCGCTCATCTCTAATTACAATGTAAGTGCGGATACATGCCATTCCATCCAGAGTAGGTTATTCCAGCTAAACAGCCAAAGAAGGATGCCATATTTCACATGGAGTTAGAGATGGGACCCTATTTTTTAAATTTTTGTTTGCTGTTGGCTATACCATAAAATTGCAGGGAGGGTAAAACAGAATGCATGCAGGCTCCAACTGCATGTTCTAAGAGTAGTTTTTAATAAAATAAATATATGACACAAGGGACTGAGGCTGTACTAAATGGTGTAATAATTCAGTTGTTCCTAGGGCAGAATGATGTCTGAGTAAGGCCCTGGGTAAATCAATTATTAACAAGTATAATGTTGAAGAGGCGGCACTGGTGGGCATTGCATTGATGAGGAGGCACTGATGATGCTGCACTGATATGCAGCAATGATGGCCACTGATAGGTGGCACTGATGGGGACTGATAGGCAGCACTGATGGACAACACTGATGGACAACACTGACTGATGGCACTGACTAGCAGCCCTGACTGAGTAGCACTGCTGGGCAGCACTGATGGGTGGCACTGCGGGGTGGCACTGATGGGTGGCACTGCTGGGGGGCACTGATGGGTGGCACTGCTGGGCAGCACTGATGGGTGGCACTGCTGGGCAGCACTGATGGGCAGCACTGCTGGGTGGCACTGCTGGGCACTGGTAAGAGGCACTGCTGGGCACTGGTGGGTGGCACTGCTTGGTGACACTGCAGGGCACTGGTCATCAGGGCACTGATCATCAGTGCCCTGATGATCATTGGCGATCTGCTCTGTGACAGTTGCAGTTATTGGCACTACTTTCCTCACATTGTCTATAACCGGCAACTGTATTTATTTGGTGATCTGCTGTGTCATTGGACACAGCTGATCATGTGGTAAAAGACCATTGTGATTGGCCTTTTACCTTATCACGTGATCAGCTGTGTTCATAGGATACAGCAATCCCAGAGATCACTGGGGGCACGCGGGAACGCTCATTCTGGGAGGACGTCATATGACACCCTCCCAGAACTGGGTATCCGCGCTGTAGCCGTCATTCGGCTATAGCGCGGTTACTAAGTGGTTAAAAAACAAAAAACAAACATGTTATACTGGTTTTGCAAAGAGCAGCCTGGATCCTCCTATTCTTGGGTCCCCAGACGTCGCTCCTGACCCCTCCCTCCTGTTGGGTGCCCCCAGAGCAAGGAGCTATGGGGGCACCTGAGCAGAAGCGTTCCTGAGCAGCGGCTCATTGTGTCCACTCACACACAAAAGGCCGAGCCTTTTGGAAACAAAAGGAGGTCACAAGTTCAGAGATCTGAGGATTATGTAGACAATTGGATAAGGCTAAAGTCGCTGTCTGGATTCTAACAGTACAATACACTGTTGGAAGTAACAAGGGGAAAATTGGTAGACTGAGGTGCACATGGTCTGAGACCAAATACCAATAAAAAGAATATGCAGTAGAAGCAGAAAACAAGAAAAGTTCTCTGTATGAAAGGCTTCTGGGAACATGGCCAACATTCGTTAGGAGCAGACACAAGTGTAGGTTACAATAACAAGGAGAGATGTGAACACAGCCCAGAGGCATTCTGGTGTTGGATTTATAAACAGCGCATGCAAACATTCCTGAAAAGGTGGTCAGACTAACTGGTAAGGTGCATTGCATGCACGCACTATGGTGTTTTGGTGGCAGCTGCTTCTCCCCTTCAGTGGAACATTACTTGTGGAGGTCTTCATTTCCTAATTTTTTATTAATTTGGCTCATAGACATTTGATGTTGGACTTTGCATTTTTGAATTTTTGGGGGAATTTTCTTGATTGAAAAATGATGCTATTTCACAATAATATTCTTTCTTGTAATCACAATATATTATTTACATTTTATATATTTTAGTGTAAACGTACCTGTGTGAATTGCTGGTTACCAGCTTTCCCTTCCTCATGCTGTCACAGCGCCTGAAGAAAAGCCTGCCAATAACTGGCAAGTTTGTTTACACTGTGATCAGCTATGATTGGACACAGATGATAACATGGTAAAGGGCCTGATTGGTGATTGGTCCTTTACCTAACTCTGTGTTCGACGAACACAGCGATCACAGAGTGTGCCCAATGTTTACCACAGGGGTGCGTGGAGGATAGGGTTCTAGGAGGATGTCAATAGATGCCCTCCCAAACTAGCCAACAGTGCTGTAGCTGTCATTTGGCTATAGTGTGGTCGGAAACTGGTTAAACAGTAGGGGTCCAGTGTAGGTTCCAGTGAAAGGGGAGGGAAAGGTGCCAGTGGAGAGGGAGAGATTGAGAATGTAAATTAGAGAGTGTAGGATAGAGTAGGAAGGGAGCTTTGGTAGCTGTGAGAGGGCAGGGTCCAAGGAACAGGTGGTGAGGTGAATTTCAATAAGGAGTTTGGCAACTTCTCCAGTGGCGAGATCAAAGGAGGGAAGTATTGAATTTGGTATTGGACCTAGTATGTGAGTTGGAGGAGAAAGCAGGACACTGGAGTTCTCCATGAATTGTATTGATCTTGTTTTTGAAATTGTTGGCAATCTCCTGGGCAATGTCAATAAACCACACACCCTCCTATAACAAATAATCAATAGCAACAGTGTACTCTTGGCCGCCACCCTTCTCCCCAGAAAGTCCAAAATCAAAATGTGTTCAATAGCATCCAACAAAAAGTCTCAATATAATCCCATATAAACTAGTGACATCTTCATGCTTCTTAACGATTTTCAATAATCTTCAAAGAAAATTCCTCCTCTTCCTCTTTTTACCTCAAAGAGATAAACTATACAGTGCATTATCCTCAAAACATGACACAATAAAATAATAATAGTGCACTCACATCATAGTGTTCAAAACGTGCCCCAAATAACCAAGTTTCCATCCAGTCCATCCTTACTGAGGGTAAGAGTAGGAATTGCGGTCACTGGATGGACACTTGGTTATTTGGGGCATGTTTTGAGCACTTTGATGTGTAGTTTATCTCTTTGAGGTAAAAAGAGGAAGAGGAGGAATTTTCATTGAAAGTCGTTAGGAAACATGAAGATGTCCCTAGTTTATATGGAAATATATTGAGACTTTTTGTTGGATGCTATTGAACACATTTTAATCTCCTGGGCACTAAGTAAGTTAGTGGCTAGAGGTAGTGGGCAGTGAAGTAAAGAATTAACAGTAGAAAATAGTGGATGAGAATTGGGTGAGAAGGGCGAATTTGTAGAGGATGAAGTCTTGCAGGGATTTAGTTTGACAACAACACGCAAGAGCACTGCTGAGTCTCTTATCATAAAGGTAGTCAGTAACAGTGAAGAAGGGGAAGCTTTGAGGTGGCGAAGGTGGCGAAGGTGTCTACAGGTAACTGTTTTCTGGGTGGAGGCATAGGAGGTTGGAGACAGGGAAAGTGTGAAACTCATAAGGTTGTGATCAGAGAGAGTAAAATGGGTGTTAGAGAGGTTGCAGGGACTGCAGCGATGGAAGAATACAAGATCAAGGTTCTTGCCATTGGAGTGAGTGGTGGCTTGTGTCTATTGCATTAAAAGAGGAGGTTAGTTTGAGCAGTTGAAAGGTGGCTGAGGTGTTAACATTGACTGAAATGTTAAAGTCACTGAGGATGATGGTAGGTACTTCAAAATAGAGAAAGTAGGGTAGCCATGCAGAAAAGTATTTGAGACACTGGTCCAGGAGGCTAATAAATGACTGTAATCCTCAGACAAACTGGAGAAAATTGATATATACCGTGCACTGCAGAAGAACAGAGGGGCAAAGAAGGAGGTGGAGGAAGATGTTTTGCAGGGTATAATCAAGTCAAAATCCACCTTCTTTTCATTTGCTGAGTCTGAGTGAGTAAGCCCAGTGGAAGCCATCATGGGAGAATGTAGCGGGAGAGGCAGAACCGGAATCTTTGAGCCAGGAATCAGTAACAGTAAGTAGGTTGTTAGAGCCTGAGCAGGCATTCTAGAAGGAACATAAGGGAGGCTAGCTAGTGGAAGCAGAGAATTGAAATAAGAGAGTAAGGGTTTCTGCCAGAGAAGGGAAACTGTCAGTTTTGGGGTGAGAGTTAAATAGTGAAAGACCACTTTTGGGGGCTATATTCCCAGAAATTAGGAGTAGTGGAGGGTGAGGGAGGCAAGGTGGGAGCAGGATTGATACAAGGGCAAATGCCCCTGTGATTTCGGAAAGATGAGGAGATGATAAATGCAGTAATATTGAGAGGGCAGAAGGGGGGGTGATATGTCTGAGCTATGGAGTGGAAAAATGTTGTAAAGAAATTAGAGTTTGAGGAGAGAGGGCATTATTGCAAAAAGGAAGAATAGTAAGAGAATGTTTGAGGGTGAAAGGATGGGGAAACCAGGCTGAGGAAGAGCAATTAGAGATTATTGATTGTTTGTGCTTGCCTTTATTGATGTGCCTTAGTTAAAGTGCTGTGTTAAAAGTGCCAAACACGTAATATAGAAAATAGCACTTTACACAAAAATGACCATGCCTACCCCTCACCTGATGTTCCCAAGAGTTAATTTATACTCAGATAGGGTGGGGGAGGTTTGGAAAATTAATTAATTAAGAGTTAAGAAAAAAAGTGGAGGTTTTCTGCCCAAAACAAATTGCAAAGCAGGATGGAGACAAAGAGATAGGGCTAGATGTTTCATCTTGGGCAATGCACCATCAAAATAAGTTTAACTTAATATAGACAAGTATAAACAACAGTTACAATAAGTCTTAGCAAGGCAGATTTCACTTATATTCATGCACAATAGATTGGTGTTTGAAAAACAAATGGAGTCAGTGGTTACCGAGGGCAACAGCCAGGTAGATGTCTCTGTCAGTCAATAAAGTAGCTGAGTGTTTCAGAGATGAGTTGAGTCAGTGGTTACGAAGGCCAACAGCAAGGCAGAAGTCTCTTTCAGTCATGTAAAGAAGCCTAGTGTTTCAGAGATGAGTGGAGTCAGTGGTTACCAAGGCCAAAAGCAAGGCAGATTCCGCTTTCAGTCATGTAAAGCAGCTTAGCGTTTCAGAGATGAGTGAAGTCAGTGGTTATCAAGGACAGCAGTAAGGCAGTTGTTGCTTTCAGTCATGTAAAGTAATTTAGTGTTTCTAAGATGATGGGCGTCTTTATCCTCACTATATAAAAACATAGACAATCACAATGTAAAGAATTATATCACAAAACAGTTCTGTGAATTTTAATTATATCACACATTCTTTGGTCCACACAGGGGGCCTAAAGATTCTTAGAATGTATCTAGGAGGTTTGTGGTCTTGGTCTTCAGTTTGGTTACTATAATTAGGAACAGGAGAATGTCCTTCTACTGAACTTTCAAAATAGTCCTGCACGACAGACACAATATGAATAGCACTACATATTTTTCCATTAGACAGTTCATAGCTGTAGGGTCCTCACTGACTTGTCATTTTAAGATGACTGGAAAATTTGGATTGTCCTTCTTTTTAATAGGCTAGGTTTTGTAATTATAGATCTAGGTTTATAGTGTACTTCTCTTGCTTCACATTTCTGATCAGTATATGCTTTACTTTTATCTTGTTGATGATTTCAGAGGCATAGGACTTTGTGGAAGTTGCAAGTCTGCAATTTGTAGTTTAGTGTGCATTTGTCTACCATGTAGAAGTTCAGCTGAAGAAGCTTGTGTAGTTGCATGCTCTGTAGAGATGTCAAAACTCTGTAACGACTTTCCAAATTTCCATGAAACATTCTCTAAATCTCAGTCTGAAGAACTTTTCTATCAATCTCTAAATTTGACTGGGAGAAAACTGTGAATTTCTTATGCACAGTATTTCTCTATCTTAGGAAGGATTCCAACTCAGATGAAACACAGTGTAGTTCATTTTCAGACACTAGTTTATTTTAGTTACCTTCCCTGTTGAAGACTGTGGAGTAAAGCAAATGTTATCTATGGGAAAAAGGCTATTTCTGGCCATTTACTGTAATGGCCCACTAATATTATAGCACACAGTTCACTGGTGCCTCTGTTATAGGGCCTAAATTATCAATAGCAAGCTTCTCCCAAGATGAATGAAGAAATCGCACTGGCTTTAGTGGTGTAGTGTGTGTAATAGTGGATTTTTTATGACTGACGAGTAACACAAGATTGAATGGCAATTAGTACTTGGGTATCATTCATGTAGTCTTGGATTTGTTCTTACAATTCATCATTAGTTATTCTCATGTGCAATTTGTATAAGGTGCTTTCTCAAGATGCCTGTTACTATCAACTGATGAGATCCGCAGACAATATGGCCATGGGTTTTAGAACAGTGTTCAGTTTATTTTCTGAGTTTGGCCATTTGATTTGTAGAACTTCCCATAGTTGTACTTGTACTGGGCATGCACATCAATCTTGTTCTATTCATTTCTTACGTTGAGAACTCAGGAAAAAAACTTGGCATTTCTGAGTGGGGAGGGGGCAAAACACTTCATCCTGCCATCCACCTGCTACCTAACTAGCCAATCACCAAGCCCCAGAGCTGTCACAATACAGTTTCAATTTCTGAATTCTATAAGAATTTCTAAGGTTCTAGTAGCAGATTGGGGAGGCAGGGTGCCCGGGTTAGACAAGTATGGTATGATTACTTTTTCTATTAAATTAAGATTTTACATCACCTCCTATGGGAAAAGTATAGGTTCACTTAAAGTACAAATCAATGAACTGTATTAAGCAAAATCACTAATGTTAGCCTGCCTTATTGAAAATAAATTTCATAGACCTGTATAAATGTCATATTAAAACCATAAGCTAATAAACCATTGGATGAAGGGGAATTGCATGATAAAACTATCTAGGCTTTCTCTGTGATGGTGGCTTTGGACATTTGCTGTTTAGATAATTAAACAGAAAAAGATATATAAACATCATGGCTAAACATCTTGATGAAGTATTCCTTCAGGTCAACCACAATTTGACCTCAGGGGAAATAAAAACATCCCCTCTGTGCTAAGTAGCTCTTACTATATAGAAAGGTGGTTGCAGCAGGAATATACTAATGTAATTGAGAAACAAAGCACTCAATTCAATGTGCACTGTGGAAAGCAAGTATTTATTCAAACACCATTAAAAAGGTTAAACAGTGCAGATTTGCTCCAGGAGAGTGCATTAGTTCATAAATCATTGTTTATTAAAGACTCTTTATAAAGGTTTCGTAAAGCAAAAGGCTCAGATTCTGCCTCTTAGCCTTTCCACTTTATTCAGCTTTATAAGCCTTTCACTGAGCATATAACATTTGGAATGTCGCTAGTGGTGACAAATTGCTGCTTAGCGTTCATAGCCCCAGAGGCACCCTTAAATGTATGGGAACGCAAAACTCCTGTGTTGTCTGGATAAAAGCCAGTAGCCAACAAGGCAGCAGAAATAAATGGTAAGCAAATACAGCAAGGTAAGGTAATCATGCTGAAAGCTCTAATACTTGCCCATCAAAGAAATTCTGACTTTGAAATAAGTCCAAAACAAGCAATGTTTTTACTCCAACATGATGTCACTGTTGGTCATTAGTGTAGTAATTACAGTGAAAGCCATTTTGTGATTGTATTCCCTAATGGATCATTAATATAATACGACTGCACTAGTACATGTCTCATTAGCCTTCCTTGTAGATGTATGTATCTTTCAGCAATGTAAATCTTAATTGTATTCCATTTACCCCTTAGTTTAGACCAGTATGTCATCCTGTTATTATTGCTGTATTGCTGTGTATGCCAGCTACCAAAATAGCAGCTACAATCAAATCTGTTTAATATTTTGTAGACTGTAGTTCATTAAGGGTTAACCACATTAGATCACATTGAAATGGGCTTATTTTAGAGAAAATTACACAATAATGAAACCTGAAATAAGCAGAACTTACAGAATAGGTGGTTTTGCTCAGCTCAAATTTAAGGTGTGGTAGAGTTTAAACGTACAGGTAGGGCTTACAGAAAAACAATTGGAGTTATGCTGGAAAAGGAACACATTGGACCTTTTTAAATTTAGTTTTAGATGAAGCTGAGAAGGGTAATAACCTCTGCCATTTTCTTAATGTTGTATTTATATATACAGAATATATATATATATATATATATATATATATATATATATATTATACTGTATATATCCAGTTCACATCTGCCCTATGGCAGGTTTACATATATGTGATTCTGCACTTCCTGGTTGAGGGGGCGTGCGCGCACTTCCCGCACAGCGCTTCTGCTATGATTAGTCACAGCAGAAGCAGATCAGCATGTGCCAGCCAATGGATGACTGCCGCCACATGCTTATTGGCAAGGAAAGAGACAGAACACAGCTCTTCCTATGTAAACAAGGCAGAGTTGTGTTCTGTCAGTGGCAATGTGCTGAATTTTGTTTCCCTGCAAAGCACTGGTCACTAGTTCTCACAAAGTGTCAGTTAGTGTCAGATTGTCTGCTGCAATAATGCAGTCCTGCTATAAGGCACTAATCTATACTATTACTAATATTAAAAAATAATATTAAAAAAAGTATATATACCATAGTTTTTACAAAAAAATCTGTAGCAGAATACATATTGGTCTAAATTAATGAGTACATTAAATGTTTTTATTGGGTATGTTTTATAACAGGAAGTAAAAAATATTGTTTTGTTTTCAAAATTGTTGGTCTTTTTTTGTTCATAGAGCAAAATATGAAAAACCCAGTGGTGATCAAATACCACCAAAAGAAATCTATATTTTTAGGAAAAAAATGACAAACTTAATTCATGTACAGCATTGCATGACCGCACAATTGTTAGTTAAAGTAACACAGTGCAGTATAGCAAAAAATGGCCTTGTCATGAAGGGGGAGTTGATAATGTTTAAACAATAAAATGTGTGAATATTCTCTTTAACCATTAGCCGCCTGGCCAATGGCCGTTTGGCGGCTTCAAAAGTGCTTCGGCATTCCGGGTGCACGCCATTTGGCGTCCTCCCGCACATGCGCCGTTTGCGCTCATGCAGAGCCGCGCAGCGGCGCGATCTGTCACCGGCCGTGTACCTCGGACACTGTCGATGACAGATCTGAGTACCGGCCCCCATTGCTGGTACCATGTGACCTGCTGTGACCAATCACAGCAGGTCACATGACAGTTGTATACAATGGATGGCTTCATTCATGCCATCCATTGTATACTAGTGTGCCTAGCTGTGAATGGTCACAGCTAATCACATGCACATGTCATGTGATTAGCTGTGACCAAATCACAGCTAAGCACAAAAAAAAAAAAAAAACGTGAATGAATCGATTTCATTCAGGTAAATGCTTGCTTATAGCAAAGTAATTCTTTGCTATAAGCAAATTGTGTAAAAAAAAAAAACAAAAATACTGATCACTTCCCCAAAGTAGTACAATGTTACTATGGTAACATTGTACTACTTTGGTCATAGTAAAATATGAAAAAAAAATCTTAAAAAAAATAAAAAAAAAATGTAATAAAAAATTAAAAATAAATTTTTTTTTAAAAAAAATATATATATTTTTTTTCATACTGTCACCAGTCAGTGTCCCTGTTCACCGCCATGCCAGTTATATGATGACGCTGTACTGCACTGGTGACAGTATGTAAAAAAAAAATTGTGAAAATAATTTTTTTAATTTTTTCATTTTCCAAAAAATTATGAAAAAAAAAATACAACTTCAAAAAACTCGCCATGCCTCTTATGAAGTACGTCGGACTGTCTACTTTGCAGAAAGTGGTCATTTGGGGATATCTGTACTATTCTGACATTCTTGGACCACAAGAAATTAGATTGGCTGTCAGTACTTCAGGATTGATCAATATTCAGATCTATACCATAGTTTGTGAACTCTATAACTTTCCTACAAACTAAATAATACATCCTAATTTGGGTTATTTTCACCAAAGACATGTAGCAGAAGACATCTCGGCCTAAATTTATGAAGAACAATTATTTATTTGTAAACTTTTAAAACAGAAACAAAGAAAAACGTGGTTTTTTTTTCAAAATGTTTGGTCTTTTTTTGTTAATTTAGCAAAAAATAAAAACCCCAGCGGTGATTAAATACCACCAAAAGAAAGCTCTAGTTGTGTGAAGAAAATGATAAAATTTTAGTTTGGGTACAATGTTGTTTGACCGCGCAATTGTCATTCAAAATGTGAGAGCGCTGAAACGTGAAAAATGGCCTGGGCAGGAAGGTGTAAAATTGCCCGGTATTGAAATGGTTAATAATTTGGTCACTTCTGAAGAAAATCCCTGTTCACTAATTACACGTGCACATGATTGGATAATTGAAGTGAATCTATACATATTTTATTTTGTGAGCATTTTCACATTCTTTAGTAAATCATGTTAGAAATATTCAGTGGTAAGGGCTTGTTCACACTTGACTGTTTTACTATCTCTTGCCAAACGCCCCTATAGCGTTTGGCAAGCGTTGGTCTGGCGTTTGCAAAGCGTTTTTTAATGCTCTGCAAACGCTCCACAAATGCTGCATGCACGGTTCAGTGGTGGTTGCTAGGCATATGCCGAGCATTAAAAACGCCCTACAAAAGCCTATAATTAAGTTTTAATGGTGTTACCGCTCCGCAAATGCCCCGCAACCGCGTAGCAACCGCGTAGCAACCGCACCGCAAACGCTGGCCCGGCATTTGCGGAGCGGCACCATAGACTAGAATAGGAGGCTTCAACGCCTCCTGACTCGACCAGAGGCATCCGTTTTGCCACACCACGTTGTGACGCTAACGGTCCCGTTAGAACAGCACCATGTGCTGCAATGTGCAGAATTGTCCGAGGCATTTGGGAAGCGGTAAAAACGCTTCCCAAACACCTTTCTGCCGCCTGCACACAACGCTAGTGTGAACGTAGCCTAACAGAGACATCAAAAATCAATTTATTTTAGTGGAACTGGGAACAATTATTAATCTCTGTCAGCTTTGAGGGACTGATTGTGTCTTCTTGTTCTGGAACACGTGTTGTCTGTGTGTCACTAGGGTAGGAAAATCTCATGGGCAGTGTCCGCAAAAGAAAGGTAGACATTATTAAAAAAACACTTGACAGGCATAAAAAAATAAATCTCTCGCCCTACCAACTGTATTAAAGGATAAGTTCATCTTTCACTTTTTAAAATAAATAGATGAGTTTTCCAATGCCATTTCTGGCCCAGCCATCCCAATGTGCTTTTCTCTCACTTACCTTATCCACAAGAGGGTAACATATTGTCAGTTTTTTTTTAATTTTATTAAATGATTTTCAGATTCCATCACTCAGCATTTCTTTCCTGTAGGCCATCTCTGAGAAGCCTTCACTTGTTGAATCACAGAAAAGGATGTGATAGGGCATGCTCAACACTCTGGACCACACCTCCCTCATTACAATGCTGCCTTCCACCCACTTTCTATACAATCTGATTGTACAATCTCCTTTAGATCTTCCATCAGCTATATAGTATAAGAGCCTGTCTGATTTGATACAAATTGAATTGCTTCAGTGTGTCCTTCAAGGAAATAGTACAGAGATAGTGTATGGCCATTTTTATGTAAGTACATAGGAGGGTGTGGACAGAGACACTTAGTTGTCAGGCCCCATTTACATCTCCATGTAGTGAAAACTCACATTCTTGCATGCATTTTTTTGGGGTGTTTTGGAGCATTTTCACTTGTAACCCATAGGGCAGCCCATTCACTTAAATTGCTTTTTGAAAGATTTTTCTTTTTTACATACTGGCTGGGCAGGAAAATGTTAAAAAACAATTGTTTGAATATTCACTTCAATTGTCCAATCATATGAAAAGATTTTCCAGTTTACTTATTACATCTATACAATATAGTACAATTGAAGTGTGAATTTGTGTGAAGATTTTCTTAGGTAAACTGGTTCATATGTCACTGGCAACTGTTCAATGAACTTCTTTCAACACATTTTGTGGGATTAATGTCAATTTTAGCTCAGTTTTAAAAATATTGAGTTTTAGGAAGTGGTGTGACACCCATATTGATATGTAAGTTAATACATTAGTAATGCGAGAGGCAACTGAAAGGATGCGGTGGAGAATAGAGAAAGAGTTGACTGCCATCAGCATAAAGATGGTATTGGAAGCTGTGGGAATTTGCCACAAGATGAGGGCAAAGGGTGTAGATGGAGAAAAGAAGGGGTCTGAGGACAGAACCTTGGGGGATTCCTACAGAAAGAGAAAGTGGAGAGGAGGAGACAGAGTTGTAAGCAACAATGAAGGATTGCTGTGATAGGTGGGATGATAATCAGTAAAGAGCATAGTCTTTCAGACCAAGGGATTGTAGTTTTATGAGGAGGAGCAGGTGGTCAACAGTATCAAAGGCAACAGAAAGATCTAGTAGTATTAGAATGGAGTAGTGGCCATTGGGTTTGGCAGTTGGTAAATCGTTAGTGAGTTTTAGTAGGGCAGTTTCTGTGGAGCGTTGCAAGTGTAATCCA
This sequence comes from Staurois parvus, assembly GCF_062004578.1. Classification (NCBI taxonomy): domain Eukaryota; kingdom Metazoa; phylum Chordata; class Amphibia; order Anura; family Ranidae; genus Staurois; species Staurois parvus. Next base: position 1,302,456 of record NW_028318385.1, read on the forward strand.
GACTGTAAGGGGTCAAGAAGACTGTTGTCAGTGAGGTAGGAGCTCAGATGGTTGTAGACTAGGCATTCTAAAAGTTTAGAGGGAAATGGGAGCAAAGAGATGGGCATTAAGTCGTTCAGGCTGGTGGGGACCAGTGGGGACTTTTCATATATGGGTGTTATCAGTGCATGTTTTGAGGGGAAGGAAAGGTGCCAGTACAGCAAAGATATTAAAGATGTGAGTGAGGGAGCAAAGGATAGAGTAAAAGGGTGACCATAGAAGTTGTGAGGGAACAAGGTCCAGAGGACAGGCAGTAAGGGCGGGCTTCTGAGAAAAGATTGGTGACCTTTTCGATTGTAACAAGGTCAAAAGAGGAAAGTCAAAAATGTGATTTTGAACAGGCTATATTAAGTAGGATAGATATACAATATGTGTAGTGGAGATGTCCCCACGAATTGCATCAATCTTGTTTATGAAGTGATTGGCAATCTCTGGAGCAGTGAGGGAGTTACTAGGTGAACGTGGTAGTGGACAAAGTAGAGAATTAAAAGTAGAGCAGTATTAATGAGAGTGCAGAAGTAGGCTTTTTTGGCAGCATGGAAGTAAGAATTTTGGGAAGGCAGATTTATATAGGGTGAAATCTTACAGTGATTTGTTTTTACACCACAACTGCTCCAGTTCACTGCTATGTCTCTTGAGATTTCTGGTGTCATCAGTCTGCCAAGGTTGTAATGGTCTACACATACCGTTAATTAAGCTGCAAAAGAGAAATTATCTGAGGGGTGTAAAGTTAAGCCTACTGTATTTACCTCCAAAATGCCTGTCAGTTTGTGGATGATTTATGCCCAGCTTAGACTCTTATATTTCTGCTTACCAGCTGTGGGTGAAGTAATACAGTTTGTACACATTGCGTGCATTGCCATGTTACCAGATTTTTATTGACTGTAAAATTTGCAAACATTTGGTCTGTGGAAAGGTCCGGACTGCCAATTTGTTAAAGCAAGACAACGCTGTCTCTTTTTAATCAGTCAATGGTGAAGGGTTTGATGTTTTGGGAGGAAGGGGTACAATATTTGGAATTTTTGTATAATATTATATAAATAAAGTGTTCTTTTAATTCTCTTTGTGATAGTCCATCTAGAGTCCCTTTTCATTATTTCTACCTGCCACAAACCTGGTGGTGCGTGATTAACCGCTGTTATCCCTGGGTTTTTTCTCAGATGCTTTTTGTATTTTTAGTTATTCTGGGTTATATCCCCCACACAGGGTGAGTGGGTGGCTGGTAAAGGTGATATTTTTCCCCTTTAAAACAGGTTTTTGTATTTCATTAATTTTGATGGTCTGCGCCTGTTTCTAATTGTGATGAGGAGCAAGTACATTCAGTGAGGATGACAGTGAACTGTTGTAGACAGAATTGGCCAGGTCAGGACTGGCGTGAGGCTTTAGCATAGTGGTGGTTATTAGAGAGACAGAAAAAAGACAGGTTACAGTGGTAAAGGTTTATATGGATAATTGCTGCTTGGAGGGATAGGTAGATGAAGACAGGGACAATGTTAAAGTGATGAGGTTGTGATCAGCGTGAGGAAATAGCATATTGATGAGATTGCAAGGAGTACAAAGATGGGAGAATACAAAGTCAAGGGTATTACAAACAGAGTGAAAGGAGGACTGTGTTCATTGAGCTAGTTCAAAAGATACTATTAAACTGTGAATCTGAGATTTAGCTAGACTGTTAACATTAACAGGGATGTTAAGGTCACCAAGAATGATAGTAGGTATTGCAGAAGAGAGAGAGTAGGATAACCAGGCTGTAAAGTCAGGAAGCATGGCACTGCCCCAGAAGGCTGATAGATCAGTGAAATTGCAGAAAACAGATAAATGCAGTCTCAAAAGAAGAGATAGGAAAAGATAGGAAGGTGTAGGAAGGACTATAAAGATGTGCAGTGAGGATAGAAGCAAACCAACTCCATCTCCTTTCCATGGATCTGGGTAAGTCCAGTAGAGGCTTCCATGAGAGAAGACAGTGGGAGAGGCAGATTCAGACTCTGGAAGCCAGGTTTCAGTAATGGAAGTAAGTTAAATGAATGGGAGACAAAGAGGTGATGGACAGAGGTGAGCTTGTATTATATAGAGCGGACACGCCAGAGGACACATGAGAAGGGGGGTTGGTTTTTGGAAGCAGGGGTATAGAGATAAAATTGAGTGGATCATGGCTGTTACTAGAGGAAGGAGGGAGCTGGGTTGGGGGTTGCAGTGAGGTAATGGAACACCAGGATTAGGGGAGATATCCCTAGGGATTAGGAGAAGGAGGGTGAAAGTAAGATGGGAGCAGGATGTATATGAGTGCATATACCTCACTATCCTGGTGTTTGGGTCAGCATGTAGGTTAATTATTTGCAGGGAGGTAATGAGTGTAGTAGGGAGGGGGTAGGAGTGAAGGTGATATATGTAAACTTTGGGGTGGAGAAGAAGGGTAATGTAATGAGAATTTGAGAACAAAGCATAATAATGTGAGAAGGAAGAGCAAAGGGAGCATTTTAAAAGAGCACAGAATCCAAAGCAGACACTGAATCCAAATCACAATAACCATTTTGCAAAGTACAAACCTAACAAAGGGGGGATTACACGCAATCCGGTGGCTGCTGCCACTGGGAATGTATGTAGGACTGACAAGCAGAAGCAGACTCCTTCATGCCAGGTGGAAGCATTTGGGCACCTACACTGGCACCCGATTTCTTACACACACCCCCTGTAACGGCACCCTTTCCGCATGCCCCCACCATGTTTTCGAGGTTCCACTTGCCCATCTTCGGGACCAGTAGAGACATGGCAGGTGCTGTCAGGGGGAGGGGAGGACGGAGAGTGGACACACGTCTGCTCTCCTTCACTTCTTGCTGTGACCCAAAAAGAGACATTATTACGTCAAGTCCAGATCACCCTGTTGCTTTCCCTGACTAGCATAGCCGGGAAGGAATGTATTGCAATATGATCTGCATTGCAATACATTCAGTGGAGCACAGAGCAAACATGAAGGGTCGTTTAAACACTACATGTCTCATTAAAGGGGACCTGTCACCAAAAGATCATCACATGGGGGACTTTTTGGCCCCTATATGATGAAACAAAATGTTAAGCAAAAAAATAATATAAGAAATAGAGAAAAAAAGCTCTTCAAACTAAATAGAACAAAAGCTGCACTCCTAACCAAAAAAAGGTAAAAATGTGAATAAATCAAAGAGTGCGCTAAATATAAGTAAAAACAAAAATTATTAGTTTAAAATAATGATGTCTGTGATAAAAAAAAATTATATAAAAGTCCATCCACCATCACAAAGTAATTAGTTCTGAAATCTTGTATAAATCAAACACCGTGCAAAAAAAATCCACCACCGAATGAAATGGGTACACTCACCAGAGCTCCATGCTGACCAGATTATAAATCAGCAAAGATAGCATTTGCTCTGGGAGCGATGATCAGCAGAAGTAATCCAAACTGGGAGCAATATACTGCAAGCAGCCAATCAGCACAATATGGAATAGCCTTAACAGCAGGTAGTCATCACGTCTCCATACCATAGATCATGTTCGGGGAATCAAAAAAGGAAATCATGGTGCAGTACGTTTAAAAACCAAAATGTTTTATTAAAACGTCAGAAATGCACTCACAAATAGGGTGTCTTGCCGACACCAGCAATGACAGCCTCAAGAAAGCAGGGACGAGCCTCGCTCACTGTGATATCACAGCCGACAGTCTACGAGGAGTGTCCTCACATCCAAAAGAAGCCCCGCCCTACTAGTTTTGTCATACGAAGTCCTCATGGGGCGGAATGGATGATGGACGTCTCTACACAACTATACATCACACACTCAGTCTGCATTGCAGACTAATTGCAGCCAATCAGAAACGGCGTTTGCGCTAGAATTTAATTTAGTGTGTTTTTTACTGAAATTTGCGTTTCTTAGACCTTTGTAGTAATATCGTGTAACGTAAAAAAATTGGTACTACCACTATTTTATTCTCTAGGGTGTCTGCTTTTAGAAAATATATCATGTTTGGTTTTGTGTAATCTGTAAAATGATTTGCGAAAAACATGCAAAATCGGTTCTGGCAGTGAAAGGGTTGGAGCCAATAGTTGAATCTCAGAAATCAGTAATGGCCATTTTCTGGACTAATAAGCAAACAATTGCCAAATGAAGGGCATGGGGCTGTGCACTACCCTAGTATACAGGTATAAAAACAAACACATGATAGAAAATTCCAGTTGATTGGGATCAACAAACATAATAATGCTCAAAGTAAAACAGTAAAAATGAATGTATGTTAAGGAATTTGGAGGTGCATTTATTTATTTGTATGTGTACCCCCTAAAAATACTCCAAACAAGCAAAACTCTGAACTCATACCCATTTACAAGCATTTGCAGCAGGTTCATCATCAATACTTTAATACACTTTTTTACCGTACATTTGCCAATTGTTAAGCTCACTTTCACTACATTAAAAATGCAGTGAATGTCGCCAACAAATATAAGTGAATTTGAACTCGATGTACTGTATCTATTATAATTACGCTCCTTACTCTGTGCATAAACAATAAGCAGAATTTACAAGCCAAATTTGTTTAAATCTTATTTAGTTAAAGAGTGAATAGGTCAATGTGCAAAGTGTGGTAATCCATATTCGACAAGCAGAAAACATCTGCTACATGATCCGAATAAAGGAAAATTAAATCTGTTTCTCTGGGTTACTGCACCACCATTGCACAATGCTCTGACTTACTAGTTAAGCCTGTCAAAGTATTTGAAACTTGTTTCAAGTTAGAGCTGTTTCTTAGGTATCTGCAGTAAAGGTTATCTGGTTGTTGCATTAAAAAAATTACATGAATAACAAAAACCTTAATACCAATTATCATTACAACTATAACAATACTAAAAGTAACAATAGAAAATAAAATCATTCTTCTAGTTAAGTGTAATAATATCGTTTTATGAAATATATATATATGTAAATAGTTATTTCATAATATTTAGTTTTTTGTACTGAAAAGATTGCACAGAAAACAATGCTGACATGTCAACAACAACACATCAACTTTATTTACTGGATAGGATTCATGATCTAACAGTGAGAAAAAACAAAAGAGATTTGTACTGAGTTTGTTGCTGGTTGAAATCTAAAGTGTGTACATATAAATAGGGTAGTACATGGGGAAATGTTGTGTGTTTTAAACTTTGAAGTAGATGTAAACCCAAAACTTGTTTTTGTTTTTGGAAAGAGTGATGAAGAGCGAAAATTTATGTCAACCTATTTTTTGCCATCTGCCTACTGTTTGAGATATCATCTTTAATTTTTTGCCCTGTTGACATAGCAGAAAATAAAAGAAAAGCTTTCAAAAGTTTATATAAATCTCCTCTCAGAAATTTGTCACCAAAATCAAAGTTCCCATAGGGAGACTGCCCCTTCATTCCTGTTCTGCTGTTATTTGTCCATCACTTTCTGTCCTGGTGATAATGGACATTTGAGAATGAAATACTTCACATTACAAGCAGCTAGAGAGGTCAGTGGGAGCTTGCGTTGAAGCTGGTTTCTGCCTCTTAAAAATATGTAGGTATTTTAATGCCCATGGTTTGTCTGCCCACTGCCTCATTCCTCTGTTATCTGCATGAGTCACTTCTGACAGTTCTGAAGTTTTTCTGACACCAATAGGTAAAAATGTGACAGGGGAAGGAGCTCCAGTACACCTGCCTGTAATTGACAGCTTTAGCTCTGTTCCTGTGTGCTGTGTGAAGGGAAAGGGGAGTCCTTTTACTCAAATCAGCTCTCAGCCTTCCTCATTAAGCGTAACTTCAGCTCTCCCTGCTTTCTGGAAGCTCAAGCTGTATACATTATGTACTGTGAATGGCTATATAAAGGAGAAGACTGCAGATAAACAGGTACAACTTCTGTAGGAGAATGTTTCATCTCTGTGTATTGCCTGAGACCAGTCACTTTACTGAGTATATGTGTTTGCAACCACTTGAATTTATTGAGTTGATATAAATAGACCAAGTTTCTAACATTGGGCAGAAATATGCCTTCTAATACTGAGCTAATATTTTGTAATGTTGCAAAGAACACCCCAAGTAAGGTCCAGAACACAGTTCTATTTTAACCTTTTCCTTATATATATAAATAATGCATTTTTTGTTCCGACTTAAAGATATGATTGGCTTCAGATATTTGGGAGGAAAGACAATATCTTCTTATAAGCTGTATGAGTCTACTAGAACAAATCACAGTGAGGTACTGAGGTTTATTAAATTAAATCCCAATGGTTGTTGATTCTTTCATTTCTCTTTCTGCATTACTGAAAATAAGGCCATGTCAGTATTAAACTACCCAGGCTGAAATTGTTGGCTTGCAAAAAACTCTTGTGGGCTATAATTTAGCTTTTAAAGACCACAAAACATGCTGTGTTATACTGAACAAAACAAAAGATCTAAGCTGTACTTTCTTTAACCAGCTGATTAAGTATACGCTTTATACACTTTTAATGTTTTTGTGTTTGAGACGTGGTTAGACCTAGTGACTTGATAAAACAGTCATCTCTAGAACCGTTCACCAACAGGTTTTGTACAGGTCCATTTATTGACCACCTCTCTAATTTTTATCATAATTTACAGAGTTCATAATGTGTGTAAGTAAATACTCCTCTTTTTGCCCTTCGTTAACAGCATTTTTTGAACAGAGTAGTACTGTTTGTGTTACGTACCATCCCCAGTTTGCTTTTAAAGTTCCTATACAAAATCCTGTCAAGAAATTAAAAAATTAAAAAAAGTGTCACCTAGTAAACAGTCATGAATAGAATCCATTCACAACATCATTGGTTACCTATGTGTGTGAACTGTGATTGGTCACCAGTGATCACATGCTACCTGGGCCAATCACAACACCCGGTACCTTATGATAGCTGTGGCCAATCACTGCATCACAATAGTAAGAAATGAGACATTACTGAAAGTCATTCATGACAGTTTAGACCATTGTTGTTACAGTGATCCCACTGTAACAAACATTTACAGTGGAGAAAAAAAACCCTGATCACCCTCAAGAGTAGTGCAGTGTCACTATGGTGACACTGAACTACTTTATTGACAGTATGCAAAAAAATGTAAAAAAGAAAAATGTTTTAAAAAATTGAACAACAAACTATTATTTTTTTACATACTGTCACCAGTCTATATACCTGATCACCACCACAACAGTCATATGATGAAATTGTACTGCACTGGTGACAGTATGTAAAAAAAATAGTGAAAAACTATTTATTTAATTTCTTCATTTTCCAAATAATGGTGACAAAAAAATTACAGCTACAAAAAACTTGCCATAATCTTACTAAATACCTTGGACTGTCTACTTTCCAAAAAGGGGTAATTTTGGGGTTATTTGTACTGCACTGACATTTGCATTTTGGGCCCTCAAGAAATGACATAAGCAGTCAGTACATGAGGATTGATCAATTTTCAAATATATACTGTATACCATAGTTTGAAGACTCTATAACTTTCATATATACTAAATGATATATACTGATCTGGGTTATCTTTGCCAAATAAATGTATAAAGACTACATTTTGGTCTTAATTTATGAAGCAAGATTATTTGTTACATTTTTTAGCAGAAACAGAAAAACATTTTTTTTCACATTTTTGTTTTTTTTTTCCATTTATATAGCAAAAAATAAGAAACCCAGTGGTGATTAAATACCACCAAAAGTTCTATTTGTGTGAAAACAAATTATATACATTTTATTTAGGTACAATGTTGCATAACAGTGTTGTATGACTGAGCAATTGCCAGTTAACATAGCACAGTGCTCTGGTCATGAAGAGGGTAAAACCTGCCAGAGGTCAAATGGTTAAAGAAGGCTATAATTTATGTACTCAATGAAAATATATAATTTAGGCAAAGGAAAAATTGTACAGCCAGTAAGGATTGGCATATCTATGATGATAAAAGTTACTTTTATAACAGTGCTACATAATACTTGTTAGAAAAGTTTAAAAATTTAAATCTTTACTGCAAGAAAAGTTTATCAGTATGTTTAAAGTAAATCACATATTATTACAATCTAGCTAACTGCATGTTTCTAGAAATATAAAAATGCAAAATAAATTAGTAATTTAGAAAGGAAATTCACTTTGAAAGAACAAAAAATGGGGAGTTTGGGTTTAAGCTTTAACAACACACATGTCATCTTATTGTTAATGTTTTGATAAAAACACATTTTGTACAGTAGCTCTTCTAATTCTTTTTTTACTTATAATATAATTTAATAATATATTTTATCAATTGGGATTAAAATGTATTATGTGCTAAATAGGTTTTTGTTTGAAAACTTTAAGCAAAAAAAGTACATAGGGGAATAATTCACCAGGTTCAAAGAAAACCCCAGGTTATATTGACTTGCTTGGAATGGTTATTTATGAATTTCTACAGTATATGTCAAAAGGATTATGTCATTTTTTGATATTTATATTTCTTGAATATATTTGGTTCATGCTTCTGTGCTCTCCTATCATTTCCTGCATCTTTCATTCTTTTACAACAGATGGTTACATTATATACAGTCCCATAAATAAGTATTCAGTGGTACATGCAATGATCGTTAAATAATGAACAAAAACTCAGTGCTCACACGATATAGAATGGGATGGTGACATAGGGCATACTGGAAGGAAAAATGGGAACTGACTAAACACAGAATATAATGGAGAAGAGTCACTAGGTGGAATGGTCCATAGGATAGGCAATAGGAGGAGAAGGCAGGCCAAGGAACAAGGGCACCTGGATAGGAGCCGGAAAGCCTCGTCAGAGATGGTGAAGATCCTATGTGCCCGAAGTGGTGGCCGTGTGAACACAGTTGGTGTGTCCTGAGGCTGATGATGGAAGAAGGGATGGACCAGAAGGGAAACGCCTGGAAAGGGACCGGCAGCTCCTCATCAAGGATGTGGGGAATCCCTCAAAGATTGGGAGAAGAAAAGGTCAGGATTCCTTCAGTCAGCATGTGGAGTGGAAGGACCAGCAGAGGAGTGGGATGGTAGTGCAATCAGGTAAATGGATCAGTGACAGCAGTGGGACCATGCAGGAAGCCACTTGCAACTCGGCGATGTATGTTCAAAGTTCCCGCCTGGCAGGGAACAAGATGACAGGTGCCGTGACAGGTGCCATGGAAAGAAGAGGAAAGGAGGCACCAGGTAAGAATTGGGTAAAAACAGTAAAGGCTTTAATGCAGAAGACTTACATCCTACAGTCTGCATGTGGAAATGAAGAACAGGCAGAGGAGCAGAATCATGGACACTCAGGTGGATGGATCAGTGATTGCAGCGGGAAAAATCAGGGAGCCACTCGCTGGCTCAGCGTTGTCCGTTCAAAATTCCTACCAAGCAGTGGAGAGGTTGACAGGTACCGTGACAAGTGCCATGAATGACCGGTGGTTGTGAGCGTAGTCAAAATTAGAGGATTGTGGTGCATGATGTGGGAAGAAAAGGAAGGGAGGGAAGGCAGGACTGAAGATGCAGGAGAATGAAGGAATTAAAAAACAAAATAAAGAAAATGAAAAAGAAAGAAAATTAGTGGAAGAATGATGAAAAAAGTGATGAAAAAAATGAAGAGAATGAGAAAAAATGGGAAAAAAAAGGGGGGGGGGGAAACGGAGTGAAAAATGTATGGACCAATGAGGAATTATGGATCATGACAAAAATGATGAATGAACTGAAACTCAGGATGATATGGTTGGAAAATAAAATAAAAATATATAAATAAAAGTAAAAGTAATAATTGAAATTAAAAGGAGGAATTAGGAATGAAGAATACAAAATTACATATATATATATACAGTATATATCTATATATATATCTATATATCTATATATATATATATATATATATATATACAGTATATACACACACACACATAAATGTACATATGTATAAAAATTACAATTTTAAAAATTAAGAATAAAAACAAAAGTAAAAATGAAGATGAAAATGGAGAGTAGACATGAAGATAAACAAAAAAACAAAAAACCTATAAGAAATGTATACACATATACATAGAATTATGTAAAAAAGGTGTTGATCTGAGGGGTTAAGGCTAAGGGAAAGAAGGCGGGAGGGGGGAGAGCAATAAGTGATCGGTCCATCAAGAGTGAGCACAATATCACAAAGAATTACAATTGAAAATTATATATACATACATATACAGATACATACAGATTATTATTAATATTTTAGTAACTTACACATCAGAATCCCATGAGCTAGTACCTATACCATAATGTGGCAGTTTGTATAGAGTCACAGCTGGTTGTGTGCTAGTGGAAGAATAGTGTGAACTCAGTATGTATTGAATCAGGAGAATGTGAAATTATAATATATTGGATAGATATTTAATAATGATAATGAAAAGAGTAATCTGTGTCTCCAGTAGATTAATAACTGTATTGGAGATCCAACATAGGGATGTTTTGATTAATGTTATCAAGGAGATATAAGCGGAAAGCTTGAAGTGAGATCGAAAGGTGTACTGGAGTGGGATGAAGCTAGATTCAGAATATAATTAGATGATGGCAGAGGTGTAGCTAGGGGGGGCAGGGGGGTACATATGTACCTTGGCACCAAAGTACAGGGGCGCCAAAATGAGGCTTACAACGTTACATTATGATAAGTGAACAAGGGTAATAAATCGGTCATAAGATCACTGCAGAGGTTGCAGCAGACGTGTCAACTGATACGTCTGCCATCCACAGTGATGATGCTGCCTGCCAGCCACTGCAACCAGCCGAGATATGGATTCTGTGTACATCCGGTTCCGTCTTCACATATTGAGCGTTGATAAAAAAGAGGGCATATGTGACGCACTTGTTATTGTGGCAGAAAACAAAGATGGTTTAAACTCTATTAAGGTACATGTAGGCTGTATGTTGTGTACATAAAGTGTTTATTAAATTAGTAGTACTTGTTCTAGTATAAAACAGTCCATAACTGCTGGGTAATGTCTGTTGTCGTGATATGATTACAACACGGACACGGCAGTGCTTCTGTTCAGTGAACGGGTGGGCTGTATTTGTTAGCTAGCCATACTCACCTCTGGCCATACTTAAAAGCTGGACAAACGGTGGCGAGCTAACAAGGTTTATCTGTAATATTTTTTTACATATAGAATAAAATTTGTTATATCGATATTTTTAAATATCTGGAGCATAATCTGCCTTTAGGCGTATAAATTGTATACTTTATTCCGCACGTATAGCCTAATTATAATGATAATTATTTATTGTAATAGCACTATACCAGTGCCACTATGTTATTGTTTAGGCCTACACTTTTTTTTTTCTACGACAGTCTACAACAATGACTGAGTGAGTCATGTAATATAATTTCTATAAACTTGCTTCTTTAAATACAATGTTTAATTAAAATTTAAATTGTTTTTCCTTATCCAATGTAATAGAAAAATGTGATTAAATGGGGAGGGGGGCTGGGGCGCCAATTTTATAGTTTGTCCCCGGGCGCAAAATATCCTAGCTACGCCTCTGGATGATGGTGTTGATCTCTAAATCCTTGTTAAGTCCCTTGGGTGGGATATTAAGAGTAAAGATCCAGAATGTTTCTCTGGTACAGAGCTTTTTGAATCTATCAGCCTTGGAGTCACCAGGAGGTATAGATTCAATTACCAAGACCTTGAGATCATCAGTGGATTTGTGGTCCTGCCTTCCCTCCCTTCCTTTTCTTCCCACATCCTGCACCATGGTCCTCTAATTTTGACTACACTCACCACCTTCTACAGTAATTCTAAACAGTAGGGAATTAAGGCCAATTTTCTGCTCTGATGCTCTGCACCCGATCGTGACTCCGTCCCTACTTATTGCACGGTATCACTGCGGTCCCCCCGTGCTCTCTTCATCCTCCCTTTCCTTCCTTCCTCCCCCAATTGACTGCCAGCAATCTGACAGCTCTTAAATATCCTTCCCGTTCATAGGTGGACTTGCTTTACAAAGGAGGCGGAGCTTCTGAAATGCGTTACAGCCCTGCCCACCAGCCATTCACGACACCTGTTACGGTACCTTTCAACCTCTACACTGCTTGGTGGGAATTTTGATCGGACACCGCTGAGCCAGTGAGCGGTCCCTGCTTGGTCCCACTGCAATCACTGATCCATCCACCTGAGTGACCATGATTCTGCTCCTCTGCCTGTTCTTCATTTCCACATGCCGACTGGAGGATTTTTATATGTAAGTTTTCTGCATAAAGCTTTTACTGTTTTTACCCATTTCTCACCTGGTGCCTCCTTTCCTCTGCTTTCCATGGTACCTGTCACGGCCCCTGTCAACTTCTTCCCTTATGGGTGGAAACTTTGAACATACATCGCCAAGTTGCAAGTGGCTCCCTGCATGGTCCCACTGCTGTCACCGATCCATCCACCTGATTGCACCACCATCCCGCTCCTCTGCTGGTCCTTCCACTCCACATGCCGATTGAAGGAATCCCAGATGTAAGTCTTCTGTTTTACAGTTTTCACTGAATTTACTCCTCCTGACCTGGCGCCCTCCTTTTCTTCTGCCCATAAATAAGTATTGCAGGTGCTCATGTTACCCCTTTTTCTGAAGGGACAAATCTGTACAAATATATATATAGTGCTGCCTAGAGTCTTCACCGCTTCAAATTCCTCATAATCTACGGGCTTCAATTTTTCAGAAGTGCAATTCAGAACCTTGACTTTTTCCAGAAATGATTATTCTCAGTATATCTGCAGTGTAATGTAGTAGTAGTGATTTTGATGCCTTCACTGAATAGTCAGACAGTGATTCTGGGACTTACTCATCATGAACCTAAATCCATTACCAGTACATAACTGTGTTTGATTACAGCAGAGTTTACCTTTTTAATTTAGAGATATTGGCTATTGTTAATAAATTGGCAGTACTAGCTGCCACTAATTTCTAATGTCACCTACCTTCTTTTAATGGCTAAGAATGAGTTGGCCAATATTGCACCTTGCAGTAGCTGGTAGGACCAAGACAACACAGAGGCAATAGAGAATCTCATTGTGGTAGCATGGGACATGCTGCTGTGGTGGGAGCCTCTTCTGTGTTAATTCTCCCAAGCACCTGGTTGTAAAGTTAGAGCACAGCTCAAAAGATTGCAGAGCATAGTAAGCTGATGATGAGCAAATCAAAATCTTATTCCTCAGCTGTTAATAACATGCTACATTTTAAATACATTTCACCACATATTGTTTTAAAATTAAAACAAAAAAAACAAACCTTGCAAACTGGTTTAACCATTCTTCAAGACTCAAGCACCCATCTAATTTGATTTTCCATGGATCCACATGTCCACAGACATGTGCTGATTTGCAATTGTTAATTAACTAGAGCTCCTAACTTGGGAATGTGGGCCATTTTGGAATTATTTTCAATAGAGTCTTCAGCCCCAAGTTTGTTGGAGCATTATAATCTCCATGTGAGTTATAGGATCCTGATTACCCCTCCTGGCTAATCATATAGCACCCTGACACTCTGGGGGGGCTGACAGCTGAATCTTTGGGTTTTACCAGCAACTTAGAACAATTATGACTCAGTTTCCAGCTATGTTTGCTTTGATTGGTGTGGAATCTAAAACTCCTGAAGAAACCTTAATAGGCGATACATGTTGAGATCACTACACCACCAGAATCTATAGTAGAATTATGCAGTGAATGTTCCAACCACAATGTATGTATATGGAAAATGTTTTTATTATTTTTATGGATATATTGAGTATTTTTATAATTAATACAGATCAATAAAAATTATGATTTTTTAAATCTTATATTGTAGTACACTATTGGCACCTTAAAAATCCCTTTGGTGCATTTCCTGTCCAGTATATTACAGCGTTTACGTCAGAAGCTGATAATTACTATGCATGTACCCCTGTTTAGTTCATCAAACACTTGTTCAGTGTATCTTCTAATTTACTTTTACACGTTTGTTATTTAGCAGTAGGTTTTAGTTATTTCCAGTATCCATAAACCACAGGCAGTATTTCTAGCATCCAGTGTTTCCAGTGAAAAAAAAACATTAAATACATCCTGACCTGTTCAGTGTTTACAATATTTCCTCCATATCAGAAAAATGAACCTTGAGTCAAGCTTCGCAAAACAATTGTTTGTGCTTACAAAGCTGCTATCACCCAGTCTCTCTCTGCAAATCAATATCATCTGATTTCCCTAAGGTTTGAAAAAATTTTCATCACGATGTTGACTCTTTTTGGAGTTTCAACACACATACTAAAGTATTTGTTGGGAAATGTAAACACCTTTGATTTGCATCATAGTGAAAGTTCACAGAAAGCCAATTCATAATATATTCTGTGTAGTCAGTTGTTGAGTCTGGATGCTCTTTTTGTAATGACAACATAAAGAATATGCTGAAATAAAGCCAGGAATTCATTTATTTTAACTTTAAATCCATTTTAGGGATCACTAATTGTTATGCATTTACTAATATCATTTGCGAGATATAAAGAAGCACAGTTTTAGCTACATAGCACAACCTGTTTCCTTTACCATACACTATAGCAATAGGTATATGTTTCCTCCAGTTTAAAAAGAAGAAAGACTGCAGTGTGAGAGTAGCAGTAGCATCCAAAGATAAAATAGACCTTACCACTAAGATTCTTAAGAAATGTAAGGATCAGGGGTGGACTGACCATTTGGAAACTCGGGCACTGCCCGAGAGCCCGGAGACAGTAGGGGACCCCATGAGATGCCCCTGGTACCTTTTTCATAGGCTTTTTTGAGTTTGGGCAAGGACACAGGGGCCCCATGATCCCCTATTGCCCGGGGGCCCCATGAGTTGTCTGGTAAGGATATATGTGCTAAGTAACTACTAACCACTTGCCGAACGCAGATAGCCAAATGACGGCTACACTGCGGCCGGCCAGTTCTGGGAGGGCGTCATATGACGTCCTCCCAGAATGCGCTCTCGTGTGCGCCTCCGGGGGCGCGCACCTGGCAATCTCCGCGATCGCTGTGTCCTACAGACACAGCTGATCACGTGATGTGGTGAAAAGCCAATCACAGCAGCCTTTTACCACGTGATCAGCCGAGTCCAATGACACGCTGATCACCGGGAAATGCAATTGCCGGTTCTCGCTGCACTTTCCTCAAGCTGTCAGAGCGTGAGGAAAGTACTGCCGAGAACCGGCGGTTGTCAGAGCAGGAATTGGCACCGATCATCAGGGCACTGATGATCAGTGCCCTGATGATCGGTGCCCAGCAGTGCCACCCACCAGTTCCGCCCACCTGTGCCCAGCAGTGTGCCCTCCTGTGCCCATCACTGCACCCTCCTGTGCCCAGCAGTACGCCCACCTGTGCCACCCAGCAGTGCCACACACCTGTGCTCAGATGTGCCACCTACCTGTGCCCAGCAGTGCCACCCACATGTGCCCACCAGTGCAACCCACCTGTGCCCATCAGTGCAGCCCAGCAGTGCTGCCAGTCAGTGCCCAGTGGTTGTGCCAGTCAGTGCTCAGCAGTTGCGCCAGTCAATGCCTAGCAGTGTCGCCAGTCAGTGCCAAGCAGTGATGCCAGTCAGTGCCACCTATCAGTGCTGTCTATCAGTGCCGCCTATCCGTGAAACCTCATTAGTGATGCCTATCAGTGCTGCCTATCCGTGCCACCTCATTAGTGCTGCCTATCAGTGCCGCCTATCCGTCCCACCTCATTAGTGCTGTCTATCAGTGCCACCTATCAGTGCCGCCTATCCGTGACACCTCATTAGTGCCGCCTATCCGTGACACCTCATTAGTGCTGCCTATCAGTGCCACCTATCAGCGCACATCAGTGCTGCCTATCAATGCCCATCAGTGCCGCCTATTAGTGCCCATCAGTGCTGCCTCATCAACGCACATCAGTGAAAGAGAAAAATTACCTGTGTGAAAAATTTTATACTAGAAACAAAGAAATTTTTTTTTCACATTTTTTTGTTTATAGCGCAAAAAGTAAAGTGCCCAGTGGTGATTAAATACCACCAAAAGAAAGCTCTATTTGTGAGAAAAAAATGATAAAAATTTCATATGGGTACAATCTTGCATGACCGCACAATTGTCAATCAAAATGCGACAGCGCTGAAAGCTGAAAATTGGCCTGGTAAAGACGGGGGTATAAGTGCCCGATAGGCAAGTGGTTAAACAGCAGAAGTTGTAGACGTAAGGACTCTTCTTCTGATCACTTCCTTCATGTTTTGCATAGATTCAGTATAAAAATAATTGGTATTAATGGATCTTTTATTTAAACTACCTTGCATTTTACTTGAGTGTTCTTTTGTACAAAATCAAGCATAAATGGAAAATAACATTTTTCTTATGAATGACAACTCTTAAATGGCTAGAAGCTTTTAAAAAAGGTTATTGGTACAATGTTCATGTCAAGTCGGCAACATAAAATAATTGTTTTAGCTCATTAACTGCCTAGTTCTGATCTCATAGTTGGCCACATCGACAAATGGAATGAACTGTGTGCTGTAAATGTGTACGGTGTAGGAATGAATAACAACAGAGAATAGCAATAGAAAAATAATTAAGTATAATTACTTTTTATTGCTGACAATATCATTGCAAGTGGTTGACTACAATAACTTTGACACATCTGATGAAAATTCTGCAAGGGTTTCTGCTGGTACTGCGGAGCTTAGATGAGTCTTAGAACTATGGAATGTCTCTGGAGCTTGTATATTTTATGTCAAGTAGTGTTATAATTCCCTATGAGCAGGGTAATGAAATTTTCCAATGTAATGTAGATTCCAATTGAAATTCAGAATAGGAAATGGAAATGATGCTGCTGAGGCTGTATTCCTCATTCATTGCAATTGATTTGTCACTCTGACTTTCATGTACAAGTATCCCAATTTACCCTTATGTGTCCCTTCACAGCTCATGCTATAACAGTAGCTGGTCCCAGAGATGAAGAAAGCTCCAGATAATTTACTTTTTGCTGCTTCTTTTTAGAAGGCCATGGAAATATAGAGTAAAATCTTACTTACTACTGCTCCTCTGCTTTCCCTTATAATATGAGTAAGGTTTTATTTTTTATCTAAATCATTGTGATGAAAACGACATATCAAGTCTTATTCTTTGAAAGCTGTTGAATAATTTAAATCTGAAAAAGTTATTCCGAATATCTCCAAACAACAATTGCATTATTCCATTATACAATGCTTCTGGATGAATATGGGTGCACAGATGTGCCAGATGTTTTAACCATATCAATAACCACTGTCAACAGTGTAGGTGAAAAAAAATGGTGTGCTGATAGATAGGGAGAAGCTATGCAACTCCATTCTCAATAGTTTTAAAACAAAAAAGCAATGTGAATATCTCTACCATAGTAAAAAAACAAGAAGTAAAGTGTGCATAGTCTCTGATAAAAATATATATTTTAAGGAGGCACTGCATTTAAGTATGAAGAATTTAGAGGGATATTATATTAACACACTTGAAGACCTGTATAGTAAATGCCCTTGCTGCCCAGGCCATTTTTCAGTTTTCAGAATTGTCACACTTTGAATGTTGATTACTCAGTCATGCAACACTGTACCCAAATGAATATTATATATTTTTATTAGAGAGCGATAGAGCTTTCTTTTTGTAATATGTTATCCCCACTAGGTTTTTTTTTTCATTTTTAGATCTATGAAGAAAGAAAAAATGAACAAAAAACATTTTTTTGTTAGTTTCTGTTATAATGTTTTGCAAATAAATCATTCTTCATAAATTTAGGCCAAACTTTATTCTGCTAAAAAACAAATCAATGTATATTATTTAGTCTGTGTGAAATTGAGTCTATAATCCATGGAATATACTGTATATTTGAAAATGGATCAATTCTGATGTTATGACTGTTCTCCCATTTCTTGAGGCCCTAAAATGCCAGAACATTGGGAATACCATCAAAATAACCCATTTTTGGAACATCAAGAAATTTAGTAAGAGGCATGGTGAGTTTTTTTGAAGTTGTAATTTTTTGCCACAATTCTTTGGAAAATGATTCTCTATGTATTGATTGTGTTCATGTATGCAAATAGATTTTTGAACCAATTCTTTGGAAAATGATTCTCTATGTATAGATTATGTTCATGTATGCAAATAGATTTTTGAATCAAACTGTGCATTTCCTGGATTTACACTGAGGTGTCTTCATGGATGGAAGAAAGGAAATGAATGTCCCACCTATTCTTCCATTTGATGGTCAACATTTCCTCATTGAGCAAACATGCTTACTCTCCTCTTTTCAGCTTTATGGTGACAGATATTTGTGGACAGCCTTTGTGATGTGGTCACACTATACCACAAGCTACAGTTTGCTGCTGAAAAAGTTGCTGGAAAAATGACAAGCTATTATAGAAATTGTCCACATAAAGGTGGTATCCCTGATGGAACAAAGGTGAAATAAGGTCACACACTATTTTCCACTGCTACCTATATAAGTTGGGCATGCGGGGGGGGTTAGGTAGCTATTTTTTACTTGGTAAACTGTAAGTCATATGTGTACCCTGTGGCCTTCTCACAAATTTGTTTAACGTCATCCCTATATCTGGCACATTTACTTAAGAGTTATTGTTTGATGCTCAGTCTGATTGTGAAATCTATGAAGGACTTGTCAATACAGTTACTGTATGTTTGTTGGGAGTACAAATTTCAGACTTTTTGGGGGAAAAAATGATAAGGCCAAAAATTATTTTAAATTCTTCAACTGTGATGGGCTTCCACGCAACTGGATGAGCATAAAAGGAACTGGGATTATTGGCGATGTGCTGCTGGCCATATAGTTCACCTTTATCCACAAATGAATTTAAAAAGTCTTTGGTAAAATACAAAACAAAAACCTAAAGGTGTGTAAAATGTTTTGAATTATCTGAATTCCTGATTGGGCTGTACATGGGGGGTTTATAGGGGCTACTGAAGTAGAAGGTAGCCATAAAAGATTTGAATGTGCTGGGACACTAGTATTGGCCCTAATCTTTTGTGGCTGATGTAACATCCCACTACTCGTGCTTGGCATTTCATCAGGATGTACTGAGTTGTTGGTGCTTTCCTGCTGAAGTTCCATAGGAAGTTCAATACGCCTGACTCTCTTTGTAGTGACCCTTTCATCCTTTGGATCAGAGGTCATTATTGAACTGTTGCTGTCCACTGGCTGCACTGGTCTACGGACACTGTTATTGGTGTGACTACTGATTAGGTACACTGCCTGGTGACACGGGGAATGGTTTGGCTAACAATCAAGAACACTGTGGCTGGCTGCGCTGGTATTCTGACACTTCATATTGGTGTGGCTAGCAATCAGAGACACTGTAGCAATCAGGGACATTGTAAAATGGAGTTGTGAGAGTATAACAGTGTTTTTCACTCCCAGTTTCTTCATCCTTTCACACATGCTTTTTCATCAAGGTCTGCAAAGGTACTACCTACAAATTGAGGCTGCTCCTACAAAGTGACTAAAACCTCATTAATAGTTTCCTTTTTAACCACTTGACCTTCAGAAGTTTTTACCCCCTTCATGGCCAGACCATTTTTTGCTATTCAGCACTGTGCTATTTTCCTTGGCAATTGCATGGCCATTCAACACTGTAGGCAAATTAAATTTATATATATTTTTTTTACACATATAGAGCTTTCTTTTGGTGTTATTTTATCACCACTGGGATTTTCTATTTTGTATTATAAAAAAACAAATAAAGACAAAACATTTTGAAAAAAACAAAAAATTATATATTCTACTTTCTGTTATAAAACATATCCAATAAAAAGAAAATCTTCATATACATAGGCCAACATGTATTCTGCTGCATGTCTTTGGTAAAAAAAAATGTCAATAAGTGTACATTAATTGGTTTGCATGAAAGTTATAGCTTCTGAAAACTATGATATACAGTATACACTGTATATTTGAAAATTGATTAATCCTGATGTACTTACAGCCTCATTTCACAAGGCCCTAAAATGCCAGGACAGTACAAATACCCCTCAAATTACCCTTTTTGAAGATGTAATTTTTTGTCACTTTTTTGGGGGGGGGGGGAATGAAGAAATTAAATAAAATTAGTTTTTTTCACAATTTAACATACTGTCACCAGCGAAGTATAACATCATTATATGACTGGTGTGCCAGTGACCAGGGATACTGACTGGTGACCCTATGTAAAAAAAAATTATAAATAAATACATGAATATATTTTTTTTACATTTTTTTTTACTATTTTTCTTTTTATATCCTGTCATCAGAGTAGTTCAGTATCACCATAGTGATAGTCCATTTGACATTGGAAGGTTGTTACTGTGTGAGTGAGTGTAGGTATTGGAGAGTGCTGCTTTGAGTTTCAAAGCTTCACTATGAAGAAGAGAAGACAGCCTTTGGCCTTAGGATTGTATGGTAATCTTCTATGCTATATACCATACTCATCAAAACTATGTTGACTAAATATGAGGCAGCATTTTGATATTAAAACAATACACTGTCAAAAGATAATATTTCAAATGAATCAAAAAATGTCCATAGAAAAATTAATAATGTATATACAAATAGTCTGAGTAGCTCCACCAATGACAACTTCCAGTGTCCCACTAATGAATAATATCACAATAGCATATGATTCCAGTATGTTGGAATCCAAACTTTTACAGATCACCTCATGTCTAATGCACACCACTCCCCAGCACTCTGTTGCACTCGCCGATGCCAGAGAACACGTCTCCACTGCTCTAGAGTCCAGTGGCGGCGTGTTTTACACCACTGCCTCTGACGCTTTCCATTGCACTTGGTGATGTAAGGCTTGGATGCAGCTGCTCGGCCATGGAAACTCATTTCATTAAGCTCTCTATGCACTAATCTGAAGGCCACACGAAGTTTGGAGGTCTTTAGCTATTGACTCTGCAGACAGTTGGTGACTTCTGCGCACTGTGTGCTTCAGCATGCACTGACCCTGCTCTGTCATTTTACGTGGCCTACCACTTCATTGCTGAGTTGTTGTTGTTCCCAGTTGCTTCCACTTTGTTATAATACTACTAACAGTTGACCGGAGAATATTTAGTAGCAAGAAAATTTCACGGATGGACTTATTGCACAGGTGGCAATCTATCACGTTACCATGCTTGAATTCACTGAGCTCCTGAGGTGACCCATTCTTTCATAAATGTTTGTAGAAGCAGTCTGCATGCCTAGGTGCTTGATTTTAATATACACGTATTGGGATTTCTTTTTTTTTTTACCAGATATGTTGCAGAATACATTTTGGCCTAAATTTATGAAGAAATTAGATTTTATTGGATATTTTTTCCTACAAAATAGGGTACAGTGTTGCATGACTGCACAATTGCCAGTTAAAGTAGAGTAGTGATGAATAGCAAAAAATGCTATTAGCTCAGTAAATAGAATAGTGCGAGGTTAGGCACCCACCAACATTTACTGTGTGGAGGAATGATGAAATTTGTAGGCAATCTTTCAATATTCCCTTGACTATCTTAGGCATAAACACTTATTACAACCTATACTTCTAATATGGTACCTTCATCTATGATTATTATATGTGTGTAAAAGAATATATGTTGGTGCACTTTGAGCTCCAGTATGAGCTGTGGAAGGGTGCCAGACAAACTTTAATAGAATGGGTGAATGCCATAAGTGTATAATCTGTCGATGAACTTCATGCACATGTGCCTTACTTACAAGGTTATACTAAGGATTTACACAAATATATTGCATTTATAGAGACTTGCTGAGTCCTCTGCCTGTTTGCGCTATATGTCTTTTTCAAGTTTATATGTGCTTTGTAATGTGCTTGTAATAAACAATGCACTGTGTCAATGTAATACTTTAATTGACTGACTCAGGCAACAGACAGGCTTTCTTTTTGTTGTATTTAACTACCACTTTGTTTTACTATATAATGGAAAGTTTAGGTTCTGTTATAAAACTTTGAAAATAAGTACTCTTTCTTCATAAATTTATGCCAAAGTGTATTCTGCTAAATGTTTTAGGTTAAATAGTTTAAAAGAAAATAAACATGTATATATTTGTAGACTGTGTAAAAGCTATGGTACCTCCAAGCTACGGTATAAATATTTAACATTTATCAAATACATTTTTCTGACTGCATATCTTATTTTTTGAGGCCCAAAAATGCCAGAACAGTGCAAACACCCACAAAATGACCCCCTTTTGGAAAGTAGACACTCAATAGCAGGGGCGGACTGACCATTTTGGAACTCGGGCACTGCCCGAGGGCCCAGGGTCAGTAGTGGGCCCCATGAGATGCCCCTGGTATCTTTCATGGGCTTTTTTGGGTGTGGTTTGAGTGTGGGTTAGGACACAGGGGCCCCATGATCCCCTGTTGCCCGGGGACCCCATGAGTTGTCAGTCCACCCCTGCTCAATAGTATTTATTAAAAGGCATAGTGAGTTTTTTGAAGTTGGAATTTTTTCCCACTATTTTTTGGAAAGTGAAGAAAGTAAATAAAGGGGGGCGTGGTCTGCCGCGGCTGGAAGATGGCCGCATAGAGAGGGAGCTCCCGCCGGCCGGATCCCTCTATATCGCCGCACGACGGAGCGGGGTGAGAGGGAGCTGTCACATCATGGGGAAGACTGACCGGACCTCATCCGGTACCCGATCGCGCTCCCCACGGGGCCAGGGTGTGCAGGGGAGACACATAACGGAGCTCTTCCACTCCCAACAGCAAAGGGAGAGGCCGCAGCCATCTCCTTCTCCTGCTGCATCCCCCTCCGCCCCCCTCCTCCTCTCTACGGCTGCTAATACTGTTAACCCTTCCTGCTCTGACATGCAGGCAGCTACAGATACAGTGCCTCAGCATGATGTCCCCTCTGCCTCACAATCTCTGTCCCTGAGGGATCTTCAGGCTGTGGCTGCTGACATTAAGGCCACCCTGACAGCCACACTCACTGCTGCATTGGGGGATCTGCATAATAATTTAAGGGCCATGGGTTCACGATTGGATCACGTGGAATCCGCATCCAGGCAAAATGGTTCCGCAATTCTTGATTTACAACATCGGTCAACGATACACGCATCAACTATCAGAGAGCTCCACAGGCATATTGAGGATTTAGATAACCGTGGCCGCAGGCGTAACATCAGAATCCGCGGTCTCCCAGAATCAGTAGAAAATACCGATATTCCCAAGGCAGCAATGGCCATATTCAATAACCTCCTTGGTCGCCCGCAAGCAACCCCAATTGACATCGAACGTGTGCACAGAGCGATCCGCCCCAGGAGGGGAGATGCAGACCCACCCAGGGATATCGTTTGCTGCCTAGTCAGTTTCCCGCTCAAAGAAGATGTCCTCCGCTGTGCTAGAGACAGAGGGCGCCTTTTATATGAGGGGACAGAAATACAACTGTTTCAGGACTTATCCAGCACCACCCTACGCCAACGGCGCGCTTTACGCCCTCTTCTGGACACGCTCCGATCGCGTAACATTCCGTACAGATGGAGGTTCCCCTTCTGTCTCTCTGTACAAGTTAGTGGTCGTTCTTACAACCTGCGCACCCCTGAAGAACTGCCCTCTTTCTGTGCCTCCATAGACATCCCGCTGATTGACTTGCCTGATTGGTTCAGCTCCATGAGATTGCCGCTATCCCAGGATTTGGTAGCCGAGGATAGTGCTATGGATTGGCGCGGTCAGTCTTCTCGTAGAGGGCGGATGGCCCCATAGACCCCTCCGAGACCCCTCATGGGGGACGCCACGACTACCTTCAGTCCGACGGCCTCGCCAGCACACAGGAGGCCAAGACGCGAAACCTAATGGTCCCTGTTCTTCCCTTAACATTGCTACTTTGATGCATACCCTGCTGTGTACGTTCTACTGTTACTGCACACCTTTTTTCGTCCACCCGCCCCATATGTTCTAGTTGCGCACTTGCGCTCTCTGATCAATGCTCGTCGGACTCCTACTTTACCACCTTTACTATTTATCCGTCAAGACTGCAGCCTGTGATTCATGGAACTCTGTCACTGTCCTATGCGCAAATAGTGGGTCTCCACAGCTCCTTCATGCCTTACAAGGGGTTGGGAGTTGGCCCCATTCTAACTGTCTCATCCTCATACAAGGGGGATCAGTTTTTAGGCTCTGCCTTACTAATCGTCACCTAACTCTCCGCACTCCACAGCGAGTCCTCCGCCTCCAGTTGGTTATCGATTGGTGCCTTCTCCTAGCCTTCTATTTCCTATTACCATCTGGAGGCATCCTAGGCGATGAACATCCTCCGACATCGTCTTACTGGCAAGCTCTGAACTTCGCCCTCACATCTTTGCGGACGTCCTGCTCTTCGCTTGGGGCTGTTCGGTGATGGATTGTTCGCCCCCCACATCCTCTCCGTGGACATTGGAACGCTTGGCCTTCCCAATCCTATGGAAGTGATCCCTGCTCAATTTGTAATGTATAATTTCTGCGTGAATATGTTAGTGTCTCTAAATTTCGACCGGGGGGTGGTTTGGGGGGAGATGGTTATTGTTTGCGGGGACGGATAACTGCTTTTTTTTTCGGGGAGTGTAAATGTTCTTTTAGTCAGTGGAATCTGATTGTGTGGACAAGCATCACCTCTTCCCGCTACTGGCTAGACATTTCAGAATGGCACCATGTCATTCTCTTCAACCCGGCTTTGACTTGGCCGAAATGGCATACCTGAGGGCCTGCGTGCCTTTGATCACTCCCATGCTCACTTCCCTCCTCCTCCTCCTCCCCACTCCTACGCTATTCCGAGAGAGGTGATGCTCGTACCCTTTGTTTCCCTGGGGACGCTAGCTACTATCCTTGTGTGGGGGGGGGGGTAGGGGGAGGAGGGTTTTCTATGTCTTATTTAGTCCCCTTGATACTCATATATTTGTGGGATGATGACGGGCCTTGATCTTAGGGGACTCATTAGTAACGGTTGCATAGGGGCTTATTGATGTTTTATCTGATTTTGTCATGCTCATTCATGTTTTGATATTGTTGACTTGTTATGTTTGTGCCTTGTGATGTGGTTTGCCTGTAATATGTGCAGGGGTCTTCCGATATTCTCCGTTCAGTGAGGTGCCCCTTTACTATCTCGCGCCCACCTTGGCGTAGGCTGCTCTTCCCAATGCGGTCACTCTGTCAGTGCCTTACGCTTATTTAATACTAAGCGTAGCTAGACCCCTTGCTCGGCAACATTTCACGTGTGATACTCCTACTAAAGTTGCCCAGGTCTTCTTCCTCTGCATGTCACATACCACTTCATCTCCCATGGAAGACCGGTACCCAAACCTTTATATGCCCCACCCCTGCGGACTTCTGACACCACTTACATCTCTCGAACCCCGCCCCCCTTGTTCTTGCCTTTTGTTTTATAATTTCTCATAGGGGGCTACCGGCCGGCGGATGCGCACTTCCTGGTTTCACGCCGACCTCGTTCCCCACACAGTGAGCTCGGCGAGCTTCCACTGATCCTTTTCATTCGGCTTCTATCCGTATCTTTTTTCTGAGCTTCTCTTCTTTCTTTCTGCTCCTCTTCTTTTTCCCCGACCCTTTCCCCTTTTCCTGTTTTCTTTCTCTCACGTGGAACAGCGGGTCTGTTCCTCTAGCCGTATACTATCTATATTCCCCCTTTTTTTTTTTTCCCTTCCCCCCTCCTTTTCCCATCCCCGGATCCTCGGCATACCGAAGCTCCGGACTCAGGCTCCGCCTTCCAACAGCCATGCTTTCTTCCGCTTCACAGACGGGACAACTGTCTCTGAAACTCCTTTCACTCAATGTCAAAGGTTTGAACATACCCGAAAAGCGTTCCATGCTCCTCTCTTACGTACACAAACAGATAGCGGATGTGGTCTTTTTACAAGAAACGCATCTTCGCCAAGACTCCATCCCCAAGCTTTACAATTTCTACTTCCCCACGGTCCTCCACGCCGCCAACCCCCTGGCTAAGTCTAAGGGGGTTGCAATACTGTTCGCCAGACACCTCCAGTTTCATATAACGGATTCCATGGTGGATCCTGAGGGTAGATACCTGTTTATAAAGGGAGTATTAGCTAACAGACCTATCACATTCGCCAATGTCTATGCCCCCAATGTTCAACAGGTCTCCTTCATGCGCTCAATCGTCTCTGCCCTAGCTGCTTTCCAGGAAGGTTTACTGGTACTTGGAGGCGATCTGAATGTCCCTTTAAGCCCTCTGCTAGACTCCTCCTCGGGAAGTTCTTTTCTGCCCTACAAGGCTCTCAGGCAAATACATATACAATTACAGCTTCTACAATTACATGACACCTGGCGTACACTTTACCCCACTGTTAAAGATTATACTTTTTTTTTCCCCACCACACAATAAGTATTCTAGGATAGATTACTTTTTTTTGTCGCAACCAGATCTCCCTCTCCTCCATGCTGCTACTATTGAACCGATGGTCCTTTCCGATCATCATCCCATCTCCATGACGCTACGGTTCCCCATCTCGCACCCGCGCTCCAAATACTGGCGTTTGGATGCTTCCCTTCTTACGGATGTCGCTATTGTTCAGGAGCTCCGCTCTCATATGGCTGAATATTTTTCCTTGAACAGCTCGTCAGACACCTCACCCATCACACAATGGGAGGCCCACAAGTGTGTCATACGGGGTAGCCTCATAGCCCTTGCGACGAGACGTAAGAAAGCCAAACAGGAGCATCTGAAGCTCCTCTCAGATAGGATCCGCTCTTTGGAGAGAGTACACAAACGGACTCTGGCTGCGTCGACCCTTTCGGAACTCACGCATGCACGCACACAGCTTCTCACGGAACTGGGTAAAGTGATTAGAAAAAGATACATTCTTACACATAAGCTCTATTATGAGTTCGCAAATAAGAGCGGGAAATTTCTAGCTAGAGCTCTTCGGGAGAAACGGGCTAGTATGACGGTTCATAAAATCAGAGGCTCTGATGGCATTGAGGCTACATCTATCCCCGATATTACCTCAATTATAAGTGCCACTTAATGATGATCTAAGGTGCCCACATAATCATACAAATATATGTAAAACGCATATAAACAACGTATGAAAACGCATATAAAAAAGTCCTCACTGGAAAATAATTTTAAATAATTTAAAAAGTGCTCCAAGTGTGGTGATGTAACCACACTTAATTAGATTTATCCTCAAAAAATCAAACACAAACAAAATTGTCCATAAATACTAGTGGCAAACACATGCAAAGTGCATAAAAGTGCAAAAAATGCAAAAAAATTTGTGCAAAACAAATGTGTCCTTATTCCACAGCAGTGCAACTCTTCCCCTCCTATGGCTAGATTGCCTCCTCACCTCCTTACATCGACCCCTAAGGGCCACACAGCATTCAGGATCTCTCTGGATCCTTATCCCCTGGAGATCAGCACTTCTCCTGCCGTCCTGGATCACTTTGAGGGTATTTCGATTACCCCCACTCAGAAGCTTCTATAGGATGATTACTCACCATCCAGTGAGCAAGAAAGAAAGAGATCCTCTAAGTGCAGTATTTTAGAGCCAAAAAACACTTTAATGACAGTGTTTAAAAGACATATAGTGTGTCTCCTTAGTGTGCAATCATCATTTTGATGTCTATTCACAGGGTGGGAGTGGGGTCGGGACCTGTAAGTGAAACTCCAACAGAGAAAGATCAAGTCCTCTCCCCTGCTATAAAGGGCTGAGCTGCATAGTAGAGCAGTGCAAATTAGATCACTATATGTGTGTCACCATTGTATGTGAGCACAGTTATTTGTGTATATAAGTTAGTTTTGAGCGCTGCACTATTTATGTAATTTTGATATTTTCACTGTTTGGGTAACAGATTAAGTGTTGGCAGCTTACAGTAGGGCTATTTCCCTTTTGCGCAGGAGGATCTCTGTTTATAACCCCGATATTGCCGCCCATTTTGAACGCCACTATAAATCTTTGTACAACCTCCTTCCGGAACGTCCCCCCATACATTCGGACAAATCTAGAACTACCTTGATCTCTGAATTTCTCCATCTCTACGGTTCACCCGCCCTCTCCGAGGATCTGGTACACGCTATGGAAAATGATCTCACCCTACTTGAACTGCAATCTGCAGTAAAACAGATGAAACCGGGGAAGAGCCCGGGCCCTGATGGTTTTTCAGTAGCCTATTATAAATCATTTTTAGATATACTGGGTACTCCATTTCTTGCTGCTTTTAACACTCTCGCTCAACCTTCAGGGCCGCCTAACCACCTGTTGGAGGCTCACATTACAGTTATCCCCAAAGACGGGAAGGACAACACCCAGGTTTCCAATTATAGACCCATTTCCTTGCTGAACGTGGATGTCAAACTATTCGCGAAGATCATTGCTAATCGTCTTCTTCCCTCGCTTCCCTCCCTGGTCGATTTGGACCAAGCAGGATTTATCCCTGGTAGAGAAGCAAGGGACAACACTATCAAGGCCCTTAATCTCCATTACTGGCTTCGCAGGTCTAACACGCCGGGTTTTTTCCTCTCCTTGGATGCAGAAAAGGCCTTTGACAGGATTGCCTGGGATTACTTGAACGCGTCTTTGGTGGCACTGGGTTTGGGTGAGAAGATGCTCAACTTTATCATGGCCCTCTATTCTGCCCCTACTGCCCGGGTCCGGGTGAACGGCCATCTGTCAAACTCCTTTCATTTACGGAACAGCACACGTCAGGGATGCCCCCTCTCCCCACTTTTGTTTGTCCTATCCCTTGAGCCCCTGTTGCGGAAAATTCGTTTAAACCCTGATGTTAAAGGAATCACGGTGACAGACAAGGAATATAAGCTTGCAGCTTATGCGGATGATATTCTTTTGTTCCTGGCGGACCCTCACATCACTCTTCCGAACCTACTGAAAGACTTTGCCCTTTTCAGATATTTGTCGAATTTTAAAATTAATTTTTCCAAATCTGCCGCCCTTAACATTACTTTGTCTGCTGAGCTAGTCTCTGCTTGTGAGGCCCAATTCCCATTTCACTGGGAAAGGGATTCCCTAACTTATCTTGGTATCCAGCTCACCAGCAGCCTTGATGACCTTTACGTGAAAAACTTTCTTCCCGCTCTTCGCTCTATGCAAGAAGACCTCAATAAATGGCACCGTCCTTGTTTCACGTGGTTTGGAAGGGCAGCGATCATTAAAATGAATGTACTTCCCCGTCTCCTGTATCTCTTCCAAACATTATCAATTTACTTACCTCTTGCTTTCTTTGCTTCTTGCAAAAGACTGTGTTCACTGTTCCTTTGGAGCCACAAACGTCCGCGTATTGCCTACTCCCAATTAACCCTCTCTAAACTTAAAGGGGGTATAGGATTCCCTGATCTTTACCGCTACTATTGGGCGTGTCATCTTTCCCGGATAGTTGATTGGCACGTTCACACTGCCTCTAAAGACTGGATATCTATAGAGAATGCTTGCTCGCCCTTCCCCCTGGCATCGATTCCTTGGCTTTCGCCGAAACACACGCAACAAGTTCTTCTCACCCATCCTTTGGTGGGACCTACGTTAAAAATTTTCCGTTCGGCTTGTAGATCTGCAGCCATTTCTGGCACACCCAACCCCCTGACCCCCATACGCCTCAACCCTGACTTTCCCCCTGGAATGCATAAAGACTTTTTAATGAAACACTGGCCACACGAACAGATCTTAGTGAAACATTTTCTCCACAAGGGCAAGGTGAAAACACTCCGAGAATTGCAAGAAAGCCTGGGTATTCGCAAATTCCCTTTCTGGGTATATTTCCAGATCAGACATTATCTGCTCTCTCATAAACCCCCTCATAACTGGCATCGCTCTCTTACCCCATTTGAATCTGCATGCGCGAAGGCTGAACCGCGGAAACATCTGATCTCGGAGATCTACCCACTTCTAGTGGAGAGCCGGTCTTATGACTCCCTCCCCGCATGTCGGGCTTGGAAGAGAGATCTTAATGCTGAGCTGTCGGACTCAGACTGGGACCTGGTCTTCCAATACTCTCATAAATGTTCCCTCAATGTCTCCACACAAGAAAACAGCTACAAGATAGCCTCTAGATGGTACCGAACTCCCTCAAGAATTCATCATTTTAACCCCGCCTTCCCCAACAGCTGCTGGAGATGCGGGACCCCGGATGGGTCCTTTCTTCACATTTGGTGGTCTTGCCCGATTCTTCAACCATTTTGGCAGGAGGTCCATAGGTTAGTAGTGTCTATAAGTACCTTACCCTTAGCTCTCTCTCCTGCTCAATTCCTCCTCCATCATTTTTCCCTTCCCAGGGCTCAGTACTTTAAATCATTAGCCATGCACATGATCAACGCAGCCAGACTCTGTATTCCGGTTCTGTGGGGCTCCACTCGCTCTCCCTCTATACGTGAATGGCTCACCCGAGTGGGTAAAACGGCGGACATGGAAGAACTGGTTGCGACTGCTCTCGACACTCCTACGAAATTCTCTTACGTATGGGCCTGTTGGACCCATTTTCTGACTACCCCGGAGTATCGATCCCTCATGGACCAGCCCGTCTGAATCTGATTTGGACTTCTCGATAGTGTTATTTAGTAGTATTTGACCTGAGGGTGCCATCATACTCCCCCCTGTGTTCCACGCGCATTCTTTCGACGCCGATGAAAGCGTAGGTTCCACCCACTCCCGTTACTGTTTGTATTGAGGATAAGGTATTTTTGACGGTTGTCCCCTCTCTTATTTTACCCTCCATATTTGCTTCCCTTCCTCCCCCCCCCTTCCCCCCCCCCTTTTTTTTTTTCTCTCTCTCTTTCTTTCTTTCCCTTTCTCTTTCTTTCCCTTTTTTCTCGCCTTCTCTTTTCTTTTCTTTTCATATGCTTACACACGTTTCGGACAATTTTTCCAATAGAACATTGAGTAGGTGGTCAGCATCACCTCCCGCAATTCGTCAGCGGTTCCCACGACAATTACTCCTACATTCGCACAATTCCATCATCGTATTCTGTAGTATTGACTTCTACTTCGGCATCGTATTTGCTCGTCTCCCCCCTACAGATTTTTACCGCAAGACAATATGGTAGGAGGCCAAACGTCTCTTTCTTTTTAGCACTTGACAAGCATACCTGAATATTACAGGCACAACCCTGTCGTGGCCTAGTTCATCCACACTGTTGGTTTTGCGTTGGACCTCTTTTGCCTTTGTATGATACATGCTTTGCTGTATGTCCTATGTACACTTCATCTGTACATTTTCGTGTGATCATTTGTATCTTGTTTTCAATAAACTTTGTTTTTTGGAAAAAAAAAAAAAAGAAAGTAAATAAAGACTGTTTTTACAATGTTGTAACCCCAAAGCACATTCTTCTACTCCTCCCAAGTATGGTGGTACCAAATATGTAAATCTTTTAGCTGTCTAGATGCATAGAAGGGCCCAAAATCCATGGATCACCTTAAGGTTTACAAGGGGCATAAATTACACATCTTATTTTCTAACTGCCTTTCACATTTCTTTGGGCTCTTATGTTATAAATTTTATTATGTGAGTCCCATTTTTAGGGTAAGGTGGGAAAGGTTTTAAATGTAGAAACAGTTATAGGCTTCCACGCAAATGGAGGAACATAAAAGGAATTGGGATTTGTGAAAATGAACCACTGAATAGGTTACATTTCTGTGAAAAACAAATCATCTGGTGACACTTGCAATGATGTGGCTAGCATACAGGAACACTGTTGCTGGTTTGCACAAGTCTGGTGATACTGGGACTAGCATTGCTAGTGATCAAGGACACTATTTCTGGCAATACTGATAGTTTAACATATGCTTCTGGAGATCACAGTTAGTAACACGCTGTTTCCTCTCACAGCCAACAAATGAGTAAAAAGAGACAGTTATATCTGCAAAATGCACCCTTTGCTTACATATGTGACTGGCCAAAACAACCACATGTTATAGGGCCTATTTCATTTGCTCTTTAACCTTGCTGGTTATAGAGCACTAAAGTGAATAGTCCTCAGGAAAGAGCAATCTGGATGTTTTAGTACAATGGCCAGATGGCAAGTGGCGAAGCCTTCATTGTTTTTGCTTTATCCATCTCTGCTTTGCATGTGCTCTGCTATGTGTTAATCAACTTTATACAAGGGTGTGAAACAACAGCAATATTATTACTGTACAAGTTATTTCTTTTAGTGACTGGATTGTTATCACTTTGGAAATATATATACTTGCCTTCTTGGTACTGCTAGTGTATTTCTGGCTTTCAGTTTATTCGTAGTCTGACTAATGAAGAGATTCAATAGTCCGCTATGGAAGTTTGCATAATTAGATTTACTATTAATTTCTTTAGTTATATTGACATGGCGGATTGGGTGGCTTTTTGGGAGCCTTTGAGTCTTTTTTTTGTTCTGAAATGTAGATTTTTTTTTCTATTGTAGAAAAATACATCCCTGAAAAAGTGTAATGATTTTAAGTAAAATACAGTATAAACAATAAATTGAACATATACCATTTAGAAATGTGCTAATATGAATTCTTGAAAATGTTATCATAAGTAGACATTCATTTTTCCCATGTCCAGTGTCCAAGAAGCTGAAGTCCAGCAGATACAGACAGTCACCAGCTTCAAACAGGTTGAAATATTCAAAAGAAAGTAGGAGAAAGGTAAAGTGTAGTCAAGCAGCATAGAAATGAGAAAGTGATGAATTGTCAGTTTGGGTCAAAGTTTGTTCAGATGTTTGGTGATCAGATGAACTAAAAAGATATACAGCTAAGACAAACCTCCAGCTGCAGTGAGAAGTGAAATCTGTAGCAGTGGTATTACAACAGCTTCCTGCTCAGGGATCCTGATTGTTTAGGGAGCCAATAGCTGTGCATCCCTGCCCACCACATTCAGCAGGCATGAATTGCCTACTGCTAGGTGAATGTAAATAAAGGATAGTTTAAACAAATAAGGTCCCCCAAAGATATATATATATATATATCAGACTATTATCCAAGCACGCAGCCTGGCAGGACAGGAAAAAGGGGGCACACCACATGTCCTCAACATGGGGAGAGTGACTTTCCAGAGGGATGCAAGATATCTTGTTGTTGAGAACTAGGGCCTTTTCTTCAGAACTCTAGCCTACAGGTTGTGGGTGTCTGCTGGTAGTGTTATATCAGAATCCAGAAGTACCATATTAAAAAAGGGCCTCTAGATAACACCCTCCCGATATAAATGAGTAATGGGTACATAATACCCCTATTCATTCATGAAAAAGTAACAAACATTTGATTCCAAATAAGGTCATGATTGTATGAGCAGTCACAGGTATCTTATTTTGTAAGCACCAACTCCTACTTTCCAGTCTAGCTGCAGTTTCTAGCCAGCACTCCCTGATCATTATCCAGCACAAATGATTTCCTGTTCAAGATGCTACCTACAGGCAGGTGTCTTTATGCAGTTTCCTCTGAACAGACATACCAGCTGGGCAACTGTAATCCAATCCAGAACCAAGTGCAGAGGAGGAAATTACAGTCTGAAAGGTTGTTCCAAATACTTATTATCTTCCCTCAACTCCCACCACTTAACAGACTCCCCAATGACTGGTTGGAGAGGATAAATATTCATAACTTAGCTATTGTTTTTTCTCACTCAGACTGCTATATCATTATCAACAGTAGTAGACAGAAGCATTAAAAAGCTTATAAGCAGAGTACAGAAATGATAAAAAAAATGTCCAGTTACAACCTAGCTTTATAAAACAAACACAAGAAACTAGAGCACTCCAGCTTACCGCAGGGTCCCTATACTTAACAAAAATGTAAGACAAATCTAAATGACAGTTCCAGAAGTGTCTCTGTATGGTGCTCAATAGTGTTAGATAGGCCCTAAATTACAGAAAGAGAGGAAATTCCTGCAAAGTTAAAGCAAACGTCCCACAGTAATTCATGCTGAGGAACTGGAAGACTCTTTCTGACCCTTGTTTCATGGTTCAGGTTCAAGGAATTTGCACAACTTACAGTATATGACAGTTGTAACTTTAGAGAACAAGTCACACACTCAGTTTCTACCAAATCTGTCTGACCTGGGTTAAATTGGGTTAAATCTTTGTTTCATTGGTAAAAAAAAAAAAAAAAATATATATAGTTATATATATATAACTCTAATACACTGGAAATCTTTTAATTTCCTGTATTAGTGACAGTGGCCACAGGACACATATAAATAATGAATTTATCTAGCATAGATAAAAAGAGACTGGGGTTTTAACCCTTCCCTACTCACTAAGTTTTGTCTATACATACACATTAACTGCATAAAGCAGAGCTCCACCTAAAAGGGGAAGTTCCGCTTTAAGGACTGCTCCCCTGCTCCCCATTAAGGATTGGCACCTTTGGGGGGCGGGAGGGAGCAGGTACCTGAATTTGACAGGTACCGGCTCCCGGCGCCTAGGCGATCGGAAACGGAAGGTGTCCTCCCTCCTTCCCTCCCCGTAGTCTTCTGGGACACGTGACAGGTCCCAGAAGACTACAGGACCATTCATGAAGCGCAGCGCTACTTGTGCATGCGCAGTGGGTACCCGGCTGTGAAGCTGCAAGCAGTCACAGCTGGGTGCCCACACTGAAGATGCCGGCTTCCAGGAATAGGGACCAAGGGACAAGTAAGTGGCTGTTTTTTAAAGTCAGCAGCTACAGTTTTTGTAGATGCTGATTTTTTTTCATTCAGCCCACAGGCTGCATAAAAAAAAAGAACATAGCATATATACCCAAAACGGACCAGTGACGTACTGGTACACCACTGGACTTTCAATGGTTACACCAGGATAATGCCTACAGCTGCAGGCATCATCCTCGTATCATTTTTTTTCAGCCGGTGATTGGCTTTCATGTAAAAGCAATCCTAGTGGATAATTAGCTGCAGCATTGCTTTTACAAGCAGTGGGAGATGATGCCCCCCTCCCCCGCTTCCTTTCATGGCCTTCTAGGGCAGTGCCTTGCCATTGGGAGATCACACCAATTTTGGTGAGATTAGATAATGTAAGGGCAGAGGAGATATCTAGAGTTTGATAGACCCCAGATTTCTCAAAAAAGAATATATGACAATGCCCATTGAAGTTATAGGGGATATTTGCATTACCTGTGATAGCATTAAAAGTAATAAAAAAAAATGAAAGGGACAGTGTAAAAATAATAAAAAAAATCAAAATAACTTAAAAAAAAAACCCTTTGACCCCCACCCCACCCCCCCTGTGCGCGAGTGTTGACCCTGTGCCAGTATGTAAGCAGTGGTTGCACCATGCATGTGTGGTATCGTCGCAAACGTCATATCAAGGGCAGTAATTCCAGCACTAGACCTCTTCTGTAAATCTAAAATGGTAGCTTGTAAAGGCTTTTAAAGAGCTGCCTGTGGATATTAAAAATGTATGCAGTTTGTTTCCTTTGCACAGGGCATGCGCAGTTTTAAAGTATGTCATGTTTGGTATCTATTTACTCGGCATACCATTACCTTTTATGTTTTATCAAATAATTTTATATTGTGGTTTTGTGCATTAAAAGTAAAAAAAAGTGTATTTTAAAAAAAATTGTGTTTGAAAAATCGTTGCGCGAGTACTATGTGACATAGAAAAATTGCAGCACCCACCATTTTATTCACTAGGGTGTCTGCTTTAAAAATATATATAATGTTTGGGGGTTCAAAGTAATTTCCTGGCAAAAAATACAGATTTTTTTCATGGGAACAAAAAGTGTCAGAAAAGGCTTGGTCTTCTGGTGGTTACAAGAGTGAATGATGTGTGACATAAACTTCTAATGCTGGGCATAAATGCCCCCACCCCCCAAAATTACCCCTTTTTGGAAATTAGAAACTCCAAACTATTTTCTGAGAGGCATGTTGAGTCAATAGAAGAATTTATTTTTTACCACAAGTTTTTGGAAAATGAAAAAACATTTTACGCAAAATTGTCACTTAAATGATTTATTGATCACACATGCCATGGGTATAATGACATTAATCCCCAAAATACATTCTGCTACCTCTCCCGATTATGGGGATACCACATGTGAGATACTTTTTGGCAGTCTAGCCAAGTACAGGACCCTAAAATCCAATAAGACCTTCAGGCTTTTAAAGGGCTTTATTTCCTCACAACACTTCCTGACTACCTATCACAGTTTTGTAGGCCCTGAAATGCCAGGATAGCACCAAATCCCCCAAATGACCCCTTTTTGAAAAGTATATAGCCCAATTTTATAAGAAGCATAGTGAGTATTTTGCAGATCATGTTTGTTGCCACAATTTTTTGGAAAATGAAGAAAGAAAACAAAAATGTGTTTTTTTATGTTTCAAAACCTTGTGAGAAAAACCGAGATCTGCAAAATACTCACCATGCTTCTTTTTAAATTCTTTTGGGTGTTTGCTTTCCAAAAAGGGGTCATTTGGGGGGGGGGGGGGTGCTATCCTTGCATTTCAGGTCCTCCGAAACTGTGATAGGTAGTGAGGAAGTGAAATGAGGAAGTTACGCACCTTCAGGTTTTCAAAGTGGTCATTGGATTTCAGGCTCCTGTATGTGGCTAGGCTCCCAAAAAGTCTCACACATGTGGTATCTGCATACTCAGTAGAAGTAGAGGAATGTATTTTGGGGTGTAATTCCACATATACCCGTGGCTTGTGGGAGCAATATATAATTTAAATGACAAATCTGTGGAAAAAAAATGATTTTGTCATTTTCCAAAAACTTGTGGAAAAATAATAAATCTTCCATGGACTCAATATGCCTCTCAGTAGATAGCTTAGGGTGTCTACTTTCCGAAAAGGGTCATTTGGGGGTGTTATACTGTCATGGTATTTTAGCACCTCAAGAAATGTGATAGGTAGTCAGAAAGTAAAAACTGTAAATTCCATTATCTATACCATAGTTTGTAGATGCTATAACTTTCACAAAAAGCAATCAATATACACTTATTCAGATTTTTTTTAACCCAAAACATGTAGCAGAATACATTTTGGCCTAAATTTATGATGAAATTTGAGTTTTTTGGATATTGTTTATGACAGAAAAGAGAATATATCATTTTTTTTCAACATTTTTGGTATTTTGTTGTTTATAGCGCCAAAAATAAAAAGCGCATAGGTGATCACATACCACTGAAAGAAAGCTCTTTTTGTTTGAAAAAAAGGATGCAAATTTCATTTATGTACCATATTGCATGACCGCGCAATTGTCAGTTAAACTAGTGCGGTGCTGTAGAGCAAAAAATGGCGTACATTTCAGTATCTATACCATAGTTTGTAGACACTATAACTTTCACACAAAGCAATCAATATACACTTATTGGGATTTTTTTTACCAAAAACATGTAGCAGAATACATTTTGATGTAAACTTATGACTAACTTTGAGTTTACTATATATTTTTTACAGCCGGAAGTAAAAAATATGGTTTTTCTTAAAAATGTTCAGTCTGTTTTTGTTTATAGCGCAAAAAATAAAAAGCACACAGGTGATCAAATACCATCAAAAGAAAGCTCTATTTTTGTGAAAAAAGGGCATAAAGTTCATTTGGACATTTGGATACAGCAATGCATGACCGTGCAATTATCAGTTGAAATAGTGCAGTGCCGAATAGCAAAAAGAGGCCTGGATGGCAAGTGGTTAATTAATCTCTGATGGCGATGAAGACAATAACAGTCATACAATGTTTTTAATATATCTACCTTTTACCTTTCTACTTTCTATGCAACAATAGACTAGATAAAGATGTATTTTAGAGCTGTTCTGTAACAAAGCACAGCTATACTTTAACACTGCTGATAAGCTGGCCAAAAACCAGAAGCTGTATCTATATCAACAGGCTCCTGGATTTACCACTCACAGCATCCAGTGTATGATGCAGAGAAAGCCAGACTCTGAAAAAGACTGATCGAGACTATTTCTGGCCCTGACATTTTCCTCAAGATATCTGAATTTCCATATATTTGAAAACCTAATATAAACAAGAGAGAAGGAATTTGCATTTCGGGCAGCAAGGAATGAAAAATGGAGGCTGTGTAATCTATTGCAGTTTTGAGAAGAGGAATGACAGTGGTAAAGTTGAGCGCACACAATGTCTTGTGGCAAACTCATTTCCTGGCAGAATATAGGGTTTCATCTGCTGGAACATTTAATAGGTATCAAAGAAAGATCACTCTCAGCCTCGTCTATAGATGGAGATCCCTCCTGTTTAGTTGCTTTCATTCTCCCACTAACATTTTATTAAAACCCATATATGCATTCTTAATACAATATGTATGACTTTACCATAAACAAATATATCTCAGTGTAATTTTGCATTCTAAAGATTCTTTAATGTTTTATTTATAATTCCATATAAATATGAAGGCACGGCACAGGCTAACTAAAAGTGCAGTTTATTTGTCCTTCTAGAAATGCAGTATTACATTGATCTCATTTTCATGTGTAGGATTTCATGTAAATAGGAAAAATGCATTTGACAGAAATTATATCGGAGTGCTGTATCTTGAAAGCCTTTAAATAATCTTGGTACATAAATGCAAATACGCTCCCAAAGTGCAATAAGTTTTGTGTTTATGGTTGTGAAATGGTAATGAATAGGGGAAAATGAAAGGTAGGTTTATAAGGCCCTATAACTATATTGCTTATTGTTAATTTGATGTATGCGGCAGATTTGTGTAGGTGAAAAAACAGCTTTGTGGACAGAGAAAATTTTAAATCCCTACCAAAGGAAGGCATTAAGGGTCACTTACTATAAAAAGTACAAATTTACTGCACTTTCAGTGATGTACAGAAGTGCCCAGATTTCTGTACCCTGCCCTTTCTTGTAAATATGTACACTGTATAAATCCTCACAATGAGGTGTCCTCAGACTGCAGATATTGGAGCAATTCACAGGATTATAATAGTAAAACAGAGAGCATATTGAAAAACCATAAAATAACTATATAATAACTTGTACATATCCAGTTTGGGTGGGATCGACACCAAACAAGATGAATATGGTTTTTGCAGTACATGTGATTTTCTTCCTATAGATATGTCAAAGCAGAGATAGAGTATGTAGTTTAATACCGTGATGTGGTTGGAAAAAAAGGCATGTGATTCCCCACCTTTCTACCCTCCCCCTTATTTAGATATCAGAGACCTTTGAATTGAACCCATTCCAGGACATTGTGCCCTTTCTGTGTAACACAAACCCCAATATTTAAAATTTGGAGCTAAACTTGACACTTACCTGGTAGTGAGCCTGATGTGCAGAGGAAGGCCTCTCATACAGCTCTGGCTAAGGGGTCACTGGTATTGGAACAGCAACCATGATAGCACAGCAAAGTTTGAGTACCGTGATCAGTCCAGTGATCTGCGTGATTAACATCCGAGGTCTTGCCGGCAGGATGCCTGAAATGGAACAGCTGACGGCAGGCTGGCTGACAGCAGGCAGACGTCACAGCAGAGCAGACTGGAGGCAGGCAGGCTGACAGCAGGCAGATGTCACAGTGGAGCAGGCTGGCAGCAGATAGGGCTGCCAGCAGGCAGATGTACCGGATGAAGACATGCTGGACTGTGGAGCTGTAGCAGGCTGGATGAGCAGGATGCAGGATCGGATAAGTCAGGTTGGGAACAGGCAGGCAGATCAGGCATAAACAGCAGACACGGGCAAAGTTGGGTCACAGGCCAGTGTGGAGGCAGATCAGGCAGAGGCAGAATCCGGATAACAAGCCGAGGTCAGGGTGGGTACATGGATGGATCTAAGGGGGTGCTGAGGTGGGCTATGCCCCCCATCAGATTTTAGCTGTTGCCCCCCCCAAAGCCAACCCTAACCTGCTACTATACTACCCTAACTTGCCACTATACTGCCCTAACCTGCCACTATGCTACTCTAACTTGCCACTATGCTGCTCTAAATTGACACAATACCACCCTAATTTGATACTTTACCACCCTAGTTTGACTTTATACTACCCTAGCCTGACACTATACTGTTGTTGACTTACACTATACTGATCTGAATTATGCATTGTGGGGGGAGGAGGAGCTCTGCTGCCTGTGCCCAGGATGTGTGCAGTTCAGGGATGGGGGAAGGAGCTGTGCCCCTGTCCTCTGCCCTGCCAGCAGTGACTCCTGTCCTCTGCCCTGCTGACCTCCTATCCTCTGCCCCCCTGACATTTTTTATTGCACCCCCACATTGAACAGGCTAGATCCAGTCCTAGGTGGGTAGCAGACAAGCAGAGTCAGGTGCAATATTTATGCTCATAACGATCACAATATTTATTTTCATATTTGTGCACATTTCCCAGACAATTGCAGGTCTGTGCATGCGGATATGTATTTTTGAGCAAAAAAAATTTATTTTTTGTACACTCTCTTTTTACCCTTTTTTCACCTTTTAATATTATGCCGTGAGATGTTATGAAAAAGTAGAGTTAACAATCTGTGTCTTTAGGGCCACTCATTTTTGCCCTTTATACCTTTCCTGACAAAAGCTCTCAGGCATGGAAAGGTAAAAAGGGCAAAAAATAGAGGCCATAAAGACACAGATTGTTAGCTCAACTTTTTCATAACATCTCACGGCATAATATTAAAAGGTGAAAAAAGGGTAAAAAGAGAGTGTACAAAAAATACTTCACACATCAATGCACATTCCCCATACCCCCCCCCCCCCCCACACACACACACACACACACACACACTCTTTCCCCAGCCTTATATCCACATTTTTTTTATATTAAAGCTACATCTCTCAGGAATGATTAGGTATGGCCACCAGCAGGACAGCTTGCCCCAGTATGTACAATGAGCATAAAAGTGGTACAGGCAGCTTGGTGGTTTCTCTTTCTCTGAGTGTGTATTTGTGATTTTACATGTGAATGAAATACTTTTTATTGAATAAACATTAGAGAAAATACTACACTATGGGCAGTCCTCTTTTGTTATCTTTCTCTTGCAGCACCTACTGATTTTTACTGAGGTCTGAGAATTATGGCTTGAAAATTCTATGGGTGGGAAGAGAGCAGATTCAGCATATGGGGTATACAATTAAAACACATTTGACCTATATGAGAATATGGGTCTTATATTAAGGTGAGCAGGCAATCTGCATATATGGTGGAGCACTAGTTATAGTTATCACAGAGGTAATGTCTATAGGGATTAAGGAGCGATACAGCACTGATCTTTTCTCACATACACGGACTGTATATTAATTGTGTGGACTGTATATGAATTTATATATATACAGTATTTATTTCTCAATACAGATTGTTTTTGCAAACACAAGGACTGTGTATTAGTAATTGTGTGGACTGTATCTGAATTTTTATGTATTTAAGTATTTATATTTTCAGCATGGATTTTTTTCATAATATATTTTATTTATTCACATTGGTCTATACACTATGGTGAGGATGGTGTAAGTGGGAATCATTTAATGTGATCCTTTTTTGTTATTGACTAAGTATTTATTTATGAGCTTATTTATATATATGCATATTTATTATACTGTCTTCTAGATGCTTTGTGATTGCAGCACTAAACTGTGACCTAATACAGCTAGTGATTTATAGTATTGGATATTTTTAAGATTTACAGAACCAGGTTGTGGTATCAATTCCACTTAAATCGTCACACACATTTGGTTTGAAGAGATTGTGCTGCAGCACATAACTTTGTTTTACCCTGTTTACTGTGATCACTGTGTCATACAGCTAGGTGTTAGCAGCAGTTTTTGTAACATCATTAAGATTCTAATTTTTGGCAACGCATACGTTTATTTAATTCCAACCCTGCATGCCTACTGCAGTTTTTCTTAGGCTATAAGAATCCCACTGTCTTCTCAGCTAAAAACTGATAGATGCAAAGAAAAAACTTAGTTTAAAAAAGTTTTTATTAGAGTTATAGAGGAATTGTGTGCAGGAGAAATAACAATTGTGTCACAATATACAATATTATGATATTCATTACTATTGCCACTATAACTTTTTTTTCCATTTACAGATATTTGCAGTGGGATTGATTGACCAGTTGGTGTCTGCAGAAGTTGTAGTCTATTCATACACATGCAA
This sequence comes from Staurois parvus, assembly GCF_062004578.1. Classification (NCBI taxonomy): domain Eukaryota; kingdom Metazoa; phylum Chordata; class Amphibia; order Anura; family Ranidae; genus Staurois; species Staurois parvus. The sequence continues at coordinate 1,344,460 of NW_028318385.1, forward strand.
GCTTTCCTAATCCAATTTGTTTCTGCCAGGCTGGACAATGGAAAAAGGTGAAATCTGAGGTTGGTCTGCTCCTGTTCAGAAATATATATTAGGGACTATAGTATACTGTATGTAGAATTATAAATAAGGGTTTTTGTAACTGAAGGCTTCCTTCAATAGTTATACTTTAGAAGGAATCTTACATGGGGAGAGTTGACGCAAAATTAGATGTCCATAATTAGGTGTCCATAGTCCCACGGGGGGGTTAGGTAAAAAGGGGCACATTGGAGGGGAGAGGGGGACAAGGGCCACTTGGTGGATCCAGTAGGAAGACCACAGAGGACCACGAAACAATTAGTACCTCAAGGCAGCCTCCAAAGTAGAGCAGAAGCAGATCTCCAATGTCACATGTAAAAAAAGAATGAAAGAAGGTTATTTCATTCCTTTTTTATAATGGAATCTTGTATAGGATAAAGTCCTGCAAAGATTTCGTTTCACGCCACAGTTGCTCAAGAGCATGGCTATGTCTCTTGAAATTTCTTGTGTCATCAGCTTGCCAAGGTTGTAAGGGTTGGGGCCTGATTCTGTGTCTAGTTATAGGAGCAAGTACATCTAGTAAGAATGAAAGTGAACTGTTGTAGGCAGAGGTGACCAGGTTAGGGCAGGACAGGGGTGAGATTTTGTCATAGAAGTGGTTAGTAGCATAACAGAGAAGGGTGAAGGTTTCTACAAGTAACCGCTTGATGCTTGGATGAATAGGTGATTCAAGACAAGGACACTGTGAAACTGATGAGGTTGTGAGAGAGAGGAAAGGGGGTGTTGCCAGAAGTGCAGAGACAGGTGAATACAAGGTCAAGAGTGTTACCATTGGAGTGAGTGGGAGTATGTGTTGATTGTGTTAGGTCAAAAGATGAGTCTACGTTGAGAAGTTCAGGTGTAACTTGGCTGTTGAGTGATAATAAAGTCACCAATGAAGTCAAGAATGATAGTGGGTATGTCAGAGGAAACAAAGTAGGGTAATCAGGCAAAGTCACTCACAAAGCATGATACTGGTCCAAAAGGAAAATAAATCACTGCAATCCTCACAGAAACTGGAGAAAACAGATGAATACAGTGGGTCCTAAAAGAGGAGAGGGATGGTATTTGACCTGGAGCAAGGTTCGTGTTTTATTTTATACTGATGCATAATGCATTCCCTACTGTGAGTGGCAGACCAACATCCTCCCCAATGAGCTTTGCTGGATAAATTCTTCCTATGTGGGGCATTGTTCCCATCCCGTAAGTGTGCCATGATGTCAGTAGGGGATAAGAAGGTAGGAAAGATTGAGGAGCTAAACTGGAACAGGCTGCTGACCTGGCTCTGTTCCAGCAAGGAGCATGGCTAAAAGCATGGCTGAATTTTGATCAATGTATGGCTGACCATGCTTAACAGAAGTTGATCATTTGATCGACTTCTGCAAATGGACATGTTCGGAAACTGTTCTCCACCAGTGTAATTTGACAGGATTGGCTCCTGCTGTCAGAATACATTGTACTTGCGAGGGGAATTCCTTCATTCATCTCATGTGAAAATGGAGGAGTCTGTTCGTTTTTTTTTCAATCAGTCCAGTGGCTGAAAAAGAAAAAAACGAATCACCTATGACTGGTTTTATAAATGAGGGGCCTCAAGAAGACTCTTATCTCTGGAGAAGCCGGGGGGGGGGGGGGCGGTGAAACCTGTCAGGTGCTCTAGCTATTTGCCACAAGGCCCCAGGAATTGTGGGTATTATGTCTCATACTACAAGTGGTTGTAATGGGTTGACCCCATATTTCCCAGTTAGGGAGACTACCCCAGGTTAACCACTACCCCAGGTTAACAATGTTAACTATCACCCCATCAGCCACAACTTATTAAACTATGTTTTGCAAGCTTGTTATACAAATAAGGACTACAACTATGTGTGCTGTTGTTGAACCAAATTTCTACTCAGTTGAACTGGTTATCTAAACAAGTATAATATTCACATGTGCTACTGTGATACTATATAACAGGGGTGTCCAACCTTTTGACCTTCCTGGGCCACATTGGAAAAAGAAGTATTGTCTTGGGACACACATAAAATACACTAACAATAAGGATAGGCAATGAGCAGTTTCTCCTGCAGCTCTCAGCGGGTAGGTGTGGCCACCGGGCCCATTCACCATAATGACAAGTCACCGACTGTTGTTGATTCTTGCATATCCACATTCCAGCTGTTAGTGCCCACTTTGTAAGTGGGGTCTCTTTAAGAGACCAGATCTTACTGTCTCCACTTCCAGTGTTTCTAATATACAGAATGTGAAACAGAGTTTACAATTTACACCATTTATTTTTGCTAAAAATGCACTCACATATACATAAAAAGCTTTGAGAAATATTTATTATTATTTATGCCATTATTCTGCTGCAGAATAAATTTGGGGCCAATCACACACTTTCCTGATGGTATGGCATGATGTATAATTGTCTACCTGTATTTCTCAGCATTGAGGACACCAGAGGCATCCCTAGGGTTGGTGTCACCTGGTGCGGTAAGACATGGTGTCACCCCTCCAGAGAGGAAGGAGCGGTGCCGGTGTAACAGTAAAATGAGTATCCCAACCCATGAAGATAATGTATTCCCAGAAGCAACAGCACATATGTCGGTTTCAGGCTGAGAAGCCGATCTCCAAGTTTAGCACAGAGCTGCCACAGTTAATCCCTTACAGGCTGCAAACCACTGAAGCTGATCCAGCAGATCACTATGGGTTGTAAGATCAGTTAACCCCATATAGGTGGAACCTATACGGAGTTAACTGATCTTGCAACCCATAGTGATCCGCGGGATCAACTTCAGTGGTTTGCAGGCTGTAAGGGGTTAACAGTGGCAGCTCTGTGCCAAAGTCGGAGATCAGTGATCGGCTTCTTTGGCCTGAAACCGGCACATGCGCAGTTGCTTCAGGGAATACATATTTTCACAGGTCCGAGATACTCATTTTACAGCTACACTGGGGGCAGCTGTCACTGTGCCAGGAATCCAGTATCACCCCAATAACTGGCCAGGACCTTCACAGAGCCCAGAAGCTCTGCTTGGCATCCTGCTCCTGCACACCCTGTGATGGTGTCACCCGGTGCGGCCCACACCCCCCTAGGGACTCCTCTGGAGGACACATTGATCCAAACCAAATCTCCAACTCCATTTGCTGAACTGTAGCCTGAATCTTGCATGGAACCTCTACAATGCTTCACTGCTGCCTACTCATTATTGTACCGCTCTCCTGCCCTTCGCAAACAAACTGCCTTTTGCTGCAGCCAAAAATTTAAAATGTTGACTCATCAGTCCTGAGCACTTTGTTCTGCACCCCAGTTCCTATGCATAGGACATGTAAACTAGGCTAAGCAACCCAACTATACACAAAAACATAGGTAAGAAAATGAAAATATTATTAATAGTACATACATTTAATGTACAAACAGATGTTATCAGCAAAGGGCTAAACAAAAGTCCTGGTGAAATTGTGTATACCCAGGTATATGTAGTATACTATATAACATTCCTCCAGATAAATGTTGCAGCACAGTTCAGTTGCAGGGGCTCCTGAGGATACATACATTACCAAAAGGGTTAAAAAGCATTTTGTATGTGTACAAGGACTGTGAAAAACATATGCAGTGCATACCATGAGTAGGCTCAGACTTTATTTATGTTCCTTTTTCACTGTTAAGTGTAATTTGGATTTAGCCTTCAGAGTTTCTTTCTTCAGTGTACCCTAGTTTTTTTGTACAATTCATCCACACCCCAGTGTGGTAACTAAAAAGTTCTTACTTGTTTGAACTCCTTCCTACATTGCTTGTTTGTGCTCTTTCTTACATTGTTGGTAACCTATGTCTTATTCAGTTTTCAAACACAATGCGGATTTTAATTATACACTTCCTTATGAAAAATAATTATTCAGCCCACCAAACTTAAAAGTCCATTGATGCTGATGTAAAATACTCTTTATAATGCATCTCTAGTACTTGATTAGTTTTGTATTATTAATATGTTACTTTAGTACAGCAAGTCATTAGGTGCATTTGGTGCTGTAAAGGCTTACAGTATAGAGATACTGTACAAAAACTTAAACTTTTGATTGATATGTCTTGAGAAAATTTAGGACAATCTTATACCATAGAATAGAATATCTTTATATATTGCCTGCAAGGAACAGCTTCTGATACATTCAAGTATTCAGTCTTGTCCTGGATAAATAATCACTCACCAGTCACACTTTTTTCATTTACAAATTGTTATCTTAAGGGTCTATTGCCAAAACCAAATTACACAACTCTTACATAACATTATGTTATTAAATAAAACACCTTTTATTTGATATTTACTGAAACATCAGAAATATATTTGACAGTTTTCCTTAAACTTGTTATACTCACAGATCCATATTTATTAATATTAAATACAAAATACATAGCAATGGAAGGGCATGAATTTCCTAACAGGTTTACTGAACCATGCTGTATAGTTATAAGATATGCTAGGTTGCAACCGTGGATGTGAATTGTTATTGTCTGTAATGTAACCATGTGTGAAGCACCTAATGATCCTGGAACCTCATTTTACAGGGATTGCTTCAGGCTCTGGTTAACATCTATATTTATTTCTAATCTTTGATGTCATTGATTTATTTACCATTTAATAGATAAACTTTATATTGTAAAACTGTAACACTTTACCCTTGAATTTTCTACTTTAATTTTTCATACAGTACATCATAAAACTATTGTTCTAGGTGAAATCTTTATCCGCTCTTTAAAAACAGTGTCACTTACATTCAGAGAGTAAAACTTAAAATGATACTTAACCCTCATACTTAAGTATTTTCAGCAGCTGATAAAATCATTTACTAGAATCACCAACTACTATGCACATTCTTTATTTTTTAATCCTTGCTTATGTTCCAGTTTCAGCTAGTGACATGACTGCTGCCCCATGATTCGTGCTTCGATGTGGCACCTTTTTTTGCAGTATTCTATGGAGCCACCATTACATTACATGCAGGGACTAGAGTTGCATCTACCTATTGTTTGCATCAATACAATGAGAACATTCCCCCCCTGATTGACTTTGTAGGCAATCTACACAACAATAAGTAAAAAGGCTAATCAAGACAATCTTTATTACAAAATATATTAAAACACATTAAAGCCGTACACAATACAAAGGTAGATAGTGGTACATATAAAAGAACTTATTGCAAAATATGGTCAAATATACCCTAGCTGTCCAGGATATGCTAGTAAAAACTTCTTAAATGGCTTAATGTTTCAAAATATAGAATCTAGACATAACCCAACACATCAGAAACAAATTCCTTCTTCAGGGGTGAACAAAGGTGTCTATGTTATATTGTGATCATACAATTAAATAATATACATAATACCAAAAACATTACATATGTCAGAACTCATTTGTTATTACATGGATCCTAATCATACTCACATTGCATAATAGAAAGGTATATACCACATCAATCGTGGAAAAAAGGTACACAATAAATGCCAGGCTGTTATACATGCATACATCCCGCAGGGACTTGCAGAGGTACAGGGCATCACTGTCATTATCAGGGGCGGACTGACCATTTGGAAACTCGGCACTGCCCGAGGGCCCGGGGTCAGTAGGGGGCCCCATGAGATGCCCCTTGTACCTTTTTCATAGGCTTTTTTTAGTTTGGGCAAGGAAACAGGGCCCCCATGATCCCCTATTGTCTGGGGGTTCCATAAGTTGTCAGTCCGCCCCTGGTCACTACCATGCAAACACTGAGGCCACCTATTATACAACAAAAAGGCACTATTTTACTTTCCCTGTTTTTCACATAGCTTCTTCGATTTTCAGCTGTTCAAAATCTTTTATTAATGTCATTTTTCATTTCATTAATTTTTTTCATTTTTCTTTCTTTTTTTCATTTTTTTCATTTCATCATTTTTCTTTCATCTTCTGTTTTCTTATATATTACATCCTCTCTTTTTTCCATTTGGTTTCCTTTACCCCCCCATTTAACATCCATGACTTTACACTATTCACCTTACAGCAATGGTCAATCACTGGTTAATTGGTTAATTGATCAATTAGACTCACGTTCCCTATATATTCACCCCTGTTCATCCACCTCCCCCTGCTTGAAAAAGGAGCGCACTTCCGCCTTCCACGGCCAGTGCATGCTCCGAAACGCGTTGCAGTGCACCCTGGGATCTGACGTCATCATGACCACGCCGCCGCTGCGTTCCAGCATGCGTTCCATCCGGCTCTGAGGGAGGACATGCACGCCGGCCGGCCTCACCGCTGTTCCCCTCCAGCCACCACGCTGTTCCAGCCGAGAGCTGACCTCCCCACATCGCAGTAAGATGACAGCTCTTCACCCAGGTTACCACCCCATCATTAACTATTGTTAAGCACGGTTTTTAAGCTTATGATTACTTCACACAGGTGAGCGTTTCTACATTTAGACTTGAATAAAAAGACTTATTGCACTTAGAGGCGCTTCTCTCCTTTTCTCATCTACAGAAGTTGCTACAGCTTATTTGGAAGCCTTGCCCTCAGTGCCACACGGAATCCTACGTTCTTCATACAGTAGCCACGAATACCACGATCACCCCATACTACCATTTCCCAGGACTTTGCAGTGTTTGCGCTGTTACAACCCTTCCTCATTTTTTCCCTGTACCCCCCATTCTCATTCTCATATCCCCAATTATTCGAATTACAACCCTTAGGTATAATTTGGTAGATGTTGGCCAATGTCAGGATAGTATGGCAGCAGCAACAAAAAGCAAAAATGTGGAGATACAAGACGCATACAGCTTTCTTTCAATATAAATTAAAGCTTCACCTGGTTATGTAAAAATTGACCAGTGACATCAGAATTGTGCAACAGGTATGACAGATCCAAATGTAGAGACACAGGCAGCATTTTGATTTCTATAGAAATTAGTGTCAGCCCTCAGATACAGGTGTGTGAAAACTGGCCTGTTTACCATTAGCTGCACTTGCTGAAGTGTGGCTTCTTCTAAAGTGCTCACAGGTTCTAAACCATATTCTCATGCTATGCTCAGTTAATCCTCTTGCAGTTCTTGTCATTGCCAGGTCTTTCATAGAGTAAAAAAAGAAAGAATTGGCATCATTTTTCTATGTATTTTTTATAAGTCCAAATAGGGACTTTTGGGTTTGTGAAGACCTGTGAACACAAGGGAGCACACAGGCATGCAATAGAATGTACATTGAATGGAAATTCCCTCAAAATGCATTATCTAGAGCCAACAAATTTGTATACAGGTGAATCCCTATTTCATCCATAGTAACTATCCAGAACTAAAAATGGGAGCCTTATAACGCTACATTCTAGGTTATAATTTAGTGCACAAATTTTCAATAATATATATTTTTTTCTCTAGAACTAATAAATGTTATTTGAACATTATGACTGAGGTCACTATTATTCTATATCACTACCACATTAGTTTTAAATTAATTTTATAGTACAAATGAGTTATAATGAGGTGCAATGAGTTATTCCCCATATGGATATGCTAATGCACTTCCTTTTTTTTTCTTGGATAAATATAGGTGAAATAGAAATAAATTTTTATTTACTACTATATATTTGATAAACCTGCAACTAAAGAACAAGGAGCATAAAGAAGCATACCCTAGCAACAGCAATCTGAAAGCTAAAGCATGCAGACAGAATATTGACTATAATGTTCTTTAAAGTGAAATGGACCAATTAGGAGGTGTGCATTTACCTATACCTAAACAAATCAATGGGTCAGGTATACTAGGGCCAGGGCAGGAGAAATGGGCCTGCAAAACGGAAAGAGAACCAAACAACAGAAACAGATGTATGACATGACAGAGAAAAGATACAATATAAGCAACAGCAGCATGAAGACGTGGCCTCAACAGAGGAACATAAAGAGCAGAGCTCAACAGCAACCAAGTTCCTGATAATTAGCTACTCCATAGATGGGAGGGTAGGTTGCCAATTATCTGGCTAGCTAAACTCTCCACAGGGAGCTACTGAATGTTTAGCTAGATGAATCCATTTTCTGATGCTACAGGTATGGGAGAGGGGCCAGAAAATGTGGGGTTGTGGTTTAGAAGAGTTTTTTTTGCACTCAAGTGGTTTGACATTTTTATTAAACTTTTAAGACAATGCAGTGTGGTAATATGAAAAGGAGCTTTAAAATGTTTTAACTTTATTTTTAGATATACTTTCCTATAGCTTTAAAATCTGTTGTGGCTCCTACTTTCACTGCTAATACCAATAAAAAAAAATCAGATGTCACAGAACTCCTGTTGCTCCGGACACATGATGACCCTGACAAAATAATCCTATACTCACACAGATCAGACCAACTTCCACCCCCAAAATACCCAGAAGCCAGTTTAACATCTGTGTCCAGATCCCCAAAAAGGTCACCCAGAGTGGGCAGAATCAGGGAAAAATCACCAGAGCTGACCATGCGCACTCCCAAAAAGGATGGGCTAAACTGGTACATTTCACAGGACAGAGGGAGAGAGATGCCCTGGGGCTATCACTGCTCCTGCTTCCAAATGGAGGCACATTAAAATCCTCTTTCTTCCCAGCAAGGCCAGACAGCCATTGATGACCCCTCAACCTGATGGTCAACTGTGCACCCAGGAGCCCAGTTGCCTTGAGTCCAGCCATACTACCTTCTTACTGGAACCCTGGTTGAGGTAATGAATCTTATGACAAATTTCCAATTTTGATGGCATCTGCAGGCAGCTTCATATCCTAATACTGTGACTCCCCAGCCTCCATGAGAGCACCCCACAGAACTTCTTGTGGTGCTATGCTGAAGGACACTGCATGGGCAGAGATTTTGGAAGTCTCCACTAGATGCCACCTAACCCAGTCAGACCTCTGGACCTGGGCCTGCTCCCTGATCCTCTTAATGCTCCTGACTCACCATCCATGATCTTGACTGACTAGTACTAAACAAACCCCAAGAAACAGCTAACACAAGCCAGCTAGCCACTTACCTCACAACCGAGTTAATCTCCCTAGGCAAAATGATACTGCAGTCCTTACTATTTACAACTTTACCCACCAATTAGAAGATCACCTATCTTGAACTCCCCGATACACTGGGTGAGATTTTCAAAAACTGGAACTTGCAAAATCTGGGCAGCTATGCATAGAAACCAGTCAGTTCCCAGGTTTTATTTTCAAAGCTTAATTGAACAAGCTGAAGTTACACGCTGATTGGCAATGATGAACAGCAGCACTAGATTCTGAGTATTAGTAAATATCCCCCACTATGTCAACCCACTACAGTTAACTTTCCCCCTATTTCAAATTCACATTACTCTCTGTTTGTCTTGGCCAACCCCAGTAAATCCTACTCTCAGCACTCAGCTCTTGGGAGTTGCAATCTCCTAAAAGTCTCATTAGTTACTGGGCACCCAATTGTTTTAAGCAACAAGTACATTGCTCAAAAAATGAAAGGAACACTTAATCAGAGTATAGCATCAAGCCAAATAAACTCCCGAGATATTGATCTGGTCAGTTAAGTAGTAGAGGAGGTTGTTAATCAGTTTCAGCTGCGTTGGACAACCCCCAAAACAGGAATGGTTTTACAGGTGGAGGCCACTGATATTTTTTCCCTACTTATCTTTGCTGACTGTTTTTCACTAGTTTTGTATTTGGCTAGGGTCAGTGTCACTATTGGTAGCATGAGGCGATACCTGGACCCTACAGAGGTTGCACAGGCAGTCCAACTCTTCCAGGTTGATGGCACATCAATACGAGCCATTGTCAGAAGGTTTGCTGTGTCTCCGAGCACAGTCTCAAGAGCATGGAGGAGATTCCAGGAGACAGGCAGTTACTCTAGGGGAGCGGAACAGGGCCGTAGAAGGTCCTTAACCCCTCAGCAGGACCAGTATCTGCTCCTTTGTGCTCTACAAAATGACCTCCAGCAGGCCACTGGTGTGAATGTCTCTGACCAAACAATCAGAAACAGACTTCATGAGGGTGGCCTGAGGGCCTGACGTCCTCTAGTGGGCCCTGTGCTCACTGCCCAGCACCATAGAGCTCGATTGGAATTTGCCATTGAACACCAGAGTTGGCAGGCCCACCACTGGTGCCCTGTACTTTTCACAGATGAGAGCAGGTTCACCCTGAGCACATGTGACAGAAGTGAAGGGATCTGGAGAAGCCACAGGGAACATTATGCTGCCTGTAACATTGTTTAGCATGACCGTTTTGGTGGTGGGTTAGTGATGGTCTGGGGAGGCATATTTATTGAGGGACGCACAGACCTCTACAGGCTAGACAATGGCTCATTGACTTCCATTGGGTATCGGGATGAAATCCTTGGACCCATTGTCAGACCCTACGCTGGAGCAATGGGTCCTGGGTTCCTAGTGGTGCATGACAATGCCTGGCCTCATGTGGCAAGAGTAAGCAGTCAGTTCCTGGAGGATGAAGGAATTGATACCATTGAATGGCCCCCACGCTCGCCTGACCTAAATTCAACAGAACACCTCTGGGATATCATGTTTGGTCCAGGTTGCACCTCAGACTGTCCAAGAGCTCAATGATGCCCTGGTCCAGATCTGGGAAGAAATACCCCAGGAAACCATCTGTCGTCTCATTGGGAGCATGCCATCGACATTATCAGGCATGCATATAAGCATGTGGGGGCTGTACAAACTACTGAGCACATTTTTTAGTTGCTGCAATGAAATTTAAGCAAAATGGACTAATAAAAAAGGGATAACAGGTGCATGGTGTGGCAGTCCATGTATGTTTGATGAGTTCCAAATGGGCAGGGGTAAGGATAGTCCGGTAGGCACTAAGTGCAAGCTGCGTAGGAGCAAAGCATAACTCTGCAGAAGGGAAACAAAGAAACACAGTGCCTCTAAGTGTGTGCTGTGAAGGTATTTAATAGAAAGATAAGTAGTAACTCACATCTTAGAATTTAAAAACAGGCTCATGTTGAAGAGGGTGAGATGTCTATAGCCAGATGTTGTGTGACTGATCCAGAGAGGAGATCAATTGAGTCTGCCAGCAGGTGGTGCTGTGCATGTGCAACATGGATGGTAAGCCTGGCAGAGTCTCCAAGATGTCCAGGATCAGCACGTGTGGTGTCTGACGTCATCAAAATGCGATGAGTTTCTGAGCATGTGCAGGACGAGAGGCGTCCAAGCGCACTCTTTCATCAGGCAGGGAGGAGCTGGGGGTGAAGGAGCCTTATGTAGAGCAAGGGGCGGATGATGGACAGGGCCAGGGGCGGGGAAAGAAGGAGGATACTGTCACAGAGCAGCAGACAAGCTGTCTGTGAACAGGAAAATTAATGACACTGGTGGAGGGATAATATACTTATACAAACATATCATAAAACGTGGGTTTAACATAAAAGCAAGATCAGCACAATATAAAAGGAATTAAATAGTGAATGTTAGTAACAATATGAGACACTTAGAGGTAATGTGTGGTAATGACACATGCATATATGGTTATGTAAAAAAAACACAGGTTAATTAGGTCTGTGATGATAGTGTGGCAATGACGACCAGCATGACCGGATGATGTGAGTTACTGCTTACCTTTCTATTATATACCTTCACAGTACACACTTAGAGGCGCTGTGTTTCTTTGTTAAGCAAAATGGACCAGCCTGCTGCATCATTTTTTCACTTTGATTTTTGGGGTGTCTGAATTCAGTCCTCTGTAGGTTGCTAATTTTCATTTCCATCAAATGATGGGGTATCCTTACATTCCTAACACATTACCCAGTCCATATCAGTACAGATAACCAGCATGATATTTTTCCCCATTGATATCTGATGTGTTTTCAAAGTGTTCCTTTAATTTTTTTGAGCAGTGTATATTGCAGAGTCCACAGTTAGCTGCAACAGCTACTCACAAAAGGCAATCTCTCAAGTCAATTGTACTAATCCAAATCCTTTCCAAATCTATCTCAAAGGCTCCCACACATTATTAAAAGCACAACATGCTTTTCAATCTTTTTTCAAACCCTTAAAATGCATTAATAAATAAGAAGAATTTGGAATGATGCACTTGAATCCCCAAATTGCTTTTTTGTATAACCTGTCAACCTATGAGGGTGCAGAGCATGATACATGGCCATGATTTTTATTTTTTTTATTTTTTGTGATGGGGCAACCAAACTGTTGAGAGAATAAAAAAAACATATTTTTTCAGATTTATATTTTCCTTTTTTTCCTGCATGCTTTATATTAGCAGATTGCAAGATAGTCAGGCACTTACAGAAAGCCTTGTAATAAAGTCCCTTGATATTTATATCTATACAATATGTAAATATTTTTAGCACTTTTATTTTTCTTGAGAATATATTTTATTTACTGGTATTACACAAATTCCCATAAGTAGCATAAAATGTGATAATAACATTAACAATAAGAGTATTGTAGTCCTTCATCATACGTGTATATTATTGTCACATGTTTTCAGGTGCAGCTGACGCTGAAATATTTCATATGACCTTCCCATTTTATAGCATTGTAAAGGTGGTTTGTGCTTCAATGAAGGTGTGAAATGATGAAAGAAGAGGTCTGCAGTTATTCCAGCAATGGCAGAGGATCGGATGCGAAAATTGCACTTTTTTTTTTTTGCTCTCCAGGTCCGTCACATGCAGGGTGGAAAGGATTGTATTTATCACCTGTCAGGGTTTGGCAGAACTGAGTTACGTGGAGCAGGACAGCATAAAATTATCATACACAAGCATGAAATTACAAAATCGTTCGAAACTGAACAACAAAATTATTTCATTTCAGAGAGAGGCTATTCTATTTTTTAGCCTTGACATGTACGCTTCCAAACTTTGAATTGAAATAGAATATGATGTGTATGGAATATAGACAGCAGAAACCGGGGAAGATGTAAACAGTTCATGCAAATGCTTTACAATAATGCTCCTGCTAGTCGTTAATGATTTGACTTCATGTTATGTAGTATGGGAATTGTTTTTTGTAACAAAATGTTACACAAACAAATTCACACAGATTATAAACACATGATTTAAAACACACATCTCTCATATTTCATCAAAATTTTTTTGGTTCCTAGGAAATTTAATGTATTAATGCCAATTTCTGATAAAAATTTGTCCCTGTCTATATTGTCTCTTTTAAGCCCTGCTTCCATCATTCAGTAATGTAAAAAAAAAAAATCTAAAGTAGTTTACACTCAGGTTAGTCTGCCATTGCATGTCCCTCATGGGTGCCTCTTGCCCCCCATCTCTGTATCCTTGTCATGATGTCATTACACTGTTGCCCACATCACCCAAGCAGTAATGTGGGCACCTGAAGGACCATTAAACTCTGCAGTGTGAGAAGGCTCAGAACTTAGAATTTTGTTCTGCAGCAATTAGTTCAGGGGATGAGGATTTATGTTTGGGGCTCAGAAATCTCTGGCTAGAGAACACATTTAAGCCAAGTATTATGAATCATTTAAATATGTAATTTCAATGGTGACCCAGATTTTTATTTAAAATAAATCATAGCATTTCAACAAAAATGTTAACCACCTCTGGTCAATATAAATACTGTAAGTTTGAACAGGAGCAACACCAATGTGGGCGACAATAACCAAATGTCCTCCCATGCCACCTGCTCATGTGTGCTCTCACACACAGTGAATCACAGATCAGGGTGCAGGGAAGCTGTGATTGGCCCTGTACCAGGTGATCACTGTAGCCAATCACAGTGATCACAGTCAGCAATAGCAAACAATGGCTGTCGTTCATGAAGCCATTGTTTACTATTGTTTTCCCTGTGATTGGTCTCTGCGATCACATGGTACAGAGCCAATCACACATGTGATAGGTGTAGCCAATTAAAGCAATCATAGTAGTAAACAATGGCAAAGGTCATTAAAGACAGTTTGCTTATACAGTGGTCAGCCCTGTATAAGCAATCATAGTTTAAAAACAATATCACAACCTAATGACACTGAACTGCTCTGGGGAAGGATTAAAAGTATCCTTATACTCAGGAGGTGTATCAGAATGTGTTTTGGAGTGTAATTGTAACTATGCCTATGCTATGTGTAAGAAATAAGTTACTGAAATTACAACTTTGTGGGAAAAACATTTAATTTCTTCATTTTCCAACAAATGTTTGATTATATTACTGAATTAAATTTATTATTATTATATTATTATTTTTTATGATTATTTATTAAATTTTAATGTATGATTTCGTGTTTCAAATTTTAACATACCCGGGATGTTTACTAGACTCTTGTTTGGACAGATTTCAGTGAGTTATTCCTAAAAATTACAGGTCTACAATAAAAAAAATACATATTTCCATGCAAAAAAAAGGACTGCTTTGAGCACAGAAATATGGACATAATCAGACCGCTAGGGAGGTTAACAACCAGTGAATAGCTGATTGTTAAGGATCCAGCACAGGCCAACTTCCTTAACAATCAGCAGATATGTAAACAATGCCCCTTCGCACTCCCACATCCTCTGTAAGGGTAGCGCAGGAGTTCTGCAATCTCTATTAGCCCTCCAGCACCTCCGGTCCGACCACCTCACATTGTTCTAGCCCATTCTCCAGGCGGACCTGCCCGCTGTCTTTCCCACTCCTTCCCCCTTCAGTGATAGCATTGTCCTGAACAAGAGGAGCTGGAGCATGCTGACCACCAAGGAGGTACTGGGGAAGACATTATCACTTGAGCATGCTAACTACCAAGGAGGTACTGGGGGAGGCATTATCACTTGAGCATGCTAACTACGAAGGAAGTACTGGGGGAGGCATTATCACTTGAGCATGCTAACTACCAAGGAGGTACTGGGGGAGGCATTATCACTTGAGCATGCTAACTACGAAGGAAGTACTGGGGGAGGCATTATCACTTGAGCATGCTAACTACCAAGGAAGTACTGGGGGAGGCATTATCACTGGTTGATATGGACACCGATGGGTCCTGGCTCCTTAACAACTACCCACTGGTATCCTTAAAAACCAACGAATAACCAGTTGTTAAGGAGCCCTGACCCTATAGCTTCATTAAAAACCAGCTATTCATTCACAAGGGCTGTAAAACATGCTATACTTTTTTTAACAACACATTCTAGAAGTGATGCAGTGTAAAAGCAGCCTTATTGTTGCCCAATGAAAAAGTTACTTCAAATTCTGATTTTTTTAATTTTACAAACAAACCTGAAATATTTCATAGCTCTTTGTCTGTAAAATTTGTAAGGGCTTTAAGTCCGTAAAGTACATTTTAGACAATTCATCTGCACATGTATAAGGTAGGTATTTTTATCAATTTTATACACTTCCATGAGAGTCAGAGACTTAAAAATTATGTATTCATTCAGTCAGTTAACACCAAGCAACACAAGATTTTTAATACATAATTTGTTAATAAATGATGCATTACTTGCATACAGTACACTTGTTTAGATTTCATTTATCACATGGAGTACTTGAATATAGACGTTTACTGTGAAAACAGTAACTTTAAAAATCAAAATCCTTATACATAAAAACAAATATTATCCTCCTGAATTCCTGGAACAACATAACATTATCAAAGCTATTATGGTGTTTATAAAACAAAAAAGCAGAGCTAGAATTAATAAGTGGCTAAACATTTAAATGAAAAAAAATGTATGACTCAGTATGTGATACAATGAAGTAAAAAAAAATACATGCCACTAAAAATGTTCATATGAATACAGTCCAAATAAAGTGTCTCTCTATTAAAGCTCCTCTTCCCCAATAAAGATCCAATTGACAGGTGAAAGTGGATACTTTTTTTAACTTAATTGTTTAGTCACTTACTGATTCTAGGGCTACTCTTTTGTTTTATATGTTTTGTTTAACTGGTATCACGGTTATAGTGGCTGCTTGTTTTTATGAATTTATTCCTTAGCGCGGATTTACTCTTTGGTTGCTATTATGGTGTTTTAAAACTTTTTACACCACTTTACCAGGTTTTTCATATTAATTATTTTATCTGCACATGAGTGGGTATTCAAAGTTAACAGGAATTTGCATTTCACTGATTGAATTACAGATTGTGTGACAATTCTTTTATACTTAGTAAATCAGCTCAGTACATCTATTTGAACTTGAAGTTTCCTTTTGCTTTGGTTCATTGACACCAGTATAGCTCTGTCTAGGAATAATAGTGAACCTACTGCTTGATAGGCAGCCATGATCCCAGTCATGTTGCTACCCTAGTTGACCGAGAAAGATTATTTCAATTATTTGAAATTTGTTAATTACATGTTTCATCGAACTAATTGGGGAACATCTTTTACACCTGACGTAGTTATAACCTGCACTACATTAGCCAAAGGTTAGTTATACAGTATATTCAAAACATAGCCTTAACAATATATGCTCTGAATTATTGTAATGATGAATACTTTTTCTTTTCCAATGATTTCTATTGTTTTGAGTTCAACAATAGAAAAAAACAGTGTAACAATACATGTCCATGGAAATCACATGAAAAACATAGGTCAAATATTGTTTGCTGTTGATTATAACAAAAATGAAAACATGGAAGGTCACGTGAATTTATGAATATTTTTTAAACATACAATAGTCATATGAAGCACCACAGATGAAGGTAAGTCTTCAGTTAAATGCCATCTCATAGCCTCACACTATTAATCTTATAATATAAGACCTTTCCTATAAAGTATTGAAACACTACTGCATGGTTTTGCCCTAATGGGAGATCAGCTTCTTCTAAAAGTAATAGGCAGTGTATTCTGAGACATGGGTCTTATACACTCAGATCAGTTTAATAAGACATACGTTAAATTCTTTTGTCGCTCTGCCTGAACAGTAAACTAATGAGCACACATGTGGAGCATGTTCGGTTGATCTGAATCAATCTAAAAATCAGTACTTCAACAGAGGAATTTATTGTTTGAGCCCAGATTTAGTGCAAAATTGTGTCCACAAAACAAAAGAAAATATATTTATGTTTCTAATGAAAAGCCAGTTTGCACCTCCTGTGTATTACTCACAGCTAAATAGTAATACATATTTTGAAGTATACTTCAACAAATGAACATTATATGTTTGGATAAACACAAAATTGTCTCAATTAAAATAACTAGTAAAATTTCTTTGCTATTGTTTGAGATAGACATTTCCAAAAAACTAAATTATCCCATAGCTATTTTAATTGTTTTTAGAGATTCTTAAATCTTACTTTGTACTGTATGTTACCATTTCTGAGGTGTATGTGTGGTTTAGTGTTGAGAAGGTAAATGAAAGCTGCACCTTAAGTTATTTTAAGTGATGCGAGATCCCAGAACACAATATAATATCACAAAAAAAGATATGCTAATATATGTACAAATCAGTATTACCCAAAATGTAATGCTGCCATACTCTGGCATCAGGCTGGGAGTCCATTCGCTGAAACAAAAGGCAAGGTTTTTTTTTTTAGGCCACGTTCTGTACACAGTCAAAAGTTATGTAGGAATAAGCAGTAGCATGGTCAAAGATCAAGCCATGGGAGCATGGCCAAAGATAGAGTCAAAGTTGATAGCCAAAGGTATGTTTGAATTTTGAGCGATGAAGAGTGGTTGGTGGATCTCGATCTGCAGCCGAGGGCCAGTACACAAATAGCAATCAGTTGGAATTTAGTGTAGCAGTAGCAGCAAAGAGAGATACTGAATTGTATGTGCTACAAATAGATTATTCAGTTGCTTGTGTTATTACTACAGCCTTTAAAAAAATAAATAATTCCAATATATATTCAAATTATGTATTTCAATTTACAGTACATACAGTATATCCATTATCATAACAAACAAATAGTTTAACAAAAAATAAAATAAAAATAATAGCAATTTTCTTCTTGGGAAGACTACCCCGCAGATAGCTAATCCCTTATTATATACAAAACGTGTATTAAATAGTCCAGAGGTACACTTTGCTTGGCTTCCATGGAGGTCTCCTTTCTCAATGCATTTCACATATCAGATTTCATCAGGAGACTAAGGAGGGGGACTTTATCAATTAATCTGCCTTCCATCCAAACCATGCATAGATAGCTGTGGGTATCTCTCACATTCCCAGCATATCCCCATGCAGGAGGGAGGGAGCATGCACATACTCTATTGATTAATTTCCTTCACTTACCTCATCTCTAGGCTTCTTTCATGACACTGTTACTTTTTTTCTGTTTGACTCATTATATATACTTAGGTACTTTGCAATATATTCCACTTCATTCCCTTTATTCATTCAATATACCTAGGGTTATAGGGTAACCAGGGTAAACCCCTGTTATGTATAAGGTGCTTTGCATGCTAATGCTCTCTTGCTTTCGCAGCTCTCGGCATAAAACATGGCCAGGATAAGGGTGGGAAAGGGTGGTCACATCCTCCTCCTGTTGGTTATATGTGGATATGTCTTCCCAAGCAGGGAATATTTTTTACTATTTTAATTTGAAATATTTGTCTTCTAGGCTAATGGATATATTCATGGTTTAAGCAATTTTGTGAATAAAATGTGAAGTATCCTATGTTTGTGGAGTCTGTAGTAATAATACATGAACCTTCAAAGCTCTGATAAGCTATATGTAACACATGCAATTAATTGTTGTGTATAAAATCAAGCACCTAGGCATGCAGACTGCTTCTGCAAATATTTGTGAAAGAATGGGTTACTCTCAGGAGCTCAGTTAATTCAAGCATGGCACCCTGATAGGTTGCCAGTGCCACCTGTGCAATAAGTCCATCCGTGAAATTTCCTTGCTACTAAATATTCCAAGGTCAACTGTTAGTGGTATTATAACAAGGTGGAAGCAACTGGGAACAACAGCAACTCAGCAACGAAGTGTAGGCCACGTAAAATGACAGAGTAGGGTCAGCGCATGCTGAAGCACACAGTGCGCAGAAGTAGCCAACTGTCTGCAGAGTCAATAGCTAAAGACCTCCAAACTTCATGTGGCCTTCAAATTAGCACAAAAACAGTGCATAGAGAGCTTCACAAAATGAGTTTCCATGACCGAGCAGCTGCATCAAAGCCTTACATCACCAAGTGCAATGCAAAGCGTCGGATGCAGTGGTTTAAAGCACACCACCACTGGACTCTAGAGCAGTGCAGACATGTTCTCGAGTAACATATCACGCTTCTCTGTCTGGCAATCTGATGGACATGTCTGGGTTTGGTGGTTGCCAAGAGAACAGTGCTTGCCTTACTGCATTATGCCAAGTGTAAAGTTTGGCTGAGGGGTGGATTATGGTGTGGGGTTATTTTTCAGGGGTTGGGCTTGGCCCCTTAGTTCCAGTGAAGAGAACTCTTACGGCGTCAGCATACCAAGACATTTTGGACAATTTAATGCTCCCAACTTTGTGGGTACAGTTTGGGGATGACCCCTCCTGTTCCAACATGACTGCACACCAGTGCACAAAGCAAGGTCCATAAAGACATGGAGAAGCGAGTTTGGAGTGGAGAAACTTGACTGACCTGCACAGAGCCCTGACCTCAACCCGATAGAACACCTTTGGGATGAATTAGAGCAGAGACTGTGAGCCAGGCCTTCTCATCCAGCTTCAGTACCTGACCTCACAAATGCGCTTCTGGAAGAATGGTCAAACATTCCCATAGACACACTCCTAAACCTTGTGGACAGCCTTCCCAGAAGAGTTGAAGCTGTTATAGCTGCATAGGGTGGGCAAACTCAATATTGAACCCTTCTAGATTGTAAGCTCTGAGGAGCAGGGCCCTCCTATCCCTCTTGTATTGAACTGTATTGTTGCTGTATTGGCTCCCATTATATTGTAAAGCGCTGAGCAAACTGTTGGTGCTATATAAATCCTGTATAATAATAATAATATAGATATATATATAGTGTGGTGCTTCCAAATTTCTCTAATAGCAGAACCTATATATATATATATATATATATATATATATGCTCCAAACAGCCATACTGTCAAAAGTACAATAATCCGGCAAACAGGAGGTCCTCCAGAGACATAGCTTAAATAGGATGTTCAAGGGAAGGGCCAAGAGTAGATATAAATGTTTCACTAACATACATGCTATTGGTGCTGTTAAGGTGTGGTTACAGAGCATTACCATTGAAATCAAAGGAGGCAACTTACAATGTCTTAAAATGACATTCTGCTTATTTTTTAACATGACACAATGCTACTGCTCCTGAGTGAACACCACTGTGTGGTGCCCATTGTAATATTCATGGCAGGCATTGAAGGTGGTTATGAGGCTGCTTACACACATGATACTGATGCAAATGTGAAGGAGCCTTTACAGTTACAAGACCAGTCACCCTGCACACGGAGAAAGAGCAGCAATGACTGGTCTTTGCTACAAGAAGCACCTGCACAGAGGACAAGTTCATATTTAATTACTGCACAGATCACAAAGCCCATCAAGTTTAAAGCAAGAATACACGTCTTTTGTATTTAGCAATATTCGCTCATCTTACATTCATGTTTAATATTCTTGTTATCCTCCAGCTGTCTCTCATTGTTTCCCTAGAACTGGAAATGTGTTACTGGTAGGATCATCATGTGAAAAAAAGTGGAAAATAGCCTGAAATTAATGCAGCTGCCACATCTAAAGACTGGTAAGCTGTAATATATCGCAATGCATGGTAACTGACCTAGTACCGTATTTTTCAGCGTACAAGGTGACTGGGTGTATAAGACGACCCCCTAATTTTCCAGTTAAAACATAGGTTTTGGGCTATACTCATCGTATAAGACTACCCCCCTTCTGAGGCAACACCATTTAACCCCTAGCCTACAGGGCACCTATACCCACTTCCCCCCCAGGCCAATTTTCAGCTTTCAGCGCTGTCACACTTTGAATGACAATTGCGCGGTCATGCAACACTGTACCCATATGAAATAGGTGGCACTGATAGGCACTGATGAGGAGGCACTGGTAGGTGGCACTGATGGGCGTTGACAGGCATCACTGATGGGCACTGAAAGGCAGCACTGATACATGGCACTGATAGGTGGCAATGATAGGCGACACTGACTGGCATTGTTAGGTGGCACTGACTGGCACTGTTAAGTGGCACTGACTGGCACTGATAGGCGGCACTGATAGGTGGCACTGACTGGCACTGATAGGCGGCACTGATGCGCACTGATAGGCGGCACTGACTGACACTGATTGGCAGCACTGATGGGCATTGACAGGCATCACTGATGGGCACTGAAAGGCAGCACTGATACATGGCACTGATAGGCAGCACTGACTGGCACTAATAGGTGGCACTGATTGACAGCACTGATAGGTGGCACTGACTGGCACTGATGGGTGACACTGAAAGGCAGCTCAGATGGGCACTGATATGTGGCATTGATGTGCACTGGTAGGCACTGATATGTGGCATTGATGTGGCACTGATGGACACTGACAACTGGTACTGCTGGGGCTACACTGATCATCAGTGTACATGTCCCCTCCGCGGAAAGCCGATTACCGGCTCTCCTCTCGAGCTGTCAGCGTGACAGCTCGAGAGGAGAGAAATGCCGATAACCGGCATTTCCCTGTTTACATGTGATCAGCTGTGATTGGACACAGCTGATCACATGACCGAGCCGACATCTTCGGCTCTTTCCGTGATCGGTGATAGCTGTGTCTGAGGGACACAGCGCATCGCCGCGCTTGCGCGGAGAATGGGAGGACGTCATATGAGCCAATCACGGCAAGTGATGTATTCTATTAATGAATACAGAGCCTGCTCGGATTGGCTGTGTCAGAGAGGCGGGCTGATGATGTCACAACTTCAGCCAATCCGAGCAGGCTCTGTATTCAATTATAGAATACATTGGCTCAGCGCGGTACACTGTATGTAGCTGAAGCTACCATACAGTATTACCGCACATCCAGCGTTCTAAACCCGGCGTTCAAGATGACCCCCAATTGTTGGGGTATGTTTTTAAGTAAAAAAAGTCGTCTTATACGCCGGAAAATACAGTAAATAGGTTATAGCTGTCTTCATTGGAATACCTGATCATTTTATTTTATACTTTTTTTATTTAACCACTTGACCTCTGGAAGATTTACCCCCCCCCCCCTCCTGACTAGGCCATTTTTTGTTGTGTTATTTTAATTGATAATTGTGAGATAATGCAACGCTGTGCATAAATAAAATGTATGTCTTTTTTTCCCCACACATAGAGCTTTTGTTTGGTGGTATTTGATCACCGGTGGGTTTTTTACTTTTTTTAAAATCTAATTTCTTCATAAATTTAGGCCAAAATTTATTCTGCTATATATTTTTGGTAAAAAAAAAATTCCAATAAGCTTATATTGATTAGTTTGTGCAAAAGTGTCTACAAACTATGAGACATATACTGGAACTGTTTTTAATACTAGTAATGGCGATGATCAGCGACTTACAGCAGGACTGCATTATTGCGGCGGACATTTTTATGCTAACTGACACTTTGTGGGAACCAGTGACATTAATACAGTGATCAGTGCTAAAAATATAAACTGACACTGTACTAATGACACTGACTGGGAAGGGGTTAAACATCTAGGATGATCAAAGGGTTAACTGTGTACCTAGCTATGTGCTTGGTGTACACTAGGTGGTGCTTTTACTAGGGGCAGTGAAGGATCGCGTTACCGGCTTTGCAGGGCACACGATCCTTCACTCCCCTCGGTCATAACAGAGCTCTGCCTTGTTTACATAGGCTGAGCTCTGTTCTGTGTCCTCCCGGATGATCGGCGGGTGCCAGTGGAAATCCGTTCACCAGCACTCACAGATCGGCTTCTGCTGTGAGTTTTCACAGCAGAAGCGATCCACCGGCGGACCGCGCATGCCCCCATTACGGAAGTGCAAAATCACATGTACTGTATTTCCATGATTTTGCACAGAAGGACCACCCTGTAACAGTAAAACTGCTATAGGGCGGACCTTAAGCGGTTAAATAATAATCTCTACTCTTTAGTAAATCAACCTTCATGGGTAGGTAATTAAAATCAATACACTCCGTCTGGCAAAAATGTAATCACAACAGCCGTTTAGCATTTGTTACAACATTTGCAAATGCCCTGCAAATCCTGCTGTACACACTGCTATTATACCAGCTAAATCCCATGTGTACAAGGCTTAAATAAAGTATTTTATGTGACTTTCATATTTTTAAAGATTGCCTTTTTTGTATTATTGTTATTGTATGATATGTAGAGATGTGTAAATTAACCACTAGAGGGAGGATGGATTAGCCAGTACAATTACTCTGTGTAACTGCTTAATAACTGTTGTGATTAGATTTCTGCCAGACTGAGTGCATTGCTTTTAATTAACCAGCCTACTCATGTGAGCGGATTTACCAAACGTTTGGGGACTGTACACTTAGCAAAACAGATTTTCACTGAGCTTAGCAAATAAAAAAAATAATGATGGCAGATATATAAGTTAAATGTTTGAGGTTTGGTGAAATGTTGGATAAATATGCTGTGGATTAAACTGATCATTCTATGAACATTTCAAAAATGTATTTAAAGCTATATGCTTTGTAAAAGCCTGTAGAGCAACCTTCAGCTCCAGCTGGGAATAAAAATGCAGTAATTATTGATCTTCATTAAGCTGCAGCACTACTTTAACCACTTTCAGAGGATTTACCCCCCTTCCTGACCAGGCAATTTTTTGTGATACATCACTGCGTTACTTTAACTGACAATTGCGCAGTCATGCAATACTGCACCCAAATTAAATTTATGTCCTTTTTTTCCCACAAATGAAGCTTTCTTTTGGTGGTATTTGATCACCTGTGCTTTTTTTAATTTTTTGCATTATAAACAGAAAAAGACCGACAATTTAGAAAAAAAAACATTATTTTTGACTTTTTGCTATAAAACATATCCAGAAAAAAAAATTAAAAAAATCGAATTTCATCATACATTTTGGACAAAATGTATTCTGCTACATATCTTTGCTTGAAAAAAAAATCCCAATACGTGTACATTTATTAGTTTATGTGAAAGTTATAGCTTCTACAAATGGTGGTGTATATATACTGGAATTTTATTTTTTTCACTTTTTAATACTAGTAATGGTGGCGATCAGCAAATTATAGCAGAACTGCGGCGGGCATTCTGACACTGTGGGGGAACCGAATAACTGTCACTTACATCCCCAGTGACACTAATACAACGATCGGTGCTAATAAAAAGCACTGACACTGTACGAATGACAATGGGCAGGAAGGGGTTTACATCTGGGGCGATCAAAGGGTTAACTGTGTGCTGTGTGTGTTTTACTGTGTGCTGTGTGCTATGTGCTGTGCTTTACTGTGTAAGCATGCTGATTTATATTG
The DNA here is from genome assembly GCF_062004578.1 of Staurois parvus. Lineage (NCBI taxonomy): Eukaryota > Metazoa > Chordata > Amphibia > Anura > Ranidae > Staurois > Staurois parvus. The sequence continues at coordinate 1,368,809 of NW_028318385.1, forward strand.
CTCTGCTTTGCAGCGTGCTGGAGCTGACAGGGGAGAGATCTGTATTGTTTACATACAGACCTCTCCCCCGTCAGTGATACTCTGCGATCACCAGGTGCCAATGGGGAATCACTGGCTGGGACCCGATGATCGACAGCTGTAGCCGCCTATCCAGGAATACAAAATCACGTTTATACACGTGATTTTGCTCAGCCCTGCCGCCCTGTAGCAGTAGTTCTGCTATAGGGCAGTCGGGAAGCAGTTAAACATGATTCAAGACTGCTGAAATCTGATAGAATTTTTAAATTAACAACGCTTGCCTTTCTGTGTTTAAAATCCCTAAGCTGAAGGTTGCTTTGAAGAGTTTAACAAAACTGCTCAAAGCTTGCAAAAAATCCTTTGCAAGTAATTTGTTAAAGCTCTTATGTCTACTCTTATGTAGGTATGTTCCACAATGTCTTATCTAAACAGCATTTTGCAGCAATATTTTCAGAAGGAAAAAAGAGTACAACTTGCCCAGCCCTCCTGCTTATTATAGGCATAGTTTAAACCTTTTGCTGCCATGGACATATTACTTATGTTCCCCACAGCAAGGGGTTTTACATTTCACAAGCTGACTATTGGCTTTCAGATCGAAGTGATCTCCCCTAGCTAGCAAAAACCTGGAAGCAACTAGTATTATGTCATTTCCAATTTCAGTTGTCACTTTGGGCACCATATAGCTTGTCAACCCTCTTGTGATAGCACACAAGCATAGTTACACCCAAGCACAAAAAATGATAAAGTCCCCCGTACATTTACTGTATACACATACAGATTACGTTGCACTACACAATACACATTGCCACACATGCTGGAGTGAGAGCAATAATGCTATGGCCATCATTTATGTGTAAAGGCTTTTAAAGCATTCTCTACGGAAAATTTTGTGTACCAAAGTTTCTCACTATTTCACAGGGGCATACAATTTTAAGATGTGGTCTCAATTTACTCAGTGCAACCTCCTCTTTAATGTTTCTGAAAATATATCAAATTTTTTGTGCACTATTTTTTTTCCTGTGTGTGTGTGTATTACATTTTTTTTTGTAAATGAACTATTTTTGCTACTGAAAATTTGCTTTTGATGTGCTAAAATAAAAAATTATAACCATCACCATTTTATTATCCAGGGTCCTGGTTTAAAAAATACATTCCCTGGAATTCATAAAGACCGGTATAGACAAAAGTAATGAAAGTGTTTCAGAGGCAGTGAGAAAGTGATGCAGAATGCGCCAAATTTATGTACTTGTCTGGACCGGGTACTTGATTTTAGCTCAATACTTTTCTCTCTCTAAATCTGGTGCTCTACTCTTATCACACTTTGGCATGGATGCAGTGAAAATTGTTGCACATCTCTTCTGTAGGGAACTGGCTCATTAAGGGTTCATGTACACTGCAGCTGATAAACTCACGTTTAGGCCCCAGCTGACTGCTGGAAAACGTAGGTTAAAAAACATCTTTTTAGCCACGTTTGCATAACGCGTTTATGTGCGTTTATGCACGTTTGCATTTAGAAGCGGTTTTTAAAGATAAGCACAGGAGAACCGCACAAATGCCCAGAGTGCACTGAAAAGTGGTAAATTATTAACTATTTCAGACTGTTTCAGAGAAACACAGAGAGTAGAAGCAGAGACAGCAGTATGTGTTGAGATTCGCTTAGGTGTGAGTTGCTCATTAACATTTATTTTGTTTCCAAGGGTGGGAAAGGTGTCTGGTGGAGTGAGTCATTAAAGCCACCTGGCAGGGGGTCTTCATGAGGAATTTGAGGTGTGAATGGTCATTAACATATCTTTTGTTTCCAAGGGTGGGAGAGGTCTGAGGTGTGAATTGTTCATTACAATGTGTGACAAGCTTGATAGGAACATCCTGTGTTCAGTGTTTTGTCCATTTGAGTACCTAGAAACGCTTTGCATGCATTTTTCATGATGAAAAATGGCTCTGGACAGCATTGGGAACTGGAAGAGTTAAAAAAATTTTTAAAACGCAAACACTTATAAACGTGATTTGCCACATTTAGCTGCGTTTAGCCACGTTTACAAGCAATTTGCATTTGAAACACTAATAAAATCGACTGCTGAATGCAAAACTCAGTTTTCTGCGTTCAAAAAAACGACTATAGACTCAAATGCCTGTAAACGACTGTAAACGAAGATATGTACATGGGCACATAGGAAAACATTAGGGGGAGTTCAGGGGCTTCTGAAAAACATGCAGACCAGCTCCTAAACATGAGTTTATCAGCTGCAGTGTACATGAGCCCTTAGGAGCTGTTTGCCTAGGTGATCAGACTGGAAGTGGGAGCGGGTATCTGTCAAATTCGAGTACCCGCCCCCCAAAGGTGCCAATCCTTAATTGGGAGTGGGGGAGCAGTCCTTAAAGCGGAACTTCCCCTCTTGGGTGGAGCTCCGCTTTAACCAATACTTGCTGAGTACCATCTTTTAGCCAGTTTTCTATCCATTTACATACTGATTTTTCAAGCCTGTAGACTTAACCTTACACATTAGCCATGTGCAGGGAACTGTGTCAAATGCATTTGCAAAATCCAAGTATACTACATCCACAGGCACTCCTTTGTCTAAGGTTTTGCTTACCTCCTCATAAAAAGAAATCATATTTGTTTGATAACTTCTGTCTTTCATAAATCTATTTTTTCTAGCAAGAACTCATCTATTGAATTTGGCACAATGCCTTAACAATAGATATTAACACCGGAAAAGTGGCGCAGGCCCTTTATTGAATTCCTCTGATAAAGTGTGAAATTTTTTATCTATTCTTCAGGTCTAAAATTTGAGAATTTTAAACAATTTATTATATGTGAAAAAAGAATATTAACCTCCCTGGCGGTATTCCCGAGTGTAGCTCGGGGTAAGGTTTCAGTACCACAAGCGGTAACCCCAAGCTACACTCGGGCTTACCATGCGGCGCTGCTCCACGATCCCTGTATCACTTACCTTGTCCTGCGCTCCCACGATGTCCCTCCTGCAGTGTCCCCGACAATGTACTCCGGCGGATGCCGGCATCTGTCATCTGGGTTCCGTCCCCTGTGAGCGTCGAGACGTACGGGGGACGGAACGGCGGGAAATTCAAAAATGACAAAAAGTGACATTCACTAAAATCACTAAAATCACATAGTATTCCATTACTGTATCAAACCATTTCACATACATTTTGTCCCGATTGCTTTGTCCTGTGTCCTGCCTGCATTTTTACTGTTCTTATTGCCTGGAAACTGAGAAATGTCCATGGTGTCCAAAAAGCTTTAGGTCAAAAGCGGTTTTAGACCGGCTAGAGAACAGCGATAGTAAATCAGAACCACTTGCAGAATTGAGTGATAATGATTTGTGGGGAAATTCGTCATCAAACAGTGAAAACGATTTTGCGACTTTGCTCAGCGATGTGCGAACTTGGCGCTATATTTCAAATTTAAGTGTTTTTGGTTTGATTATATTATTGAATTAAATTTATTATTATTATATTATTATTTTTATGATTATTTATTAAATTATAATTTATGATTTAGTGTTTCAAATTTTATCATCCCCGGGATGTTTACTAGACTCTTGTTCGGACAGATTTCAGTGAGTTATTCCTAAAAATTACAGGCCGACAATAAAAAAAAACATATTTCCATGCAAAATAATGGTACCACTTTCAGCACCAAAAATCTGAAATAATCATACCGCCAGGGAGGTTAAAGGGTCAAACAAGGGTGGTTAAATAGAGTCAGAGCCTACTCACTGTATACACTGCACACATTTGTCAATGTTCTTGTACCCATAAAATATCCTGTCATTTCTAGGGGTATTATTCATACTGCAGGTATATAAAAAATCCAGCAAGCAATCAAACACACAAAAAATACAAATAATCACTCCAAATGAAGTCGCCTACACCCTGCACATACTCATCAATGTGTCTAGAACAAAACAAACAAATAAGTGCAGCACCTTCCAATTAACAAAAAAGCAATAATTAATATAAAACCATTGCAAAGAAATTTTGTGCACAATAGTGAGTATATAAAGTGCCATATATATTGACGTAACTTTAATCTTTTAATATTCTATCTTCATATGACATAAAACAGTGCTCCTTCACCAACACCCAAGTTGTACTCTCACCTGGAGCTTTTTGACCTCACATTATACAATGTTTTGGTCACAACACTAAATGGAAGTATAGGATAACGGAGGAAGTGTAATATTGCTGTTATGCAGTATATATCTGGTGCGATTTAGCAGCGAAAGCATGTGAGTGGCATTTTTTATCTATTTTAATAAAGTGTTTAAACGATAAAGCACTATTTCTGCCTATTCTATTTTTTACAGATCGCTGGGGAAAGGAGGAGAAGGTGGACAAGATTTAAAAGCCCGTTGTGGGAAGAAGTGCCGACAGGGGAGCCTGCATTTTACTTTGTCCCATTTAGAGGACACAAGCGTGGTGTGACCAACACATTGTATAATGTGAGGTCAAAAAGCTCAAGGTGAGAGCACAACTTGGGTGTTGGTGGAGGAATACTGTTTTATGTCGTATGAAGATAGAATATTGAAAGATTAAAGGTACGTCAGGGATATATGGGACTTTATATTTTCGCTATTGCGCATTTCTTTGCTATGTGTACATATTATTCATTACTTTTTTGGTCATACTGCAGGTGCCATGCTAAAATAGAGACAATGAGCTCCATTCACAAAGCATTTTTTTCCTCTTTTAAATTTGCGGTAAAATACCTCATAGCGTTTTTCAAAAAGTTTTTTGGCATTCACAAAAAAATGCTACTAAAACTAAGGCATGTAGTATTTCATCGAAATATGCAGTATTTATCTAATTGAACCATGCTGTATTTTATCTTGTACGATACGCAGTGGAATGGATACAGTAGAGAAGAATTAGAAGCCCTGTCAATTTTTATTACTAATAAAGAGGTAAAATGGTTTAAACCATAGAAATATGCCAACTCAGTGCAGTCCCTGCAGCATATGTATGAATACAAAAGAAAAAAGGTGACTAGAATACTAGTCAAAGGAAAGCTGCTGTCACAGGACACACGTGGTGTATCAAAAACAACTAACTTAAATAAGGTAAGTACAAAATATCTTTATTAATGTCAAATGAATGAGAATAGTAATAGTAAAAATTACACACGTATATAAATACCTTTCTTTTACAATGTTGGCTTTTTCATTGGTGGAAGAAGGGTATATGTATATTCTATTTTCTTTAAATTTTTGACATATAAGATATGTTGTATTTACTTAAAGCATAACTAAAGTAAAAACTTATTTTTTTTTTAATTTCAGGTAGGGAGGAGAGGTATTAGAACACCTATTAGGTTTGTATTTCTGTCTGTTCCCCCATTAGGGAGAATTCACCCTCTTTATTTGTCTTGTTTACTATTATCATTAAAATTGAAATGAAAAGAAAAGAAAATCCCAAATTTGGGCTTGTATCCACAAAAGATAAAATAGAGGAGACATCTTTCAATAGGGACACAAATGGCAAAACATTATAAAAAACTGACAGGGGCAGGGGCGGACTGACAACTCATGGGGCCCCCGGGCAATAGGGGATCATGGGGCCCCTGTGTCCTTGCCCAAACTCAAAAAAGCCTATGAAAAAGGTACCAGGGGCATCTCATGGGGCCCCCTACTGACCCCGGGCCCTCGGGCAGTGCCCGAGTTTCCAAATGGGCAGTCCGCCCCTGGACAGGGGTTATAACTCTCCCTTACTCTATCCAAAATTTAAAAAATGTGCTACCTATACTTACAATTTTAAGCAGCCTTTCTCAACTTTTTCAACACAGAGGAACATTTGAAATATTTTTCCAGTATCCGAAAACCCCTGCTAAAAATTACTATATCTACAACTTATGATACATTAATGTGATGGTCAGTGGGAAACATTACCAAGTTTGGAGTGATTGGGAGCTTTGTATTTGCTTGTAAATTCACCCAAAAAAATCTGGCGAAATGACAGAAGAAAATAAGCATGTTTTACTACATGTAATGGGGTGGATTTACTAAATGTAATAGGGTTGATTTACTAAAAGCATATTGACTGAGCACTTTGCAAGTGAAAGTGCTCCTGAGCTTAGTAAATGAGGGAGAACTCTGATGACCTCCATCATCCAATCATGTGCAAGCAAAAATGCAGTTTTTTTTTCCTTGCATGTGATCGGGTGTTCTTTGTAAAGTGATTACCCTATGGACTAAGCACTGGAGCTTATTGCAAATTGCATAGTCTATTTGCCTTAAAGCGGAGCTCCACCCAAAAAGGTATGTTCTGCTTTGAGGACTGGCTCCTCCTCAAGGATTGGCACCTTTGAGGAGCGGCGGGGGGGAGAGTACCCAAAATAGAAAATTGACAGGTACCTGCTCCCACTTCCACTGCAATCACCTAGGCAACCAGAACAACCAGAAGTTTCCCTCCCTCCCCGTTGTCTTCTGGGACACATGACAGGTCCCAGAAGACTACGGGACCATTCAGAAAGATTACGGGACCATTCAGAAAGCGCAGCACTACTCGCACATGCACAGTGAGCACCTAGCTGTGAAGCCCCAAGCTGTCACAGCCTGCTGCCCACACTGAAAATGCTGGCACCGGGAACACAGGGCGGCTGGTGAAATGGGCTACAGGGGGGACACTCCATGGGATCAAGGGACAGGTAAGTGTCCGTTTTTGAAAAGTCAGCAGGCACAGTTTTTGTAGCTGCTGACTTTTATTTATTTTTTTTTTATTTTCACTGAAACTCCACTTTAAAGTAGAACTATAGGCAACACTTTCTGTCATTTTGGCTAGAGTAATGGAGGGTTCTAACCCCTATTGTTTTTTTTTTTTTTTGGCATCTGTGTCCCCATTAGAAGATATCCCCTCTATTACTTTTATGGGGACAAACCCACATTTGGGATTTTCTTTCCATTTCACTTTCAATGATAATGATAAACAGGACAAATACAGAGGTAAATCTCTGTAAGAGGGACACAGACAGCAATAAAAACATGACAGTTGGTCTCATCCACCTCCAGTGTACTCAAAAGTAAAAAAAAAATCCTTTAGTTATTCTTTAACCTCTTCACACCGGCCGCACACAAATGTGCGGCCTTCCAGCGTCTGCGCCTAGATGCCGAGTGGCCGCACATTTGTGTTCTATTAAAAAAGGACATATATGCTCCCAGCACACATGTCCGATACTCACGGAAAGGTCCCAATCTCCTCTTTCGATCGGGACCTTTCCCGATCATGTGACTGCCGTGACGGCACGTCACATGACCCTAAACCCCGCCCCGCCTCCCAGCTTCTGGAACCCTTAAAAGGTCAGGAGGCGCCGGCGTGAAGGGGTTAAGTAAATCAACCAATGATTTCCATATTTAGGATTTCTATGCATGACTGTTGAAAGGAATGATCCAAAAAGGCAAAAATCTAAAAGCTACACGAAATTGCCTATTATGATTTTACATTTTTTAAATACTGCATGCCTGGATTACTACTAAATAACTGCATACATTTAAATATTTATTTATTATTCATTTAATTATTTATTTCCTTTTGTGAATTGAGTTGAATGTCTTTTCATGCGGTATTTACTGAGGGTTTTGAGCATTTTGTGGTAAATACCGCAAAGTGGTATAGTGAATTGACAGTTTCAGGATCACAAATATTTGGACAAAATGTGTCCAGACACCCACATACCGCATGCAAGTTGCTTCTGTGATTAGAGCCCAAAATATGTAGTGTTCTCACTTCCACAAACAAGTGTTCTATTAATAAAGTGAATCTATAGTTTTCTATAAATTACCATTTTAAGTACTTTTATAAAGAATGTATGCCTGAATGTATTTTTTTATGCAATTTTATTATTTTTCTATGTGTCTTTTTACCTGAAAAGATAAGCGTATGCAAAATATCTAAACATACTGTATAAATAGTCACATTACATAGTGTAACAGACAGTATACAGAGAAAAGCTATTTAGTAGCAGGAGGCTTCAGAGAAGGAATGCTTCTCTCTTTATGAAAGCAGCAATCTCTCTGCAGCAGTCTGATAACCTCACCAAAACTGATTCAAACCTCAGCCCTGCAATAAGCAAAGCGTATGATCCCTGCTGATTTGAGGTCTGTAGGTCTGGCACAGCAGGGGCATGTTAGATCATTGTGAAGAGACTGCAGCTTTCATGTGGAGAGCAGCAATCCTCTGCAATCTCCTGTCTGGACTCTGGACATTACCTTTGAAACTGGATCAGTGTGGCTTTACACAAACTTTTACTCCTTTAGGCCTCGTCCACACCTTGTATAAAAATGTGAGTTTTTCTGCATGCATTTCTGGAAGTGTAATGGCAACTTTGGGAATTCCAGGAAAACTCCAGACACGAACTTGAGGAAAACAAGCTTTTTATTTACCATCTGGTTGACCTAGCCAGACTCATGTCTGCCAGCTAAGTGTCTTGAAAAGCATCTTACATGGTGTATATATCACAATTACGTCACAATGCATATATTTCCTCTTTACTTTTTGTACATTTAAAATACATTCAGAGCAGTTCACGATATAGCCTTTACGGTTTCACATTTAGATAAAATATCACCAACTGAAAGTTATGGTGTCAGCTGCTAGACTGGAACACATTGTTCCACAGGAAATGAGGGGGAGAAAATGAGCTGATGACCTGGTTCTGCAAATAGATGCTTTTAGAAATGTTAAAGCTTAAAGGGGAACTCTGCAATATTTGAGTGCTGCCACAGAAGGGCACTATGAAAACAATTGTTCAGTTTGTGTCCTGTTCACACCAGAACACCGGTATCATGTGCAGATTTTTTTCTGCACAGGAATCTGCAACGTTTATGCAGTTTTGTGCGCAGAAAAAAACTGATGTGACATCAGCATTGTGGTGTGTGCAAGACACATAGAGAACAAATGTTTTTTTTTTTTTTTGCTTTGTGCCCTTGCAGAGAATTCATGATACATACAGTATCTTTGTGCAGAAAAACATATGACACACAAAGGACAGCAGTGTTTTGGTGTGAACAGGACACACATAATAAATATGCACATCACTGCACATGGTGTAAATTAGCTTATGCAAGTCAAATCTGTGCATTTTTTTTTATCAGTTTTTATGCACATACTGTACGGTATGAATGAGGCTTTAATATCACAGCAGGCAGTGCCTGTGCTGAAAAGCTGTTATGAATGTGACAGCTTCCCACACATAGCTGCATCCCTGGCCCTAGCAGAGTGAACAATGTTGTCATCCTAATAAAAAAAGTTCAACAGACCTACTGGCAGGATCAACAGGTAAAACTATGTCACAGGGAAACTCATACATATTGTGTTATTTCAAGTATGCATGGTTTCTGTCTTTTTCTTTTTTTTATGGATTCATACTGTTCTGTATGTATACAGCATGCATGGTAACACACCTCTGTAGGTTTGAATGGGCCAAAATTATTTCCATCTTTCACACTAAACATGAGTTTTGCTGCATAATAATGGACAAGAGTAAATAGCGTAAACACAAAATGTTTTTATTTTTGTTAGTGGTACAGTTGTAAAAAATAATGGTCTATTTGTAGTCACAGAAAGCATAATACTAATTCGATACAAGAAATATTAGTGAAGGGCTATTATGTGCATGAGCTGATCTTAAGTATTCAGTGCTTGCCATAAACGTAGATATAAACAGCTTTGATTTCCTCTTAAATGTCATGACAATGCTTATCAGCCCAAACCATTAATGCACTCTTAATCTTCATTAGTGTTGATCTGGTGCACTCCACACCAGTGTTTTGCATTAAGAAATGAAACCACCTAAGAAAGATTTAATATTACATTGACATGCTAATACAGGGAATGGCACAGAGCCATAAAAGGCATTATTACTTTAAAAATAATTAACGGTAAATTCCAGCGTATACAATGTTGTTTTAAACAGTACATACCCAGAAATTTCACATACAGTACTGTATATTATTTACATTTTAGTTATGTGAAGCCATAAACAGAAATAAGATCATGGCTACCCATTATTTGTCATGTGCTCTTATTTGGCTTGTGATTGGATGGCTTTTTTCAGAGCATAACTACAGATCATGGGGCCCATGGCATAATTTTGATGGGATTCTCTGCACACCTTATCGCCATTGATCTTCTAAATGAAGGACAGTTATCAGGAGAGCTGGCAGCAGTCAGTAAATTACTATGGTTCAGTACTGTTCACAGAAATTGTCAGGGAAGAGGGGCATGGAGAAGTGAATGAACTTTTAACTTTAACCACTTCAAGTGTGGACACTTTCACCCCCTGACAGTCCAGGCCAATTTTCAGCTTTCAGCTCTGTCATACTTTGAATGCCAATTGCGCGGTTATGCAACACTGTACCTACATGACATTTTTTGCATTTTTTTGAGACAGATAAAACTATTTTTTGGTGGTATTTACTCACTACTGGGATTTTTATTTATTTAGAAACATTTTTTTAAAAAAGAGTTTGCAAATAGATACTATTTCTTCATACATTTTGGCCAAAATATATTCGGCTATCTTTTTGGTAAAAAAAAACCCAAATCAGTTTCTAAAAGAAAATATAATCTTTAAAAAATGTTTTACATTTTTATTTTTTTTATATTTATGTATTGGTTGATTTATTTATTTATTTTTACATACTGTCACCATAGTGCAGTGTTTCTCAACTCCAGTCCTCATGGACCCCAACAGGTCATGTTTTCAGGATTTCCATTATTTTGCACAGGTGATTTGATCAGTTTCACTGCCTTAGTAATTACCACAGCTGTTTCATCTGAGGGAAATCCTGAAAACATGACCTGTTGGGGGTCCATGAGGACTGGAGTTGAGAAACACTGCCATAGTGACACTGTACACAACTACGTGTGGGGGGTGATGAAGAGTTTACTTATTTTTTTACACTGATGGCTTTTACACCCATAAAGGCTGTAAAAGCAATCATTTTCTCTCTGGCTACATTCCTGCAGCCATTGAGAAATACTGTGCGAGTTGTGATTGGTCACAGCTTGTCACATGGTACAAGGCTGTTGTGAATAGCCTTGTATCATGTGACCTCTGTGATCATTCATAGAAACCACATGTAGTAAACAATGATCAGGAAGTGACATCTTATTTACTACTGTTCAAGTGATCACTGATTGGCCAATCACTGATCACATGAATCGGGACCTCACACAGCAGTCCCGTACAGCGATCTGTGTTCACAGATCATGGTGCTGCACGCTCCCAGGAAGTTTGATTTTGTGATTTTATTAAGGGGTTAATAATTTGGACAGGGTTGAGGGGTGTATGGGAAATGAAAATTTTAGGAAAAATTCCTTAGCAACTATATACAGATATGGAAAAAAATAGCCTCTTCTTTAACCACTTGCCTACCAGGTACTTTCACCCCCTTCCTGCCCAGGCCAATTTTCAGCTTTCAGTGCTGTCGCACTTTGAATGACAATTGTGCGGTCATGCAACACTGTACCCATATGAAATGTTTAGCATTTTTTTGAGACAGATAGAGCTTTCTTTTGTTGGTATTTAATCACCTCTGGGTTTTTTTGCTAAACAAACCAAAAAAATGTTTTTTTTAAGTTTCTGTTATAAAATTTTATAAATACTGTAAGTGATTTTTCTCCATCACTGATGTGCGCTAATGAGGTTGCAGTGATGGACACTGATGAGGAGGCACTGGTAGGTGCATTGACAGACATCACTGATGGGCACTGATAGGTGGCACTGATGGGCACTGATGAGGAGACATTGGTAGGTGGCACTGATGGGCATTGACATGCATCACTGATGGGCACTGAAAGGCAGCACTCATATATGGCACTGATAGGTGGTACTGATAGGCAGCACTGACTGGCACTGATAGACGGCACTGACTGGCACTTTTAGGTGGCACTGACTGGAACTGTTAGGCGGTACTGACGGGCACTGAAAAGCAGCACTGACAGGCACTGATGGGCACTGATAGGCGGCACTGATAGACAATGATAGGTGGCACTGTCTGGCACTGATAGGTGGCACTGATTGCAGTACTGATAGGCAGCACTGATAGGTGGCACTGACTGGCACTGATAGTTGGCACTGACAGACAGCTCAGATGGGCACTGATATGTGGCATTGATGTGCACTGGTAGGCACTGATATGTGGCATTGATGTGGCACTGGCAGGTGACATTGATGGGCACTGATAGGTGGCATTAATGGGCACTGACAGGTGGCACTGATGGGGCTACACTGATCATCAGTGCCCTGATGATCAGTATACACGTCCTCTCTGAGGAATGCCAATTGCCGGCTCTCCTCTCTTCATGAGCTGTCAGAGTGAGGAGAGTAATGCCGATAACCGGCATTTCCTTATTTACATGCAATCAGCTGTTACATGTGATCAGCTGATCACATGACAGAGCCGGTGTCATTGGCTCTTTCCACTGATCATGATCTGCTGTGTCCCAGGGACACAGCGCACCACCGATCGCCGTGCTGAGCACCCACGGGGGCGCACATGCGTGGTTAGAGTGGGAGGACGTTGTATGACGCCCTACCAGAATGAGAGAACCACTGCCCCATCATCATTTCCTTATATGGCAGGCGGGAGGCAGCCAAGAGCATTTAGCTCTCTGGTGTACCTCCTCAGATCCCAGATAAATCTTCCTCTTCACCCAGCTGCACTGAAGGATTTCCCTGGACAAGGGGTCCCAGAAACTGCCAGTGTATCACAGCAGCCCCAGATGAGAAGCTAGTTGTGTTTACCACCTGACTGCCCTCTTCCCTTATCTAGCCTAAGAGGTGTAAGAGTACTTACACTGTCCTCTCCTGATAGCTTAATGGGTTGCCTTCAGGCCTTTCGCTGGGCTGGCTCCTTCCCTGCTGCTCAGGATATCCTCCCTTGGAGAGGGTGGTACAATGGAGATCCTCTTCTCCAGCACCTGCCTGTAGGTAGGCCTCTTCCCTGGGTCCTCTCCCAGGCTCCACACTCCAGCCTCTCGCTCCATCTTTCACCCAACACTTCTCCCTTCCACTCAGGCTCTGCGATACTTAAGGGCTGTCTTTGTCCATCCTCCTGCCAGGGGAGGGGCCATGGTCCCTCAAGTATGTAGAGTCAGGCCTCCTTCTCTCCTCCATCCAACCTCCAGAAAGCTCTCAGGTTTCTGGAGAGGTGGGAGGGCTCCAGAAGCTCTGACCTTCAGAACCTCCCTAGCCTGTCCTGAGGTGAACTCCTGCCTCACTCACAGGCTTATTCATTCCAGGCTGCTACTCTGCCTAGAAAAATAAAATAATAAACCGCTATCTAACCAACCTGGTGGGAATTACAATAATGACTAGGGCAATATTTTATATTATGGCAAAATTATTAGCAGAGTTGGTAAAAGCAGCTATGGCTAAGCAGTGACACTGTCCACAGGGGAGACATGGAGAATTGTCAGGGATTCCAGCAGCAGGGAGGGCCAGATCTGCATAGCTAGACATTTAAGAAACTGAGACCAGACTATACAGTGGATATACAAAGTATACACACCACTGTTAAAATATCAGGTATCTGTGTAAAAAAATTAGACAAAGTTAAATCATTTCAGAACTTTTTCCACCTTTAACCAGTTCTGCACAGCCCTATAGCAGAAATACTGCTACAGGGCGGCACAGGTGCACAAAATCATGTATATATATATGTGAATTTTTCAGTTTTGGGTAGGGGGTGCGGGCATTCGCAGCCTTGGCTGTCAATCGCCGGGTCCCAGCCAGTGATTACTCACCATAACTCGGTGATCGCCGAGTATCTCTGACAGGGGGGAGACCTGTGTATAAACAACACAGATTTCTCCCCTGTCAGCTCCTGCACACTGCTTTGTATGGATCTGCATAGCAGAGACATACAAAGCAGTGTGCGTACAGTGAAGCACACACACAGCCCCCATAGTGAAACAGCACAGAGTTAACCCTTTGATTGTCCCAGATGTTAACCCCTTCCTGCCCAGTGCCATAAGTACAGTGTCAGTGCTTTTTATTAGCACTGATCACTGTATTAGTGTCATTGGGGATGTCAGTGACACCACATCAGTTCCCCCAGTGTCAGAATGCCTGCTGCAGTCCCAATATAAGTCGCTGATCGCCACCATTTCTGGTAAGAAAAAAAAAAATCCAGTAACTATTAATTAATTTACACATATTGGGATTTTTTTTAGCAGAGACATGTAGAAGAATACATTTTGGCCTAAATTTATGACAAAATTTGATTTTTTAAATTTTTTAACTGGTCTTTTTTAATAGCAAAAAGTCAAATATATAGTTTTTTTCTCAAAATTGTCTGTGTCTTTCTGTTTAAAGAGCAAAAAAAATTTAAAACACACAGTCAATCATATATCACCAAAAGAAAGCTATATTTGTGGGGGGAAAAAGGACGTAAATTTCATTTTGGTGCAACGTTGCATGACCACGCAATTGTCAGTTAAAGTAATGCAAAAAATGGCCTGGTCAGGAAGGGAGGTGAATCCTCTGGAGGGCAAGTGGTTAATGTTATCTATAAACTGTACAATTCAGTTGAAGAACAAACACCAAATGTCAACCACAACAACAAATGTCAGGTTTTTATTTAAAAAAAAAAGTGACAAAGATAAAAAATTTCAAAACTTTTTCCACCTTTAATGTAACCTATAAACTGTACAACTCAGTTGAACAAGAAACTGAAATATTTTAGGTGGAGGGAAGTAAACATAAAAAACTAAAATAATATGGTTGCATAAGTGTGCACACCCTTAAACACACCCTTAAACTAATACTTTGTTGAAGCACCTTTTGATTTGATTTCAGCACTCAGTCTTTTTGGGTATGAGTCTATCAGCATGGCACTTCTTGACTTGGCAATATTTGCCCACTCTTCCTTGCAAACACACTCCAAATCTATCAGATTGTGAGGGTATCTCCTCTGCACAGCCTTCTTCAGATCACCCCACAGATTTTTGATCGGATTCAGGTCTGGGCTCTGGCTGGGCCATTCCAAAACTTTAATCTTCTTCTGGTGAAGCCATTCCTTTGTTGATTTGGATGTATGCTTTGGGTCATTGTCGTGCTGAAAGATGAAGTTCCTCTTCATGTTCATCTTTCTAGCAGAAGCTTGAAGGTTTTGTGCCAATATTGACTGGTATTTGGAACTGTTCATAATTCCCTTGACTAAGGCCCCAGTTCCAGCTGAACAAAAACTGGCCCAAAGCATGATGCTGCCACCACAATGCTTCACTGTGGGTATGGTGTTCTTTTGGTGATGTGCAGTGTTGTTTTTGCGCCAAACATATCTTTTGGAATTATGGCCAACCTTGGTTTCATCAGACCATAACACATTTTCCCACATGCTTTTGGGAGACTTCAGATGTGTTTTTGCAAAATTTAGCTGGACTTGGATGTTTTTCTTCATAAGAAAAGGCCTCCATCTTGTCACTCTACCCCATAGCCCAGACATATGAAGAATACGGGAGATTGTTGTCACATGTACCACACAGCCAGTACTTGCCAGATATTCCTGCAGCTCCTTTAAGGTTGCTGTAGGCCTCTTGGCAGCCTCCCAGACCAGTTTTCTTCACATGTTTTCATCAATTTTGGAGGGACATCCAGTTCTTGGTAATGTCACTGTTGTGACATATTCTCCACTTGATGATGACTATCTTCACTGTGTTGCATGGTATATCTAATGTCTTCGAAATTCTTTTGTACCCTTCTCCTGACTGATAAATGTAATAATGAGATCCCTCTGATGCTTTGGAAGCTCTCTGCGGACCATGGCTTTTGCTGTTGCATGCGACTAAGGAAATGTCAGGAAAGACCTACTAGAACAGCTGAATTTTATTTTGGGTTAATAAGAGGCACTTTAAATGATGGCAGGTTTGTACTGACTCCTATTTAACATGATTTTGAATGTGATTGCTTAATTCTGAACACAGCTACATCCCCATTTATAAGAAGGTGTGCACACTTATGCAACTACATTATTTTATTTTTTTTATGTTTACTTTCCCCCTAAAAGTTTTCAGTTTGTTTTTCAATTAAGTTGTGCAGCTTAGAGGTCACATTAAAGATGGAAAAAGTTCTGAAATGATTTATCTTTCTCTAATTTTTTTACATCACAGAAACCTGACATTTTAACAGGTGTGTTTAGACTTTATATACAGTATACACTGTATATGATTTAAGTAAGTTTATTAACAGTGAAAGAAAACCCATCCAAACACCAGCAGACAGTATACACAGCAAGCATGAAGATATACCTTAACCAAACCAAATGACAAAGTAACTAACAAGCAACCTAACTGAGTAACAGCTTAATTAGCAAGCTAACTATATACAATATATACAAAATGGGGGACACTGATCAGCAGGGTAAATATGGTAGTGGCTGGAGGTGTAAAAAACAGTCATGAAGGGGAAACCAAGACTGGGATCAAGAACAAGGGCAGCAGGTACAAGACAGCAGCTTACAGGATGTAGGTACAAGGCAAGAGCAGGCTCATGCAGGAATCAGGTTCAGGATTAATGGTAATCAGTATCTGGCTAGCAAAGCAAACCATGGAAGCACAAGGGAATCGTAGAAGAGGAACTAAATATCCTCCCAGCAGCCAGATAGGTTCAGATTACTGTGATCTCCTGGCTGCTAGGAGACATCTGCTGATGGACTATGGAACTACAAACTTGCACTCTGGGAAACAGATGGGAACCAGGTGATCCAGGTCCTGACAAGTACTTTTTGGGTCCTGGAGAGGCAGTAGTACAAGAGAGGCAAGATACCTGGTAACACACAAGGTAGATAACTCAGTATGACTACACATTTTGAGAAGGTTAGGACTAGAGACCAGGGTCTAAGAAACCTTCTATTCTTAATAACGTTCACTGACTGTTTGGCAAATCAAACCAGGGTATGTTTGATTCATCTCTATTCTTCACGATTCCTGCCCTCCACTATCATGTGGTAGATATTGTTTACACACACACACACACACACACACACCACACCACCACACCGCTAGTCTCCTAGGAGTATTCAAAAGACTATACAATGTCTCAGGCAAAACAATGCCATGCAGTGTTGCAGTTGGTATGCCTAGGGGACAGGACCCACAATGGGGAAGAAATTCTATCAGCACTGCAGGGGCAGGCCAAGAGGTGGTTAATCCTACACCATCATGTGTCAGGAAAGGTCATGTATGATAACTACACTCTCCTGCTGCCCCCTTTCATTAGGGAAAAATCACACACTTGCCCTGCCTGGCACATTTCTTCTTCACATTTCTTATGAGCTGAACATACTGTACCTGGGTTCAGTTTGAGGTAGGTTCAAAAAACATAAGTAAAGGTCTGGTAAGATCTAAAGGAGCCCAGTGTTAAAAATAGTAATGGGAATTTTCTAGGCCTATAGGCAAGGAATTGCCCAACAAATGGCATGGGTTTGGGCACTGCCCTGGGGAACATGTGCCAAAGCAGAAACAAAATTAAACCATTCTGTTTGATGGGGAGCAGACATTTTAATAATGCTTTAAAAATGCTAAATTAATTGCCATGACATACTTCGGTGATGCCCTTAGCCTGCCTGTGAGGTGCTGCAGTTGTATGATTTATACAATCTACTACAGCAAAATTGACATTTACAAAGAAAAAATGCAGTTCAAATTGCCATCAAATGACAGCTTTGACAGCTTTACTCCTGTTTGTAAATAAATGGCCCATGATCCCCTTCATCTACACCAGACCTTTATACTAGATGAAGGTCTTGAGATGTTAATGGAGGACGACCATACAAAAAACAGCATAGGATTCTCTCCAAAAATACATATCAGACCTTTACCCATGAGGAGGGTGTGGATTTTAGGGGGAAACCCATGTAGAAAACACCAGACGCTATCTAAGCATGCAGCCTAGCAGGTCAGGAGAGGGTGGAAAGAGTGAAGACAACTGTGCACCCCTAAAAATAAAACATAGTAAATAAACACACACCATTTTTGAGGAGTTCTTTATTCAAAATTAGAAATTGACATGTTGTACATCCATAGTCAATCACATCATTCAGCAAAGTAGATCCATGTGAGTTGGAGCTGCGCTTTGCTTGAAGTGTAATCACAGAATGTGTTTAATGGATTTTTTTGGGACCTTTGCAAGCAGTTATTAACTTGTCATGTCATAAAGACTGTGAAATCCATTATTTTATTTGATTACTAATGTAATAATAATAATATTGTATTGAAGTGTATTTTGCAGCACATATACAAGTTTTGGTATTATATTAATATTGCAAAATTAAATGTTTTTTTAATGTTTGTACATTGTCTCTGTGGAAAAAATGTTTTAACGTCATATGTCTGATAAAAATATCATAAAGAATGTGATGTTCAAGAAAAAATAAATATATTTAAAAAGGGAAGACACATGATTAACCACTTTACAACCACGCTATAGCCAAATTACGGCTATAGAGGGGTTGTCCAGTTCTGCAAGGGCGTCATATGATGTCCTCCCAGAACTCGCCACCCCCCCCCCCCCCAATGCGCCCCCAGCAGAACACACCCGGCGCTGTCAGTGATCGCTGTGTCCTACAGACGCAGGTGATCACATGACTAGGTAAAAGGCCAATCGCAGCGGCCTTTTACCACATGATCAGCTGTGTCTAATGACACAGAATATCACAATATAAATACAGTTGCCGGTTACTGGCAACACTTTCCTCATGCTGTGAAGTACTGCATGAGTACTTGCAAGATAGTCACAGAGCACATCTGCACTGATTATCAGGGCACTGATGATCAGTGCCCTGATCATCAGTGGCGCCCATCAGTGCCCATCAGTGCTGCATATCAGTGCCCAGCAGTGTCACCCACCAGTGCCCAGCAGTGCCACCCATCAGTGCCCATCAGTACCACACATCAGTGCCACACATCAGTGCCCAGCAATGCCACCCATCAGTGCTGCCCAGCAGTTGTGCCCAGCAGTGCCACCCAGCTGTTCCAACAGTCAATGCCCTCAGTCAGTGTTGCCTATCAGTGCCTCCTCATCAAAGCCCACCAGTCCCACCTCTTTGTACAAATTAAATGATATGTCATAAAAAACACCTCATTTAATTTTTCATGCTGTAATCCTTGTTTTCAAGATTAGCTCCCCAAGAATGGATGGGATTCTCTTTAGCTAATCAATACAATTTCCATATAGTGTATTTCTAGAAAATACATTTATTCATATTTCTGGCTGAAAGAAACTGACTCCTTGCCACCAAATAGGCCTTCAATAGGCCTTCTATTTAACAAGATGAGATTCTGTTTTGCAAATGTATTCAATATTTAAAAGGATCTGTGTCTGAAACAATGCAGTGGAAGGTTACTATTTCTGGTTGAAATAGGCCTAATCTTTGTTTCAAAATGATTCTTCCATTAATAAAACTGAGATTCTCAGCAGCAAATCTGCATAACACATATATTATGTCTACACAAAGATTCCATCTAGTCTTATATTTATTGCTGAAATCTGTCTGCTCTCTCCCTCGGAAATAGCAGTCTGTCTAAAGAGGCTAAGACTGTGTACTTGAGATCACTTATATTTTTCTGTTTGACATTTCTAATAAAAATAGTATAAATGCTTTTTTCCAGAGGCAATCTGCCTGCT
This sequence comes from Staurois parvus, assembly GCF_062004578.1. Lineage (NCBI taxonomy): Eukaryota > Metazoa > Chordata > Amphibia > Anura > Ranidae > Staurois > Staurois parvus. The sequence continues at coordinate 1,388,469 of NW_028318385.1, forward strand.
CTCTATCTCAGAACTGTTGGCCTGTCCAAAAGCGTATAAAAGTTGTGCTGCAATTCTTTCTCCACTTGCCACCCCATCACAACAGATTTACGTTGCGAGTCTGCTTCCAGCTCTGGGGCACACATGTGTGCACCCGCTGCTGACCCGTGCTGAGGTTGGACACAGTGCAGTTTTCTCAGCAAATACCAGCACACCTGTCATTTTTTTCTTAATGCAGTCTGTGGAAAAGCAAGCTAATTTTTTGCAGATTTGTAGAAATTGTGGCCAAATCTGATGAAGGCTTGATAGGTGTGGCACAATATTGTTCAATATTTTTATTTTCAATTGTATACTAAAAGAACCCTTTTTTTTGTGTTCCAGTTGCACTATGCATACTCAGTCTCTTTAATGCAGTGTTTCTCAACTCCAGTCCTCATGGTCCCCCAACAGGTCATGTTTTCAGGATTTCCCTCAGATGAAACAGCTGTGGTAATTACTAAGGCAGTGAAACTGATCAAATCACCTGTTGAAAATAATGGAAATCCTGAAAACATGATCTGTTGGGGGTCCATGAGGACTGGAGTTGAGAAACACTGCTTTAATGAAACTTGGCAAATGCCCTGTGTGTGTGTGTTGATTTTTAATTTTTTTAAAGGGGACCAGTAGAATTCTAGCTCAGTAGTACCCCTACTTGACAGATCCTCAGATCCATGGTACCCCTGTTCAGCAGATTCTCAAATCACTTTTACCCCTGTTCAGCAGATCTCCAGCTTATTAGTACCCTCATTTACAGATCCCCTGCTCAGTAGCATCCACTTAGTAATACTCCCGGCTTTGCTGATCCCCTGCTTAGTAGTATCCACTTAATAATACTCCCAGCTTTGCTGATCCTCTGCTCAGTAGTAACCCCCAGCTCTACTGACCCCTTGCTTAGTTGTAATCCCCAGCTCTGCTGATCCCCCACTCAGTAGTAAACCCCTCATCTTTGCTGATCCTCTAATTTAACGATGCTTCTCTCTCTCTGGTCTCCACTAACCTCTGGCTATATTGCTTCCATACTGTGCATCACATGTGATATTGCTAGTTTCTCCTCCAGCTCTGCTAATTCTCTGCTCCTCAATCCTCTCTCTCTCTGGACCCAGCTCACATTTATGCTGTACCATACTTCTCACCAAATGTGATGTCGGCACCAGACACTTCCAGAATATATACACATGAACCGGAAGTGACTGCTTATGACATTTTTTTGGTTAACTTGTTGGTTTCCCAGGGAATTCTGGGACATCTCATACCACAATACCTCCAAAACAAAGCAAAGCTAACTCTGAATAAAAGCCCCTTAAAAGCTGCAGATGCTGTTAATGAGTCATAGACATGTATGGAGGCTTTGGAGATGCTTTTTGAGCACCGAGAAAGCAACATGGGGTATAATTTTTGAAGCAAAACAAATTAAATGTGTAAATAGGACTGTACGCTTACCATTTTTATTTAGTGACAGGTGCTTTGATTGGCATTCAGAGTGCTTTAAAAAGTGTTTCCAATGCCACATTTTGAAGCAAGGCTAAACAAGCATTAAAAGTGTTTTTTTTATACATCTTTATATATTTGAGAGGTTCACTGGAGCAGGAAAAACAATAATCTGGCACATAATATACAGTAAGAAGCCAAAGTGACAACGTTCTATATTGTGCATGATGGAATATGAGGTAGTTTGTCAAATTACAAAATATAGATCAATCGTATCACAATGGTATAGGACATATTTGGAGAATCAGTAGGAGAAGTAGTACCACTGGCATAAAATGTTTGGTGAAACAACTCATAAATTAAGATTTTAGAAAGAGGGAATATCCAGGGCATAACATGGAAAGGTAGCATCAAGGTGTAGAAAAACAGTGAGAAAGGGACAGAGACGGGCTCTGACCTGAGACAGTGCAGGGCACAAAGAATCTATTGATGAAATAAATTAGTGGGAGAGAAAAAAACAAGCTAACAAAAACAATCAAAAAAGGGAGGACATCTGGAGGAGAAGGGATAGCTTCACTGGGTCTTGGAATCATAGTTTTGGCATAATACATACCAGCATGAATACTCTTCTATGGAATTGGGGCATAGTGAAAGCCTACTATATTTGTTTGCATTTGGATGAGCATTTGAATTCTTCCCAATAGTATCATTTTTTGTGATCTGATCAGAAACCTTGTCTCTTAGAGCCACAGTAAGATCCTCCATTTTCTGGAAGTCATAAGAAGTATGTGAAGAAATGTAATAAAAAAAAGTTTAAAACAAGGAAATATGATATACATTCCTATCTATTTACAAATGCTGGCAGCATGAGGACTAAAATAGTTGAAAAATATGCCGATTAAGAGAGTGAACTTCCACTTTAAGGAGCTCTGAAAGGGTAAGGGTGAGGGGGATTGCAAGAGAAAGCCAAAGTTGGGTGCGGAGACTTGTTATCACTCACAGGAGTTGATTTACTAAAACTGGAGAGTACTAAATCTGGTGCAGCTCTGCATAGAAACCAATCAGCTTCTAATTTTTTTTATATCAAAGCTTAATTGAACAAGCTGAAGTTAGAAGCAGATGGGCTACTGTGCACAGCTGCACCAAATTTTGCACTCTCCAGTTTTAGTTAGTCAGCCGCAAAGACCACTAATTCTGGGCACACAAGGTAGAGGTGGTCAGCCTTCTCAACAAGAAGCAATGGGACTTTCATTCCAGTAAGGCAGACCTTGATTATCAATTCCACCAGAATGGATGAGGCAGAATACTTGGAAAGGAAAATACATTCATAATAGGTTAATTCTTTAATCAATCTTTGTTGATTTTTTATTATAGATAGATGATAGATAGATAGATAGATAGATAGATAGATAGATAGATAGATAGATAAAAAGATAGATAGATTGATTTGTATGTCCTTTTTTTTGTAAGATGCGTTGATGTTCTGATTCTTTCCAAAGGTATTTTGTTTTTCCAAAAGTATTTTGTTTCATGTTTCATGCTACTCTGCACCAAATAACAGAGGTTGAATGCTAAATTGAACTAATAGTTCCAAACCCCAAATCATAGGTAAAATATAACAATCAGTTACCGTACAATCAATTTCCATAACCAATTGAATAACAGCCTCTTAATCTAAGGCAAATTGACACAGTTCATTTATGTTCGCATATGGTTGCTATTCAGTTATATGGTTACACATATGGCTACTAGTTATAAACACATCTGAAATCCTGCTGTTGGTATTTTTGTGATCGTGACAGACCATGAAACAAGATAACACATTTCATATGCAAGACATGACAGACAAACAGGTGATTTTAAGTACAGTGTATTTATAAAAAACATATCTGTGCAAGTGTCTCAAGAATTCATTCAGCTCTCACTAACGGGTTGATTTACTAAAGGCAAATAGGCTGTGCACTTTGCAAGCTGCAACAAAGAGCAGTTGCTCCAGAGCTTAGTAAATGAAGGGAAGCTCTACTAACTTTCATCATCCAATATATGTGCAAGCAAAAATGCAGTTTTTTCTTATTTTTCTTGCATATGATTGGGTATTATTTGCAAAGTGAAGTTTTGCTTCATTTACTAAGCTCTGGAACAACTACACTTTGCAGAGTACAACTGCACTTGCAAAGTGTACAGTGTATTTGCCTTCCTATCCTAACAGTGTATTTGTGCTTATTTAACCTCATCACCTGTTACTCATCACTTATGGACTGGAGCATTTTTTACATTTCTGCTATGGGTCTATTGATATAGCAATATCTTTGCCATTACTTAACGTGTTACTAAACCCACAACAGTGTTTAGTAACACTTTAAGATAAAAAAAGTAATACAGGTATCTTTTTTGAGTACAAACATGACTTTTCTTTGCTGATATTGGACTCTATTCATAAAAGGAATTTTCATGCGATATTTAGGTGTCCAGCCACATTTTGCCTAAATATCAGATGCAGTCCTGATACTGTCAATTCACTATACCATTTTTTAGTATATACCGCAGAACACTCAACATGCTCAGTAAATACTGCATGAAAAAGCGCTTAACTCAATTAACAGATGGAAATAATTAAATAAATGCATGCGGTAATTAAGTAGTGGCCCAGGCATCTCTGGCTCTCCCTTTCCCCAGCCAGACAGTTGAAAAAAGCTGGAATCAGCTTTAATCGGCTCTCCATTATAGTAAACCGGAAACGATGGCCTGACATCAGTTCCGGTTTACTCATAAGTAAACAGCTCCATTTTTTAAAAATTAAAGCATTCAGAAACACCAATCTTGTTGTTTTTGAATGCTTTTAGGTGCAGAGAAGGGATTTGGGGTTTTATAGACCCCAGTTCTCTCCCTAAAGAGTACCTGTTATGTGCCTATTGCTGTCCCAAGGATGTTTGCATTCCTTGTGATGGCAATAACAGTGATTAAAAAAAAATTAAAGAAACTATGTAAAAAAATTAATCAAAGTGCCCCCATCCTCCCATGCTAGTGCTCAAAGGTGAATGCATGCATTGGTCCTCCACACACGCAAACAGCTATTGATCCACACATTTGAGGTATCACCATGAACATCAGATCTTGGGCAGTAATTGTAACACCAGACCTCCTCTGGAAATCTAAAGTGGTAACCTGTAAAGGCTTTTAAAGAGTCACCTATGGATAGTAAAATTTCCGTTGTTTGTCACCATTGCACGGGCATGCGCATTTTTAAAGTGTGACATGTTTGGTGTCTATTTACGTGATGTATCATTATATTTTATATTTTTCAAAAAAAAAAAAATGGGTTATGTATTGTGTTTTATTGCAATAAAATTCAACAAAGTGTATTTTTTTCCCACAAAATTGTGTTTGAAAAAGTGCAGTGCAAATACCATGTGACATAAAAAATGTCAAAACCCACTGATTTATTCTCTAGGGCCTCTGCTTCAAAAAAAATTATATAACTTTTTTGGGTTCCATTTCTACTAGCAAAAAACTGATTGTTACATGTGAACAAAAATTTCCAGAAATGGCTCGGACTGGAGGTAGATATTCAAAAAGCACACATGTCAAAATATAGCAATTACTTTGCCAAACAGAATATCCCAAAGGACTTGAAAGTGTAACTAAGGGCAAAACTGTTTTTTTTTTTCAATTTGGATACAGTAATGGAGTGTTGGAACCCCTGTCAGTTTGTTTTTGCTTTCTGTGTCTCATTGGTGAGGTTCACCCTCTATGGTTTGGATGACAAGACAAAATGTAGTATTTCTAGTCCGTTCACTTTCATTGATAGGGGCGAACAGTAGAAATTGAGAGAGTGAATCTCCCTAATGGGCCCAGACAGCAAGAACAAATGACAGATGTTCTAACCCCTCTCTGCTGTATAAAAAAAAATGTCACCTTCAGTTACACTCTCTTGCAGTGCAATTCGAAGGTCAGATATAAAATAAATATATTAGGCAGAAAACTGCTAGAGATTACCTTTATGAAAAAGCAACAGCAAAGGGAGAGGCAAAATTAGGCGGTGGATTAACACCAGAAGACTTGTTGACCCACTGTCTGAGTAAGCCAAGTTTCTTTTGGCGATATGGCAGAATTCCTGCGTACATGCCTTCATGACCTTAATTTCTACTTCAATGGCATTAAATGATCCTTTAAGATTTCACGATGTTCTAGCTGTGCCTGGTGGAACCTCTCAGCCTGCTGTTACTAAAAAACAAGTTGTTCTCTGACCAAATTACATGTGCGCCATATAGTACGTGCATGCAATATGTCAATTGGTGGAGTGGGTGAACCCAAATTGGCATTAACATCTGCAGAGCTTTGGCTGAAATAGTTTTCTTTGTATTGTAAACTTGAAGACAGTCAGCAAAGTTTGACTACCTCAACACTGACATTAGGCTTCATTTATTGAGACTGGCAGATGTAGAGAAGCCTAGATCTTGAACATCTGCTGCCTCATAAAGGAGTAGGATGTTTCCTTCCTCTGTGGGGTCATTTTCAAGAGAACAGATACTGATGAAGTCAAATTTGACCCATGTTCTCCACTTCTTGCAGTCCAGAATAAACCCAGAGCTGGGCAAAGATGCTTCATGGTCACCTCCAGGGAAAGTTTGCTAAAAGAGTATTGAATTTTGATGAGGGAGAGTTACTCCTGATGGCATACAATAGGGCTGCAAGGGAGAACCCAGCATCAACATTGAACATGGAAAGTTCACAGCTATAATATTCGCAAACACAATGTGCTTACCTCTCTTGTTGCTCAAGATATAAAAACCTTTGGCCAGCCCTGTAACTGTCTCTTCATGGATGAATGGCTGAAGTATCCTTTCATAGTCCAATATCCTCACAGAAGCTTGTAATCTGCTACCAGTTTTTTAGAAGAAAGGAGATAAGTAATGAAGCAAACAAGTTAGATATCCATAATGTACTTCCAGGTGAGCGAGACTTGGTGGTGACCTGTGGATTTCAGGATTGCTTGCATCTGGAACAGAATTGTCTTTGAGGTACTATGAAAAACACAAAGATAATTTTAAGTTGCAAAAAAATTCAGTTTACATTTGCCATATAAAAAATAGCACCTATCGTTTACCTTAAACTTTGCTGGGTTTAACAAACCCAGGCTTCCTGAGGGTTTTTTTGGTGAATGCATCCTTCAGCTACAATAGATTCACAATGTTATGCACAGTTAGATGGAGAAATGTGTAGTGTTTGGTTGGACAGGAGGAAATACTGTCAAAAGAATGTAGTATGGCACTTACTTTGCGAATTATCCATTCGAAGTAGTTTTTCCCCTTGCTCTCTTCTGCAAAAAATCTTGTGGGTGCTTATAAATAAAAGAAAATGAAGATGCATATTTCTTTTATAAATTCCTTCAAATAACACTAGGCGCATATTTGCAGCAAACTAGTCACATAGTACATGTGACAGCATTTCAAGACATGAGTTTTGGGATTGTAAGGAAAATGTCATGAATGACTTACCTCTACAACATGCTTTCTTGTTCCCCTGTTTTGCTCCTGGCTCAATTTTGGGATGTAGCATCTACTGGACACAATAAAAACATGTTAGTACCACATTCTGAGAATGTACAGGAATAGGTATGAATAATAAATACATACTTACATTGGACCAGTGAGGCTTTAACCAGTTGTCGACTGCTCTATAGCCAAATATTGGCTATAGCACAGTCAGCTAGTTCTCGGAGGGCATCTATTGACGTCCTCCCAGAACCCACCCTCTGTGCATCCCCAGGGGACACAGCTGATCCCACAGCGTGGTAAAGGGCCAATCAAAGTGGCCCTTTACCATGTGATCAGCTGTGTTTAATCACAGCTGTTCACAGTGTAAACAGACTTGCCAGCATGAGGAAAGGAGAACCGGTAACCGCCAATTCTCACAGGCACATTTACGCTGATAATCAGAGCACTGATCATCAGTGCCCTAATTATCAGAGCATCTCCGTCAGTGCACATCAATGCAGCCCATTAGTGTAGATCAGTGCTCATCGGTGCAGCCTATCAGTGCCCATCAGTGTCATCTATCGCTGCCCATCAGTGCTGCCTATCAGTGCTGCCCATCAATGCCTCCTCATTAATGCAACCTATCAGTGCCCATCAGTGCTGCCTATCAGTTCCCATCAGTGTCTATCAGTGCTGCCCATCAGTGCCACTTATCAATGCAGCCTGGGGCAATCCCAGGACAAGAGTAGGGGCAAAGGTGTTCTGGGACTGCCCAGCCCAGGTGGGAGGGTCTAATTTCAGTCCCAGGGTATATATGGAAGAGCGCACAAATTGTCTAGTCAGCTCTGATGAAGAAGAGACTCCCTTCGAAACGCGTCAGGCTGACTTTGAGAGCCTTCCCTCATGATAAGACTCACGCTGGTCTCACTCTCCTAAAGTTTTGTTGAGGATCTTATATGCTTTTATACTTCTCTGTTTGTGAGTATATTTTTAAATTCAATAAAATCACATTTTACTGAGGTAATGTGCAAGGTTGGTGCGTTTTCTTTTTGTTTCACTTTACAGTACTGGGCGGGCTTCCCCAGCCTTGTTTAGAGCCACACAACCTTTTATGCATTGGTGGTGAATTTCTACAAGTTCCGTTTCCATCCACCCACCCTTGCTCTGGGTCATAGTTTGAGTTAATTAGGGCTGATTACAGAAAAGAGTTTAAAGGGAGTTAGAGAGAAGCACATTTTATTTAAAAAAAATATATTTTTTTAATTGTTAATTTACTTTAACTGACATCATATGCAGATAGCAAATGTGAGAGGGCATCAGCAGAGGGACAGAAGGGCTGGTTAATCAAATTTTCAACATTTCTGTAGTCCTTCCAAAATACTGATAGTTACAAGGCACTCTATCATGTATACAGCATAGCAGTCAATATACTCAGTGAGTCAATATCACACAACACTACAGATGGACCCCACTAGATTTTATCAATATAAATTTAAATTTATGATTGAGTCTGCTTTTTCACTTGCTTTTTTTTCACTTTTTTTTATAATAAAAGAAAATGACTATCCATTAATACTACATCTTAATGTTCCCTATTACCATTATTTGCACAAAATACATACGTCTTTGACCTCCCTGCCTGATCAACTATTATTTCAGGTATTTAGTCTATAACTTGCCATCTTTCACAATATTTAGACATACACAGTATATTCATGGATGTGAACCAGGGCCGTCTTTAACGCGGGGCAAAAGGGGCAGCTGCTCTTCGCCCAGGTTTTGATGTGGGGCCCAAAGCAGCTGTCCCTTGAGCCCACGCTGATAGCTTAAGTGTATCAATTCTGCCCTCCTGGTACCTGCCAGTACCCAGCACAAGTTAAGTGTCCCACAGCATCCCCTATAATGGCCTTCCTCTTCCAGACTGACTCCACCCCATCTCAGTTTCAGTGCAGTGAGTCTCTTCCCTGGAGACATGCTGTGTCCCTCCCCCTTCCTGGGCTCTTCTGTGGATGGCTGCCAGGTGACTCCATTCTGCCAGGTGAGTGGTGTGTGTCCCTTGGTGACAATGTGTCCAACCCTGAGCCCGGCTCCCCCTCCTTCCACCCCTGACAATTTTGCTGCAGAACTTCTTGTGGGGGGGGGGGGCTGCTGAGTGTTGTAGCTAGGGACAGGGAATGGCAGCTGCGGGGTTCACCCCCTTCTTTTCCCCGGTATTTCCCAGCCATTGCTCCATAGCAGAATCCGGAAGAGGAGAGGTGCTTGTGAAGTCCAGCAACCAGGATTGACCAACCCCTCCTCTCCACCCTAAATAATAATCCCCTCCCCCACCTCACTATCCTAAACAATAACCCCCCACCTCTCCAACCTAAACATTAACACTCTCCCCCACCTCTCCACCCTAAATAATAGCCCCCTAACCGACCTCTCCACCCTAAAGAATAACCCCCTCTCCCACCTGTTCACCCTAAAGAATAACCCTCTCCCCACCTCTCCACCCTAAACAATAACCCCCACCTCTCCACCCTAAATAATAACCCCCTCCCCACCTCTCCACCCAAAGAATAACCCTCATCCCACCTCTCCCCCCTAAACAATAAACCCCTCCCTCGCCTCTCCGCTCTCAACAATAACCACCTCTCCACCCTAAACAATACACCCCTCACCTCTCCACCCTAAACAATAACTACCTCTCCGCCCTAATCAAAACTTGCCTTCCCGCATCTGCATCCTGAACAACAACCCCCTCCCCACCCTAAACAATAACCCTCTCCACCCTAAACAATAACCACCTTTCCACCCTAAACAATAACCCCCCTCACCTCTTCACTCTAAACAATAACTACCTCTCCACCCTAATCAATACCCCCTTTCTGCCTTTCCATCCTAAACCATAACTCCTCTCTACCCTCAACAATAACCCCCTCCTCACCTCTCCACCTTCAACAATAACCCCTGCTCACTTCTCCACCCTTAACAATAACCCCCTCACTCACATCTCCACCCTAAACAATAACCCCCTCCCCACTTCTCCACCCTAAACAGTAAACCCCTCCCCACCTTCTGGGGTCATGTGTTATGATGGGGGTAAAATAGGGGAGGGAGGTACTGATGTCAGATGAGAGTTGTGTGTAATAATGGGGGGGGGGTAGTATGGGGGGAGGGCTCTTGTGTAATGATGGGGAAGGATGGGGAGGGATCCTGTGTAATGGTGGGGGAGGGGGGACCTGTGTAATAATGGGGGCAGTATGCGGAAGGGAGGTTCTGTGTAATGATGGGAGTAGTGTGAGGGAGGGGGTCCTGTGTAATTATGGGGGTGCGTAAGTGCATGGGCGGGCAAGAAAATGTTTGCTCAGGATCCAATCAATATTAAAGATGTCCCTGATGTGAACAGTTAATTACACAATATTATGTAGGATAATAATTACTGTTGCCTGACACTATTCATGAATGTTTTCCTACAAGATTCACGCAGCTTTCACATAAGATTCACACATTTTATAGTTTAATGCAATTAGAAAAGTGTGTGGTTCCTGAGCGAAAGCTGTGTGAATCGTGTGTGAAAACATTTATAAACAGACATTTTAATGTTTTGCCCAACATTACTTATAACAAGGTTATTAGAGCTATGCATCAGTATCACAAAGGAGATATATGTATCTAACAAAAGTGATTTAATTTCTATAGATTTAAAAAAAAAAAAGTAAAAAAGGATATGGATAATATGAATAAAAATAAAATATTTATTCTGTGATTTGTTCCCTTTACTTTGATACTAACATTTGGTAAGCAGTTCAAACCATTATTGAGATTGTATTATTATTTGTATATAGATGTCTTTTGTTTAATGACTATATCATAAAAAAACAATATAGATACTTGTTGTAATGCACCTGCACTCCTATTGGATGCAAGAGCCATTAGTTGCAAAAGTTACTCCAGTAACTTTCCAGACATGCGAAAACAAGAAGTTAAAGTTTTGTTGATCCAAAATAGAAATATTTTTTTCTAGATCTCCAGGCAGGACCATGGTTATGGAGCATAACATAATAACTGAACCTGAGGGAGAAGTAAAACTAAAACTCTTGAGAATTTCCAAAGCTATAAGGTAAGAAGTCACAAGAGAGGTTAAAAAAATGTTGGAGGTGGGTGGGAGGTGGGGGGGTTATTGATTACCCAATAGTAACTGGTTTAACACCATTGTGCTAGATGGAACTTTGTGATTCTGCAAAGACTTCAGGAAACCTAATCCATTAAACAAATTTGACCCATTTTTTATGCCCATATTAGATGAGCTAACTACATAAAGACCTTAGATTTGACTATAGGGTAACACCCTTTGACTTACAAAACTCCCCAGCTACTTTTTCAGAGAGCCATTAATAGTGTTCTATAACTCCACCAGAATTATATGGCTGTGGTTCTGGCTCACATCATCATTCACAGTTGTGATACGGCCTCACACTATCCCAAGGTTCAAACAGCATGGAATGCCTTATGTGAAGCAAGCTTCATTGCAAACCCCCATCTATGACCAATTGAGCTAGAGGAGGCAAACCACTTGACATTCACCATTGCCTGTGTAATTAAACCCAAGCTAATTAAACAGCTGTTTTATGGTATTGACCACCACCTACCAAAAAGAAGCAGGCTTGGGTCTTTTTGAGGATTTTGGAGTACTGTAGAAGGTTTATTCCTCATTTTGCCACATTAGCCCCCCCCATAAGTAATTTAATGACAGGTAAAGACCCTGTATTGAGTAATAGTAGTTAGCAGAGGCAGAGCAGCCATTTTAAACCCCCAAAAAAGCCAATTCTACTCAGCCAATGTTATTCTCTCATGAATTTGTAAAACATGTATAATTGTTTATGTGAAATTCCCATTAACAGATGAAAGTAGTAATTATGAGTATATTTTAGTTAGTTGGGGATATATTTAAACAGTTGATGGTGTTGCTCCTTCTAGCTTCCTCAAAATTGTTACTTTTTCTACTTAAAAGGCTTGACCATTTTTTTCCTTATCACTTTTCACATGGGTTGTAAACAGCAGTCTTCTCTCAATCCTCCAATCAGGCTGTGCACTATATGAATTTGCAAGGTAGAACGACCAATTAGAGAGCATTATTATAGCCACTGTACAGAAAGGAGGGGGATATAATGAAATTTGATCAAAAAACACTCAGTATGACCACACCTGAATCTGAAAGGTAAACTACTATATATTTGTACACAGGGGCGGACTGAGAACTCATGGGGTCCCCGGGCAATAGGGGATCATGGGATCCCTGTGTCCTTGCCCAAACTCAAAAAAGCCTATGAAAAAGGTACCAGGGGCATCTCATGGGGCCCCCTACTGACCCCGGGCCCTCGGGCAGTGCCCGAGTTTCCAAATGGTCAGTCTGCCCCTGTTTGTACATTCACATTGTACTGTAAATATGGTCTTGTGGGCAATTTTGTAAATATCATATAACACAGTGTACTTATATTGCCCATTGTTTTGTAAATACCGATTAGTGTGTATTTTGTATATATTATTATTATTATTATACAGTATTTATTTGTAGTAACCCTGTGAATATTGTAGCTTGGACTACCTCTATTGTTCAAAAATCCTCAGATCTAGCTGTATATATGTGAAAACTCATATAGAGATTGGAAACTATTCTCATATATGCACTTAACCTAGTTAATAAAAAAATGTATTGTTAATAAATTGACATTGGATTCCCTTATATACTGTACTATCTGCTAGATGATGGATCATACCCCTTTGAACTAGATGGCCCATACAAAAAGAAACAAATAGACAAGTGAATCCCTGGATCATTGCACTACAGGACTTCAGCTTCAAAGTGGTGCATTGTCCAGGGTCAAAAAATGAGGAGTGTGAATTCCCTCTGTCGAATACACTTGCTACTGCCAGCTGTGTTTTATCCTAGAGCTTGAAATGAGGAGGGAAGTATTTGATGAATGTGGTGAGACTCTGAAAGTGACATCTTAGGGTTTACTTATCTCCCAAGGTGTTGTGATATGCTTACAAGAACTCTAAGCCCCAGGCAGAGGTTTCCTGGATTGTGTGGCCTCGGGTGAGGTGTATAAACTCCTGGCTCAGTGTTTGCTTTGCTCTGGCCTGGCAGCATCATTATTGTCTTTGGACCTAAAATGGTAGTAAAACTACTAAAAGTGAGCTTCTTACTTTCCCAAGTGAATACAATTGACAGGCATTAGGTCCGGTTGCTTGACGATGTGGTAACTGTCTGCTTTGTCTAGTAGCCTGAGTGGCAGTATTTATTTGCAGTGTTAGTTTTGTTTGGATGTTTTTTTTCCACTCTGCACTATAATATTGTATAGCACCTGAATAAATCCCACAAAGATTAGACTTGCACATTTGTTCATGCTGTGAGCTCATCCTTTTAAAGTAAACATCCATGTCTAACATCTTCACTTTAGAAATAAACATCATCTTAAAGAGGACCTGAAATCAGAAAGCTGGGACCAAAAACACCAAACAGAGGGCAAAGGACTAGTCAGCCATCACTTTGCTCCCTGTCCCTGATCTTTTCCTCATTTTTGACTTACCTAATTTTTTACTTACCGTGACTTGTTCTGCTTTGTGTCTGTGTAAAGGGTTGATCATATTGATAGAGGAATAAGGTTTTGCTTCTTTAAAATTGTCCCCAGATGACTGATGACCTGATGACTGGTGGTTGAATATTCAGAGGCAGCAGTGCCTTAGATGATCTTACATTGCAGATATACAAATATGAAGCTGTAGGCACAGGAGTGTCTAGGCACCCGCGCATACTAGAAATGCACTACCATTTGTCAGGAGGAATTCGTTTTTCAGGGTACTATATTTTAACAATAAACATTTCTAGATATTCACTTTCACATAACAGGTCTTCACGTTTTGAGTTCAGGTCCACACACAGCAAGATTTTGTTTCAGATATGATCCCTCAGATTAACATTAGCTGTGTAGTGTGAAGGCCTAAATAAACACTGTATAATTGACACTAGTGGAGCCAACAAACTGTTTTGAAACACATAAATAAATATTCATTTATTAATTAATCCTACTACATATAATTTTAAAATAGAGGCATATGAACAAAATAATTCTTTAAAAAAAAAATCTACAAACTTGGGGTACATCCTACAGACATCCATTATGGCTGCATTGGGAAAAGGCTCCCCTGCACAGTGATCTAGAAAGTGATTCCACAGTATATAACAGCCCTTTCCCACATTCCAGAATGGTGGAGACATCACTGGTCCCATAACGGAACTTGCAAAAGTGCAGCAGGAATAAGGATGGGCGGACAAAACTAATAGACTTTATCCCTGCTGCACCGCTGAGAGCATCACAAGATTCTCCCTACCACAAGTTCTCTCTTTACTGTGAATGCAAATACTTTGAGTGATCAGAACACCTCCCTAGCCAGCAATGGAGCATCAGGAGCACTCTTCACACACTGTTGAATTCTCTCCCCCCTGACTCTCCTGTGCTATAGAGCCCTGTTAAAAAGAAGCCTAGGAGGGATGAGGACACCCAACCACTGGCAGCAGAAAACTCCAAGGGTTTTTTTTATAGCTTCAATAGGTAAGTATATAGGTATAGAAATACAATATCCAGAAAGACAGATATATACTAATGTCAATCATGACTACAAACAGAACAGATAGGATGAAAAAATACAACATGCACATCCAGAAGCAGTACTTAGCAACATGGTAACATTACACCAATATGAAACATGTGCATATATCATAGTCACCCAAGTGCAAAAAATACATTTTGGAATGCATGGAGGATCCCTAACAAAGTTAGCCAAATCAGAGAAATCATCATGAAAACAAGCTAAATGCAAATAGTGGGAATGGGGCTAAGAACTTTAGATAACAGTAGTCATTAAGCCACAAATCCCAAAATATGTAGTATTTAGGTAAACAATCATTCTTCATAGCAAGTATTCATTTGTAAATGCAATTTTGGTTTATGTCATGTAGAGGGACAATATGGGCAGGTACGTGCCATTCTTTCAGGAGCTATAAGCCGTTGTCCAGTGAATGGATGGTATACCTTTTGCCTTACTTGGAGACAATCAATTTACTTGGATAGTCCCATTTATAAGGGATTTTATGGTTCCTGAGAGCTTTGGCTAGAGTCAGGAACTGTTTTCTGGTTTGGAGTGTGTACGTTGATAAGTCTCCAAAGAGGGCGATAATTTTTCTGATGAAGGATGCTTATTTCTAACAGCCCTTATTGCACTTTCTTTCATGTGAAAGAAATGAATCCTTGCAAGCACATTAGGGGAGTTGTCTCAGAGAGAAAGTGTATACAAAGTGCTCTATCAATAATTCTTTCAGATTATTTAATGTTAGGTAGCAATTCAGATAGTAATTGGCACAGAAAGTCATGCAGTAGCGGTTGTATGATCGCTTTGGAGATATCTCTAAATTGTATGTTATTCTAGGTCTATCTATGAGATCCACTAACTTAGCATTAATCCTCTGTAGTTCTGATTCATGTTCTGTATGTGAATGTAGTAAATCATTATTAGATTGGTAGATATCACTTTATTTTCTACATGTGAGACCTAATACCCAAATCTTGAACTGCATTAGTAATGGCGGTAGGCATGTTAAACATACAGTATCTGTGTACAGAGAGTCTCTAAGAGAGATCAACTTGTCCTTAGGGCCATTAATTGAGGCAGGCTGAGAGGAGGCTGGAAACTGCTTTTGTGATAACAAGTGCAAAGGGGGCAGAGGCACACCAGAGAGATAACTGTTGGCACCATCCTCCCCTTCCTTCTTAGTTTCCCTAGTCTTAGCTGGGCTTCTAGTTATGGGACTATTAGGGGGTAAGGACTCACCATTCTCATGCTGAGGGCGAAGGCTGATGAAAGTACAGTGTGAGGAATCTGATCCTGTGTTCTCTGTGCTGCAAGGGTGAGAGTCGACAGTTCAAGCCACTTCCATGCTGCTGCCCTCTACTTGAAGTAGATAGGAAAAAAGATGTCAGCTTTTGTTGTCCTGAGCATGGATTGACCCACTTTAACATATTAAGGCAGGTCTAGAGGGTAGTGGAGCAGGAGTAGGCAAATCGGATGAGAGCCCCTGTGTCACTGCATAGCTGGAATCTCAGGCTTTATTTGACCCACGGGCCCAGTCTCATACCTGCAGATAGAAAATGTCTCAGTTACTAGCCAGACTGTCTCTGATGCTATCCTGAAAGTGGTTATTATGTTTTTAATCAAAATAAATCTTTACAGTGCTATGTGCTACAACCAAATGTCATTAATCACTGTGCATAATAAACCAAAAACATATTTGAGACAAAATAAATAAAAAATAAAGTCTGCTGAATCATATATCAGCACGTGGCTGACATAAATATAATAATAACTACTGCAAGCTTTGATATGATCTCCTCTTCGTCATGGTAATCTGGGATCCAGCCTGAGCATTCTGCACATCATTTGAAGTACTTGACTTTTATTAATCTACATCTCATTACCCCTAGTGTTGTCTTTTTCTACAATGGTCATTACATTCATCACCATAATAGCCAAATGCCCTAATAACCTTGAAAGGAGATACATTATTCCACCAAGAGACTCCTATCTATAGTCAGGAACCAATAAGGTTAAAGCACAGAAATATTCAACACATCTATGTTGCCCATCAGATTCGCTTTTTCCCTGAACCACTGAAAAAGTCTCTAAATGTTACAAAAGTACATTGGGGAGTAATTTTAAACTAATTTTAGGAAATCCTATCCATCTCTCAGCTCTTTCCTATTTTAGAGTTGCTTGATATTTGGATATGTTACCAAAGTACTGAAAGAGATTACACATTTAATAACTAATACTCTTGAATTGATATATTTCTCACATACAAATTAACTTAAAAAAATCTCAGCTTTTACAACTTTATATTTTGTATGCTCATTACTTCAGCCTCTCAGTAGGCCATTGCCCCACTCTTGATAAACTATGGAGATTAAACACCACCCTACTTGCCAATCCCAAATTTTCAGCGCAATCATTGATCTTATAGGAAGTAGATTCATACACATTATGGAATTCCCAAAGGGCTTTTATCAGAGGTGTATGGTTAAATTAAGTAAACAGAACAAAAAACAAAACAATATCCAGTTAAATTAACTCCATAAACAGATTCATGAGCTTGAATCAGCAAAAAATGTAACCCCAGGATGGATTTAGCAGCAGAACATACTAAAGCTAGACATCATCTTCAGCTGTTACTTATGCAAGAACATAAATACTTACTAAAACCCTTTCAGCTAAATTACTATTCCATTAACAACAAAGTGGGCATTTTTCTAGCTAGGAA
Source organism: Staurois parvus (assembly GCF_062004578.1). NCBI lineage: Eukaryota > Metazoa > Chordata > Amphibia > Anura > Ranidae > Staurois > Staurois parvus. The sequence continues at coordinate 1,405,749 of NW_028318385.1, forward strand.
GCTTAGGAACTATAGATCTAAACAAAACATTAATTAACCACCTCCTGCACACTGTATATGGAAATGATGGACCGGCAGGAGCTCTTTTGTTCTGGGAGGATGTCATATGACGTTCTCCCACTCTAGCTGCACATGCAAACCCCGGCGATCAGTGGTGCGCTGTGTCCCTAGGACACAGTGGATCACTGATTGAGGTACAGAGTTGATGACGTAGCCTCTACCATGCGATCAGCTGTGTCCAAACACAGCTGATCACATGTAAACAGCAAATGCCAATTATCAGCAGTCTTCTCACGCTGACAGCGTGTGAGGAGAGGAGAGCCAGAAAGCGGTATTCCTCAGACATCTACACTAATAATCAAGGAACTGATCATCAATGCCCTGATTATCAGTGAAGCCCAATCAGTGCCTATCAGTGCTGCCTTTCAGTGCCTATCAATGATGCCTATCAGTACCCATCAATGCTGCCTGTCAGTGCCGCCTGTCAGTGCCCATCAGTGTACCCTCATCAGCACACATTAGTGAAGGAGAAAAATTACTTATTTACTAAATCTCTATCTGTCTAATGATAAAAATTTGGTTTGGGTACAGTGTTGCATAACTGCGCATTTGTCATTCAAAGTGCAACAGCACTGAAAGCTGAAAATTGGCCTGGGCAGGAAAGGGGTGAAAGTGCCAGGTATGCAAGTGGTTAAAGTACCCCGCCAACAAACTCACCAGCCCTCAGGACATCACCAACACTTTCAGTAGCTTTTATAGCCCGTTATATAATCTTTATCAAGATCTTCAAACCACACAACACACCCCAGGAACTAGTACAAAATTATTGGCATTCATCCAGTTACCAACCCTGTCCACATATCAATTGATCAAGCATTCCATTCCTTTAAGGAACAAGAAATTGACCACAGAATATATACCATAGATACTCTGACTTTGTATAGATCTCCAGAGGCTAATGGGCCACCTAATAAATATTACAGATCATATTCTTCCATACTGAGTACGTATCTGACAGCTACCTTAATTATTCCTAGGGTTCCTTTCTGAAGGAGATGATACAGGTGGTTGTTATTACCACCCCAAAGCTCGACAAGAGCCCTTCTATTTCAAGAAATTAAGGGCCGATTTCTTTCTAAAGTTGGATGTTAAGACTTATGCAAAGGCCATAGCACACTGTCTGTTGGATGTCATCCCAACTATTCTATACCATGACTAAGTCAGGAATTGTACATGTTTGCTGTTTGTCTGAACTCTGAACATTTGTGGCTCTTTGGCAGGAGCTCCAAGCTGAACATCCCATAATACATTATAGTGCACTATGCACTCTAGTCAGGTGCAATACTTTGGCCAATAATGTAGTTAGTAGTGTAAATGACAGCTGACAGTAATTGCAAGAAAAAAAGGTTTGTGTTATTGTTCTAGTGTTCTACCACAGAGCTATACAGTACTATATTCAAGGGAGGTGGGGCAGGGGATTACAGAGTAAGGAGGGTACATACAGAACCATCAAACATACTGGAGAGACATACTGGCCCTTTTGCAGTAGTCCATTGCTACAGCACTTTTAATTTTAAGACACCAAATTTCTATGCAGCTGTTTCACAGTTGCAAAAATGTTCCTTTTTGTCAGTGTCAAATGCATTATCTTCATGAATATTTGTATTGGGTTTTAGTGCTTTTACACTTAAAATACCCAACATTAAATGTTTCTACAATATTTCCCAGATGTAAAAATTGTTCCATAATTTATGCAGTTTAAATCCTGAGTCGGCCATTAATTTTTGAAATGCATTATGGCATATCAGAATTTTAAAAATACACCAGTTAGTAATTATAAAATTTACAGGGGAATATGGTCTGCAAAACTACATGTACATTCATTATGTGCAAATGCTGACAAAATCAAATGTTACTAGGATAATTTCTCTCCAGGTTTAATATTCTCTCCAGGTTCAATGTTCTTAACAGTGTTTGATTCCTATGATCATCAGTTCCATTTAGTGGCCATGATGCAGTATCTTTCTAATTCACAAAATGTACACTATATTGCCAAAAGTATTGGGTCACCCCTCCCAATCATTGGATTCAGGTGTTCCAATCACCTCCTTTGCCACAGGTGTAATAAAATCAAGCATCTAGGCATGCATATTGCTTCTACAAACATTTGTGAAAGAATGGGTCGCTCTCAGGAGCTCAGTAAATTCAAGCATAGTACTGTGATAGGTTGCCACCTGTGCAATTAGTCCATCCATGAAATGTCTTTGCTACTAAATATTCCACGGTCAACTGTTAATGGTATTATAACAAAGTGAAAGCAACTGGGAACAACAGCAACTCAGCCACGAAGTGGTAGGCCACGTAAAATGACAGAGCGGGGTCAGCACATGCTGAAGCACACAGTGCGCACAAGTTGTCAACTGTAGAGTCAATAGCTAAAGACCTCCAAAATTCAAGTGGTCTTCAGTTTAGCACAAGAACGTTGTGTAGAGAGTTCATGGAATGGGTTTCCATGGCCGAGCAATTGCATTCAAGCCTTACACCACCAAGTGCAATGCAAAGCATTGGATGCAGTGGTGTAAAGCACGCCGCCACTGGACTCTAGAGAAGTGGAAATGTATTCTCTGTATTGATAAATCATGCTTCTCTGTCTGGCAATCTGATGGATGTGTTTGGGTTTGGCGGTTGCCAGCAGAACGGTAGTTGCCTGACTGCATTGTGCTATATGTAAATTTTGGTGGAGGAGGGTTTATGGTGTGGGGTTTTAATTCAGGGGTTGGGCTCTGCCCCTTAGTTCCAGTGAAGGGAACTCTTAAGGCGTCAGCATACCAAGATATTTTTGACAATTTTATGCTCCCAACTTTGTGGGAACAGTTTGGGGATGGCTCCTTCCTGTTCCAACATGACTGAGCACCAGTGCACAAAGCAAGGTTCATAAAGACATGGATGAGGGAGTTTGGGGTGGAGGAACTTGACTGGCCTGTCCTGACCTCAACTCGATAGAGCACCTTTGGGATGCATTAGAGCAGAGACTGTGAGCCAGGCCTTCTCATCTGACAGCAGTGCCTGACCTCACAAATGCGCTTTTGGAAGAATGGTCAAACATTCCCATAGACACACTACAATGCATCTACAAATGGCGGTATATATACTGGAATTTTTATTTATTTTTTTTTTATACTAGTAATGGCGGCGATCAGTGACTTATAGCGGGACTGCAGCTGGCATTCTGGTACTGGGTGGGAGCTGAATAACTGTCACTGACATCTCCAGTGACACTAATCCAGTAATCAGTGCTAATAAAAAGCACTGACACTGTACTAATGACACTGGGCAGGAAGGGGTTAACATCTGGGGTGATCAAATTGTTAACTGTGTGTTGTGACACATCACAGGGGGTGTAGGAGCAGGATGCCAGCAGAGTTTCTGGGCTCTGTGAAGGTCCTGGCCAGGTTCTGGGGTGTTCCCAGATTCCCGACACAGTGACAGCTGCTCATGGTGTAGCGGTAAAATGAGTATCCAGGAACCATGAAGATAGGTTCAACCTATAAGGGGTTAACTGATCTTGCAACCCATAGTGATCTGCGGGATCAGCTTCAGCTGTTTGCAGCCTGTAAGGTGTTAACTGTGGCAGCTCTGTGCTAAAGTCGGAGATCGGCTTCTTCAGCCTGAAACTGGCACATGAGCAGTTGCTTCAGAGGATACATATCTTTACGGGTAGGGACAGGGGCGGACTGACAAGTCATGGGGCCCCTGGGCAATAGGGGATCACGGGGCCCCTGTGTCCTTGCCCAAACTCAAAAAAGCCTATGAAAAAGGTACCAGGGGCATCTACTGTCCCGAGTTTCCAAATGGTCAGTCCGCCCCTGGGTTGGGATACACATTTTACTGCTACACCGACACCGCTCCTTCCTCTATGGAGGGGTGACACCACGTGTTACTGCACCAGGACACACCAACCCTAGGGACGCCTCTGCAGTGTGCAGTTTTACTAAGCAGACCTGCTGCTTACTATCTTTCTGCTGTGCAGAGAGATAGAAAGCAGCACATCCATGTTGACAGGAGAGAGATCTGTGTTGTTTACACACAGATCTCACCCCTCTCAGCTTTGCAGACGATCACCAAGTCCTGGCCGAAAATCACCATCTGGGACCTGGTGATTGACATCCTACAGCAGAGTAAGTAGGGTGGCACGTATGTGAGTGCACGCCCCCTACCCAGAAATGCAAAATCACATATATTTCCATGATTTTACCCAGCGAAGCTGCCCTGTAGCAGTACATCTGCGGGTAAGTGATGAGAAGAGAAGAGTAAACAAAATTACTGCACCTGCAATTTATGTGATGCCAGAATGTGGTGTCAAAAGCTGTCTCAGAGAATCATAATGTTCTGTAAAAACACAGCTGTAAGGCATCCCCAAAGCATTTTATTTGAATGATTTTTGTATTTTCAGTGTTGCTTTTTATATAATATAAATTAATATGATTTAAGAAAAATATATATACATGTTTATGCGTGGAACATTTTCACTGTATAAAGACACACTTTTTCACTTTTACCTGTTATTTATGTGTTATTTATTATATGACATGTACTGTATGTAGATATATGAATTGTTCTCATAATCACAGATTAATTGATTTATTAGGTGTAGTGTGTATATATTTTTTTACATATTTATAGATTAATCAGGCTGAGAGGCAGAATTTTAGTTTAATTTCATTTTTGCACATTTAACATTATTTTAGTGTTGCACATTTTTTATATTTTATTTTTTGTTGCTCTGAATGATTAACAGAGTGTGCTTGCTGACTTTTAGTTTATTTTTGTTTGGGTTGCGTGGTGACATTTTTACAATATTGCTTTTTAAGCTGCCTAAAAAGACACTCTCCCCACTGAACAATTATCTTAAATGTGTTTTTTTTTTTCTTTCATTGGTACATGTCCCCAAGGTCAGTGCCCAGCTCCCCATACCCTTTGTTGAAAATTCCTAGCATAATAGCCTTAAAATTGTCAGAATGTATTTTTAAGGTTCAGCTTCTGTTGATTTTTTTTTTCAGCAGTTCAGTGAACATTATGCAAACTGAACTTAGATAGGTTTGACTCATCGCTACTGTACAATAATTAAAATTATCAATCCACTCATATGTACAGTAGAAGACTGGTTTCTCTTTTACAGGTTACTATTCAGATTACCTTCTATACCATATTCCTTTTTCTTCCCTATCTTCCACTTCATTGAATTTACCATTTTAACCACTTGAGCTCCAGAGGATTTACCCCCCTTAATGACCAGGCTTTTTTTTGCTGTTTGGCGCTGCACTAATTCAAATGATAATTGCGCGGTCATGCAATGCTGTACCCAAACAAAATTTACGTCCTTTTTTTCACACAAATAGAGCTTTCTTTTGGTGGTATTTGATCACCTGTGCGCTTTTTATCTGGGGGGGGGGTGATCAAGGGGTTAAACGGGATTACTGGTGTACGGGCGGGCAAACTGGCGCTATCTGGGAGGGGCGCTAACACTATCGGAAGTCGCCAGCGACACTGATACAGTGATCAGTAAAAATTGGTTCACTGATCAGTGACACTGGTGACAGGGCAGTGAAGGGGTTAACTGGGGGGGGGGGCGATCAAGGGGTTAAACGGGATTACTGGTGTACTGGCGGGCAATCTGGCGCTATCTGGGAGGGGCGCTAACACTATTGGAAGTCGCCAGTGACACTGATACAGTGATCAGTAAAAATTGGTTCACTGATCAGTGACACTGGTGACAGGGCAGTGAAGGGGTTAACTGGGGGGGGGGGGGCGATCAAGCGGTTAAACGGGATTACTGGTGTATTGGCGGGCAGACTGGCGCTATCTGGGAGGGGTGCTAACTATCGGAAGTCGCCAGCGACACTGATACAGTGATCAGTAAAAATCGCTTCACTGATCAGTGACACTGGTGACAGGGCAGTGAAGGGGTTAACTGGGGGGGGGGGATCAAGGGGTTAAACAGGATTACTGGTGTACTGGCGGGCAAACTGGCGCTATCTGGGAGGGGCGCTAACTATCGGAAGTCGCCAGCGACACTGATACAGTGATCAGTAAAAATCGCTTCACTGATCAGTGACACTGGTGACAGGGCAGTGAAGGGGTTAACTGGGAGGGGGGGCGATCAGGGGGTAAATGTGTCCTAGGTGTGTTCTAACTGTCAGTGTAGTGGTTTGTACTCACTTTTACTGTGTCTTCTTCTCTGTCTGGAACGGAATGTGTCCAGGCAGAGAAGAATGACATCATATCCTGCCCTGTGTAAATGTCAACACAGGACAGGATAGGACAGGGACCGATCATGTGATTTCAGCCAGAAATCACTGGCTGAAATCTAATGATTGATCCCTCCTGGATCGAATCGTGTCACCTGCGGGTCGGCGGGAGCACGCGCGTGCGCGCCCCCTACCCGCGAAAGTGTCGGGAGCGCGGAGCCCGTTTTAAAACGTGGTTTTGCGCTCCACTGCCGCCCTGCACATGTATATATACAGTGGCAGGGCGACAAGCGGTTAACAAAGTATTGATTTCTTTGACTGAATTATTTAAACTATTTCAAATATATAGACACTCTAAAAATATGATCTATGGAGAATACATAAGAGTTATTTAAATGTTAGGTCGTGGTTCACGCTACTGTGACCTGAAAGTCGCGCGACTTACAGTGTGACTTTGCCAGGCAACTTGAGTACTTTTTTGAACCGACTTTGAAGCAACTCTGAAGCAACTTTCAGGGAATGCCTGGGTAAACTTCCTGTAATGTTGGATTCAAATCACATCAATATAAATGAGGACCTGACTTGGAGGCAACTTCCAATAAAGTCTATGGGCACAAGTCAGATAGAAGTCTCCTTGAAATAGTACAGGAACCTTTTCTAAAGTCAGAGTGACTTCAGTAGTGCTAATTTATCACTTCCCATCCGGCCCATGTACATAAACGGCCGAACGGGAGCAGTGCACTGGCGTGTGGCCATTTATAAATGGCCTCCCTGCCCCCTGATTGTGCGCACTCCCTTAGAGCGATCCTCCGGACACAGTGGAACACCGATCGTTGTACGGGACCTCTGTGTGAGGTCCCGATCATGTGATCACTGGTTGACCAATCAGTGATCACATAAAAAGTAGTAAGCAAGATGTCACTTCTGACATCATTGCTTACTACATGTGAAATATGTGAATGATCACAGAGGTCACATGGTACAAGGCAATTCACAACAGCCTTGTACCATGTGACAAGCTGTGACCAATCACAGCACACACAGTATTTCTCAATGGCTGCAAGAATGCAGCCAGAGAGAAGGAAAAATAATTACTTTTACAGCCTTTATAGGAGTAAAAGCAACCAGTATATATAAAAAAAAAAAATCTTCATAACCCCCCACATGTAGTACAGTGTCAGTATGGTGACACTGTACTCCTAGGGTGACAGTATGTAAAAACCCATAAATAATAATATAAAAAATTTAAATAAAAATGTAAAATAATGTTTTAAAACATATAATTTTTGGTTATAAACTAATTTGGGTTATTTTTTTGTTTACTAAAAAGATAACAGAATAAATGTTGGCCAAGATTTATGAAGAAAGATTATTTATTTGCAAAATTTTATAAGAAAAACACTTTTTTTCAAAATTTTTGAACATTTTCATTTATATAGCAAAAAAATAAAAATCCCAGTGGTGAATAAATACCACCAAAATAAAGTTTTATCTGTCTCAAAAAAATGCTAACAAATTCATATGGGTACAGTGTTGCATGACTGCGCAATTGTCATTCAAAGTGTGATAGCACTGAAAGCTGAAAATTGGCCTGGACAGGAAGGGGGTGAAATTGGCTTGAAGTGGTTAAGACAGCTCTTATGGACTAACATGGGATATGTCATGCGAATTGGGGTCTCACAAGTTGGATCCCAAATTGTAGCAATATGAACTGAGCCTTAACAAGTAGTTTTGAATGTGTACTTTGTATAATTAATTTATATTCTGTACTACACACACAGGGGCAGACTGACAACTCATGGGGCCCCCGGGCAATAGGAGATCATGGGGCCCCTGTGTCCTTGCCCAAACTCAAAAAAGCCTATGAAAAAGGTACCAGGGGCATCTCGTGGGGCCTCCTACTGACCCCGGGCCCTCGGGCAGTGCACAGGTTTCCAAATGGTCAGTCCGCCCCTGTACACACACCTTGTTTAGGAAAACAACTGTGCAATGCAAATCCCATTCTCTTGTTTTTATACTATCTTGAAAACCTTTATTAAAGATGTAAAGTCCAGAGACTTGTATTCCTGTTTACATTAAAGGCATATTATACCCCAAATCAAAAATGTAATATAGTACAGCTTACAAATCATTAGATGTGCTGGCTGCATTAGTTTTCTTTCTCAAAAAAACATTCAACAACATCACCTTTCAGTGGCTTTCTATGGTCCTTTCCAAACTAGGCTTCTCGGGTCCCTTTCTAAACCCTATAAGCAGCATGTACTCCCTTCCTACAGCCAGAGTAGTGGTGGCAGACCTTTTGTCTGATACTATTAAATTACACAAGAGGACTAGGCAGGGCTTTCACCTCTGCTGTACAATCTAACTATAGAACCAATTTCTAGGTACCTGGCAGACCTGGCCCTTTTACATGGGATCAGAATGGGTAACAAGGACCTGAGCACAGTTCTATATGCAGACATCTTAAAGCAGTATTAAAGCCAAAACCTAAAATGTAATATATATTTCTTTTCTTTTTTTCCCTTCTGTTTTCACCTGGTGATCTGGCCAGTAACATACCTCCTGTATTAAAGTGTCCCCATTCTGATGAAAGAGCATAGGGACACCTTTGAACAGCATTGTCAGTCTAAGGGGAGGTGAGTGTTAGGTGTACTAGCAGATTAAGACACTCAAACAAATTGAATCCAACACCAGCAAAATGTTTTAAGCCATTACAGCAAACGGTTTTCTTTTCTTTTGGAATAAAGGTTTTACATGAATAAATACAAGCTGATTGGTGTAAGCACTCATGTGAGTAGTAAATGGTTTGTCTAAGCCCTCTAACTTCTACATCTTCAGGACAGTGTGTAATGTTGAAAAACACCAGACTTACTGACCAGATCACCAGATAAAAATAAAAGTAAGAAAACCTAAAATGAAAACTAATGCAGCCATCACATCTAAGAATTGGGAAGCTGCAATATAATATGTCTTCTTTTGGGTTTTATAATTCTTTAAGATATTATTAAAATCACATTTCACACGATTGCATGCTGTTACAAAAATTTCCTTTCTACAATTGTATCCACTTATTATTAACCTCCCTAGCGGTATGATTATTTCAGATTTTTGGTGCTGAAAGCGGTACCATTTTTTTGCATGGAAATATGTAGTTTTTTATTGTAGGCCTGTAATTTAGGAATAACTCACTGAAATCTGTCTGAACAGGAGTCTAGTAAACATCCCGGGTATGATAAAACTTGAAACACTAAATCATAAATTATAATTTAATAAATACTCATAAAAAATAATAATATAATAATAATACATTTAATTCAATAATATAATCAAACCAAAAACACTGAAATTTGAAATATAGCGCCAAGTTCGCACATCGCTGAGCAAAGTCGCAGAATCGTTTTCAGTGTCTGATGACAAATTTCCCCACGAATCATTATCACTCAATTCTGCAAGTGGTTCTGATTTACTATCGTTGTTCTCTAGCTGGTCTAAAACCGATTTTGACATAAAAGGACGCTTTTTGGACGCCATGGACTTTTCAGGCAGGGAGGGGCAGGCAGGGCACAGGACAAAGCAGTAGGGACAAAATGTATGTGAAATGTTTTGAAACAGCAATGTTTTGCTATGTAATAATCGTTTAAAAAAAAATGTCATTTTTTAAATTTTTCAAATTTGCCGCCGCTTCCTGCGCCTGTACGTCCCGACGTCACAGGGACCAGAACACGGAAGCCAGATGCCGGCATCGGCCGGAGGAGATGACCGGGAATGCTGCAGGGGACACATCGCGGGAGCGAAGAACAAGGTAAGAGCTGCATTGAATCCCTGTGCAACGCCGCATGGTAAGCCCGAGTGTAGCTCGGGGTTACCGCTTTTGGTACTGAAACTCTACCCCGAGCTACACTCGGGAATACCGCTAGGGAGGTTAATGCATATTCAATTCTGCTGAATCTTGAAGAAATTTTCAACACCTGATATTAAATTAGATTTTTGGGAGAAAGAAAGGAGGTAGCACAGTTTTATTTTTGCAGTTAGCCTGTCAAGCTCTCAATTAAACCAGGCCCTATACAGGGACCACAAAGGATATGAAAATCTTCAAAAACCAAAAATAATGTCAAAAGGGTAGAATATCAATGGACATCAGCAGAAAGTAATTTCTTAATGGTTACAAAATTGTCCAAACCAGTCCAAGGTAGTCCAAAACGTAGACATTATCATTGATATAATGGTGAGGCAGGAACACATCTAGCCAATGAGTATTTAATGCTCCAACGAAAGTGGGAGCCACACAACCATCCCCCAGAAATATAAGGTGGCAGAAATAAAGAGGGGAAATCCTGCCCCCCACATTTCTAGGGGGAAAGCTATACTCTGTTAATATTATGTAAAAGTAGTATTTATAGTAAAGTATTCAGGCTAAGTAGTCAGGTCTGGTATCGTTATCCTTTGCTACATCCCTGAAGCTTATTGTTTACCTCAAATGTTGAAAGAAACTCCCTTAACTTTATTTTTTTTTTCTATACTGAGGAAATGAATATCTTATGCAGTACAAAGTAAATAAATACCAATTATGCCATAAATACATCTATCACTCAAATGTATTATCTATTATAATTACAAAAATGTCAGAATACACATTAGACTTCAAAAAGAAAAAAATTAAAGCCTTTTCATATATCACCCTTAAGCAGTATTCATATATTGAAATGGATTCATTTGTTATGAATTAATCTAAATCACACTTGAATATATTTACATACATGTATACATCTTTGGTTTTAGCTACAATGCAGTAGAAAAATATGAACTGTTGCTGAAGCCCAATTGGGTAATTTGTGCATCCATCTTTATAAACTATATACACCATTAACTAGATGAAAGTGGATATCTGTATTCTAGAACTCAGTATGAATAAAAGAAGAAAATCATTCCAGTGAAATTTAAAAACAATTATGAAGTGTTAGGAACAATTAATAATTAACTTCATAGGGAAATGCTTTATTTGTCAATAAATGCATATTTAAGACCTGTACATATCCAATTTATAGACACACTGGTTCAGATTTACTAAATGCAAACGCCTGTTCACTTTACTAGGGAAGTTGCACTTTGCAAAGACACTTGCTTCAGAGCTTAGGGAATGAGGTGAAGCTCTGTTGAATTCCATCATCCAATAATGACCAAGTAGAAATGCTGGGTTTTTTTCCTTGCACATGATTGAGCATATTTTCACAACATGAGACAACCTCTAAGCTCTATAGCAAATTCTATTGTAAAGTGAATAGCCTATTTGCTTTCAGGAGATTACTAATCACCAATTAATATATTGTACATTTCTATTTCCCTGTTGACAAAAATAATAGGCAAAGGTTTTAAATGTGAAATTGTGAGATGAATTAACCACTGGCAAAATTTTTTCTTGGAGATGTTTAGCAGTATGAACATTCTACTGGAATTCGTGAACTTTCTACCAGTTCTATGTCTTAGTTATCTTTACTCTACACATCTTTGTTTCTCTTTCTGGTAGGTTTTCAAATAAGGAAATAAGTAAACATCTGACAGAGACATGACAACCCCAATTAAATTTTGCATTTTTGTGTATTGAATCAATTGAGGAACCTCTGTAAGTTTTTTTTTCTTCTTTTTACTCTGTGTCTTTTTTTACCTTCACTTTCTGTCTAATGTCCTGGTAAGAAGTGAGGGAAATCTCAAATGAGAACACAGCAATAAAAAGGGTAATACCAATTCCATCATGCCTCACATTACTAATACACTATTTTAATTTAATAGCCATTGGGGTTGATTTACCAAAACTAGAAAGTGCAAAGTTCGGTCCATCTCTGCATAGAAACCAATCAGCTTCCAGTTTTTTTTTGGTCAAAGCGTGATTGAACAAGCTGAAGTTAGAAGCTGTTTGGCTAACATGTACAGATGCGCCAGATTTTGCAGTCTCCATTTTTAGTAAATCAACCCCATTGCATCTCTGTGTGGAGTACTGTATTTCTCCTCACTTTTTGTACTTGTGACAATATTGTCACTAGAATGGAAAATGAATGAAATTCTCTTGACTAGGGCCACAGACAGCAATAAAAATATATAGGCATTCTAGCCATCACAAATCCAAACTACAAAAGTTTTGAGGTAGCAACATACAAGGTCACGGAAGACTTTAAGAGACATTCCAGGGAAGGTATGTAAAAATTTTAACTGAAATATCCTTCTGATGAACACTTGCAAAATAGGGGAATCAACCACCTAGTGACAATGATGAACTGTAATTGGAGTTTTGATTTAAAAATTAGCCTCACCATGAGGCCCTGCTAGGAGGCATGAGCTATCGGAGAATTCCTGTTAGCCAGCTGGCTAGGAAATATGCACATACACTTAGCTTTACTCATGGATCTGCAGATAGAATCATGGCTAGGCATACACCTGTGCAGAGAGATTAGCATGTTCATTTACACACTTCACAGTGTGCACACAGTTATGTTTCCATATACAATATCTAATTATCTTAAGTCTGCTAATTAAGGGGAGGGGTTCATTGGTCACAGTTGATACAAGTACTATATAACTTGCTGTAGAGCTCACTCTTGAGCTTGCTCATTCTTGAGCTTGCCTGTATTTTGCTTGCTGGACCTTTGACCAAGTGGACATTTGATAAGGGGAGCTTAAAAAAATGGAGTTGAAAACAGGAGATTATAACAGGAGTCTACTAACCTGTAAGTGACAACTGATATTTCCTGTCAATATTGTAACTGGGGTAATAAGTGCTAGCAAGGTGGAAGGTTTTGTGCAGTGCACAGTGTGCCACATGTATGCAACAATGGAGCAACAGCTCCAGGATGGATACCACTGCAACAGATTTGAGCGGGTTTCCCTTCTGGAGACTCGCGTTAGAAATCTGGAGGAGCAAGTTGCACACTGGGCAGAACCGAGAACCTTGAAAGTAGTCTTCTGCTCTCTGAGCAGGTAGCTAATGGGATTGATGTGGAGGGCGGAGGGGCTAATCAGGATTATTAGGTAGGAAGATGGGATACTGTAATGAGAGGGAGTGGTAGGGGCTCACAGAAAAGGAAGGCCGGCCCTGGGTTTGTGCACCCAAACAGATTTTCCAAATTGGGTGAAGATGTGGAGGTGGCAAGCTCAGGGGTGGCATCCCTGGATGTCAATGCTATCCCTAACAGCCAGGAGGGCAGACCATCTGTGAGGGGTGGTGAGGGTAGTTCAGGAAGGCCTAGACAGCTGGTGGTAGGGGATTCTATAATCAGAAGGACTGATAGAATAATTTGTCGCCAGGATCGCCTCAACCAAATGGTTTGCTGTCTCCCTGGTGCCAGGGTTAGGCATGTGGTGGACCGGATTGTTAAATTACTGGGAGAGGCTGGGCATGACCCAACTGTTATGGTCCATGTTGGAACCAATGACAGAATACATGGAAGGTGAAGGCCCCTTAAGAATCAATTTAAAGAACTAGGCTGCAAGTTGAAGGGAAGGACCTCCAAGGTGATATTCTCTGAAATATTACCTGTGCCATGCACAACTCAGGAAAGACAGGGGGAGATTAGATAACTCAATGCATGGCTAAAGACCTGGTGTAAGAGGGAAGGAGTTGGGTTTCTAGAGCACTGGGCTGACTTTTCATTGGGGTGCAACCTATATGCTAGAGAAGGTTTTCAACTGAATGGAAGGGGGTCTGCTGTGCAGGGGGAAAGTTTTATGGGAAGGCTGGAGGAGTGTTTAAACTAGGATTGAGGGGGAAGGGTGAATTAGATTATAATGGGGTAGATAGATCAGACAGGGGTCAGTAGTACTAATTGGTGGGTGGAATGGGGAAAGATGGGGGGGCTATGGCAGATAATAAGAAGGTTCCCATGTTACAAACAACCAGTGGAATTGGTACCATTTGTATGAATATAAAAAATATGCAAACATATGTGTGCACAAAGTATCAATGACGTAAAGTGTTTGTTCACCAATGCCAGAAGTCTGCCAAGCAAAATAGGTGAGTTGGAAGCTTAGGTGCATGAACAGAACTATAGGTTAATTGACATTGCTGAATCTTGGCTTCATTCTTCACATGACTGGGACATTAATATTCTTTGCTATGTTCTCTTTCAGAGAGACAGGGTAAATAGGAAAGGTGGTGGTGTCTATCTCTATGTGAAAAGTGATCTCAGAGCGAGTGTGAAAGAGGACCTAGTTGATGGAGAGTGTGATGAGGCTGAAGCATTATGGGTGGAACTGCACATGGGGATGCGTACTACAAAGGTAACTGGAGTTTGTTATAGGCCTCCCAGTGTTAATGAGCAGGTGAAGACTGAGCTCCTTGCACAGATTGAAAGGGTTGCAAGGGCTGGGACAGTGATAATAATGGGGGATTTTAACTACCCAGAAATTGACTGGAGTAATGGTACTGCAGGAACAGTTAAAGGGTAAAAATGTTTAAACCTACTACAGGACAATTTTATGGTACAGTTCATAGAGGCCCCTACTAGGAATGATGCTCTGCTGGACCTGGTAATCTCAAACCATGCAGAGCTTATTATGAATGCCTATATAAAATAACATTTGGGTAGCAGTGACCATAACATTTATTTCATTTATTAGCTGTAAACAGCAAGCACATACGGGAAAAATAAAAATGCTCAATTTCCAGAGCGCTAATTTTCCAAGGCTGAGAGCTGCTCTCTAAGACTTAGACTGGGAGGGAATATTGGCATCAATGAACACAACACAGAAATGGGAGTTCATCAAAAAGACTGTATGTGTCAGGAATCTAGGAATGACCAGAAAGGTGTGGACTGACACAGGGAAACGCAGGTCTCAGGTACAGTATAATACAGTTTATTATTAGCCACCCAGATATATATACATATATATAAACGCACAGTGAGCAAACCAACCTTCCACTGATCTTAGGAGGTGCAGGAATACAGGCGTAGTCAGGGCTGGAGAGGTGGAACGGTCAGGCCGGCCGTAGGGTTCTGTAATGACCGTTTGGTAGTACCTCTAGCGGTCCTCAGGACAGGATTCCCCAGGGCGCGGAGTCTAAGTCCCAGTCTGCTTATTCACCAGGGCCCCTGATGGTGTGGATGGACTTGGAGCAGACAGGAACCAGGTTGCGGCCCCTGAGTAGACCTGCTAGTGGTAGAGGGATCCGCCAGAGGTATGTGCAGGTAGAAAGCCTGATGTGAAGAGGCAGAAGGTGTGAGCAGGGACAGCTGGATCCGTGCAGGATGGATGGATGGCAGAGTAGTAGCGTGGTCAGACGGGCCAGGTCAGCAATGTGCAGGCAGCAAGGTACCAAAGGAGCAGGCAGAGAATGGTCAGGGTCACAAGCCGGGTTCAGTAACTCA
Source organism: Staurois parvus (assembly GCF_062004578.1). Lineage (NCBI taxonomy): Eukaryota > Metazoa > Chordata > Amphibia > Anura > Ranidae > Staurois > Staurois parvus. The sequence continues at coordinate 1,421,353 of NW_028318385.1, forward strand.
CGGGCAGCGTGGTACAGGGGATCAGGCAGAAGGATGGTCAGGCAAGCCAGGGGTTCAACAGGAGACAGTCAGCAGAGGTCAGGATCAAGCAGGGTCAGCAGCGAAGCAGGAACACAAGATACCAGGTACAGAGGCTCATGGGAAAACATACACCAAGGCCCAGACCACAGGCCTGGTCATGCCTTAAATACACCTTCTGCAATCAGCCCCAGGTTTGGCTGATTGCAGGAGAGAGCTTCTGGCTGCTGAGAGCACCCGCTGGTCAGCTCTGGTACTGCAGCCCACACAGCAGGTGAGTCCCACCACCAGTGCTGAGTCCATTCCTGACAGTATGTGAACACACTGCAAATGAGGTTTAATGTTGATAAATCTAAGGTTATGCACTTGGGGGCTAAGAATATGCATGCATCATACATACTAGGGGGAATACAACTGGGGGAATCAATGGTGGAGAAAGATCTGGGAGTTCTGGTAGATCACAAGCTTAATAATGGCATGCAATGCCAAGCTGTGGTTTCGAAAGCGAGCAAAATCCTCTCTTGTGTTAAAAGAGGTATAGACTCCAGAGAGAGAGATATCATATTACTCCTGTACAAATCATTAGTAAGACCTCATCTGGAATATGCAGTTCAATTTTGGGCACTAATTCACAAAAAGAACATTGGAGAAATGAGAAAGTACAGAGAAGGGCAACCAAATTGATAAGAGGCATGAAGGAGAACAGCTATGAGGAAATATTAGAGGAACTGAATTTATTCTCCCTTGAAAAGAGGAGATTAAAGGGGCATATGATCAACATGTATAAATACATCAGTGGTTCATATAGTGAACTTGGTGTAGAGTTATTTACCTTGAAGTCATCACAGAGGACAAGGGTGCACTTTTTACGTCTGGAGGAAAAGAAACTGAATCTCCAAACACGGAAAGGTTTCTTCACAGTAAGAGCTGTGAAAATGTGGAATAGACTCCCTCAAGAGTTGGTTCTGGCCAGCTCAGTGGATTGCTTTAAAAAAGGCCTGGACTCTTTCTTGGATACACAGAATATAATTGGATACTAACATTTATAGGTAAAGTTGATCCAGGGATTGCCTCTCGGGGGATCAGGAAGGAATTTTTTCTACCGCAGGAGCAAAATGGATAATGCTTTGCTGGGTCTTATTGCCTTCCTCTGGATCAACTATGGGTGTAGGATTATAACTTTTTTTTTTAATGGTTGAACTGGATGGACTTTTGTCTTTTTTTCAGCAAGACTAACTATGTAACTATGTAAGTATCGGCACCAGGAGGTCTATTTAAGGGATAAATCACTGTCAGTGCTGACTGGTCTTCAGCTTCTTCTCTGTGTTCTGACCTGTGTTTTGCATTGCTATCCTATGAATGGCCAGGCATTCCCCTGACCTGATTTTGGATCCTGGTCTGTACTGCTGCCCACTAATTTCTGACCTCAGCTTTATTCATGACTCTGATTTAGCTTGTGATTCTGTAGTGCGCTGCACCTGGCCTCCTCTTTGACCCTGCTACTGTCTCTGATTTTGCTGCATGCAGTCACCAAGTTCTTGACCTCCCTAGAATGAGCTACAGTCATCTGTGGTATTCTTGTCACTGCCTGTTGGGATCACTTGTGGACTCCACTGACCTAAACTTGCAGCCCAATCAGAGTTCCCCTTTCACTTCTGCTCTCCTTTGTGGTTCTGCCGATCCCTCGACTGACACTTCTGGCCATATGCTCTGCTGGATCTTCTGAGTTGGCATCTCCAGTCTCAGATTCAGCAATCAAAATCTTGTGGAACTGTGGTTCCTTTTGTCCCTTGGTACTTTCTGTTCCATATCAATGGGTTCTTGGGCCAGATATAAAGAGCCTCCCTCATCATTTTAGTCTTCTATAAAGTACAAGACATTAGCTTTTAAAACATTTACCAACAATCTCCTTATTCTGAAATTTGGATGTATCCAAATTTCCAAAAAGAACAATAATGCATTTCAACGAAATATCATTTAAGCATTAAACAATTTGAAAAAAGTTCTGAATTAAAGATTAACAAAATTCATTTATTTAATTCAGATGTTAGAAGCATCTGAAAGAAATGAATAAGTAACATGAATTCAATAATAGCTGGTTGCTAAGGAGCAGGGCAATGTTGATGGGGACAAGGGCCTCTTCCCCACAACCCTGGGAAGTGGTTGTGGAGGTCTGCAAGCAGGGGGTTTATCAGAATATGGAATCCCCCTTTAACAAGGGGCCCTCAGATATTAACCCCCCCCCCATGTGAATGAATGTGGGGTACACTGTACCCCTAGTCATTCACCAAAATAAAATAAACAAAGAAACAGAGACCAATTTTGACAAGTCATTTATTAAAAAAAAAAAAACATGTTCAATGTAAATCCAGCGTCAATCATGATGAATGCTGTCACCTACCTGAAAAAATAATTTTAAAAAAGGTCCTCACTCGTTGATTGCCCCCCCAGGTCTGACATCTATGGTTTACACCGATGGTAAATAAACAAAGGGGCATGGTCACTGGTGACAGCGCATGGCTCAGCACCTTTGTTTACTTAGCATCACTAGGCACCTGCCTACTGACAGCTCCTAGTACCCAGTGCTGACAATAAATAAACAAAGAGGTGGGGATATATATGTAGAACATATATGACACACTTCCTTGCAAAAGTATTCTTCAAAATACAAGGACCTATTGTACAGTAAAAAAAAGATGGTTTTCGGCCATGTGTCCTCCAAACAATAAAATGTATGTCTTTTGCATGCTGGACTGTGATCTTTTAAGATTTATAGTAATTATTTGCACTAATTATAGTATCTTCAATCTGTTTATTAACAATTATGAGTGAGGACAAGGTCTATTATGGAAATTTGGGTTTAATTGCATTTACCACGGTTATCACTCATTGATTCAATAAAGCATTACTGGATTGTGACCATACAACACTTGAATTTTAGGGAGATATTTACAACATTTGTAAGCTCCTTGAGGGCAGGGACTGATGAGAATGTATATTACATATGTAAAGTACTGTGTAAATTGATGGGGCTATAGAAGTACCTAAAATAAATAAGTAAATAAACAAATAAATACATATGTTCTTTGGTAATTTGTTTGTCATGTTTTCAACATGAATATATTTAGGTGATCCATGCAGTAGACTAAGGAATGGACACTCATTGTGACACACTTCAATCTGTGTCTATTCTAAGTTTACATTTATCTTTCAGGAAGATTTTCTCCTTATGCAGTTTTATATCCAATGAACAGTATGTACCATAGCAACTCCTGTTGGAAGGTCCCCCTTTACAGATGTGGCTGTTGGGGGTCCATGCCAGGAAATGTTCTGCCCCCTCATTCCTCTCCATTTTGCTGTTTTTGCATGTGGGGAATTTTTTACCATAATGATAGCAGCCCCTCTGGACTGTTCTGCTGAACGTGTGCATAATGGGTCCTCTCCTGGTTCCAGCTTAGCTTAGCAGCACCTGCTTGGGCAAATCAAACTCACACGCATGGAGTTTGAAGGGATGTGAGTGACCTCTGGGGTTCACGTTATTGTAAATTTCAGCTCATCCTGCAAATGGCTGGACAGAGAGGAATGAGGGACCAGTGTTCTTTTAGAGAGAACTCCCAACAACAGCTGCATCTATAATGGGTGGTTTTTAACAATTTTTAATGGAGGAGCTTTAGTATGTGATATTCATTGTATATAGACTTGCATCTGGGGGGATTTCTGAAAATCTTCTGAAAAGTTGAATGTCTACTTTAACTGAAAATAAACTTTTAATTAATTTATATTATTGATACCATTTCACACAGTAAGGATGTCACCTGATATACATGTAAAAAGTATGGTAGAGCTTTATGTGACACAAAATGGGAGATTTGTATAATGAATTGCTATATTACTTAGATGGGGGCAATATCCTTAAGTTTATGTTTCTATGGGAGATGTATTTTAGAAAAAAAATCCTTACATTTTAATAAATACATTTATTTAATTTGATAAATTATAATATAGCAATAATTATTATTTCTAGATACCTGTTTAAATTGAGTCTTATAATTATTTGTAGGGTGGCAAAAGAATTGTTGCAGCCATAACAACATGCTATGAAAGTGGTGCACAAAAGAACTACCTGAATCTGTTTCATGTGTGAGAACCAATAACAGAACTGTTGCAAGGTTTTAATGAATTAGGCCAGGGCTTTTGAATGAGACCATACCACCAGAATAGTGTCAGAAATTCTTTATTGAATCAAGAGCTGTGTTTTTTAGGCATTCTTTATTTTAGAAAAAGGCAGAAAACATCAGGAGACAATGCATTGGGTTAATTTAATAAAGGCAATAGAGTATTCACTTTGAAGGTGAGTTTCACTTTGCTAGGGAATTTTTCTCAGAGCTTAGTAAATGTGGTAAAAAATTACCCAATCATATGCAAGGAAAACAGCAAAACAACATTTTTACTTGAACTTGATTGATGATGCAGTCACCAGAGCTTCACCTCATACCATGCAAAGTGCAACCTCCCTTAGAAAGTGAACAGTCTATTTTACTTTAGCAAATCAACCCCATATATTACTTATAGTAGAAACCTGGTAGAAACAAACAAATTCCAACAACAGATTGTCTGTGGTTTTTCTTCATTCAGCTCTTCATTGTTAACAGGAAGTATATTTTGGTCCTATTAAAAAGTAACTGAAAAAATGAGAAGCTGCAATAAACAGAAGATGGGATAGCAAAATGTAAATATGAATTTACCTGTATCCAGTAGAGATGAACAAGTCTTCCTAGATTCTATTTGTGAATCCTGTTAAAATTTTAAGTTTGCAAACTTTGCGTCAAACTTCCTTGCAGTCTATGGGGCAACTCTTGTTTCCAGTTCTGGGCATTTGTAGGGCTAATAAGTAAGCTTTTGTCAATTACCAGGCACTGGAAGCCATGTACTGATAAAATTTAAATAAAAAGGAAAATACATTATCTCTTCCTACATGAAATTGCAAACTCCCCATAACAATTCCAACACACACAATATTGCTGTTGTGAGCTCACCCTTTTATAGAAAGGGTCCTGGGTTATCTATCTGTTACATGTTTGGCTTCTGGGACTCAGATGACTAGAGCACAAATGGCTATGCATTGCTTTACACTTTGCTCCTTATTTCTATAAGCAAAACTGCAGACTTTCAAAATTCACAATTTGTGAACTTTGCAAATTCACAGGTAAGTCAGGCAAAGTATTTGAATTGTTTTATGCTACCTGAATTGTTAGTTGTAAAGTGCAGTTCAAAAGAGGAAGGAGAGACATAACCAGGCTCGGACTGGCCTGCTGGAGAGCCAGAGAATTCTTCAATGGGTTCCGCTGATATGCTTGCTATGTCATACAGTATCAATACAGCACATTGGGGCTGTCAATTAAAAATTTTTTTTCCACAAAAAGTTTTATTGAGAAAAAGGTAATGAAACGTACATCTTACAGGACCAAAATTTGTACAGCAAAATATAAAATCATGGTAAGATAACAGAAACATATGTCAATTAGAATTTTGCCAACTTTCCTGCCCCGGATATTGTGCACCACACCCCAGAGCTCCAGGTGTCACACAAGTGCAAAATGACATCACTTGGCAGGTGAAGGTGCTAGTGAACCAGCCCTCCTCCTTGTCAGTAAGGTAAGTGAACTGAGCAAAGATAGGTTTACTGGAAGTTTCCTGAATCCAGTGGAAATCCAAGAACCCTAAACACAGAGAAAAACTTCATTGAAGTGTATAACAGCTGGAGCTTTAAAAACATGGATTAGACATTTTACTGGTATAGTGAAAGATGGAAGTTGCCAAGGTAAGATTTTGAAGTTCATGGATTCATTTTTAAACCTAACTACAATGAAAAAAACATTTGTCAGAAACACAAGCAGTATCCTACCAGATATAATTTTTGCTAAAACATCAAAATAAACATTTACCTAAAAAAAAGCTCCTACGGAAAAAAATGGAATGACAATGAATGAACCTTTTTCCAACCCTTCAACAATTTAACTCTCAGGTTTTCTGTGTAGTCATTGATTAGGTGACAACCAATGTGGAAAAAAATCTTTAAAAGGTAATCTTTGATCCATGATTTGTCATATTTAGTCCCCAAGCAGTGTAGCCACATAAAAAAGTGATGTTCCAGCAGAAGATTTGAAAACTGTAGTGTAGTTGGTTGATGCTGCTATTTTTCAACTTAGTTTCAAAGAAAATTATCTAAAACAAAAACATGCACTCCTTCAAATATCAACAATGATTCTGTTGAGAATGAAACCCCATTTTTGTGAAATGTATATTATGTGATACCCATCTTACTTTATGCTATGGAATTTTGCATGGTAATGATCATAACCATTTTGGCTGAGTATAAATAAATTCTTATTTTTGCCTGCACTCAAGTGGCTTGTGAAAGAGTATTTTTCCAAGCTGAAAATTGTAAAAAAAAACTGACTAAGATACTCAAGTGGACAGCAGCTTGTGAAATGCCTATTTTACTGGACATTCAGCAGAGGTTTTATTCGTGATATCCCTGATCAAATTAGTCATTTTTCTTCTGTTCCCAAAAGTTTCAAAAACTACAATCTACACTCTCCTGTAAATATACATTATTGTGAGACAATATATTTTGGTGTATGATTCTCTAAGCTGCAAACTAGAGACAAGCTAACTGTTTTGAACCAGTCCAATTTTCCTTAAAACCTTTATTTTTGTTGTTTATGACTTTTACTACCCAATACTGTTGTAATAAACGTTCTTTAAAAATAAAGTGATATTACCTCCAGTTGCTCTAGTGAAACCCTATGTTGTATGTAATTGGCAGGTAGACATTGTCTTGCTAGGTTAAATGGCTCTCAGTGGCAAAAACAGTTGTAACAGAGTTGTTCTGAATTGTATTATGTTGATTCACTCTCAAGCTGCTGGAATACAACCCTGTGTTGTATCATGGGATTAGCAATTGGACCCAACATTGTCAAATAGTGGTTAGGAGAGAGTACTCATTTATGAGCAAGCTTCGGGTTGTGACTTGTGCTTTTGACAGTTCTTCCTTAGCTGAATGGAAGGGAGTTATGGACAATAACTGTATCTGGGGAGCTGTCAAGATGGGTCACTTAAACAGGATTATATCTACCTTTGGTATGTGCCTGCCATCTAATGATAAGGGAAATAAAAACTCAATTGCATGTTTCATTCTTGAGATATCTTGAAGATAGAGTGGATATTGATGTTGAATACTTGTAATAAAATGAATGCCTTTCGTAATACTGTTTCAAATTTAACTGAATACAATTGCACCGGGGGGGCCAGTTTATTCATAATTAAAGCAATATACTCTGTAGCTAATACAGTGCATTCATTCAGAATCATACTACAGTGGTATATATTATTATAAAACAGGATTTATATAGCGTCAACATTTTGTGCAGAATTTTACAATATAATGGTAGACAGTATGATTCCACTACAATTCAATACAGAAAGAATAGGAGGGACCTGCTCATGGAGCTCACAATCTAAAGGGAGGGGGAGGTAGTGCAAAATGATCTAACAGAGGTGGCCAAAGTACAGTTCTTAGGTGGAGGTGGGATAGGCTTTCCTGAAAAAAAAAAAATTTTTAAGGATTGCCTAAAAGCAGGCAGGGTAGGGACTAACCTGGCATACTGGGGTAGGGAGTTCCAGAAGATGGGAGACATTCTAAAGATGTTCTGAAGGTGAGCATGGGAGGAGGTAACAAGGTAGCTAGAAAGCAAGATGTCTTGCGAGGAGCAGAGTGAATTATTTGGGCAATATCTTGATATGAAATTGGTGATGTAGCTAGGGGCAAGGTTGTTGATGGTTTTGTATGTTTTGGTTAGTATTTTGAATTTTATACTTTGGGCTATTGAATGCCAGTGAAGGGATAGGCAGAGAGAATCAGCAGTCACAAATTAGTTAGTAAGATGTATAAGTCTATCAGCAGCATTTATTATAGACTGAAGGGGGGGTAGCCTGTGTAAAGCCAATGAAAAGGAATTTTCAGTAGTCAAGGTGGGAGACAACCAGGGAGCAAATAAGTTGTTTTTGTGTTTAGTTAAGAAGGGGCAAATTCTGGAAATGTTGTGGATATAAAGGTGGCAAGATTTATCAAGTGATAGGATGTGGAGCACCCTATCCTGTGTGGAATTTTGCTGTTGATCTCATGAGGAGGATATCGGTCTCAGTTTTGACAGACTGAGTTTGAGGAAATGATGTGACATCCATACTGATATCTTGCTCAGTAAATTTATGATACGTGAGGAGATAGAGGGGGTGAACCGGGGAGGAGAGAGATAGATCTGGGTGTCGATAAAGGTGGTATTAAAAGCCATGGGAGGCTATCAACTGGCCCAGAGTAGAGAGAGAATAGGAAGGGCCCAAGGACAGATCCTTGGGGTATCCCAACAGAAAGAGGAAGAGAAGTAGAAGAGATAGAGTTGTAGTTGACACTGAAGGTGCCCTGAGATGAGAGGTAGGAGAAGCAGTAAAGAGCAGAGTCGCGGAGGCCAAGGCACTGGAGTTTATACACTGCATATTACAAAATTAAATATAGGTGGCTGTCCTGGTAAGTACTGGAATGGGTAAACAACATCTATGCCCCTAAGAGAGAGACTGCATAGAGTTAAGCTGTTTGTCTTTAACCTTTGGGATGTACAACTTACCTTTTCAATCAATTGAAGTTATATTTTTCTTCTTTTAAGTTTTCATTTTGTGTTTTTAGTCTTTGTACAAATATATATCTAATATATGTAATGGTCTGCCTCCCAGTTTATGGTTTAATATTCAGTGGGGGATACTAGATGGAAGTTAGCTTGGGGAGTAGGGTTGTAGTTTGTAAATCTTCCTTCCCACTTGATGAGATGATACATTTGACATTCTGGGGTTCGCAACCCTGCAATGAAGCCGTTTTTTATACTTATGACTTGTATGCTAAAATCCTTTATATTTTTGCATCTCTTGGTCCGAAAGACAATAGGAGAGTGAACTTACATGGAGACCCCTATATTTATGTAGATTCTTACATGATATATCTATACTTTCTTTTTTCTTTAACCTCCTTGGCGGTATTCCCGAGTGTAGCTCGGGGTAACATTTCAGTACCACAAACGGTAACCCCGAGCTACACTCGGGAATACCATGCGGCACTGCTCCGGCATTTTTTTTTACTTACCTTACCCTGCGCTCCAACGATGTGTCCCCTGCAGTGTCCCCGGCCATCTCCTCCGGCCGATGCCGGCATCCGGCTTCTGTGTCCTGTCCCTGTGACGTCGGGACGTACGGGCGCCGCTGGCGGCGGGAAATTTAAAAATTTTAAAAAATTTCTTTTTTTTTTTTTACATTTTACATAGTAAAACATTGCTGTCTCAACCAATTTCACATACATCTTGTCCCTAATGCTTTGTCCTGTGCCCTGCCTGCATTTTGTTTGTTCTTTCTGCCTGGAAACTGAGAAATGTCCATGGCATCCAAAAAGTGTCCCTTTTAGGTCAAAAGCGGTTTAGATCAGCTAGGAGAACAGCGATAGTAAATCAGAACCACTTGCAGAATTGAGTGATAATGATTTGTGGGGAAATTCGTCATCAGACACTGAAAACGATTTTGCGACTTTGCTCAGCAATGTGCTAACTTGGCGCTCTATTTCACATTTCAGTGTTTTTGGTTTGATTATATTATTGAATTAAATGTATTATTATTATATTATTATTTTTTATGATTATTTATTAAATTATAATTTATGATTACGTGTTTCAAATTTTATCATCCCCGGGATGTTTACTAGACTCTTGTTCAGACAGATTTCAGTGAGTTATTCCTAAGAATTACAGCCCTATAATAAAAAACTACATATTTCCATGCAAAAAAATGGTACCGCTTTCAGCACCAAAAATCGGAAAGAATCATACCGCCAAGGAGGTTAAAGGACATATACCATCTGTCTCCTTTTAAACCAATACATCTTCTAAGGTGTGTTAGGTCTCCTTACCATGTGCTTGTTGCAGTTTTGCTGCTCTGGCCCAGACTGTTTACTAATGCTATAATTTTGATATATGTACTGTATAATCAAGTATATAAACTTACCTGTTTATGGATGTGGAAATTGATTTAGAATTTTATTGATTTTGTATTTTGCTTATAATTCATAGAACTCTCTATTTGTTCTCTCTGAAGAAGCGGGCATTGTCCCTGCTAAACGTGCTGGAGAAATCTGCTTGATATGCTTCCTTGCAAACTACCAACTACATTTACTGCAGTTTCTTGTGTGATACTTATGCTGTTGAAATGCTATGTTTTTAATACATTTTAAAAGTTTTGTACAATAAACATGTATTTTTTTTATATATGCTGTGGTACCTTTCAGGTCCTAGTAGTTTGAGATGGTAAGGTTTTATCTGGGTTTCTTCAGTGCACATCAGACTGTTATCCTTGAACAGGGTCTAGCATGGATTGCAATGGGTCCCCCCAAAAAACCTGCATGTGGCCCCAAAAATGTAATCCAGACCCTTTGGATCTGATATGGGATTTAAGGGAGTACTTCACAGAAGCAAAACAAGAAAAGAGAATGGGGTCAACTCTTCATACCCTTATTTGAGCATGCAGCCAGAAAGCAGGTAACCCCCCTTCTGAGCCATAATACATGCACTGAACATAGGGTATATTCTGTGTCCCCTGGCACAGCACCTTGTCCCTTTGTTGCTGAGGGCAAGGGTTTGTTCGACACATTCCTGGTCTACTGGATGTGGGAATCTGTGGGAAGGGTCTTATAGGGGCCTGGAACCTCTTTTTCAAGTAAGGGGGGCCTCAGATATTCTCTCTAAATATGAATGACTAAGGGGTACAATAGTACCCTGGTTACTTATACACAAACAAATTACAATGTAAATAAACAAAGCAAACATTTGGCAAAGTCTTTCCCTAAAAAATATAAACATGTTGCACATTGTTAATCCATTGCAAATGACATCATAATGTGAATTCACATCAATCACAATGAAACAAACAAAATGCAATGACTGCTGACACAATGCACTCCCAATGGACTGTCACATCAGATAAGATTCCCTGGCCCTGCAGCTGAATGTAACCAAATGGTCAAGGAATTCAGCTTTACACCATGCTGTGAGTCACCCCAACATCCATATCGGACATTTGAACATGCCTTGTTTGGCAAGGCAAAGGGGGCAGCAAGTTCCTTCCCCACCTTCTAGGACTAGTGAATCTGGGGGTCTATTAATATTGCCACTAAACAAATAACTTTTCTCTTGAAAAGAAGCTATTAATGGGCTATATGATCACAATGCATAGGTGATCCGTATAGTGAATGTAGTGTAGAGTTATTTACTTTTGATGAACACAACACAGAAATGGGAGTTCTTCAAAAAGACTGTATGTGAACACACTGGAAAATATATTACCATGGGCAACAAGTTTAAAAGGCTAAAAATCAAACCTATGTGGCTTACGGCCAAAGTTAAAAAAGCTATAAATAATAAGAAAAGAGCTTTTATTAAATATACAAATGAAGGAATGCTATCATCATTTAAACATTACAAAGATTATAACACAATATGTAAAAAGGAAATAAAGGCCGGAAAAATGTAAAACAAACAACAGATTGCAAAAGATGGCAAGACAAACCCCCAAAAATTCTTTAAATATATTAACAGTAAAAAGGTCAGGTCTGAGCATGTAGGCCCTTTACAACATAATCTAGAGAGGGTGACTGGGGACAAAGAGAAGGCAAATTTATTAAATACCTTCTTCAGCTCTGTGTATACAAAGGAGCATGGGGGAGCTCTTGTCCATAATGGGCATGGTATTGACACAGCCTCAGATGATCCACATTGGCTCACAACTGATATGATCTAGAAAAATTTAGACAGAATAAAGATGAATAAAGCAACTGGACCAGATAGCATATACCCACGGGTCCTTAAAGAATTCAGCTCTGTCATTTCAAAGCCATTGTTTCTAATTTTTAGGGACTCTTTAATGACTGGCATAGTCGCTTTACCAAGTAATTATAGACCTGTTAGTTTAACATCTATTGTTGGGAAGATTCTGGAGAGTTTAATAAAATACCACATAGATGAGTTCTTGCTGGAAAACAATATTTTAAGCAATAGACAGCATGGATTCATGAAAGACAGAAGTTGTTAAACAAATCTGATTTCTTTTTATGAGGAGATGAGCAAAACCTTGGACAGAGGGGTGGCTGTGGATGTGGTATACTTGGATTTTGCAAAACTGGCTGAAAGACCAAATTCAGAGAGTAGTGGTTAATAATTCATACTCTGAATGGTCTAGGGTTGTCAGTGGTGTACCCCAAGGTTCAATGTTGGGACTCTTACTTTTTAATATATGTGTAAATGATATAGGGTGTGGGATTAAAATACTTTCTCAGTCTTTGCAGATGACACCAAGCTTTGTAGTGGAATAATGTCCTTAGAGGATGTCTCCAACTTACAATCCGACCTCAATGCACTGTTTAATTGGGCAACTATGTAGCAAATGAGGTTTAATGTTGATAAATATAAGGCTTTACACTTGGGGACTAAGAATATGCAAGCATCATACATACTAGGGGGAGTACAACTGGGGGAATCAATGGTTGAGAATGATCTGGGAGTTCTGGTAGATCACAAGTTTAATAATGGCATGCAATGCCAAGCTGCGGTTTCTAAAGTGAGCAAAATCCTCTCTTGTATTAAAAGAAGTATATAGTCCAGAGAGAGAGATATCATTCTACCCCTGTACAAATCATTAGTAATACCTCATCTGGAATATGCAGTTCAGTTTTGGGCACCAATTCACAAAAAGAACATTGGGGAACCGGATAAAGTACAGAGAAGGGCAACCAAATTGATAAGAGGCATGGAGGAGCTCAGCTATGAGGAAAGAATGTATTCTCTCTTGAGAAAACGAAATTAGGGGGGATATGATCAACATGTATAAATACATCAGTGGTTCATATAGTGAACTCAGTGTAGAGTTATTCACCCTTAGGTCAGCATAGAGGACAAGGGGGGCACTCTTTATGTCTGGAGGAAAAAAGTTTTAATCTTCAAATAGGGAAAGGTTTCTTTACAGCAAGAGCTGTGAAAATGTGGAATAGACTCCCTCAAGATTTGGTTGTGGCCAGCTCAGTAGATTGCTTTAAAAAAAGGCCTGGATTCTTTCTTGGATACACATAATATAACTGGATACTAACATTTATAGGTAGAGTTGATCCAGGGAATATCCGTTTGCCTCTAAGAGGATCAGGAAGGAATTTTTTCCCCATGCAGGAGCAAATTGGATCATGCTTTGCTGAGTTTTTTTTTACTTCCTGTGGATCAACTGTGGGTATAGGATTATAAGTTTTATTTTGGTTGAACTGGATGGAATTTTGTCTTTTTTCAGCTAGACTAGCTATGTAACTATGTAACTTTCAGATCATTACAAAAGATGAGGATTTAATTTTTTAAATCTGGAGGAAAAGAGATTTAACCTCCACGTATGGAAAGGCTCCTTCAGAGTAAGAACTGTGAAAATGTAGAATAGGCTCCCTCCCTGGCTAGCTCAGTGGACTGTTTTAAAAAAGAGCTGGATGTATTTCTAAATAAACAAAATATAATTGGATATTAACATTTATAGGTAATACCACTAGAGAGTATTGATCCTGGTAATATCCATTTGCCTCCTGGGGGATCAGGAAGGATTTTTTTTCCCCTGCTGAAGCAAATCAGGCCATACCTCATAAAGATTTGTTTGCCTTCCTCTGAATCTATAGGATTGCTTACATGGAGGTTTTCTGTTTTATTTAATTTTTTTTATTAGTTGAACAAGATGGACTTGAATTTTTTTTCACCTAACTATGTAAATTCCTGCTGCAATAGCAGCAAGAGGTTCATACTGGTAAACAGACCAAATCTGGTCACTTATTTTGCCTGGTCCACTATTCATGAACATATAGAGTTCAACCCAGTATGACCATGGACCTTATCCATAATGGTTAGGAGCAAACGTTCTACTGAATACATAGGGAAACATAAAAACTGCTTAACTGCAGCAGTGAATTTTTATTATACATGTTATAAGAATATTTAGTTTAATGCAAAATAATGACATTTAAATTAAAGCCCAAGTCCAACCAAAACTTTTTAGCTTGGATAAAGCAAGGAAAGGTTTGAGTTTGCAGAAGTAGGGTTCAAAAAGGATAAGTGCACTTTGCTTTATTGTGCACTTATACTTTGCGGTTTCTTAAGAAGCCCTTATTTTATGTGATGGAGGAAAGAAAAGCACTCAATTCCCCCATTAACACATTCAATGTTGATGGTGGAATGCCTCCCACAGCAGTATTGTGTTCTGCCAGTGAGGATCCTTCTATTTTATGTGATGGAGGAAAGAAAATCACTCAATTCCCCATTACCACACTCAGTGTTGATGGTGGAATGCCTCCCATAGCGGTATGGTGTTCTGCTGGTGAGGAGCCTTCTCAGCCAGCAGAACACAATCAATACTGCTAGTGGCTTTGACAATAAAACATGGAAGCTGATTGGTTTCTATACAGAGCTGTACCAGATTTTCCAAAAAGTCCAGTTTTAGTAAACCTCCTTGTCAGTAATCTCGTACAGCAGATTCTCATTTCCGTGCAGCAGGTGCTCATTGTTATGACTGCAGAAGGAATAAAACAGGAGTGCACTGGCCTAGGCCAGTGTGCTCTTGTTTTATTCCTTCTGAAGTTGCATCTGGACTCCCCCTGTCATTTATGAAAGCTGCAAGGTTTGGCCTACCTGTTGTAATTTTACATACTTCTGAGTTCCACCGAATATATTTCTGTTCCCAGCCTTCCACACCCATGTGCAGGAGCTATTGACATTAGCTCATTATTATGACCATGTGCATAATCATGCACATAGAAGCCTAACAAGATGAGCAAGGACTAGAATGCACACATGGATAAGCATTGGCACATATGTGCTAGTACATGCGCACACACATAGGCGTGTGCATGCATCCACAGATCTTGGTGCCCAGCAGCCTATTTAAACTGAGAGTCTGCCTGGCTTCAGTGCTGGATTGTCTTTAGCTCTAGTTCCTGTATTCTTGGTTCTTGAAAATCTGCTAACCTTGTTCCTGACCCGGCATTGTCTGACACCTCTCTTGGATCACCCCTACCTATGTTTGCTGTTATGTCTGCTGCTCGCTTGGGTTACCGACCTCGCCTTGGATTTCTAACTATGTTTCTGATTCCTGACTTGGTACCACTGCCAGCACATTACCAGCTTCTGCCTGTTTCTGACCTTGAACTTGGTCCTGACCCTGCACTTGTGTGCTTGGCTGCTGCTGAACAAGGCTTGTGACCAGCTTTCATACTACCACTGGAAGGATTCCCATGCTGTCAAGCTTCAGTCCATTGCAACAGCTTCCTGGCACCTGCTCCTTTGCACTGCCCTAGCAGTCCGGTTGTCACTAGCAGGGGTGCTTGGATGTGAATTGAGCAAACAGGCCACCTTTGTCATCTCGAGCTCCACAGATATGTGACCCCCCCCCACCTTCCCAATTGTATAGCTTTTACAGTGGTTGGTTTTTTCCTTCTTTTCTTTTCAATTATTGATGGGTATACTAAAATGTTTCAGTGTTTGTTCACTAAACTCCACATAAAATCAAAGGAGGATTGGAAAAGTGTAGTAACAAATAACACCGACCCAATCCACAATCAACTGTCAGCTGAAGAGGTTACAGTAAACTAAATCTGTTTGTTTACTTTGTGTTTATGTGTGTACACATTTATATTGAATAAGCCAGTAAAATCCTTAAATTAATTAAACAATGCCCTGAACATTGCCAAATGACAATCAATGAGCAGCAATTCAGAGCATATTTTATTGTACTAAAAGAACAGCAATTAAATATGAACTTTTCCTTGTTGTGGGTATCTGCACATTGCTTTTTTGCTCATAGGTCATAATATGCCTACACAGTGTATGCAATAATAAATAAATAAATAAACTTGGTTTAAAATAGAAACTACTATCTTATGATTTCTGTTATCAGGATTTGATTTCAGATACATTTTTAAAAGGTGGTTTAAAATAGTCTAAAAATTCTCTTATTTAAAAAAAATCAACATTTACAACCTAAATCCATTTTTTGGCAGTTGTAATGCTTGTTCTTGTAAGTAAATAGCTACCTTTGGGTCCATGTTTTCTATGTATTAAAAAAAGATAGATCAGTTACTATTTTTTCAATAACATTTTTTACCTTTTTGCATTTCAGTACTGCTGATCTCCATCAATCTATTCCAGCCACTTCAGTGTTCATGCATTCACTTTGGAGTTGGCTGAATATCATTGATTGGGCTGGCTACTTGCTAGTGACAACGGTGAAGCATACCTGTAATGTCTGTCAGCACGGTCACTTGAAGCCACAACCAGAAAAGCCTGTGACAAGGTGACAGTACAGAAGCACAATTGGGATACAGTTGTTACCCAATTACAGAATGCATATTTACAGTGTGTTTGTATATTTACTAAAACAATGTGCCATTAAAAAATATTGTTTAAGCATTATGTAACAAAATTAAAATTCCCTATTTAGTACTTAATGTGTTTATTAAAATGTACATTTATATGAAATGTATTTGAACTATCTTATTTCTCTGGCCATTAGCTTAACATGTAACATAATACATCTACCAATAATATATGTGTAATCCACATTACTATGAAATTATATCATTTTATATATTTTTCTTTTATAAATTTTAGCCCTAATAAAAGCTGAAAAATCAAAAACAAAAAAAAATGTTTATAAAAGAGCTAAAATGTATGTGCTGCTGAATATCTGAATTTCTTGGCTTATTAGAATTAATCATTAAAAGAATTCTGGCCCTAATCTTCTGTGCTGTATAATAATTGTATAGAAGGGTTAACCAGTCTTCACCAGACTAAAGATTTTCACGGAGTCTCTAAGAAACCGCCAAACACCAGCTTGACATTTTGCATCCTTCACAAGGAAGACAAAGGCGTGAAGAAATTCCCATGATTCCTTTCTGCATGCCTAACTATGAGCTCAGGTGCAGCAGCGTTTGCCCTGGACCGGCCTCATCAACATGAAGGGCGAACTCATCGTTTCTGCATCTTTTCTCGCCAGTGCTTGATTAATTGGCTCACAAATACGCAGACTGAATACCTAATATACCTCCTGTTTCTATTCTTTCCTCACAGCCACTTGGCAAGATTTACATATACTTTATATTCCATAATTTAGAAAAAAAAAATGCAAGCACATCTCAGTAATTTGATGTAATGACGACATGTCACCAAAAAGAGGAATTAGAAAAATCTGTAGGTATTTAATTTATTCTTGTTTTTTTTTTCTTCTAAGTAGATATCTCTTGGAAATACATTAATATTCATGTGCAAGAGTGAGAGAAATACACAGCAGAGGAAAATACCAAGGATTTAAAATAAGCTGAGGACATTTTTAAGAAATGGCTTTCAATGATAGCACTACATGATAGACTAGCTTTGAAAAAAAATGCACAATTTATGTGAAAATATAATGAATGCAAAAAAAAGAAGAAGCTGTATTACATTATAATAAAAATATCATTCTTAAGAGTTATAGTTTTAGGACTAATGAATATTAGTTGATGTAAAAACTGCTACATGATTAATTAATGTGTATTTTTAATCCGTTTCTTTTGCTATATTAGATTGTTTTAAGAAAGCTTTTGGACCCATACACTTACAACTCAATTGGATTTTTTGTTTCTTCTTTTTGTAATGGTATTATTATTATTATTCAGTTATAGCTGTGTATAGCACCAACAGATTCTGTCATAGTTGGCTTAATGGTTAGTACAGTAATTAGTATTCTTTCAGCACTAAAAATATTGAGGGTGTTTTATGTTTTGCTCATTTTGTAAACTTGAAAAATACTAAAATCAGAATATTAGATTAATTTATAATTAAAATAATTTCTAAATGTTGTTAATATAAGTGTGGTAAAGAGACCCTGTCACCAACCTGAAAATTGCAGGTAAAAGCACAAATGGCTTGCAATGTGCCTTTGAACTTGCTATAAAATTTGATAACTCCAGGAAGAGTCAATTCCCTAGCAAAGCCCCCTCCTTCATTGTATATCATAGCTCTTTCCCTTTTGGAAGTATGCCAATACTGTGTGTGCAGTCCACTCTTCTGCCCTTTCCCTCAACTCAACTGAACAATTGACATAAACAGGTATGACATTTTATGTATCTACTCACAGAACCCCTTTCTGCTTCTAGTTATCTATTGGCCAAAGGAATCTTTTCAAATTTCCATGAACCTTTGTTGAGACTAGGTAAAAAACCCATATTTCAAGTATGGTTAAGCTTTAAAAGTTATGTTCACCTTTGGAACATGTTACATGTTCCACCCATATTTAGGGCTATGTTCCAACTCCTGTCATCTCTCGTCCTGATCCCCCTTTGCCTGTGAGGCTGGGGTGTTTCTCCCCACACCCACTGTCACTTTTTAAAAATAGTGTGGTTGTTTGAGGTTCCACCCACACAGTCGTGTCATTTATTCACAGATTCCTGTGAATGAATCAACTACAATTATTAATTCCACTGCGGCAGATGGACATGTCCTCTGGCTTTCAAACAGAACACAGAGATATGGGCTGAAAGCTGTAGGACATGTATTCAGGAGTCCACATTGCACCCATGAACTACTGAACAGGGATACAATGCTTTCGAGGCTCCTGCAGGAAAAAAAATAAATTCACATTTTTGTTTTCTTTGAAAATATGCAAATTTTTTTATTTTTTCCCATAAAGGTGAATTTATCCTCCTCCACCTCAGCAGCTCTCCAAAGTATTAATTGTATCTCTCCCTATTTGCAAACACTGTCCACCATTTAGATGGAGGATAGAAAGCCTTGTCATAAATGAAGAAAACAGCCAGGCCAAGTGTCTATGTGGCAATTAGCAGCCCATAAAATCTTGAACAAGGACAAATAAGTATAACAAATGGTGGGAAGCTTGAGGGGAGTAAAAGTGCCCCATGGTGTGGAAACTTTATTAAACTTTCCATTGCAGAACTAGAAGCTTGTACCTGTGATGGCCACTAGTTCTGTAACAGTACTGTATCTGAAAGTGGCCAGTGTCAGATACAATATTCAGAAACCAGTTCACTATGGTACCCAATCATGTGATCACTTCAACAACATAGTGATCACAAGACATTGTTTAAAAATAAAAACAAAGCAAATTTGGATGGTTAGTTTGTTGTTGTGTCTCACAGACAGAGGCTATTTGACAGAAACAGTAGGCTGGCTCTGGCTAATAAAGGAAAAGCACACCTGTAAAAAAATAATGATGATAATAATAATAATAATAATAATGCATTAGTAAATTCACAAAAGAATATTGTAAGCTGCTAAACAAATCTATTTTTTCACATTTTTATCTTTTTTGTCAACTTATAATAAAAAATCTGAGCAGAGTGTTTATAAAAGAAATGCACCAAATGTAAAAGCAGCATAAAAATATTGTATGAAGACAAATTAGCCATACGGTTGTATTCAAGTTAACCAACTTATAAAAATTCTACTAAATTTGGTTAGGACATGAATGATTCCTTGTCCAGAGAGGACCAAGGTTCAAAACCCTCAGCACAGCAATAAAGGAGCACATTGATGAGGTTACTGTCTGTACTCTACCCTCTGGAATTATGTTCCCTGCAAGTAATACAGCCACAAAAGTGTTTCTCTTTACTCTTTCTCTCTGACAGGGTATCATAGGAGGCCAATATTAACCAATTCAATACCGTGCAATTTTACACCTTCCTGCCCAGGCCATTTTTCACGTTTCAGCGCTCTCACACTTTGAATGACAATTGCGCGGTCATACAACACTGTACCCAAACTAAAATTTTATCATTTTCTTCACACAACTAGAGCTTTCTTTTGGTGGTATTTAATCACCGCTGGGGTTTTTATTTTTTGCTAAATTAACAAAAAAAGACCAAAAATTTTGAAAAAAAACACGTTTTTCTTTGTTTTTGTTATAAAAGTTTACAAATAAATAAATTGTTCTTCATAAATTTAGGCCGAGATGTATTCTGCTACATGTCTTTGGTGAAAATAACCCAAATTAGGATGTATTATTTAGTTTGTAGGAATGTTATAGAGTTCACAAACTATGGTATAGATCTGAATATTGATCAATCCTGAAGTACTGACAGACAATCTAATTTCTTGAGGTCCAAGAATGTCAGAATAGTACAGATATCCCCCAAATGACCACTTTTTGCAGAGTAGACAGTCCGACGTACTTCATAAGAGGCATGGCGAGTTTTTTGAAGTTGTATTTTTTTTGTCATAATTTTTCGGAAAATGAAAAAATTAAAAAAATTATTTTCACTATTTTTTTTTTTACATACTGTCACCAGTGCAGTACAGCATCATCCTATAACTGGCATGGCGGTGAACAGGGACACTGACTGGTGACAGCATGAAAAAAAAATATATACATATTTTTATTTTTTTTTTTTTATTATTTTTAATTTTTTATTACATTTTTTTAATTTTTTTTAAAGATTTTTTTTTAAGATTTTACTATGACCAAAGTAGTACAATGTTACCATAGTAACATTGTACTACTTTGGGGAAGTGATCAGTATTTTTTTTTTTTTTTACACAATTTGCTTATAGCAAAGAATTACTTTGCTATAAGCAAGCATTTATCTGAATGAAATCGATTCATTCAGCTTTTTTTTTTTTTTTGTGCTTAGCTGTGATTTGGTCACAGCTAATCACATGACATGTGCATGTGATTAGCTGTGACCATTCACAGCTAGGCACTAGTATACAATGAATGGCATGAATGAAGCCATCCATTGTATACAACTGTCATGTGACCTGCTGTGATTGGTCACAGCAGGTCACATGGCACCAGCAACGGGGTCGGTACTCAGATCTGTCATCGGCCGTGTCCGAGGTACACGGCCGGTGACAGATCGCGCTGCTGCGCCGCTCTGCATTAGCGCAAACTGCGCATGTGCGGGAGGACGCCAAATGGTGTGCACCCGGAGTACAGCAGCACTTTTGAAGCCGCCAAACGGCCATTGGCCGGGCGGCTAATGGTTAAAGTGATTGAAAAGGTTAACTTTTTTAAATAGCAAATATGTCATACTTACCTGCTCTGTGTAATGGTTTTGCACAGAGTGTCCCCAACCTTCTTCTAAGGTCCCCTTGTGACTGTCTGCTCCTCCTCTTCTCCATCTGCCCCATAGCAAACTGCTTACTATGGGATGCTGCATCTATAGACATGCATAGTGCAACTCAGCCCCACCTCCCAATCTGCTGACAGGATTTTACTGACAGCAGAAGGAGTCAATGCTCCTGCAGCTCTTAGCCAAGTCTGTGAGAGAGCGAAGAGTGGAGAAGAGCTGCTGCAGGAAGGACAGCGCTGGATCAAGAATGGACTCCGATAAGTGTTTAAGTTTGGGCTGGGTGGAGCTACTATTGAAAGGATTTTTTTTTACCTTAATGCAGAGAATGCTTTAAAGTAAACAAAACAAAAAACACTTGTTGCCTTTAGAACCACTTTAAATCAGATTTAGTGTTCTAATTCCATGCAAACACCTTTTGCCTTTAGAACCACTTTAAATCAGATTTAGTGTTCTAATTCTATGCAAACACTTTTTGCCTTTAGAACCACTTTAAATCAGATTTAGTGTTCTAATTCTATGCAAAATTAAGTGTGACATTTTAATGAAACCATAATTTAAGTCCATGGTATGTTATATATTTTCTTGGACATCATCTTTCAGTCTGGCTCAGTCCTTTTAAAGTGAACCTAACATAAAAATACAAGGTCCTCTTTGCTGACAGCTAGCAATGATGAGGGAAAGTAACATTACTGCTGCTTCCATGAAAATATGAAAGCTTTACTGGTGTTATATGAGTCTTACATGTAAAGGATCACAGCTACTCCTAACCAACCCAGGTGTATAAATGATAAAGAGGAACCTCATCCTACATATCTCCACCAAGCCACATACCCCGATGCATTTTGGCCTACCCACTGGGACGTAGTCACCCTATGACTAAGCCCCAGTGGGCGGGGTGAAATAGATCAGGGTGTGTGGTTTGGTGGAGACATGTAGGATGGAGA
The DNA here is from genome assembly GCF_062004578.1 of Staurois parvus. NCBI lineage: Eukaryota > Metazoa > Chordata > Amphibia > Anura > Ranidae > Staurois > Staurois parvus. Next base: position 1,443,541 of record NW_028318385.1, read on the forward strand.
AACTCTTTTCATTTATTCACTTAGGGTGGTCAGGAGTAGAGGCAATCATTTCCACTGTAAATTTACTATCCCCCTGGATTGATATTAAGACAAACCTGCAACCCATGTTCTAGGACACAGGGATATGCTTTCACCTCTACTTTAACCTCCCTAGCGGTATGATTATTTCAGATTTTTGGTGCTGAAAGCGGTACCATTATTTTGCATGGAAATATGTAGTTTTTTTATTGTAGGCTGTAATTTTTAGGAATAACTCACTGAAATCTGTCCGAACAATAGTCTATTAAACATCCCAGGTATGATAAAATTTGAAACACGAAATCATAAATTATATTTTAATAAATAATCATAAAAAATAATAATATAATAATAATACATTTAATTCAATAATATAATCAAACCAAAGACACTAAAATTTGAAATAGAGCGCCAAGTTCGCACATTGCTGAGCAAAGTCGCAAAATCGTTTTCAGTGTCTGATGACGAATTTCCCCATGAATCATTATCACTCAATTCTGCAAGTGGTTCTGATTTACTATCGCTGTTCTCTAGCTGATCTAAACCCGCTTTTGACCTAAAGGGACACTTTTTGGACGCCATGGACTTTTCTCTGTTTCCAGGCAGAAAGAACAGACAAAATGCAGGCAGGGCACAGGACAAAGCACTAGGGACAAAATGTATGTGAAATAGGTTTAAACAGCAATGTTTTACTATGTAAAATTTGTTTGGATTCAAATTTCCCACCGCCGCCGGCGCCCGTACGTCCCGACGTCACAGGGACCGGAATGCAGAAGCCGGATGCTGGCATCGGCTGGAGGAGATGGCCGGGGACGCTGCAGGGGACACATCGCGGGAGCACAGGACAAGGTAAGCTCTGCAGGGAATCCCTATGCAGCGCCGCATGGTAAGCCCGAGAGTAGCTCGGGGTTACCGCTTTTGGTACTGACATTTTACCCCGAGCTACACTCGGGAATACTGCTAGGGAGGTTAAGCAGCACCATAAGCAATCGAACAGACAGGTCACTTGCACGTTTTACAGTTTGTTTTCTTTAAAAAGCTGCCCCAGAAAAACGTGTGCCCTACCACCATGATACCGAGAAGAATCCTTGCTCTCTGTGTGAAAACCATGGTCTCTCTGCAAAGGTCTGGTGCCCCTGCTGAGTCAGTGCTAATGGTCTCCATTAAGGAAAGATCATGCTCCCTGCTGAATGGAGAGCTTTAGCTCAGACTTAGCAGAGGGGGTATCAGTTGCAGAGAGACCACTGTTTTCCAACAGAAAGAAATGGTATTTTTCTACAGCATGCTGGCAAGAGGAAGGCTTTTCTACTCATGCTGTTGCTGATCTCTAAAGAAAACTTTTAATTTGCACTAAATGTTCAGTTGGGATTTAGGAATATTTAAAACAACTTTGGAAATTACAGTAACATGTTAAAAATGTTATGAAATTGTAGTGATTAGATAGATCTATGTTAACTACTTCCCGCCCGGCCTATAGTCAAATGACGGCTGGGCGAACCTCTTGTCCCTCCGGGAGGGCGTAATATGACGTCCTTCCCAGATCGCGCTTTGCACGTGCCCACACGCTGTGGCGAGATCTGTTACCGGCTGTGTACCTCGGACATGGCTGATGACAGATCTGTGTACCGGCCCTGTTGCCAGTACCATGTGACCTGCTGTGACCAATCACAGCAGGTCACATGACAGTTGTATACAATAGATAGGCTTTCTTTCATGCCATCCATTGTATACAAGTGTGTCTAGCTGTGAATGGTCACAGTGATCACATACACAGGCTGGGACAGTCACAGCCCATCTGTGTCATGTGATTAGCTGTGGCCAATCACAGCTAATCACAACAAAAGGAGCTGAAGGAATCAATTTAATTTAGTTAAATGCTTTCTTATAGCAAAGAAATTCTTTGCTATAAGCAATCAAATTGTGTAAAAAAAAATAAATACTGATCACTTCCCCAGTATAATGTTACTATGGTAACATTATACTACTTTGGTCATAGTGTAATATGAAAAAAAATCTTAAAAAAATAGAAAATATGTAATAAAAATAAAAATTAAAAAACAAATTAAAAATAATTATCATTTTTTTTTTCGTACTGTCACCAGTCAGTGTCCCTGATCACCGCCACACCAGTTATATGATGATGCTGTACTGCACTGGTGACAGTATGTAAAAAGAAATGTGAAAATCATTTTTTTAATTTCTTCTATTTCCGAAAAATTATGACAAAAAAATTACAACTTATAAAAACTCACCATGCCTCTTATGAAATACGTCTGTCAGGGCTCCGGGTAAGACCAGAGGTATGTGAACTGACGCAGGGAAACGCAGGCTTCAGATATGTTATAAACATCATAATTTATTAATACTAACAATACAAAACGCAGTGCAATACTAAAACATAAACACAGTGCAAACGAACCAAACCAAACCACCCACAGATAACAATACATACAATGCAAGCGTAGTCAGGCAGGCCGGGTCAATAACAATCGGGCAGGTAGGAACAGGAGGAGCAGGCAGAGATTAGTCAGGTCACAAGCCGGGTACAGCAACTAACGGGCAGGTAGGTACAGGGGGTCAGGCAGAGAATGGTCGGGGTCACAAGCCAGGGATCAAACAGGAGAAGTCAGCAGAGGTCAGGATCAGGCAGGGTTGGCAACGAGTCAGTCAGGCAGGAACAGGAACAGAAACAGGAATGCAGGTAACAAGATACAGGGGCCCATGGAAAAACACACACCAAGGCACAGACTGCAGGTCTGGCCATCCCTTAAATACACCTCCGTAATCATCTTCAGGTGTTTGGCTGACTGCAGGGTTGAGTCTCTGATTGCTGAGAGCACCCGCTGGCCAGCCCTGGTACTGCAGCCCACAAGGCAGGTGAGTCCCACCATTACTGGCAGGTCCATTCCTGACAACGTCGGACTGTCTACTTTGCAAAAAGGGGTCATTAAGGGGATATCTGTACTGTTCTGACATTTTTGGGCCTCAAGAAATTAGATTGGCCGACAGTACTTCAGGATTGATCAGTTTTCAGATATATACCATAGTTTGTGAACTCTATAACTTTCCTAGAGACTAAATAATAAACACTGATTTGGGTTATTTTCACCAAAGAAATCTAGCAGAATACATATTGGCTTAAATTTATGAAGAACAATTATTTATTTGCAAACTTTTATAACAGAAACAAAGAAACTTTTTTTTTTCCAAAACTTTTGGTCTTTTTTTGTTAATTTAGCAAAAAATAAAAACCCCAGTGGTGATTAAATACCACCAAAAGAAAGCTCTAGTGTGAAAAAATTATAAACACTGAAACCTGAAAATTGGCCTGGGCAGGAAGGGGTAAAAGTGCCCAGTATTGAAGTGGTTAAAGACATCTCCAAGGTAAAAAGACTTCCTGTTCTTTTTTTTTTATTTCAGTCGATAGTCGGTGGCACCCTAAAACTGGCATAACATCTTTTCATGACAGACAACCTTTTCTCAATGTGGCATATCTTTTTTTTTTTTTTTCATTTTATATTAATATTTTCTTTTTGCACTACCTATGTGCCTACCTATTATTAACATTATATATGCTTCTATTTTTTGCCAATTTTCTATAACTTTAAAGAGACTAGAAAACATTATTATTGAATAAAGCAATCAATGTTGAGTACAAAAAAAAGAAAGAAAGAAAAAATCAATTATTTACCAGTCTTTTTGAATAGGTTCTGAGGTGTCTATTGTTGAATTGGACTTAAACTGAAATGAAATATTCTGAAGCTAATATTTTAGCCATACTAATTTGATGTACTTTCTACACATATCATACTGAGCGGAAAATTGATTGGTCCCATATGTATTAAGCATCACCTGTTTTACTGATTAATATAAACTGTGCGACATCTGTGTCTCCCAATATTATCTCCTTTTGAAATGTGAAAAAAATGAAATGCAGATGCATGAATAAACATAGAATTTATTATGGCTACAGAGTAACAAGCTCTAGAAAACACTGAATGAAATCAAAGTACAGTATGTAGCCTATTTGAGTACATATGGTACCTAAAGTGTAGTTCTGCATTTGCTGTCAAATTTGAAAACCCTCCACTATATGTTTGTTTTGTGTTCCTATTCATAATCCATACCTAAAGGTTATTATTAAAATATTTTCACGTTTCTAGTTGTGCATTTGGGGCATATTTATATGTAGGTCTGTAACCTGCTGGGGACAATTTCAGAGTGCCATACTGGGGACAAACTGAGATAAGGTGCATTAACATGCAGAACTCAATTCCTATGATTATTAACCCTTTTTGTACAGACAGTTTACAACTGATAATGAGATCTGCAAATGCAGCTCAAACAGTGCTAATGATAAGCAACTCCAAATCCCACTAGATAAGTTTTTTGAGCAATGAAAAAGCACTCTAAAGAGGTAAGCAGCATTTTTTCAAAGTTACGCCTTGTGAGTGGGAACATGTAACAAAATATACAATAGGTGATAGCCCAATTTGGCTTCATAGATGGGAATACACTTTACATACACAAACATACACAATTTTAACCCACCTAGTGATTCAGTCAGTATGCCCTTTTATTTTTGCTTAACTGTTGCTCAACGGTTTTTCAACTCCATTCTTAATGCACCGCTAATATAAATCCCCCTTAATTTGTACAGGTGATTTAATTGGTGTGGCTAAATTATAAAAGGTGAAGCCTAAAAGCAGAAGATAAAAAGGATTGGGGAGTCCAAACATGCCAAGCTCAGATGCTACACTTGTACTGGCTGCTGGGGTAGAACCGTTAAAGAGCTGTTAGCAAGAAGCAGAAACAGGTAACTCAGGACAGAGATAATAGCTTTTATTTTACTGAAAGAGCAGAATTTACTACCAGGCAATACGATAATTGATGTGAACACAGCTTCAGCTTATTTTAAGTTCAGTAAAATATTCACAAAGTTCAGTAAACACTCAGTTTTGCTAAGTAAATAGTCACAAATTTAGTAAAAGACCCCAGAGTGTACGCTTGAGTTTCTCAACTAGGATTCCATGAAACCCTAAGGTTCCTTTAGAGGTTGCTAGGGGTTCCTTGAGCAATGAACAACTTCTACCTCTCTGATAAGTTCCTACTGACACCATTGATCTTTTTCGCTATTGGTAAGGGTGGAATTCTTCCCAATGACCACAAGTGTAAAGAAAATTCTCCCCACTATCGCACTAATGTATCATGAGTTGTAGATACAGTATAGACATTTTTAGAAGGAGTTCCTTGAGACTGGAAAGTTATTTCCCTCTGTGTTGAAAATGTTGAGAAAGGCTGGAGTACACAGTGTTTGATTTATTAAAGGAGTAGGCTGTTCAATAAGCTTAGTAAATAAGGTGAAATTGTGTTCACTTTAAAGTGTTACTAAACCCAGGACCCTGCATTCACTATAATGTATCTGATCTCCCACAGTGCACAGAACATGGAACTGCAGTTATTGTAGTAAATATAAACTGCTAAATACCTTTTTTCATCAGCAGTATAAAGCAGTCTTCTGTCTTCTATCAGTGTCTGGCTGAGCACTGGTTAAAGCTTGTAGGAGGATTATTTGATTATACTATGAGACTGAATAACCCCTGACCCTCTGTCTGGATAGTGCGGATTGGACCTGTGCTGATCACATGCTCCCTCCCATAGGAAAGAATAAACTCTCTAGCAATACACACCAAACTGAGCATGTGCAAAGTGACTACTAGGGCTCTGTACTATCAGCAGATGGATTGGGAACAGTAGAGGATGGGAGTAGAAGATAGGATCAAACAGCCTTTTTACACAATGTGGGGGACCAGGGGTGGACTGAACATTTGGAAACTTGGGCACTGTCCGAGGGCCCAGGGTCAGTAGGGGGCCCCATGAGATGTCCCTGGTACCTTTTTCATAGGCTTTTTTGAGTTTGGGCAAGGACACAGGGGCCCCATGATCCCCTATTGCCCGTGGGCCCCATGAGTTGTCAGTCCACCCCTGTGGGGGACTAACCCCTTAGGTGGTTCCACAGTGAGTATAACAAGCATAGTTTACTGCATACAGACTGATTGTACTGTTGTGGGTTTAGTAACACTTTAAGCATCCAAACTTTTGTAAAGGAAATACAAAAAAACAGGATTTTTGAGTGCATTGCAATGAACCAAAAATGCAGAAAATAATAGGAGCAATGCAAGGAGAGTTCCAGACTGCCAGAGTACCCCATAAGAAATTGCACAAAAAATAGCACACCACAAAAGGAATCTTGGCTGTGGTTGTGATATACATAATCAATAAAAAACGACATGACAATAACTTTAACAAATTTGGTATAAAAAAAAAACTGCAACATTTGAAGTAGATTAATGGGGGTTTCCCACACAATGTATGCATATTTCATGTCATGGTGCAAAAAACAATGCTTCTGCTTCTTTTAATTTTTTAGCATTTACACTTGCAGCAAAATATTAGCAAACAAAAGATAGAAAAACTATCTTTGTTTCCAACAGTTTGTGTTGTATACTATAGATAAAATTAATCTTCAACAAATCTGTCAAATACATGCCCATAACTCTAATAAATGAAGATGGATGTCCACACACGTTTGGCAGTCATTCAAAAGTATGTAATACTATTCTTGCAGTATGAAAACACTTTCAGATTATGTAGACTTTAACCAATATTGGCCAGCAAGTACAGCCAAAATATTTGTAGAAATCAGTGAGAATTATATACAAAACATTTATAATTATTTGTATTATTAATATTATTATTATTATTATCATCATCATAAGTGAACTAAACTACATTAACATATCTGGTATTGGTTACGGTAGGTTTGGAAAACATTACTGAAGTTTGTATTCTGAATAAAAACCCTATTGAAATTAATGGGATACAAATCTTAATAGTCAGAAATGGACATTTCCAAACAAAGGGGTACTGATCACTGCCCTGGGAGATATGTACCCAAAAAAAAATGTTTTAATAATTTGGTGGGGAGCAGTGATTTATAATAATGCTTGAAATGAAAAAATAATAATGCAAAATTCCTTGCATAAACAACAGACTTGGGGAATGTCCTGAACCTGCTTGTTAAGTGGTGCATCTGTAAGATGTATACAAGCTACTGCAGCAAAAGAAATAAAATGCAGTGTAAATTGCTGGTAAATGACAGCTCCCAGCAACTCCCTTCTGTTTGTAAATGAATGGCTGGGGATTCCCTTAATTTATATATCCTTGCCCTGGATGAGGATTTGTTATAAAAAAAAAAAAGTTGTGGAGTCCCCCTGAATTTCAAAATTCCATACTAGATCCTTGGGGCCTAGTACAGATTTTAAAGGTGAACCTCAGAGAAAAAACATCTTGCACCGATATTGATGGGGACAAGGGCTTCCTCCCAAAAACCCTGGGACTGGTGCTTGTGGGGTCTTTAGATAGGGGGCTTATCAGAATGTAGGAAGTCTCCTTAGCTGCTCCCTACATGAATGAGTAAGCAGTACATAGTACCTCTGCTCATTCACAAAAAAAGTAAATAAAATGTAAATAATGACACCACACACCTCACTTTAATCACATCGTATATATTGATGCCGATCTTCCTCAAGAAAGATGAACGACTCCTCCGATTCTTTTGAAGGGGTGTCAGGCATCGTTCATTATGATTGACAAGGATCTGCACTTTTGGATGGTGCGATAATTATAGATTATGGAATTGTTATTTTAATAAAGAGCTCGTCAAAGTGTTTGGGGTCTTTATTTACTATTTACTCTTTTATTTAGGGGGGTGGTATTTGAGGCCCCCCTACTTTTTAAAGGGAGTTTCCATATTCTGATAACCCCCTGTCTACAGACAACCACAGCTAGTGGGCCATGGTTGTAGGCAAGAGGACCTTATACTTATCAAGGTGAGGTTGACATTGGCAAGGTACCCTCTCTGTGTTGAGGACACAAGGCCTGGAATGGTTCAGGAGGGGGAAGGCCACTTTCCCCCCCCCTCCCTTCCTTTCTTGACCTGCTAGGCTACATGCTTAGATAAGGGTATGGTATGGAATTTGAGGAAGTAACCCACATATATTTCCCCAAAATTCATCCCTAGCTATAACAATAAGGTTTATTACTTTTTGATATTTTATCACAAACCTCTTCACAAACCCAGTTAAAACATTTTCCTATACTTAAAGAAGAATTCAAGGCATGGTACATTTTTACATAGTTACATTGGTCCAGCTTGAACCAATGTAACTATATATATATATATATATATATATATATATATATATATATATCATACTTGGCCTATAATTCTGGAAGCTGGAAATCACTTAGGTAGACATCACTACTGAATAAATGCAAAGCATTTGCTGATTTGATGAGGTGGAGAGTGTGGCATTACCACCCTGCCTCTCAACCTTGTCCAATCAGAGAACACTTTACATTCATTCAGAGTACATAGGTCCAAGCTGGACCCATGTAACTATGTAAAAATATACCCTGCCTGGAATTTGTCCTTAAAGGCTTCCCTAACCAACATTTATGGAGTAGCACCTGCATTGTGTTCTGAAATGAACCATGAGCCGACCCATTCCCCTGCTCTTTCCAAAACCTGCTGTTGTTATTTTAAAATTCAGTTAAAACGTGTTTACTTGAAGCCTTAGATACAAAATCATGTCATCCAACTGTACCTATAGTAATTCTGAGACTCTTGTATATAGCACATAAATTAATCACATGCCATTGGATGTCCCTTAATCTGCCTACAAGACAATTGTGGATTAAACAGTTGACTTTTAAACACCAAAATGTGCATAAGAAATGTATGAATATATGGAAGAACTGGCTAGAAGCTCTAAGCTTGCTTCCCCACAGCTGATACTTAATAGGTTACTCCCAGTGTAATATAAATTTCTCCAGATGACTGTTTTGTTGTTAAAGTTTGATGTTTTGTGTGAATTTGTATCAAAGATGTCATGTACTGTATTTTGTGTAATGGCTATAATTGTGTACACAAGATTATCTCAATAGAAAGTATTTTATGAAAACAAACAGTCATATACCTTTCACTTCACAAGTGGCCCACAGTAGCTTAGCTATTTTTTGTAGTGGTTTCACAGCACACTGTGCATCCTAAAAATTGCACTTTTTTAAAAAATACAATATTTATTTTTACCTTTTTTCATCTCTCTGCATGTGACTCAGTACAAAATTACAGTGTTGTAGGATATAAAGGAGACTAAGGTTCCTTTCACAGGAGAGATCCAATCAGGTCCTCCTGACAATTTTTTAGGCAAACCTGACTGAAAGGTCCATGGATTCATATGGACAGGTGGGTGTAAATGGGCTTGTGTCTGTTCACACATGCCAATGCCAATGCCAATCCAGTCCACTAAAAATGATGGATGGAGATCCATCCTCTTCCATTTAGGTGGATCAGATCAGAAGGTAGTTGAGTATAAATGGACAGCGGAGTCTGTTTACTCCTGGTCACCCATAGAGCAGAGTGGGGTCTGTCCGTGTCTGTTCTGCAGAAACTGAGCGGAAACAAATGTGAGATCTGTGAGCTGATTGACTTTCTAGTGGGTACTGTACTTGGTTTGATGGTTTCCTTCTTTTGCTGCTAGATTTGACTATCTGCTAAAGGGATGATGTATTCCTTTTGTGCTATTTTGCTATATAACAATAATTGGCATAAATGTCAACAATTCAACCTAAATCACTGTCATAATGTTGATATTGGGTTCTTTTTGTATGTGTTTTTTTCTTCAATTTCAGCCAAGAAAACATAATAATTAGATTAGAAAATTTGAATAACTGTAATACTTTCTATTAAAATAATCTTACAAAATGGAATATAGTTCTAGCTTAAATACATAGTTCTAGCTTAAGTACTTTAAGCATTACTTCTCAAAACTGATTTAAATAAAAATAGGAATGCAAATTTAATGTAAAAATAATCATTTTACAAGATAAAATGATTCTGGTAATAATTATGGGTATTGAATATCCCATTTCACCAATGTATTTTTTTATAGAACTATGGATTATTCTGTCATCGTAAGTACAAAGACACCACAGCCACTGTATGGTCTTATTCCTATCATATCTCCATTTTAGCTTCACTCTTAACAGTCAACTGAACAAATACCAGGCACGTTTAACCGCTTAGGGACCGTCCACAGTACATTTACTGCTGCAGGGTGGCCCCTATATGCAGGATCACGTAGATATGCGTGATTCAAGCTCCCATGGTATTAGCGGGCTGGGGGGGTGCACACACGCCCTGCTGACCCGCAGGTTCCCGATTTGATCCCCGAGGGATAAATCATCCGATTTAGGCCAGTGGTGTCTGGCCCAAGTTGGATAATCGATCCCTGTCCTATCCTGTCCTGTGTAGACAGTTAAACAGGACAGGAAGTGATGAAATCTTCTCTCTCTGGGCACATTCCATAAAAGCAGCACACAAATTCAGTTAGAACACTCTAGGACACATTTAAGCCCTTGATCACCTCCCCCCGTTAACCCCTTCACTGCCTTGTCACCAGTGTCATTAGTACAGTGTACAGATTTTTTGCTGATCACTGTATTAATGTCACTGGTGACTTCAGATAGCGCTAGCGTCAGCGTCCCTCCCAGATAGCATCAGATTGCCCATTAGTACACCAGTAATCACATTTAACAGCTTGATTGCCAGGAACACATCTCACATACACAATAAACCTCCATTGATAGTGTCTGAACAGATCAATATATTTGATCAGATCAAAACTATACCAGCGTTCACATTAGTATAAAGACACAAAAACGCAGCATTAGCAGGATCAGCCCCGGCACCTTCCAACACATGCGTTTAGCCCCTATGCTTACACCCCCTCTTCTCCCCCAGCAAGTGAAGTGTAAGTAGGTCACTGTCACTTGATACATTGCACACAAAACCACAGTGTTTGCAGAATCAGGCCTGATCTCTGTTAGCACTTGCTGGTAAATCTTTTGTAGCGGTTTAAGCAGTCCCTGACAGCCAGGTGCTCTTTTTCCTGTGAGTCACACTAGGTACCTATAAATTTAGTGGCCAAAATGTCCAATGAAAGGTACACTAGTGAAGAGGCCTACAGGATTCTGAGCCTGTCAAGGGAGAGTGAAGAGGAAGACTCACTGACAGAATCAGGCTCAGAATGCAAACCTGTAGACAGCAGAGGCACCCTGAAGGATAGCTCAGATGATGGAGAAGAGGTCCCTGCTAAGGTCAATCGTACCCGACCCCATTCCCGGGTTGCTGAGCTGTTACAAATGCATGATGACTCTCTCATGAAGCAGAGTGCCAGTACTAGAGCCGCTCTACGTTTTAGTGAACTGGCGAACACCAGTGGCCTAGTACATCCTGGTCTTTCACATACCAGCACTGCAGTAGCACTTGGTGACGTGGTGAGTCCCAAAAGTACAGTACAAGCTGGTGCAGCCGTGAGCACAAGTAGTGTCCCGCAGCCACCAAGAATTTGCACACAGGCCCATAGAGCCCCTAGTATCCTTCCGGAAGTCCTTGAAAATCCCGATTGGCAGCCCACAAATTCTCCAGCACCCATACTTCCCTCATTCACTGCCAACCCAGAATACAGGTGGAAAAAGGAAATATAAATACTACGCTTGATTTTTTGGAGCTGTTTTTCACAGAAGATCTGTATGCATTGATTGTGGCTCAAAGCAATTTATACGCACAACAGTTTATCGCCGCCAACCCAGATTCAAACCTTGCCAAACCATTCGCATGAAAACTCATTACGGTTTCCAAATTTAAAGTTTTTGGGGCCTAACCCTCAACACACTCTGTCCTCCTCGGAGTGACCCTAAATTTGACCACTTCTACAAAATTCAGCCCCTCGTAAATCACCTTAATCAAAAATTTGCAGATGTCTATACTTCCCAGCAAAACATCTGCATTGATGAGTCCCTCATTAATTTTTCTGGCCGCCTTTCATTCAATTTCTCCACAGCAAGCATGCCAGATGTGGGGTCAAGATGTATAAGACTTGTGAGAGGGCAACACGCTATGCATATAAGTTTTGGATTTACGAGGGAAAAAATAGTCACGTGGAGCCTCCCGGATGCCCAGACTACATGGGGAGCAGTGGCAAGATAGTTTGGGACTTGGTGTTATCCTTTTTCAAAATGGGGTACCACTTATACCTGGGCAATTTTTATTCAAGCGTGCCACTATTTAGACATTTGTACAATCTTGGAATTGGTGCATGTGGCACCATGCGACCTAATTGCTGGAGCTTCCCCCAATGGCTTGTAAATACCCATCTTAGAAAGGGGGAAAAAAACCTGCTTGAGAAATAAGGAATTGCTCGCAGTAAAGTGGAAGGACAAACGGGATGTTTTCATCCTGTCTTCCGTTCACGCAAATGGGGCTATCCAAATTACTATGGCAGCTGGTGTTGTTGAGAAGCCCCTCTGTGTCCATGACTATAACTTTAACATGGGAGGGGTGGACTTCAATGACCAGATGTTAAAGCCATACTTAGTTTCCCGAAAAGCCAGACTCCGGTACAAAAAAGTGTCTGTTTATTTATTTCAGTTGGCTCTATATAACACTTTTGTGTTTTACAAAGCAACTGGGCGAAGTGGATCCTTCTTAAAATTCCAGGAAGAGATCATCATGGCCCTTTTGTATCCAGAAGGTGCTATGCCCCAAACCCCCAACCCAGATGCAGTTAGCTGGCTGCATGAGAGGCATTTTACGATGCCATTCCTGGTACCCTAACCCAAAAGGCCCCTCAAAAAGGATATTGTGTCTGTAGCAGACATAGAATTAGGCATGGCACCTGCTTTTTTTGTTCCTCCTGTCCTGACCAACCTGGTCTCTGCCTCAAGGACTGCTTCCATTGCTACCACACACTAGTGGAGTATTAGTGGAGTATTGCAGGAATGCTTTCAGCTGCAGCAACAGGAACTTGCTCTCAGAATATACACAAGTTAGTGTGGGCAGCGCTGTTGGATGAGCTTTTTCATCCGCAGTTAAAAAAGACCATAACCTCACCTCCCACGCGAATGCGCACCTGCTTGCGTGAGCGTTGAGCCCGTGCCAATATGTAAACAGCAGTTGCATAATGCATGTGAGGTATTGACACAAACATTAGATCAAGGGCAGTAATTCTAGCACTAGAATAAATCTAAAATGGTAGCTTGTAAAGGCTTTTAAAGCGTTGTCTATGGATATTAAAAATGTATGCAGTTTGTTGCTATTGCACAGGGCATGCACAGTTTTAAAGCATGTCATGTTTGGTATCTATTTACTCACCATAGCATCATATTTTATACAGTTACAAGAAAAAGTATGTGAACCCTTTGGGATTACGTGGAGTTTTGCATGAATTGGGCATAAAATGTGCTCAGAACGTCATCTAAGTCACAACAATAGAAGAACACAGTCTGCTCAACATAATACTACACAAACATTAGATGTTGCCATGGTTTAATTGCACATAACATGTAAACATTCACAGTGCAGGGAGGAAAAAGTATGTGAGGCCCTAGCTTAATGACTTCTCCCAGAGCTAATTGGAGCCAGGAGTGAGCCAACCTTGACTCCAATCAGTGTGATGATATTGGATGTGTTGCTGACAGCTGTCCTGCCCTTAAAAAACACACACCTGTTTTGGGTTTACTGGTTTCAAGAAGCACTGTCTGATTTGAACCATGCCTCGCAGAAAAGAGCTCCCAGAAGACCTACGATCAAGAATTGTTGACTTGCATGAAGCTGGAAAGGGTTACAAAAGTATCTCCAAAAGCCTTGATGTTCATGTGTCCACGGTAAGACAGACTGTCTACAAATGGAGAAAGTTTAGCACTGTTGCTACTCTCCCTAGGCGTTGTCGTCCTGTAAAAATGACTGCAAGAGCACAGTGCAGAATGCTGCATGAGGTAAAGAAGAATCCCAGAGTGTCAGCTAAAGACCTACAGAAATCTCTGGAACTTGCTAACATTTTTGTTGACACAACTACAATAAGGAAAACATTAAACAAGAATGGAGTACATGGGAGGACACCACGGAGGAAGCCATTGCTGTCCAGAAAGAATATTGCAGCACGTTTGAAGTTTGCAAAAGAGCACCTGGATGTTCCACAGCACTACTGGCAAAATATACTGTGGACAGATGAAACTAAGATTGAGTTGTTTGGGAAGAACACACAACACTATGTGTGGAGAAAAAAAGGCACAGCGCACCAACATCAAAACCTCATTCCCACTGTAAAACATGGCGGAGGGAGCATCATGGTTTGGGGCTGCTTTGCTGCCTCAGGGCCTGGACGGATTGTTGTCATTGATGGGAAAATTAATTCCAGAGTTTATCAAGACATTTTGCAGGAAAACATACGACCATCTGTCCGCCAACTGAAGCTCTGCAGAGGATGGGTGATGCAACAGGACAATGACCCAAAGCATACAAGTAATTCAACAAAACAATGGCTGCAACAGCACAGAATACGCCTTCTGGAATGGCCCAGTCAGAGTCCTGACCTCAACCCGATTGAAATGCTGTGGCATGACCTTAAGAGAGCGATTCATATCAGAGATCCCAAGAATATTGCTACACTGAAACAGTTTTGTGAAGAGGAGTGGTCCAAAATTACTCCAGATCGTTGGGCAGGTCTGATCTGCAACTACAGGAAACGTTTGGTTGAGGTTATTGCTGCCAAAGGAGGGTCAACCAGTTATTAAGTCCAAAGGTTCACATACTTTTTCCTCCCTGTACTGTGAATGTTTACATGTTATGTGCAATTAAACCATGGCAACATCTAATGTTTGTGTAGTATTATGTTCAGCAGACTGTGTTTTCTATTGTTGTGACTTAGATGACGTTCAGAGCACATTTTATGCCCAATTCATGCAAAACTCCACGTAATCCCAAGGGGTTCACATACTTTTTCTTGCAACTGTAATTTACCAAATAATTGCCAAATATATTGTGTTTTAAAATTAAAAAAAAGTGTATTTTTTAAAAAATATTTGCGTTTGAAAAATCGCTGCACGAGTACTTTGTGACATAAAATATTGCAGCACCCGTCATTTTATTCACTAGGGTGTCTGCTTTAAAAATATATAATGTTTGGGGGTTCAAAGTGATTTCCTAGGAATAACTGATTTTTTTCATGTGAACAAAAAGTGTTAGAAAAGGCTTGGTCTTCAGGTTTTTAGGAGACTTAATGATGTGTGGCATAAACTTCTAATGCTGGTCATAAAATGCCCCCACCCCCCAAAATGACCCCTTTTTGGAAAGTAGACAACCCAAACTATTTGCTGAGAGGCATGTTGAGTCAATAGAAGAATTTATTTTTTTACCACAAGTATTTGCAAAGTGACAAAAAAAAAATTTGTACACAAAATTGTCACTTAAACAAATTATTGCTCACACATGCCATGGGTATATGTGGAATTACTCCCCAAAATACATTCTGCTACTTTTCCTGAGTATGGGAATACCACATGTGAGAACATTTTTGGCAGTTTAGCCAAGTACAGGACCCCAAAATCCAATAAGCACCTTCAGACTTTTAAAGGGCTTTATTTCCTCATTACACTTCCTAACTACCTATCACAGTTTTAGAAGCCCTGAAATGCCAAGATAGCCCCAACCCCCCCTCCCCCAAATGATCCATTTTTGGAAACTAAACACCCCAAGGAATTTGATAAGAAGCATTGTGAGTATTTTGCAGATCTCCTTTGTTGCCACAAGTTTTTGGAAAATGAAGAAAGAAAAAATGAGATCTGCAAAATACTCGCCATGCCTCTTTTTAAATTCCTTGGGGTGTCTACTTTCCAAAAAGGGGTCTTTTTTTTTGGGGGGGGGGGGGTTGGTGCTATCCTGGCATTTCAGGGCCTCGGAAACTGTTATAGATAGTGAGGAAGTGAAATGAGGAAGCTACGCACCTTCAGGCTTTCAAAGTGGTCATTGGATTTCAGGCTTCTGTATGTGGCTAGGCTCCCAAAAAGTCTCACACATGTGGTATCCCCATACTCGGTAAAAGTAGCAGAATGTATTTTGGGGTGTAATTCCACATATACCCATGGCTTTGGTGAGCAATATATCATTTAATTGACAACTTAAAAAAAATGTTTTTTTCATTTTCCAAAAATTTGTGGAAACAAAATACATCTTCCGTGGACTCAATATGCCTCTCAGCAGATAGCTTAGGGTGTCTACTTTCTACTGTCTACGAAAAGGGGTCATTTGGGGGTGTCTATACTGTCCTGGTATTTTAGCACCTCAAGAAATGTGATGGGAAGTCAGAAAGTAAAAGCTGTGTAAATTCCATTATCTATACTGTAATTTGTAGATGCTATAACTTTCACATAAAGCAATCAATATACACTTATTGGGATTTTTTTTACCAAAAACATGCAGCAGAATACATTTTGGCCTAAATTTATGACTAACTTTGAGTTTACTATATAATTTTACAAAAGTAATAAGTACAAAATGGGTTTTTTTACAAAAATTTCGGTCTTTTTTTGTTTATAGCACAAAAAATAAAAAGCGCATAGGTGATCACATACCACTGAAAGAAATCTCTATTTGTGTGAAAAAAAGGACATAAATTTAGTTTGTGTACAGCATTGCATGACCGCACAATTACCAGCTGAAACAGTGCAGCGCCGAATAGCAAAAAAAGGTCATTAAGGGGGGTAAATCCTTAGGATGGCAAGGGGTTAATGGTCTAAAATCTTATGTGATGGTACATTATCTTTGTTTTTTAATCAAGTTTAACTTAAGTTTATAAGCTAAACCTGCAAAGATTAGATGATTTGTGCCTGTGAACGTGTGCTTGTTTAGGCTACTCTGTTATTTTTTAAATATTAACAGCTATCTCGCTGTAGTTAAGCTTACTCTACTATAGATGAGATTTACTAAAACCGATGCACTCAGAATCTGGTGCACCTGTGTATAATAGCCAATTAGCTTCTAGGTTTTATTATCAAAGTTTAAGTAAATAAGTTGAAGTTAGAAGCTGATTAGTTACTATACACAGCTACACCAGATTCTGTGTGCACCAGTTTTAGTAAATATCCCCGTATACGTAACTGTATAACTATTATTCTCCAGCGATTACCATGATCCTGGTTAATGTCTGTGGATTTCTATATCATTTTTTGCATTCTAAAAAGATTTTCTCTGACCTTTCCTCTCTTAAAACAAGAGTTTGCATATATTGCTAGTTTTTGTTTTTCTCATAACCTTTGTAGGTTAAAATAGAACATGGATTAACTACAGCGGCCATCTTTCCTCTATTTAAATATACTTCTAAAGCAACTACAACCTAAATTTGAAATACACATTTATAAAGCAGAAATTCTCTGGGTTTTATAATCCCAGATTAGGGCTTGGAGTTTGGGCGGGGAGGAACATTCTATTCTGTGTCCAGACTTTGCTGGACACCTGCAGCCTATGAAAGTGCACAGGTGTGCAGGGTCATTATACTGTAGGCCAGGTCTGAGAGTAGCTCAGGGCAATTGCTGCCATTCAAATACACCGGGTTTGTATGAGAACAGAGATGTGCTCCAGCCAGGAGAGGTTTCCTATTTGGGAGACAAGACTTCATGTTGGAGTGATTCCCTTACCTACAGGACTGTGATAGTTGGAACTGCTAAGTGGGTCAGCAAACCTGAGGAAGGGGAGTGGTTAATTGGTCACAGGTGATACAGGTAGTATATAACTTAATGTAGAGCTCACTCTGAGCTTGCTCATTCTTGAGCTTGTCTGTATTTTTCTTGTTGGACCTTTGACTAAGTGGACATTTGATAAGTGGAGTTAAAAAAACTGGAGTGAAAAACAGAAGATTATAACAGGAGTCTACTAAGCTTTAAGTGACAACTGATATTTTCTGTTAAAATTGTAACTGGGATAATGTGTGCTAGCAGGGTTGAAGGTGTGCTGCATGTATGCAACAATGGAGCAACAGCTCCAGGATGGATACCGCTGCAACAGATGTGAGCAGGTTGCCCTTCTGGAAACTCACGTTAGAGATCTGGAGGAGCAAGTTGCAACACTGGGCAGAATCAACAACCTTGAAAGTAATCTTCTGCTCTCTGACCAGGTAGCTAATGGGATTGATGTGGAAGGGTTAATCAGGATTATCAGACAGCTGGTGGTAGTAGGGGATTCTATAATCAGAAGGACTGATAGAATAATTTGTAGCCAGGATCACCTCAATCGAATGGTTTGCTGTCTCCCTGGTGCTAGGGTTCGGCATGTGGTGGACAAATTACTGGCAGGGGCTGGGCATGACCCAACTGTCTTGGTCCATGTTGGAACCAGTGACAGAATACATGGAAGGTGGAGGCTCCTTAAGAATAAATTTAAAGAACTAGGCTGCAAGTTGAAGGGAAGGACCTCCAAGGTGATGTTCTCTGAAACATTACCTGTGCCATGCGCAACTCAGGAAAGACAGAGGGAGATTAGAGAACTCAATGCATGGCTAAAGACCTGGTGTAAGAGGGAAGGATTTTGGTTTCTAGAGCACTGGGCCGACCTTTCATTGGTGGTGCAGCCTATATGCTAGAGATGGTTTGCACCTAAATGGAAGGGGGTCTGCTGTTCTGGGAGAGAGGTTTATGGGAAGGCTGGAGGAGTTTTTAAACTAGGTTTGAGGGGGTAGGGAGAATTAGATTATAAGGGGGTAGTTAGATCAGACAGGGGTCAGTACTTATTGATGGGTGGAATGGGGAAAGATGGGGGTAGGGCTATGGCAGGTTCCCATGTTACAAACAACCAATGGAATTGGTACCATTTGTATGAACATAAAAAATATGCAAAATACGTGTGCTCAAGGTGTCAATGTATTAAAGTGTTTGTTCACCAATGCCAGAAGTCTGCCAAGCAAAATAGGTGAGTTGGAAGCTTTGGTGCATGAACAGAACTATTGGTTAATTGGCATTGCTGAATCTTGGCTTCATTCTTCACATGAGTGGGCCATTAATATTCCTGGCTATGTTCTCTTTCAGAGAGACAGGGTAAAAAGGAAAGGTGGTGGTGTCTGTATCTATGTGAGAAGTGATTTCAGAACGAGTGTGAAAGAGGACCTAGTTGATGGAGAATGCGATGAGGCTGAAGCATTATGAGTGGAACTGCACATTGGGGTGCGTACTACAAAGGTAATAATTGGAGTTTGTTATAGGCCTCCCAGTGTTAATGAGGAGGTGGAAACTCAGCTCCTTGCACAGATCGAAAGGGCTGCAAGGGCTGGCACAGTGATAATAATGGGGGATTTTAACTACCCAGAAACTGACTGGAGTAATGGTACTGCAGGAACAGTTAAAGGGCAAAAGATTTTAAACCTACTTCAGGACAGTTTTATGGTACAGTTCATAGAGGCCCCAACTAGGATTGATGCTGTGCTGGACCTGGTAATCTCAAACCATAAAAGAACATAAAAGAACATCTAAGTAGCAGTGACCATAACATGATTTCATTTATTGTTAGCTGTACACAGCAAGCACATACGGGAAAAATAAAAATGCTCAAGTTTGAGAGAGATAATTTTCCAAGGCTGAGAGCTGCTCTCCAAGACTTAGACTGGGAGGGAATATTGGCGTCAATGAACACAACACAGAAATGGGAGTTCTTCAAAAAGATTGTATGTGAACACACTGCAAAATATATTCCCACGGGCAACAAGTTTAACAGGCTAAAAATCAAACCTATATGGCTTACGGCCACATAACATTTACAAGTTTGCCCATCCCTGCCCCTCACTAATGATAAATATGGTCATGACCTTTTTTGGTCATTGACATCACTTAGCAACCCTAGCTGTTTTTTTTATACACAGGAGATGTTCAGGATCTGTCATTTGCATAGGGAGTAGTGGTGTGTGAACATCCTGTGTAGTGTGTCATCAGTTCGACAGGTCAGCATTGTCAGTCAGTCAACATTGTAGGTCCATGATTGTCATGGACCTACATCACTAGATCCTATTATTGACATTGAATTTACATTGGGTGAAATGCTTTATTTTTTTTTCATGATTTGGGTCTTTTTTACAGTATTTACTGGTTACATGTACTTGAGATACTATACACACCTTATTCATTCATCTGGTGAAGGTTGGCGATCTAGAGGCCCTCTTCTTCTAATGTGGTCTTCCAAATTTCAATAAGCCCCCCTCTTAGATTTTCACATTCCCAGCCTACCCTACCATTTTTGAGGGCATGTGGCCTAATATGGTTCAGTTGAGACACCTTTTTCCAGTAACAGCTGTCTAAGAGGGGATTTCACCTTACTTTTGAGATACGTCTTCACACTCCCTTTAACAAAAGCAGCAATTTTATATATTGGATTAAGCACAAATACATTTTTACAATGGAATAAAAAATAATAATTACAACTTGTTCTTGGCTGGGAACCTCTTGCAGGCAGTTTAAAGATCTCCTATTTTGCATAGATTTAGCTAAGAATGATTGGTTTAGTTAGAAGAGGGCACCAACGTTTTTGTTTATTTTTGAAATGAATCAAATGTGTCTCACAATTTCTATTTTAAAAGAACAAAACAAAAGAAAAAAAAATCCAAATCTATTAAAATTAACATGCAAGTCTTCAAAATGTCATTAATCACTTAATACAGAAAGTACTGTCAATATTTGGATATAATAAACATGACTTTAGAATGTTTTTGCATAAATATTAAGTTGCTTTCCATTATTTTAGTATTAACATAGCAGAAATGTTGTTAACTGCCTTGAAACATAAACAAACATAAATGATGTATTATTTTTTAGGTTTAATATATTTCCTTTTCTATTCCTGCAAGTAGTTGTATTTTTAATAATCTATACAAAAGCTTTGCATAGGAAGGTAATAAATGCAAATTATTTTGATAAAATTGCATCAACAGATGGAATCAACCCATTTCCAGCAAATGCCTCTGGCTGTGCAGATGGTAATTATAGGATGTATGTAAATATGCAAGCTCTAGGAAGCATAGTAAATGCACACAAAACTCCATGATCACAGGAAGATGCCTATTTTGGCCCTTACAAGGACCCTTTGGCAAAAAGAAATATACAAGTTGAAAAGATTGTCTTTCACAGCTGTATTAATTCTTTATTTGCCTTACTATAGCTTATAATTGCTTTTCCCAATAAGGGTGGAATTTAAAAGTTTGGTCCCTTGCATTGAAAAAAAATACACTATATTCCTAAACTAAAAATACAGCATTGTGTATTGTAAATGTATATGTAATTTAATTTTCAGTGACAGATCTCCTAAAGTACAAAATCATTTATGTGCTAAAATGTTTGCATACACTTTTTTTTTGCAAATAAAAATAAACACATGATGGTCTCAAAACAGCAAAACCTCCACATACTGTGAACCTTTTCAGCTACATGAGCCATTGGTAACATACAGGGAAGCTCTAAAATGTATCTGTTGACCTCCTCTAATAGACAATAGCCCTAACCCTCATGCCATTTCCATATGATTGTTCAATAACAGTAAAAAGTGACCTCACTGTCCATAAATAAGGTTTAAGTGGCCAGAGGTCCAGTGCCAAACAAAATGTCCTAAACAAACCAAAATACTCCTTTTTGCTGTTAACTAATCACAATCAGGTATTAAATATAAAGCAGGGTAGGAGTTAAAGCTTAAACTTAATATGAATAAGTTATATTTTCATTACATGTCTTAGTCACATGAATAAGCAGCGCCATGCTGTCCATCAGACCAACTGAGGCATTTGCCTCAGGTGGCACTCATGAAAGCAGAATGGGTGGTAGGTGGCACTTAGTCCTTAGTGCAGCTCAGTAGTGATGAGCCTGGTTAAACCACAGGCACATTGGGAAATTTGATGTTGACTGAGAAGGATATAGGATGGAACACAATGTCTCCTCACTGATCTCAGGCAGTGACTCTTCAGAACTACCAGTCCCCTGCCAGAGCCTGCCTAGACAAAAAACTACCACATTGTTTTCCAGCTGGTATGCTTGGGAGGCAGGAGCCACACTGGGTCAGAGACTCTGAAGCCTGTTTAGGGACAGGCTAACCCCATGCCAGCTTGAGCCAGGCCAAGTCATGTGTGACAGTGACACCGACCTACTAGCCACACTTCAACTGGGAAAGGTCACAAAATGTACTGTGGCAAGCCATAAGAATGGTCAGCTAATTTTAGTGGTCATATCCACCAAGTGTTTACTTGGCAGAAATGAAACATCAACAAAGACTGTCTGCCAACTGTGCTAGCATCGCTTTGGCTATACAGCAGTAGCAGGGCCATAAAGCACAGGACCATCATCCACAGTGGCTCCCAATTCAGGGCTTAACAACATGATGCAAACAACCAAAGGGACAATCAGAAGGATGATCTCTGATGAGGCTAGGATTAGTGACACCATACTTCTGGGGCTTCTTGCAGGAGCACACACTATGTGGTGTAAGAGACAAGCAACTGGAGGAACAGAAGCAGGAGTAAGATAAGGACCTGGTATCTCAAGGCCTGAAGGATCCTTTACCTAATGTCTCCATCCCTGCGAGGCAGAGGCAGCAGGAGAAAGAGATGGGTTGGGATGCTGGTGCTAAAGAGGAGGAGATTTGGGGTGCTGGCCTTGAGGAAGAGGAGCCCCTGCACCTAAAGACATTTAACCATTTTGTTGATTTATGTTTGTATAAATCATCAGAATATCACTGTTTATGCAAAGCATTTTGATTACACATGTTGCTGTTAACAATAGTAATTGGGGGTAAGACCTATGACCACATCATCCTGAATGCACTTGATCTCAGAAGCTAAACAGGGCCTGGTCTGGTTAGTACTTGGATGGAAGATGTTGGGGTTAAGATCTTGGTGATTTATTGGATTACTTTTCATTACTATTTATTACTTTAGTTTAGGGTTTGTGAATGTTGCATTGTTTATATACTTTATGTACTAGCCTGACTTGCTGCACATATGAAGCCAAAGATAACCTTCAGCAAAGTGGGCTGAATTTGTGACAAGAAGCTGCATTTTAATAACCTTGGGTAAGTGTTTTTTTTTTTGGGTGTGGGTTTAAAGTATGTATTGAGATGCTGGAACAAAAAAGGCAGCTCTTGACCAGGCTGTCAGTAACAACTGTCTGTTGAGGTTTAATTAACACAAACATAAAAGTTAAGAGGGAGAAACAGTTAAGTTTAGAATTAGGGAAAAAACAGAGTACATTCTTTTATTTCATTATTAATATTATTCACTCTTCTAAACTTTGAACGTGGAACTGATGCTATCCTAATTAGCAATAGAAGTGTAAGCTGACAGGCAGCACAAAACAGAGAGAATGCAGAGCTGGAGCTATAAGCTCTGATCTCTCTGCCTGCCCCCTGCTCCAGCAGAAGGATTTGGAGGTTTATAACCCTTGTGGGAATCTGCAGCAGTTGTCTGTAGGGAAAACGGCCATATTCCCTCTGTTAACCAGGGGCAGACATGCACTAGTTTCTATTTCATTTTAGAAACTAGCACAGGTGGTGCTATAGGCCTAAAATTGGTATGTCTGCCTAGTTAATGTGATGCATGCCATGTCTGACAGTTTCCTGCACCATTATAATAGCACAGGAAGCTTAGTTAATTCTCTGGTATGTGTGGATCTTTAATAGGCCACAAATTAAGAGAGAGATGCAAGGCAGGTTTTAATCAAGAAAGCAAATTCAGAGTGTGTCCTTATACTGATAAAATATAAAAATATTGTTCAGTCCATACACACTATGTGAGCTATTTAGTAGGCTACAGGTTTACAGGGAGACAGCAGGAAGGTTTAATATCAAGAAATTTAGAATAAAGTGTTTTATTTCACAGTAAAAAAGCAAATATATTGTAATGACTCTTTTCACAGTATTTAAGCACATATACTAAGCCAACTTTAATAAAAATAGGCATTAGAGGGTATTTAAAATGATATAAACATGTCCTCCTGCCCTAAAATGCCAAAATATATTAACTCAATAAGTGTGAGTTGTTCCAATACTTTAAGTGATATTCTAACGTAAATAAATCAACCAAACAAACAAAAATTAAGTGCAGCCCTTACCAGTGTTAAAAACTTAATATATACTCAACAAGCTATTAAACAAATGATCACCTCTGAAAAACACACATCAGTGCCATAAACCACACCACAATAATAAATGAAAACCATAAAAGATCTACTACTCAGAATTATACAATACTGTACCTTTTTAAAAATGTTACCCAAAAATGTGCATTCCAGTGCAGGGGCGGACTGACCATTTGAAAACTCGGGCAGTGCTCGAGTGTCCGGGGTCAGTAGGGGGCCCCATGAGATGCCCCTGGTACCTTTTTCATAGGCTTTTTTGAGTTTGGGCAAGGACACGGGGGCCCCATGATCCCCTATTGCCCGGGGGCCCCATGAGTTGTCAGTCCGCCCCTCTTCCAGTGTTCACTATAGCTATGCTGTTCAACTTGGATCTCACATGAAAAATATTGACACACACCACCACTCTGTGTTCCATTCCCAATAAAAAATAATAATTATAATTATAAATAAAATGGATTAATTAAACTGTCTGTCATTGAACACTGGGTCTATTTGATCATCACTAATTGACAGCAAATTCTGGTTAGCTTCCTGATCAAAAGGAAATATGAGGGTGCTCCTATTCAGGCTTTCTAAATCAGCTTGGCAGGCAGGAGCTATAGTATATGGTGTATATTCTGCCTATTCAGGATATGTCAGTGTGTAAGTGCTGATATATGCTATAAACTACAACTTGGTTTGTTTTAGGCAAAGATAGGCAGATTCTTCTTTACTTGTTCTAGAAGAAATGAGATCTATCTGATATTTAGCTTTAGACTAAAAATATTGCTTTATTTAAGCAACCTGTATATAATAACCAATCCATGTGAAAAACAAAGATTTTTGGCACATTAAAATATGTGAACATTGCAACTAGTTTAGAAAAACGTCATTTTACTATAATATATCGTAACAAAATGTTCCAAACGACATTTGCTATAGTGTTGATTTTTTTTTTACTTATATGTGTTTTTATGTTTTTTAAAATATATTGTCAAAAGGCATGTCTTTTTTTAGCAACTTGCTAAATAATGCAGTATCAATTTGACAAGTTTCCAAACACCCACTAAGGAGCACAGGAAAGGATCTCTGCTTTGAGAGTGACATGTTAGTAAATTCTCTAGGGTAAAATTGTCATGAAAAATGCCTGGGGATTTTTGTTTTATTTGAATCATACAGAGATATGATTTTTTGGCTGTAAACTATTTCCTGAATTGAGAAGCACTCTAACAAAATTGCACAATACAAATATATCATAGTTATGATTTTTCCTAGTAATATGTTTAAACAGAATCTAAAATTTTAAGAAAAATATCCAAAAATACAGAAAAACATTTTGAAAATTTTACATTTTATCTTAATTTACATGTTTTATAACTGTTTAACAATGAACTCACTAATATGCTTGGATCTCATATTGTTATTCAAAATGATTATAAGTCAAATCCCTGCCATCTGACATCTACAGTGCAAAAGTGACTTTTAACCACTTGCCCTCAAAAGGATTTTCCACCCTTCCTGACCAGGCCATTTTTTGCATTACGGCACTGCATTACTTTAACTGAGAATTGTGTTGTCATGCAACGCTGTACCCAAAATGAAATTTACATCTTTTCCTCCCACGAATTGGGCTCTCTTTCGGAGGTATTTGATCGCCTCTGTGTTTTTAATTTTTTGCGCTATAAAAAAAAGGCTGACAATTTTGAGAAAAAAACAATATTTTTGACTTTTTGCTATTAAACATGTCCAGTAAAAAATAAAAAAAATCTAATTTCATCATAAATTTAGGCCAAAATATATTCTGCTACATGTCTTTGCTAAAAAAAAATCCCAATACATGTAAATTAATGGTTTTACTTGAAAGTTATAGCTTTTAAAAATGGCTGTATATATACTGGAATTTTTTTTTTTACCAGCAATGGCAGCAGTCAGCGACTTATGGCGGGACTGCGGTGGGCATTCTGACACTGAGGGAAACTGATTTGGTGTCACTGACATTCCCAGTCACACCAATACAGTGATCAGTGCTAAAAAAAAACCCCACTAACATTGTACAATTAGCACTGGGCAGGAAGGAGTTAACATGAGGGGCGATCAAAGGGTTATTTGTGTGCTGGGTGAATTTTACTATGGGGCCCTGTGTTTGTGCTTTACTGTAAGCACATTGCTTTGTATGGATGTGCTGTGCACAACCATGCAAAGCAGTATGCACAAGCTGACAGGGAGAACTGTTTTGTTTACAATCAGTTCTCCCCCCCCCCCTGTCGGAGATGCTCGGCAATCAGGCGCCAGTGAGCAATCACAGGCTGGGACCCAGTGATTGACAGCCGTGGCCACGAATGGCGGCACTGGTAGGGGACACGCGCACCCCTTACATGGAAATGCAAAATCACATATAGATATATGTGATTTTGCGCACCCCTGCCGCCCTGTAGCAGTATTTCTGCTAGAGGGCGGATGGAAAGCAGTTAAAATGTATTGAAAAGGCTGCTAGTTTTTTTACTAAAATAAAAATTATGCTATACTTACCTGTTCTGTGCAATGCCATTGCACAGAGAGGCCCCTTATCTCCTCTTCTGGGGTCCCCTGCCAGAACTCTCTGCTCCTCCACCTTCATAGACACACACACAGCAAGGCTTGACCCTGCCTCCTGTTCCCTCTTCACAGAATTTGATTGATAACAGCAGTAACCAGTGACTCCTGCTGCTCTGAATCTGTCCTGTGAGAAGAGGAACAGATGGGCACAATGCAAGATCAAGAGGAGGCTCAGGGAAGTATTGGGTGGGAACAGACAGTGAATAGAACTGTCAGAGAATAAATGCTTAAAGTGGTTGTAAAGGCTCAATGTTTTTCACCTTCATGCAATCTATGCATGAAGGTAAAAAACCTTCTCTGTTCAGCAACTCCCCCAAGCCCCACCAATACTCGCCTAAGCCTCATTTCTAACCAGCAATGTGAGAAGAGAGGGAAGTTGGACCAAGCCATGGCTCCATGTGTGAATGGACACACAGAGCAGCGGGTTCCCCCATAGCAAGCTGCTTGCTGTGGGAGCGCCCGACAGGAGGGAGGGGCCAGAAGCGCTGGCGGGGGACCTGATAAGAGGAGGATCCAGGCTGTACTGTTCAAAACCACTACATACAGAAGGTAAGTATAGACACGTTTGTTATTTTTTCTGAAAAAAAATAAGCCTTTAGAATCAGTTTAAAGAACTCTGGGATAGGCAAAAAAAATCCCCCATTAGTACACCCCACTATACAAAACACTAAACAGTTAATACATTTGTGAAATTCCATACCATTGAAGAGAAAAGTCTAACTCAATTTTCAGGAAGTCATCTCTGTCATTTAAAATATAACAGCATCTGCTCTGCCAAGGAGGAAGTGTAACAGCAGGGATTACATCATATCCTCTCCTCTCAGGAAACTACACTTCCCATCAACCTCTGGGAATTGCAGTGAATATGGGCGGGTATGCTAGGCCTGTACATGTTGAATGTGTGCTCGCCCACTTCATTGTAAATCATGTCCCCTTATTCCCCAGCCACACTGCTCAGCACCACACAGCAGAACAGTTAGCTGGCAATATATGTGCAAAATGTTTAGTTAATTCTGTGTAGTCTACTTTATATTGAATTCTCCCTCCTCTAGGATTTCTGTTACTGACTGTGGCTGCTCTCTTCACATGCAATCTTTACCCCTCCAGCCACAACAGCAGATAAACTAATTAATCAGATACTGTAGCCATACTACAGGAGATGACTTGAAACATATACCATGGGGTCACAGAAAAGAACACATTTATAGTACAGCAAGGAAGGTGTTGAACCTCTGACAATGTTTTTATGGCTGTTCCTGTGCCAGGGTCAGGAAGTAAGGTGAAGTCTCCCTTCAGTGGGGTCACATAAACAGGAAATATCTCTGCAGTGGGGTCACAGGGACAGGAAGTGAGGGGAAGTCACCCTCCAGTAAGGTCACAGGGACAGGAAGTGAGGGGAAGTCTCACTCCAGTTGTGTCACAGGAACAAGACATGAGAGGAGGTCTACCTTCAGTAGGGTCACAGGAACAAGACATTAGAGGAAGTCTTCCTCCAGTGGGGTCACAAGGACAGGAAATGAGGGGAAGTCTCCTTCCAGTGGAGTCACAGGAACAGGAAGTGAGGGGAAGTCACCCTCTGGTGAGGTCACAGAAACAGGAAGTGAGAGGAAGTTTCCCTGCAGTGGGGTCAAAGGGACAGGAAGTGAGAGGAAGTCTCCCTCCAGTGGGGTCACAGGAACAGGAAGTGATGGGAAGTCTCCCTGCAGTGAGGTCACAGGGATAGGAAGTAAAAGGAAGTCTCCCTCCACTGGGGTCACAGAAACAGGAAGTGAGGGGAAGTCTCCCTCCAGTGAGGTTACAGAAACAGGACGTTTTAGGCAGACCCCTTCCTTTGGTGTCACAGAAACAGGAAGTCTCCCTCCAGTGGTGTCACAGGGACAAGAAGTGAAGAAAAGTCTCCCTTCATTGGGGTCACAGAAACAGGAAGTGAGGGGAAGTCTCCCTTCAGTGGTGTCACAGAAACAGAAAGTCTACCTCTGGTGGTTTTACAGGGACAGGTAATGAGGGGAAGTCTCCCTCCGGTGGTGTTACAGAAATAGGAAGTGAGAAGACTCCTGTGGGTCACAAGGACAGTCACTATTACATCAGTGTGACAGGTGGGGGAGCAGTGTGACAGGAGGGGGCAATGTAACGGGGGGTAGTGTGACAAGAGGGGGGGGCAGTGTGACAGGTGGAGGTGGCAGTGAGGCAGGTGGGGTGCAGTGTGACAGGTGAGGGCCAGTATGACAGGAGGGGGAGCAATGTGACAGGTGGAGGGGCAATGTAACAGGTGGGGGGGTATGATGGGGGGGCAGTGTGACAAGATGGGGGGCAGTGTGACAGGTGGGGGGCAGTGTGACAGGAGAGGGGGGAAGCAGTGTGACAAGTGGGGGGGGCAATGTGACAGGTGGGGGGTGACAGGGGGACAGTGTGACACGTGGAGGGGGCAGTGTGACAGGAGAGAGGGAAGCAGAGTGACAGGAAGACACACCATAAACTGCTGGGATAGTGCTGGGCACTGCTGTGGCAGAGCACGAAGAAGCTGCAGCCAAGCTGTGGGGCGGAGCTAGGAGACGGAGACGGCAGTCACAGCAACCAATGACTGCCAGAAGCACATGGCAAGCTGGATCAGAGGATGGCGAGTGGTATATAGAGCAATCACTGCTCTGCATTCTCCTCCCTGCAGCTGAATGCCTGCTTATGCCCCCCAGTCATTCAGCAGCTGCACGGAGGAGAGTACAGAGCATCAGTTGCTCTATATGCTGCCAGCCACCCATCTCATTCAGCTAGGCAGAACCAGAGCAGCTGTCAAAGGCCAACCAATGATTAGACCCCCAGCAATGTAGCAGCCCACCCAGTCTCCATTCCATTGGCTGGCATTTGACAGCTGCTCTGGTCCCTGCTGAGTCACTGCTCAGTTTTGACAGCTGGCTTTCTCTCAGCTCTTGAAACCTTCACCAACTGCTGCAGAACTGTTTTATCTGGCTGTGAGAGGAGCACTGAGTCAGTGGTTAGTGTCTGGCTGTGTCCCCGCTCTACATCCCTGCTTCCTGTAGATAGAACTACAGATGGGAAGGGCCAAGACCGGTGGCTGGGGGAAATGGAGAAATAGCAGCCACCAGTCTTACAAACAGGAAACCCTTGGGAATTAGCAGTCTGATTTGAAAGTCTTTAGGCTATATCAGAGCAACTACTGAGTTTACAAGAAGATGGGTGACATATTCAGTGAAGGTAGGAAATCAGCAACAAGGACATATAAAGACATTTCTGCTTTAAAGTTAAAAGCTCATTATCATAGCTCAGAACGATAAACAAAATATAAAATGATATATAGGATGCAGTCTGTCACTAGAAGTCTATATGACAATTTTTGTTTTATTAAGTCCCCTTGTAACATAGTTTTATTATTTTCTGATCCTGCCAGTAGAACCCTTGGCTTTCCACTTCCATTAGTAGGGTGATGATGCTGTTTTTTTTGCTTTTAGTAAAACAACAAACAAATTAAAGATCAACTCCAACTACTAATTTTAAGGCAATAATGCCTACATGTTTTATTTTTTATTTTTAAACACAGGTTTAACCACTTGCCCTCTAGAAGATTTTCTCCCCTTAATGACCAGGACACTTTTTGCTATTCAGCACTATGCTATTTCAACTGGTAATTGGTCATGCAATGCTGTACCCAAACAAAATATATGTCCTCTTTTTTACACCAATAGAGCTTTCTTTTGGTGGTATTTGATCACAATTTTTTTTTTTTTTTTTTTTTTTGTGATATAAATGAAAAAAGACCAAAAATTAAAAAAAAACAATATTTTTTACTTTCAGTTATAAAAATTATCCAATAAACTCAAAGTTAGTCATACATTTAGGCCAAAATGTATTCTGCACATTTCTTTAATAAAAGAAAAATCCCATTGCATGTATATTAATTGGTTTGTTATTCAAAGTTGAAAGTTATAGCATCTACAAACTATGGTATATATATTGAAATTTACACAGCTTTTACTGTCTGACTGCCTATCACAGGAGCTAAAATGCCAGGGCAGTAAATTCCCCCCCCCCCCCACCTCCACCACCACCACCGCTACCAAATGACTCCTGTTTGTAAAGTATACAAGGAATTTGCTGAGAGGCATGTTAAGTCCATGGAGCATTTTATTTTTTGCCATAAATTTTTGGAAAGTTACAAAAAGTTTTTTGGGGGGTTTTTTAATACAAAGTTGTCACTTAAATTATATATTGCTCACGCATGCCATGAGTATATGTGGAATAACACCCCAAAACACATTCTTCTACTTCTCCCACGCATGGGGATACCACATGTGAGACTTTTTGGCAGTCTAGCTACATACAGGCCCTAATGGCCACCTCCAGGCTTTCAAAGGGCATATTTCTTCGAACGTATGCAAAAATGTAAATACCAAATCCCTCTAAAAATCTGAAGGTTTTTATTTTTCCTTTACAGCTTTCAGAATTAGTAAAAGACCCTCCAAACCATATATTTTCTGAAAGCACATGACCAGTAAAATAAAAAAAAGTGCTACTAATTTTTAAGGGCCTTCGATATTTGCACAAATGTGTATCAATAGGGTATTTTAGTTAAAAATACACTAAAATTATTATTAGCAGATAGAAACACAGCAAATTTTACAAAATTCCAGCTAAATTCCTACTAAATATAAAAGCCTAACCTGTATTAAGTTAAAAATTAACATATATTTGCCCATTTTAAATTCCGTCTTTTTGCAAAATGGTGAAAATCAAATGCACGCAAAAATGTAAATAACCGAATCTATCTGAAAATCTGAAAGTTTTCCTTTTTCACCTACAGCTTTCAGAATTCAGAATTTGTAAAAAAAAACAAACCATATATTTTCTGAAAACACATGACCAGTAGACTAAAAAGTAGGTGCTACTGATTTTTAAGGCCCCACAATATTTTCGCAAATGTTTATCAAAATTATATTGTCACTAAAAATACACTAAAATCATTATTAGCAGATACAAACACTGCAAATTTTACAAAATTCCTGCTAAATTCCTACTAAGTATAAAAGCTTAACCTGTAATGAGTTAATAATTAACAAATATTTGTCAATTTTAAATTGCTCCTTTTTGTGAAATGGTGAAAACTGAACATATCCAAATGCAGACAGTGTGAGTTCAGGGACATACACCCACATGGATTTCAAATTCGGAGCAGTGGAACACCTGTGCATTCACATGCAACCGCTGCGTCCTTATTGACATCAATGGGACTGCCTGCATGGGGATGCACTGAACACCTGTGCATCCCTGTGCAGCTAAACATGGCCTTGCTGTAGTATGTCCTGCATTAACAAGACATTTGGCCTTGTATAGACTTGCAGTTGAGGGCTGCAAAATGTGCAGTTGAGCTGCGTTTTTGCCACCTGCCAAACGCCTCCCCTTAGGTTGCAATAGGCGGTGGACAGGAGGATGATGCAGTCATGCTTCAGAAGCAATGGAGATCTAGAGGCATGTCTAAATCTACCCTTACTATGTTTTTTTATTTTTTATTTTTTACAACTTAATTTTTCTTTTGTAGAGGTACATTTATATATATTTTTATTTTTTTTCTCTTTTTTTTCTTTCGGGGGGGGGGGGGGGTTTGGAGAGACCTCTAATGTCTCTTTTTTGAAACAGAGAAGGTGACTGAAGACAGCTAAATTCTGAATGGCACCCCCACGCATCTCAGCTCACAGCGTGATCATGGGTGCGGTCAAAAAGACCATGCAGTTTCCCTATGGATGCATTTTGGAAAAGGTACATGCACCTTTTTTTTTGCATGAAATGCAGTCCCTTTCTCTGTAGTCTGAGCTGCAGTGAAGATGAGATATAAAGTCTGTATAGACTCCTTTCATTCACAAGCTGACAGATAGTAAACACAGTTTACTATATGTCAGTAATTAAAGAATACAGAAGTGATCTGTAATGATCACTGTCTGTATTTATTGAAGAAGGGGGCTGGTTTACCAGCCCCCCTGCTTTCAGGAAAGGAAGGGTGGCCCCATCTTCAAGCTGACAGTGATCTTTCAGCAGCTGCAGCTGGAGGAACGGGAAGGAGGGAGAGCTGGCTAGCAAACACAGGAGAGGTGCGAGGCACTAAAGGGGGGTCGGAGCAGTAGGGGGAACATCTGTTCTGGGACATGAGGGGGTTGTAGTTAGTGTAGTCAGGGTAAGGCAGTATTAGGGACAGTTGGGGGGGGGCACCATATAAGATAGAATTGCTGCTTTGGAGGACTGCAGACAAGACAGAGAAAGGCGGAGTGCTGGAGGGAGGGGTGTCACATTTTAGGTTAATAGCTCTGATCAGCAGATTGTTATCTGCTAATCAGAGCTATCCTTTTGTTCAGCAGAGTCTGGTGAACATTTCTGCTGTAAGTTCATGGTCCTTGAAGTGACTATTAGCTTATAGCATAGGAGGAATACAGGTCTGTATGGCGTACGGACCTGGCCAGCTAAAAGCGGTGCTGTAGGTCCCTACGCCGTATGGACCTGGCAGTGAAAGGGTTCATGTAAGTACTCCTATCATTGATAAATAGTTTGTCCCAACCCTTGTAACTGCCATTTTTTCTGGACAGAGTAACCTAAATGTAAATATGAAGAGAAATATAAATAAAGTCATGTGAAATAAAAAGTAATTCATATGCTGAATACTTTTACAGTTGCTATCCTATGCAGTTATTAATCCTATGGAGTTACCAGGCTACAACAGGTTTCATTATACTGATCCTTTGAAACAGTGAAAAAAGAGATCTAGTTAGAATGAATAGCTACTCACCCCAGATGCTTTTTACTGTCTGAAAGAAAAAAAATATGTCCTTTTCAGATATGAACCTGTTCCCGGGATTGAAAACTCAATTTAATAATGTTCTGTGTAATGTGCCTTCTGAACATCTGTATATACTGGACGACATTATTTATGAACAGTGCACTTACCCCATTCACAAAATTTGTTCATAAAATTACTCTGAGTTGCTCAAATTGAGAGTTTAGGCCTTAAAAAATAAACAAAACCATATTGTATAACATAGCGTTAAATGCATTTATTGGCAAATTTGTTTCTCTATAAACTCCTATTTAAAATATTAGCTACAAGGTTAAACATGTTTCTAAGGCAATTAGTCTATTGTTATCAGGTAGGCTTTGTTTTGCTCTAAAGTGACAGACTAGCTTTAATATTCCTAAACTAACCAATGTAATACCTCTACATCAAAATCAGAAAACTCTGTCTTTCTCAATTTTTTCACTGCATTTCACTACCATAATTATTTTTTGGTTTTAACAAATTGATATTCTGGCACATTTTACACCCAATTTTTTTTAAAGCTACACTGCAATCATTCTACAAACATAATTTAATGTAGCTGAAGCTGTGCTTCGTATTAAAAAGTTGCCTTCTTGCAGATCACTTAGCCTTAAGTGCCAATAATTGCATGCCAAAGGTTTCAATGGTGTTTGCTATCAACCTGCAGGAGGGTTACATCTCCCGACAGAGTTTTGCCATTAATCACTAATTCTGACAAGGAAGTTCTATAAGAGAACAAATAATAGCTATAAACCAACTTTTCATTATACATTCCTTTTAATTTCAATAATTAGAATGACTAAGGTACTACACTGTCTGTAGTACTCTTATAAGCACCAGTATCAATCTGCAGATGTGGTCATCAGTGGGCTGGGCCCACACTCAGTGCCATGAATGGTCCATGGCAAAAAGCATAGCAGGGGATGGGCTATTGTAGGCTTTGGTGAGATTCCTAGACACTCCAGAAAAAAATCAACCAAGAGCATGCATTAGCTATGCTGCATGGGGTATACTATGATGATAATGAGATTAATTATTCAATCAACTTTATGGGCCATCATAAACAACAATATATAGTGTCTAAAAAGTAAGCATTAAAGAAGCAAATGGACACCTTTTATCATACCTAAATGTTGCCACAAAAAAAAGGCCCTCTGTAAAATAAGATATTTTTTACTTGCTTTCCCATAGGCAATGAAGTGAAATACTGCTCTTTTAAAGAGCTCTGCGTACTGCTGCTATCCAGTACTTGTAGGTGTGTAGCATAGAATGTCCTTTGCATCACTTGCCAACCACTACATCACTATAGAATATAGTCTGCACAAAACATAGTCACTCTAGCTGTGTATGATATAAAGTCAGATCCAACCTCGCTGCCCACAAAAGCTCCACAACCACTGACCTCTATAGGGCCTCCTTCATGCTAGCAAACTCATCAATTTTTTCCCTATTTCACTAAAATGGGTAATCTCCAAAATGTCATCCATGTAGGTCAAAAAATAGCACAGGTACTACAGAAGTATAACCTTCCTAGAAGAAGGGCTTGCTATACCTATTAAGCATCCAACCAAGGTAAATGGAATGTAGGCTAGAACAAGTACAGCTGCAGAGGCAGCATCATGCTCCCATAGAATTATATGCAGGGCAGATGAATACTTAAATAGATATTTAAAGACCTTTCTTGATTCTGAACTTGGAAAGAACAGCAAATTTATTTAATTTGGCTGGACATTACCTAGCCTGATAATTCTGTCATATTCTACAAAGTCTGGCTTATTAAACTATGCCAGTGGAAGCTGATTTGTTTCTTCTTGTTTGGTTCATTCTGAGTAACCCATTGTTATCCTGCAACAAAAAAGAAAAAGTTGCCCATTAAGGGTTTGATCCTTAATTTGTGATATCACTAAAAGTACTGGTATGTACTACCTAAGGGAGTATTTTGTGGATACAGCATACAGTATATGTGATATCTAACCCATCATTAGTAAAGTTTAATACAGTCATTTGTTAATACATTGGTGTGATAAAATATGTTTTGTTGTTTACCCATTAAAAATTAGTATTAATAAAAAGTCAGCCTGATCAACATTTAGTTTTAACTGGACAAAAAAAATCGTATTTTTTATAGCAAGAAAGAAAGCACTAGGTCAGGTTTTCCACCTTTAATAACATCTAATATTTGTTTAAAGTTAAGTCAGTTTTCTGCTCAAGCAAGTGTCCTATTTATGAAGTAACACTTTCCTTAAATCCTCCTTCTCTGTAACCTTTCACATCAGCTATGTTAGAGAGACACCAAAAGTGGTTATACTCAGTTCTTCACATAACACTATATAAAATGAGTGAATTGTTTTTTTTATAGTTTTTATAAAGGATTTGAATTGGTAATATGCTATCTGGGGTATTTTTTTTTTTCAATAACACTGCATAAGGGTTGAATGGTATTGTGAAAGAGGACTTGAGGAGGAGCACTTTCAGATCTTATAAATTAAAAGGTCAAATAATTTTAGTGGTGGCTGGGCAACAAGCAACAAGGGGAGCACCTGTTGAATTTGTACTAGCATGAGTTGTAGGAGATTCTACCATTTTTGCTGCTTTTACCTTCTCATCATACTCCACACCTGTCTCTTTTTCCAGGGGCACCCCCTCTACATTGTCAACACAACCATCTGATGTGGTATTCCAGAGTCTTTTTGTGTCGACAATGTCAGCTACAGAATGTGGACCTCAATAACGCCCGATCACCTTTCAAGTGATACTCAAGG
Organism: Staurois parvus; assembly: GCF_062004578.1. Lineage (NCBI taxonomy): Eukaryota > Metazoa > Chordata > Amphibia > Anura > Ranidae > Staurois > Staurois parvus. Next base: position 1,479,763 of record NW_028318385.1, read on the forward strand.
CGATTAGGTCCTTGAAACCCCATAAGAGATCAGGCCCAGATGGCCTCCTGGCCTTGTACTATGAAAGTTTTTTGACTATTTGGTGCTCTTCTCACCAATTCCCTTAATTCTTTACTTTAGAAACACTAATTTGGCCAACATATGTTGAATGCCATAATGTCCATGTTACCTAAAGCCAACATTGACAACTCCACTTGGTCTAATTTTATGCATATGTCTTTACTTAATTTGTATATGAAAATTCTTGCTAAGGTTCCTACTCATTGCTTGAACCCTACAATAGGATCACTGATTTATAAAGACCAGGTGGTATAGACTCTGTTTTTTGCCATTGCGTCTACTCCACTTCGCATATCTATTCAGAGCTTGTCACTCACTCTCAATGAAGTACCAACATAGATTTTCAAATCTCGGTCCAAAATCCTCTTGGATGATAATGCCACAGGGAAACTTCCAGCGGGATATCATAAGTACTGTAAACTAACTGTATGTGGGGTGTGGCAGGAGACATAATTTAAAATAATCCATAGGGCCTACTTCCCATTCTGTATGGACAAAGCAAATCCTTTGCAGTCGGTGTGCTCCTGGTGTGGCTTCATTGTCCCACATTGTACAATTATCTCTGGACTTGCAACTTCATCTTTTCATACTAGGACTAAGTCCTCTCTTACATCTCTAGAATTACCTCTATTCATCAAGGCTCCAATGCTCGACCTCTTTGGGTATGATGGACTGTCAGGTCAGGCTTCATCATGACACCCCTGAGGTTTCCCCCGTGGAGCTTCATTTTCATGCTTATACCTCCAAGAGTACTGCTTAAAGCATGGACTTCGTCCTCAGCACCACAAGCCTCAGCAGTCAAGAAAGAGCTGAAGTCTCTACTTTACTTAGAAAAACTTGCTATCTTACAAAACTATGGGTCCACTAAGCATTTCTTCGCCAGAGCACTACCTTTCTACATCAAAAATCTATATTCTAATGAAGCCGTTTCAATATATGGAGTGGTATTTGAAAGCTTACCTTGCCAACTTACTAGGCAGGCTAATGATACAAGAAACAACTTATCTCCCCAGATCTGCTCTCCCCCTGGCTGTTACATTATACAGTAGCTACTCCCTATCACTGGGCCTCTCTCTTTGGTGCTCCTTCTAAGGTGTAGTTTTGTTCTTTTTATTTTGAGTAAGGTTAAAATCTCATCACAGTATTTCCTATCTCAGAGATAATTTAGAATATCCAAGGTTCTGCTCCTTCAGTAGTGTTGAGTCTCACCTCTTTTGTAGACTCAACACTCCTTGAGCATTTAAGTGTTATGTTTTTGCTTTTGTAATCTAGTTGTTTTCCTTATCAACATTAAAATTGCCCTCCTGCCCCAAACTATCAATCTATTTTGAGTCCTGTTACCTAGGTTACATGTATTTGTTAATATTTATTTATTTTTATTTATTTCAGGTACTTATATAGCGCCGTCAATTTATCCAGCGCTTTACATATATATATATTGTACATTCACATCAGTCCCTAACCCTCAAGGGGTGTACAATCTAAGGTCCCTAACTTGCATTCATACATACAAATACTAGGGACAATTTAGACAGGAGCTAATTAACCTACCAGCATGTCTTTGTAGTATTAGTTAATACACCCTAATCCCTGTAGGCAGCTAGAACTGAGAGTTCTTACACAAAAGAGGTAGTTCCATCTGCAATATATATGTATTGATAGAGTACATATTATATACAAATTACATGTTAAGCTGTATTTAGGACACAATGTACAGTTTAAGTCCCTTGACTTATATGATATTTACAGATTACCCACAAAACCATATTTACAATATAATGTACAATACAAGTATGAAGTTAAATAAAAGAAATGCAGCGCTCTTAAAAATTTATGAATTATAGTGATAAAACACAGTCCGGTGAGAACAGTGCTCCTTGATTCCCAGTGCAAATGGTAGAAATTCACACTAACCAGAACGCGCATGGGTATACGCATGTGTATATATATATCCTGAAGATCCCCTCTCCTCTCAGGTCTGGTCAGGGAAATAGCTGGGAAAGATGGAGATCCTACGCCCTCATATGGTAAGAAAGTGGTCCAGCAGGTCAGAGCAGTATCAATCTGGATAAGCCTCCAAAGGAGCTGACACAGGGATCACCAGGGCTGCAAGGATGGAAGAAGCTCCTCACAGGAGACATAGGGAAGCACTCGTAGTGTAGTAGGTAAAACTTTTATTCCAGAAAGCACAAGTGCATGATAAGTATCACATAGCCAAGTATGAACAAACACACTGACCCTTGAAAAGTAAAGATGGCCGCCGGGCCTCCTCGTGGCACCGACGGCTTAGTATCAACGGTGTCCTGGGTTCCTGCTGACGCGTTTCGTGCGCACGCACTTCTTCAGAGGTGGAACATAGGACTGCCGTGACCAGCTACTCATACCTAAATACCGTATTTCGCGCATGCGCACTGGTACGGCGCCATCTTGCTGAAGTCCGTGCGTCCGCAATAACCAAGTGCGCATGCGCGGGTGCCATTTTACCATGGGCCAGAGGTAAACACAAATCACTGAGGAACGGCTCCACGCTAGTGGAGCCCGGGCGTCCGTATTGCGCAAAGGCGCATGCGCGGGTGCCATTTTCCTGTGTGCATATAGTACAGTTTAACCAGCACTTACAGGGAAGAAATCCCTGGTGTTAAACAACGTAAGTGCTAACAGGTGTTGATGCTGTGCTGAAAACCCATCAAGGGGCATCACATACAACAAGGTGCACAAGAGAGGGAAATATAAACAATTTGCACAAATAGTGTAAAGTGGCCAGATAAAGGTTGAACAAAACCTGGTAAGGATGCTGGTATAATGAATATAAGACCATTAACTCCTTAAGCCCCAAAGGGTTGAAACGGAGTTTAATGGTTAAAATACTAATCAATTATGGTATTAAACTACATACATAGGAATTATTCCTATGTGTGGGGCTAAAAGCAACATGGTGAAATGGCATCATAATAAATCTCTAAAATAAAATAAAATAAAATAACGCATGGGGGTTAATCTGGGAAAATCAAAACCCATGTGTAACAATTAAAACCGTAAATGCAGAATACACGCATATACCCAAATAGCATAAAAATGGTCAATGGAGAAAACATGGTATAATAGACGCTGGCCCAATGAGTACAGACAGACCTAATGGTGGTCAAGGCTAATATATTATAAACGCATGTGGAAAATGGCAAGTAATTAGTAACATTATTCCAATGCATACAGAGAACCTGGAAACATAGTTTGAACCAGTCCTCTTATCGACCTAAGTGTATGTATTGTGATACGGCCATATTATAGCCTATAAAAAGGGGGGGGGGAGAATGGGCAGCACTAGAGCCAGTATCCTGCTAATCTGTGGGGATAATTCTTATAGTAAAATATTCACAACCTATTAGCTAAGTATCACAAGATTAGCTATTGTCAATGTAACAGTTGACATCCAATTCGATATTTAAACCTGCAGGGTATAAGGTGTCCAGTTCAAAAATGTGTTTTGTCTCTAATTGTGAAATGGCTCTAGTCTTAAAGGTTCCTCTCCAGTGTGGGGTTACAATATCAATGCCAACAAATTTCAAGCTGGTGGGGTCTCTATGATGGTATTTCCTGTAATGAAGGGACAGAGAGTGTTCCTTATATCCCTTCTTTATGTTATTAACATGTTCTCGGAGGCGATCTCTAAGTCGCCTAGTTGTCCTACCAATGTATTGCTTGAGACAGGGGCATTCTAATAAATAAACGACATATCTGCTGCTACAGCAAATAAATTTATCGATATTGTACGATCTCTTAGTTTGGTTAGAGGTATAAGTGTTTATCTTTCTTTTCCTCACATCATTGCACTTACAGGCGATACATTTGTTACATGGGTAAAAACCCGTGTAATCAAACAAAGTGGGAGGTGGTGTGGGCATGGTGACAACATTAGGGGCTATTTTATCCCGCAAGGTACATGATTTGCGGAAAATGACCTCAGGTTTCTCCGGAAGTACCTTAGCAAGGGTGGCATCAGCCTTCAAGATCCCCCAGTTTTTAGTAATAATGTGTTTTATGGATCTATGTTGAGCAGAAAATGTTGTAATAAATGGACATACCAGATTTTTTGATGGTTTGGTTAGAGTACTTAATAAGTCCTGCCTATCCGTATTGGCTATTAATTCCATCGTGTCATTCAAAGCCTCCCTATCATACCCTTTCTCAAGGAATCGTTCTTTAAGGATATTGGCCTGTGTATGGTAAGTATCAATACTAGTGCAGTTTCTTCTAAGCCTGAGGAATTGACCTTTCGGTATACCTGCCAACCAGCTGGGGTGGTGACAGCTTCCCAGTGGAATGAAACTGTTCCGATCAGTAGATTTGAAAAAAGATTTGGTGGTAATGTGTCCATCGATGTTTATTAAAGTGAGGTCTAGGAAGTCAATTTCGATATTGCTATACTTGTATGACAATTTAATGTTCACAGTATTGTTATTGAGTGTAGTGAAAAAATTGATAAGGGACTGTTCCGTGCCATTCCAAAATAGGAGTACATCATCAATGTACCGCTTATAAAAAAGTAATTCAGGCCAGTCCATAGCGTAAATATTATCCTCCTCCCAGTAGGACATAAACAAATTAGCCAGACTGGGGGCAAACTTTGCCCCCATGGCAACTCCCTTGACTTGCAGATAATAATTGTTGTCAAACCACATATAGTTCTTTGACATGGCAAAATTCAAAAGTTCTAATATGAAATCAATATGCGGAGGGAGTAATGGACTCTCATGTGTGTGGTAATGTTTAGCGACTGTCATCCCATCTCTATGGTCAATGTTGCTATACAACGCCTCAACATCCGCTGTTACCAAAAAAGCGGACGGAGGGAAAGAGATATCTTTGATAGAGTTAAGGACATGCTTCGTGTCTCTTAACCTCCTTGGCGGTTTTCCCGAGTGTAGCTCGGGGTAGAATTTCTATACCAAGAACGGTAACCCCGAGCTACACTCGGGCTTACCATGCAGCGTTCTCTGGGGGTCCCTGCAGCACTTACCTTGTCCTTCGCTCCCACGATGTGTCCCCTGCAGCGTCCCCGTCCATCTCCTCCGGCGGATGCCGGCATCTGACTTCCGTGTTCCGGTCCCCGTGACGTCGGAACGTTCGGGCGGCGGAACCGGCGGGAAATTTGAAATTTTTAAAAAATGACATTTTTGCTGTCATTGCTTTTTCACTGCATTTCACATACATTTTGTCCCCACTGCTTTGTCCTGTGCCCTGCCTGCATTTTGACTGTTCTTTCTGCCTGGAAACTTAGAAAAGTCCATGGCGGCCAAAAAGCGTCCCTTTACATCAAAAGCGGTTTTAGAACAGCGATAGTAAATCAGAACCACTTGCAGAATTGAGTGATAATGATTTGTGGGGAAATTCGTCATCAGACACTGAAAACGATTTTGCGACTTTGCTCAGCGATGTGCGAATTTGCCTCTGTATTTCAAATTTCAGTGTTTTTGGTTTGATTATACTATTGAATTAAATTTATTATTATTATATTATTATTTTTTATGATTATTTATTAAATTATAATTTATGATTTCGTGTTTCAAGTTTTATCATATCCGGAATGTTTAATAGACTCTTTTTCGGATAGATTTCAGTGAGTTATTCCTAAAAATTACAGCCTACAATTAAAAACTACATATTTCCATGCAAAAAAATGGTACCGCTTTCAGCACAAAATTCCTGACATGATCATACCGCCAGGGAGGTTAAGTAAGATGGGGTAAGAAGTACTAGCGGTTGTAGATGCTGATCGATATAAGCACCTATTCTAGAACAGAGTGAATCGATCCCACTCACTATCGGTCTGCCCAGAGGTTTCAATGGATTTTTATGTACACATGCGTATACCCATGCGCGTTCTGGTTAGTGTGAATTTCTACCATTTGCACCGGGAATCAAGGAGCACTGTTCTCACCGGACTGTGTTTTATCACTATAATTCATCAATTTTTAAGAGCGCTGCATTTATTTTATTAATGTATTTTGGGACTTTTATGTGTTTTCCTTTAATGTCCAGCTGCTTTACATTGTAGATGAGCGCTTACTACATATATTTTATTATCCTTTATCTGTTTTAACCATATTTAGTAGTATAGCAGCTCTACACTATCTTTGTTATCATGGGAGATATTTTTGATATTAGAGCTTCAAGGTCTCTAATACCTGATGATATATTTACACAAGTTAACGAGATGGAAGATCTTAGGGGGTTATTCATTCACTTGCATAATCTCACTACTTCTGAAATCAAGACCATTTGGGATATTTCCTTTCTTGAAAAATACGTTAAAGAACAAATGGTCCCCAGATCTCTTAGATGGGACATTTCCCCTGACACTGATGATACCACATCATTACTGGAATGGTATCACTACTTTAACACAGTTGGCATTGATATGCTCAAATTTATAATTGTTAGGAAGAAGAAAAAACTGATTTATTTAGATAAAGAGATCAACTCAGTGAGAGACAAACTCACCCCCTATAAAACTAACGAGGATTACATCACTAAATCTAATAAGTTGAAAAAACATTTAGAAAATGTTGATCTGGAGCAAAAAAACAAAAAAAGAAAGAAATACAATAGAGACCTGGCTGACTATCAAACACAACAGGTGTTCAAATGGCAAGCTTTGGACACCAGCAATGTAGCAGGTAGTAGTGGACCTTACCCACCCCCTACCCCGGCTCATAAATTAGGCCAGCAACATCTCATGAATTCACAAGGTAAGGCTAGACCTTCCAACCCTAATCAAACTGGATACAACATCACCACTCAAAACCAATTCCATTCACTATCTGAATTAACTGATAGAAACATTGGCTCTAGGGACAACAGATGGCACCCTAATGCTCATCCCAAACCTGGAAACCTCACTTCACATAACACTCATCATAAATCCAATAAACGTAAGGCTCACCATAAGAATAATTATCAGGGCCCTGCATATCCGCAGAGGAATCCGTCTCATAATCCGAGGGATTACCACCATCACAATCCTCCACAACAAGGGTATTATCGAGATTATTACCCAAATGATTATCAAAACCAATATTGGAGACCACCATACAATGACTATTATGCACCCCCCACCCCTAGAACCCCCGATACCCGTTCTAAGAATAGTCACCATTTTTTAGAGAGGGGCAGGGTAAGAAAACGAAGCGACAATATAGAGGTAAGAGGGGAGGGAGGAGAATCAATAGATCCAACAAAACGAAGGAGAACATGATAGGGAAGGGCATCTTCAATCTCAGTGCAACTTCCCTCTCTGATAATGAATTAAGCCTTCTAGATAAAGGGTTAAAATTTGCCCCAGCTAGGCCTATGAATAAGTTCCAGGCCTTTATTGATATTCAGAAATTTGCGAGGAAGCTATCGATCAAAAGGTATTTTCTGAATAACCCTATTACCAAACATCCTTCTTGTCAGTATACTTCTCTTTCTAATACATCCACTTTCAATCCCCCACCACAGAGCAATTCAGCTGTTGGTTTATTCAAAGACCAAGTATTGAAAGATTTAAAAAATCTTCCTACTAAGAGGATATATAAAGATCCTAAAATTGACACAGCGATCAAATCCCTTCTAGAGAAGAAAGATCTCGTAGTGAGACCTGCAGATAAGGGGGGAGGGGTAGTCATTTTGAATAAGAATGACTACATAGCAGAAGTATACAATATCCTTGAGGATACGTCAACATACCAACTGCTTCACAAAGATCCCCTACCGGATTATAAACGCACCCTTAAGAATATTATTAAAAATGGATATGACAAATTAATTGTCAATAAAAAAGAAAAGGAATTTTTGTGTCCTAAGGCCCCTCGTCTACCGCTCTTGTACATATTGCCAAAAGTACATAAAAATCCATTGAAACCTCTGGGCAGACCGATAGTGAGTGGGATCGATTCACTCTGTTCTATGATAGGTGCTTATATCGATCAGCATCTACAACCGCTAGTACTTCTTACCCCATCTTACTTAAGAGACACGAAGCATGTCCTTAACTCTATCAAAGATATCTCTATCCCTCCGTCCGCTTTTTTGGTAACAGCGGATGTTGAGGCGTTGTATAGCAACATTGACCATAGAGATGGGATGACAGTCGCTAAACACTACCACACACATGAGAGTCCATTACTCCCTCCGCATATTGATTTCATATTAGAACTTTTGAATTTTGCCATGTCAAAGAACTATATGTGGTTTGACAACAATTATTATCTGCAAGTCAAGGGAGTTGCCATGGGGGCAAAGTTTGCCCCCAGTCTGGCTAATTTGTTTATGTCCTACTGGGAGGAGGATAATATTTACGCTATGGACTGGCCTGAATTACTTTTTTATAAGCGGTACATTGATGATGTACTCCTATTTTGGAATGGCACGGAACAGTCCCTTATCAATTTTTTCACTACACTCAATAACAATACTGTGAACATTAAATTGTCATACAAGTATAGCAATATCGAAATTGACTTCCTAGACCTCACTTTAATAAACACCGATGGACACATTACCACCAAATCTTTTTTCAAATCTACTGATCGGAACAGTTTTAGAAGAAACTGCACTAGTATTGATACTTACCATACACAGGCCAATATCCTTAAAGAACGATTCCTTGAGAAAGGGTATGATAGGGAGGCTTTGAATGACACGATGGAATTAATAGCCAATACGGATAGGCAGGACTTATTAAGTACTCTAACCAAACCATCAAAAAATCTGGTATGTCCATTTATTACAACATTTTCTGCTCAACATAGATCCATAAAACACATTATTACTAAAAACTGGGGGATCTTGAAGGCTGATGCCACCCTTGCTAAGGTACTTCCGGAGAAACCTGAGGTCATTTTCCGCAAATCATGTACCTTGCGGGATAAAATAGCCCCTAATGTTGTCACCATGCCCACACCACCTCCCACTTTGTTTGATTACACGGGTTTTTACCCATGTAACAAATGTATCGCCTGTAAGTGCAATGGTGTGAGGAAAAGAAAGATAAACACTTATACCTCTAACCAAACTAAGAGATCGTACAATATCGATAAATTTATTTGCTGTAGCAGCAGATATGTCGTTTATTTATTAGAATGCCCCTGTCTCAAGCAATACATTGGTAGGACAACTAGGCGACTTAGAGATCGCCTCCGAGAACATGTTAATAACATAAAGAAGGGATATAAGGAACACTCTCTGTCCCTTCATTACAGGAAATACCATCATAGAGACCCCACCAGCTTGAAATTTGTTGGCATTGATATTGTAACCCCACACTGGAGAGGAACCTTTAAGAATAGAGCCGTTTCACAATTAGAGACAAAACACATTTTTGAACTGGACACCTTATACCCTGCAGGTTTAAATATCGAATTGGATGTCAACTGTTACATTGACAATAGCTAATCTTGTGATTAGAGATAAGCGAATCGAAGTAGGCGAAGTGGAATTCGTTTCGAATATTAGGAAAATTTCGAATCCGAAAATAAGCAGACTTCGGATGCGCGAATCGAAATTTTTCCTAAAATGGCGGCGACATGTGCGGCGACGGAGCGGGGATGTCTGGGAAGGTGCGCAGACAAGGCGCGCTGACCCATAATGCATTCATTCATGACATGTGATCGCATTAGCCAATCAGCAGCCAGCCAGCCAGCACAGTGTAATGGTCGAGCTATAAATAGCGGCCATTTTAGAATTCTCCATTTGCCTCCAGTCATTCAACAGAGGCAGATCTGGCTGTATGCAGGGAGAGAGTTAGGGACAGAGAAACGTTAGTTAGGGCCACAGAATCGTTACTTAGGGCCATAGAAACGTTACATAGGGCAACAGAAACGTTTACTTAGGGCCACAGAATCGTTAGTTAGGGCCACAGAAACGTTACTTAGGGACACAGAATTGTTACTCAGGGACAGACAGAATTGTTACTGAGGGATACAGAATTGTTACTGAGGGCCACAGAATCGTTACTTAGGGCCACAGAAATGTTACTTAGGGCCACAGAATTGTTACTTAGGGACAGACACAGAATTGTTACTGAGGGACACAGATTTGTTACTGAGGGCCACAGAATCGTTACTTAGGGCCACAGAATTGTTACTTAGGGACAGACACAGAATTGTTACTGAGGGACACAGATTTGTTACTGAGGGCCACAGAATCGTTACTTAGGGCCACAGAAACGTTACTTAGGGCCACAGAATTGTTACTTAGGGACAGACACAGAATTGTTACTGAGGGCCACCGAATCGTTACTTAGGGCCACAGAATTGTTACTTAGGGACAGACACAGAATTGATAGTGAGGGACACAGATTTGTTACTGAGGGCCACAGAATCGTTACTTAGGGCCACAGAAACGTTACTTAGGGCCACAGAATTGTTACTTAGGGACAGACACAGAATTGTTATTGAGGGACACAGAATTGTTACTGAGGGCCACAGAACCGTTACTTAGGGCCACAGAAACGTTACTTAGGGCCACAGAATTGTTACTTAGGGACAGACACAGAATTGTTACTGAGGGACACAGATTTGTTACTGAGGGCCACAGAATCGTTACTTAGGGCCACAGAATTGTTACTTAGGGACAGACACAGAATTGTTATTGAGGGACACAGAATTGTTACTGAGGGCCACAGAAACGTTACTTAGGGCCACAGAAACGTTACTTAGGGCCACAGAATTGTTACTTAGGGACAGACACAGAATTGTTATTGAGGGACACAGAATTGTTACTAAGGGCCACAGAAACGTTACTTAGGGCCACAGAAACGTTACTTAGGGCCACAGAATCGTTACTTAGGGCCACAGAAACGTTACTTAGGGCCACAGAAACGTTACTTAGGGACACAGAATTGTTACTCAGGGACAGACAGAATTGTTACTGAGGGATACAGAATTGTTACTGAGGGCCACAGAATCGTTACTTAGGGCCACAGAAACGTTACTTAGGGCCACAGAATTGTTACTTAGGGACAGACACAGAATTGTTATTGAGGGACACAGAATTGTTACTGAGGGCCACAGAACCGTTACTTAGGGCCACAGAAATGTTACTTAGGGCCACAGAAACGTTACTTAGGGACAGACACAGAATTGTTACTGAGGGACACAGATTTGTTACTGAGGGCCACAGAAACGTTACTTAGGGCCACAGATTTGTTACTGAGGGCCACAGAATCGTTACTTAGGGCCACAGAAACGTTACTTAGGGCCACAGAATTGTTACTTAGGGACAGACACAGAATTGTTATTGAGGGACACAGAATTGTTACTGAGGGACACAGAACCGTTACTTAGGGCCACAGAACCGTTACTTAGGGCCACAGAAATGTTACTTAGGGACAGACACAGAATTGTTACTGAGGGACACAGATTTGTTACTGAGGGCCACAGAAACGTTACTTAGGGCCACAGAATCGTTACTTAGGGCCACAGAAACGTTACTTAGGGCCACAGAAACGTTACTTAGGGCCACAGAATTGTTACTTAGGGACAGACACAGAATTGTTACTGAGGGCCACAGAATTGTTACTGAGGGCCACAGAACCGTTACTTAGGGCCACAGAAACGTTACTAAGGGCTACAGAAACGTTACTTAGGGCCACAGAATCGTTACTTAGGGCCACAGAATAGTTACTTAGGGACACAGAAGCGTTACTTAGGGCCACAGAAACTTTACTTAGGGCCACAGAATTGTTACTTAGGGACAGACACAGAATTGTTACTGAGGGATACAGAATTGTTACTGAGGGACACAGAACCGTTACTTAGGGCCACAGAAACGTTACTTAGGGCCACAGAAACGTTACTTAGGGCCACAGAATCGTTACTTAGGGCCACAGAATCGTTACTTAGGGCCACAGAAACGTTACTTAGGGCCACAGAATTGTTACTCAGGGACAGACACAGAATTCTTACTCAGGGACAGACACAGAATTGTTACTCAGGGACACAGAATTGTTACTGAGGGACACAGAATTGTTACTGAGGGACACAGAATTGTTACTCAGGGACACAGAATTGTTACTGAGGGACACAGAATTGTTACTGAGGGACACAGAATTGTTACTCAGGGACAGACACAGAATTGTTACTGAGGGACACAGAATTGTTACTGAGGGCCACAGAACTGTTACTTAGGGCCACAGAAACGTTACTCAGGGACACAGAATTGTTACTCAGGGACAGACACAGAATTGTTACTCAGGGACAGACACAGAATTGTTACTGAGGGACACAGAATTGTTACTGAGGGACACAGAATTGTTACTGAGGGCCACAGAACTGTTACTTAGGGCCACAGAAACGTTACTGAGGGACACAGAATTGTTAATCAGGGACAGACACAGAATTCTTACTCAGGGACAGACACAGAATTGTTACTCAGGGACACAGAATTGTTACTGAGGGACACAGAATTGTTACTGAGGGCCACAGAATCGTTACTTAGGGCCACAGAAACGTTACTTAGGGCCACAGAAACGTTACTTAGGGCAACAGAAACATTACTTAGGGACACAGAATTGTTACTCAGGGACAGACACAGAATTCTTACTCAGGAACAGACACAGAATTGTTACTCAGGGACACAGAATTGTTACTGAGGGACACAGAATTGTTACTGAGGGACACAGAATTGTTACTCAGGGACAGACACAGAATTGTTACTCAGGGACAGACACAGAATTGTTACTGAGGGACACAGAATTGTTACTGAGGGCCACAGAACTGTTACTTAGGGCCACAGAAACGTTACTCAGGGACACAGAATTGTTACTCAGGGACAGACACAGAATTGTTACTCAGGGACAGACACAGAATTGTTACTGAGGGACACAGAATTGTTACTGAGGGACACAGAATTGTTACTGAGGGACACAGAATTGTTATTGAGGGACACAGAACTGTTACTTAGGGCCACAGAAACGTTACTCAGGGACACAGAATTGTTAATCAGGGACAGACACAGAATTCTTACTCAGGGACAGACACAGAATTGTTACTCAGGGACACAGAATTGTTACTGAGGGACACAGAATTGTTACTGAGGGCCACAGAATCGTTACTTAGGGCCACAGAAACGTTACTTAGGGCCACAGAAACATTACTTAGGGCAACAGAAACGTTACTTAGGGCAACAGAAACGTTACTTAGGGACACAGAATTGTTACTCAGGGACAGACACAGAATTGTTACTCAGGGACAGACACAGAATTGTTACTCAGGGACACAGAATTGTTACTCAGGGACACAGAATTGTTACTGAGGGACACAGAATTGTTACTGAGGGACACAGAATTGTTACTCAGGGACAGACACAGAATTGTTACTCAGGGACAGACACAGAATTGTTACTGAGGGACACAGAATTGTTACTGAAGGACACAGAATTGTTACTGAGGGACACAGAATTGTTACTGAGGGCCACAGAACTGTTACTTAGGGCCACAGAATTGTTACTCAGGGACAGACACAGAATTGTTACTCAGGGACACAGAATCGTTGAATTAAAGAGTATGTCAGACAACATGCAGAGGAGTGGCAGAGGAGGCAATGTTTTAGGAGCGAGCAGACGTGGCAGCAGAGGAAGGGGTCGAGGCAGCACTATTCGCAGCCAGAGGCCAGTGCTCCCGGTGTCATCCAGTACAGTGAGGAAGAGCTAACAGAGGGCGGTCAGGAATGGGGGGAGACATCCGCCTCTTCAGCAGCCAGGCGAAGAAGTAGTGGCGAGGAGAGTGGCTCGGTAGCCGGTCTAGAGACAGGTCTGTCTCCTGACCCACACGCAGCCGAGGGGGCTAGTAGTGAGGCGGAGACCCTAATCTAATTGATGATGATGAGGCTGATCGCACTTGGCAGCCTCGTCGTCATCAGGCTATTGCTTCCGCATCATCAGGAGAAGAGGGTGGCAGCTTGGCAGCAAGCAAAACAGTCGGTGGGTTGTCTCCATCGCCACACTCTGCCATGTGCCACTTTCAGGTCTCCTCACAAACTGCTGGTGTGTTCCATTTTTTGTCATAGGGTGCTGGCAGATTACGGGCCTCCCATAGCTGCTGCCAGGCCCCTAATCTGCCATGGGCTCCTATAGCGCCTCCTCATGCTGCTGCCAGGTCCACAGTGTCTCATGCCATGTGCCACTTTCAGGTCTCCTCACACTGCTGGTGTGTTCCATTTTTTGTCATAGGGTGCTGGCAGATTACGGGCCTCCCATAGCTGCTGCCAGGCCCCTAATCTGCCATGGGCCCCTATACCGCCTCCTCATGCTGCTGCCAGGTCCAGAGTCTCTCATGGGTCCCTGTACGGCCTCCCATTGCTGCTGTCTCCATCGCCACACTCTGCCATGTGCCACTTTCAGGTCTCCTCACACACTGCTGGTGTGTTCAATTTTTTTGACATAGGGTGCTGGCAGATTACGGGCCTCCCATAGCTGCTGCCAGGCCCCTAATCTGCCATGGACCCCTATACCGCCTCCTCATGCTGCTGCGAAGTCCAGAGTCTCTCATGGGTCCCTGTACGGCCTCCCATTGCGGCTGTCTCCATCGCCACACTCTGCCATGTGCCACTTTCAGGTCTCCTCACACACTGCTGGTGTGTTCCATTTTTTGACATAGGGTGCTGGCAGATTACGGGCCTCCCATAGCTGCTGCCAGGCCCCTAATCTGCCATGGGCCCCTATAGCGCCTCCTCATGCTGCTGCCAGGTCCAGAGTGTCTCATGGGTCCCTGTACGGCCTCCCATTGCTGCTGTCTCCATCGCCACACTCTGCCATGTGCCACTTTCAGGTCTCCTCACACTGCTGGTGTGTTCCATTTTTTGTCATAGGGTGCTGGCAGATTACGGGCCTCCCATAGCTGCTGCCAGGCCCCTAATCTGCCATGGGCCCCTATACCGCCTCCTCATGCTGCTGCGAAGTCCAGAGTCTCTCATGGGTCCCTGTACGGCCTCCCATTGCTGCTGTCTCCATCGCCACACTCTGCCATGTGCCACTTTCAGGTCTCCTCACACTGCTGGTGTGTTCCATTTTTTGTCATAGGGTGCTGGCAGATTACGGGCCTCCCATAGCTGCTGCCAGGCCCCTAATCTGCCATGGGCCCCTGTACCGCCTCCTCATGCTGCTGCCAGGTCCACAGTGTCTCATGCCATGTGCCACTTTCAGGTCTCCTCACACACTGCTGGTGTGTTCCATTTTTTGTCATAGGGTGCTGGCAGATTACGGGCCTCCCATAGCTGCTGCCAGGCCCCTAATCTGCCATGGGCCCCTATACCGCCTCCTCATGCTGCTGCGAAGTCCAGAGTCTCTCATGGGTCCCTGTACGGCCTCCCATTGCTGCTGTCTCCATCACCACACTCTGCCATGTGCCACTTTCAGGTCTCCTCACACACTGCTGGTGTGTTCAATTTTTTTGACATAGGGTGCTGGCAGATTACGGGCCTCCCATAGCTGCTGCCAGGCCCCTAATCTGCCATGGGCCCCTATAGCGCCTCCTCATGCTGCTGCCAGGTCCAGGCGAACGTAGTCACACAGGGGAGGAACTTCTCAGTGTAATGAACAGAGAAATCGACAGATGGCTGTCTCCGCGCAAACTGAAAATCGGAACCATGTTGACCGACAATGGAAAGAACATGGTGTCTGCTCTGCGTCAAGGAAGGTTGTGCCATGCGCCATGCATGGCTCACGTGTTCAATCTGGTTGTCAAGCGGTTCCTAAAATCCACCATCCCACTGCAAGACATCCTTAAAATGTCACGTAAACCTTGCATGCATTTCAGCCATTCCTACACCGCAAAGCACACCCTCCTTGAGCTGCAGCGGCAGAACGGAATTCCACAGCATCGCCTGATCTGTGACGTTGCAACAAGGTGGAATTCAACCCTACACATGGTAGACCGCCTTTACGAACAGCGAAAGGCCATCACCGATTTCATGATGTTAAAAGCGGATAAAGGTACTCCCCTGTGTAACTTCGATGTCAGCCATTGGCAGCTCATGCGTGACACCTGCCGCTTGCTCAGGCCCTTTGAGGAGGCCACGCTATTCGTGAGTCGGCAGGACTATGGGATGAACGACGTCATTCCTCTGTTGCACGTCCTGGAACAAATGCTGTTAACAATGGCTGGTCAGGGTGCGGTAGACGTGGCGCACAGATCTCAATGCCACATGACCCCTGTGGGGGCAGGACAGGAAGAAGAGGAGGAGGTAGAGGAGGACATTTGTGCTCAGGAATTATTGAGTGAAATGGGTGGTTTTTCCACTCAGCGGACAGGAGTGGAGGAGCAGGAGCATCTGGTAGAGGAGGAGGAGGAGACAGAGGACCCAGACGCACCGTGGCAGTATGCTGTGGAGATGGAGGCAGGGAGTCCCTCGCATTCCTTGGCACAAATGGCCCATAGCATGCTCGGTTGCTTGCGTAGCGACAGCCGAATAAGAACCATCAGACAGAGGGATGACTTTTGGCTGTCCACCTTGTTGGACCCTCGCTACCGTTCAAAAATGGTGGCCTTTTTCACACCTGCTGAGAGGGAGGCCAAAATAACGTACTATAAAAACCACCTATGTAGTCAGCTGGTCTCTGCCTTTGTGCGCCAACGTCCATCCTCAGACACTGTGGGCCCTGTGCGCTCGCGTTCCGCTGCCATGGCAGCAAAGGAGGGGTGGGGTGGTAGGAGCAGTGGCAGCTCCACCAGCAGCGGCTGACTCAGTCTGCAGTCGATGATGAGTAGCTTTCTTCACCAGCGCAGTGAGGAAACTACTAACCAGCCGCAGCAGCAGCAGCATCAGGTGGACCTGGAGCAGGACCTCAAACAACAGGCTTGGGCCTACTTGGACAGCACCCTGCCAACCGAGGTAGACAATCCCCTTGACTACTGGGCAACGAAACTTGACCTTTGGCCCCAACTAGCTGAATTTGCCCTTGAAAGGCTGTCATGCCCGGCCAGTAGCGTGGCATCGGAGCGCGTGTTTAGTGCGGCAGGAGGTATTGTAACTCCGCGGAGGACACGACTGTCCACCCAAAGTGTGGAGAGACTCACGTTTGTGAAAATGAATCAGGCGTGGATTAGTCTGGATTTCAAACCACCAGTTCCTGACACAACTGACTAAATCCGCCATGAATCATGCCCCTGCCATGTGCCACTTTCAGGTCTCCTCACACTGCTGGTGTGTTCAATTTTTTGACATAGGGTGCTGGCAGATTACGGGCCTCCTATAGCTGCTGCCAGGCCCCTAATCTGCCATGGGCCCCTATACCGCCTCCTCCTGCTGCTGCCAGGTCCAGAGTATCTCATGGGTCCCTGTACGGCCTCCCATTGCTGCTGTCTCCATCGCCACACTCTGCCATGTGCCACTTTCAGGTCTCCTCACACACTGCTGGTGTGTTACATTTTTTGTCATAGGGTGCTGGCAGATTACGGGTCTCCCATTGCTGCTGCCAGGCCTGTAATCTGCCATGGGCCCCTGTACCGTCTCCTCATGCTGCTGCCAGGTCCAGAGTCTCTCATGGGTCCCTGTACGGCCTCCCATTGCTGCTGTCTCCATCGCGACACTCTGCCATGTGCCACTTTCAGGTCTCCTCACACACTGCTGGTGTGTTCCATTTTTTGTCATAGGGTGCTGGCAGATTACGGGCCTCCCATAGCTGCTGCCAGGCCCCTAATCTGCCATGGGCCCCTATAGCGCCTCCTCATGCTGCTGCGAAGTCCAGAGTCTCTCATGGGTCCCTGTACGGCCTCCCATTGCTGCTGTCTCCATCGCCACACTCTGCCATGTGCCACTTTCAGGTCTCCTCACACACTGCTGGTGTGTTACATTTTTTGTCATAGGGTGCTGGCAGATTACGGGCCTCCCATAGCTGCTGCCAGGCCCCTAATCTGCCATGGGCCCCTATACCGCCTCCTCATGCTGCTGCCAGGTCCAGAGTGTCTCCTGGGTCCCTGTACGGCCTCCCATTGCTGCTGTCTCCATCGCCACACTCTGCCATGTGCCACTTTCAGGTCTCCTCACACTGCTGGTGTGTTCCATTTTTTGTCATAGGGTGCTGGCAGATTACGGGCCTCCCATAGCTGCTGCCAGGCCCCTAATCTGCCATGGGCCCCTGTACCGCCTCCTCATGCTGCTGCCAGGTCCACAGTGTCTCATGCCATGTGCCACTTTCAGGTCTCCTCACACACTGCTGGTGTGTTCCATTTTTTGTCATAGGGTGCTGGCAGATTACGGGCCTCCCATAGCTGCTGCCAGGCCCCTAATCTGCCATGGGCCCCTATACCGCCTCCTCATGCTGCTGCGAAGTCCAGAGTCTCTCATGGGTCCCTGTACGGCCTCCCATTGCTGCTGTCTCCATCGCCACACTCTGCCATGTGCCACTTTCAGGTCTCCTCACACTGCTGGTGTGTTCCATTTTTTGTCATAGGGTGCTGGCAGATTACGGGCCTCCCATAGCTGCTGCCAGGCCCCTAATCTGCCATGGGCCCCTGTACCGCCTCCTCATGCTGCTGCCAGGTCCACAGTGTCTCATGCCATGTGCCACTTTCAGGTCTCCTCACACTGCTGGTGTGTTCCATTTTTTGACATAGGGTGCTGGCAGATTACGGGCCTCCTATAGCTGCTGCCAGGCCCCTAATCTGCCATGGGCCCCTATACCGCCTCCTCATGCTGCTGCCAGGTCCAGAGTCTCTCATGGGTCCCTGTACGGCCTCCCATTGCTGCTGTCTCCATCGCCACACTCTGCCATGTGCCACTTTCAGGTCTCCTCACACACTGCTGGTGTGTTCAATTTTTTGACATAGGGTGCTGGCAGATTACGGGCCTCCCATAGCTGCTGCCAGGCCCCTAATCTGCCATGGGCCCCTGTACCGCCTCCTCATGCTGCTGCCAGGTCCACAGTGTCTCATGCCATGTGCCACTTTCAGGTCTCCTCACACTGCTGGTGTGTTCCATTTTTTGACATAGGGTGCTGGCAGATTACGGGCCTCCCATAGCTGCTGCCAGGCCCCTAATCTGCCATGGGCCCCTATACCGCCTCCTCATGCTGCTGCCAGGTCCAGAGTCTGTCATGGGTCCCTGTACGGCCTCCCATTGCTGCTGTCTCCATCGCCACACTCTGCCATGTGCCACTTTCAGGTCTCCTCACACACTGCTGGTGTGTTCCATTTTTTGTCATAGGGTGCTGGCAGATTACGGGCCTCCTATAGCTGCTGCCAGGCCCCTAATCTGCCATGGGCCCCTATACCGCCTCCTCATGCTGCTGCCAGGTCCAGAGTCTCTCATGGGTCCCTGTACGGCCTCCCATTGCTGCTGTCTCCATCGTCACACTCTGCCATGTGCCACTTTCAGGTCTCCTCACACTGCTGGTGTGTTCCATTTTTTGTCATAGGGTGCTGGCAGATTACGGGCCTCCTATAGCTGCTGCCAGGCCCCTAATCTGCCATGGGCCCCTGTACCGCCTCCTCATGCTGCTGCCTGGTCCACAGTGTCTCATGCCATGTGCCACTTTCAGGTCTCCTCACACTGCTGGTGTGTTCAATTTTTTGGCATAGGGTGCTGGCAGATTACGGGCCTCCCATAGCTGCTGCCAGGCCCCTAATCTGCCATGGGCCCCTATACCACCTCTTCATGCTGCTGCCAGGTCCAGAGTCTCTCATGGGTCCCTGTACGGCCTCCCATTACTGCTGTCTCCATCGCCACACTCTGCCATGTGCCACTTTCAGGTCTCCTCACACTGCTGGTGTGTTCCATTTTTTGTCATAGGGTGCTGGCAGATTACGGGCCTCCCATTGCTGCTGCCAGGCCCGTAATCTGCCATGGGCCCCCGTACCGACTCCTCATGCTGTGACGTTGCAACAAGGTGGAATTCAACCCTACATATGTTAGACCGCCTTTATGAACAGCAAAAGGCCATCACAGATTTCCTGATGTTAAAAGCGGATAAAGGTACTCCCTGTGTAACTTAGATGTCAGCCATTGGCAGCTCATGCGTGACACCTGCGCTTGCTCAAGCCCTTTGAGGAGGCCACGCTATTCGTGAGTCGGCAGGACTATGGGATGAACGACGGCATTCCTCTGTTGCACGTCCTGGAACAAATGCTGTTAACAATGGCTGGTCAGGGTGCGGTAGACGTGGCGCACAGATCTCAACGCCACATGACCCCTGTGGGGGCAGGACAGGAAGAAGAGAAGGAGGTAGAGGAGGACATTGGTGCTCAGGAATTATTGAGTGAAATGGGTGGTTTTTCCACTCAGCGGACAGGAGTGGAGGAGCAGGAGCATCTGGTAGAGGAGGAGGAGGAGACAGAGGACCCAGACGCACCGTGGCAGTATGCTGTGGAGATGGAGGCAGGGAGTCCCTCGCATTCCTTGGCACAAATGGCCCATAGCATGCTCGGTTGCTTGCGTAGCGACAGCCGAATAAGAACCATCAGACAGAGGGATGACTTTTGGCTGTCCACCTTGTTGGACCCTCGCTACCGTTCAAAAATGGTGGCCTTTTTCACACCTGCTGAGAGGGAGGCCAAAATAACGTACTATAAAAACCACCTATGTAGTCAGCTGGTCTCTGCCTTTGTGCGCCAACGTCCATCCTCAGACACTGTGGGCCCTGTGCGCTCGCGTTCCGCTGCCATGGCAGCAAAGGAGGGGTGGGGTGGTAGGAGCAGTGGCAGCTCCACCAGCAGCGGCTGACTCAGTCTGCAGTCGATGATGAGTAGCTTTCTTCACCAGCGCAGTGAGGAAACTACTAACCAGCCGCAGCAGCAGCAGCATCAGGTGGACCTGGAGCAGGACCTCAAACAACAGGCTTGGGCCTACTTGGACAGCACCCTGCCAACCGAGGTAGACAATCCCCTTGACTACTGGGCAACGAAACTTGACCTTTGGCCCCAACTAGCTGAATTTGCCCTTGAAAGGCTGTCATGCCCGGCCAGTAGCGTGGCATCGGAGCGCGTGTTTAGTGCGGCAGGAGGTATTGTAACTCCGCGGAGGACACGACTGTCCACCCAAAGTGTGGAGAGACTCACGTTTGTGAAAATGAATCAGGCGTGGATTAGTCTGGATTTCAAACCACCAGTTCCTGACACAACTGACTAAATCCGCCATGAATCATGCCCCTGCCATGTGCCACTTTCAGGTCTCCTCACACTGCTGGTGTGTTCAATTTTTTGACATAGGGTGCTGGCAGATTACGGGCCTCCTATAGCTGCTGCCAGGCCCCTAATCTGCCATGGGCCCCTATACCGCCTCCTCCTGCTGCTGCCAGGTCCAGAGTATCTCATGGGTCCCTGTACGGCCTCCCATTGCTGCTGTCTCCATCGCCACACTCTGCCATGTGCCACTTTCAGGTCTCCTCACACACTGCTGGTGTGTTACATTTTTTGTCATAGGGTGCTGGCAGATTACGGGTCTCCCATTGCTGCTGCCAGGCCTGTAATCTGCCATGGGCCCCTGTACCGCCTCCTCATGCTGCTGCCAGGTCCAGAGTCTCTCATGGGTCCCTGTACGGCCTCCCATTGCTGCTGTCTCCATCGCGACACTCTGCCATGTGCCACTTTCAGGTCTCCTCACACACTGCTGGTGTGTTCCATTTTTTGTCATAGGGTGCTGGCAGATTACGGGCCTCCCATAGCTGCTGCCAGGCCCCTAATCTGCCATGGGCCCCTATAGCGCCTCCTCATGCTGCTGCGAAGTCCAGAGTCTCTCATGGGTCCCTGTACGGCCTCCCATTGCTGCTGTCTCCATCGCCACACTCTGCCATGTGCCACTTTCAGGTCTCCTCACACACTGCTGGTGTGTTCCATTTTTTGTCATAGGGTGCTGGCAGATTACGGGCCTCCCATAGCTGCTGCCAGGCCCCTAATCTGCCATGGGCCCCTATACCGCCTCCTCATGCTGCTGCCAGGTCCAGAGTGTCTCCTGGGTCCCTGTACGGCCTCCCATTGCTGCTGTCTCCATCGCCACACTCTGCCATGTGCCACTTTCAGGTCTCCTCACACTGCTGGTGTGTTCCATTTTTTGTCATAGGGTGCTGGCAGATTACGGGCCTCCCATAGCTGCTGCCAGGCCCCTAATCTGCCATGGGCCCCTGTACCGCCTCCTCATGCTGCTGCCAGGTCCAGAGTCTGTCATGGGTCCCTGTACGGCCTCCCATTGCTGCTGTCTCCATCGCCACACTCTGCCATGTGCCACTTTCAGGTCTCCTCACACACTGCTGGTGTGTTCCATTTTTTGTCATAGGGTGCTGGCAGATTACGGGCCTCCTATAGCTGCTGCCAGGCCCCTAATCTGCCATGGGCCCCTATACCGCCTCCTCATGCTGCTGCCAGGTCCAGAGTCTCTCATGGGTCCCTGTACGG
This sequence comes from Staurois parvus, assembly GCF_062004578.1. NCBI lineage: Eukaryota > Metazoa > Chordata > Amphibia > Anura > Ranidae > Staurois > Staurois parvus. The sequence goes on from NW_028318385.1 coordinate 1,502,189, forward strand.
CCTCCCATTGCTGCTGTCTCCATCGTCACACTCTGCCATGTGCCACTTTCAGGTCTCCTCACACACTGCTGGTGTGTTCCATTTTTTGTCATAGGGTGCTGGCAGATTACGGGCCTCCTATAGCTGCTGCCAGGCCCCTAATCTGCCATGGGCCCCTATACCGCCTCCTCATGCTGCTGCCAGGTCCAGAGTCTCTCATGGGTCCCTGTACGGCCTCCCATTGCTGCTGTCTCCATCGTCACACTCTGCCATGTGCCACTTTCAGGTCTCCTCACACTGCTGGTGTGTTCCATTTTTTGTCATAGGGTGCTGGCAGATTACGGGCCTCCTATAGCTGCTGCCAGGCCCCTAATCTGCCATGGGCCCCTGTACCGCCTCCTCATGCTGCTGCCTGGTCCACAGTGTCTCATGCCATGTGCCACTTTCAGGTCTCCTCACACTGCTGGTGTGTTCAATTTTTTGGCATAGGGTGCTGGCAGATTACGGGCCTCCCATAGCTGCTGCCAGGCCCCTAATCTGCCATGGGCCCCTATACCACCTCTTCATGCTGCTGCCAGGTCCAGAGTCTCTCATGGGTCCCTGTACGGCCTCCCATTACTGCTGTCTCCATCGCCACACTCTGCCATGTGCCACTTTCAGGTCTCCTCACACTGCTGGTGTGTTCCATTTTTTGTCATAGGGTGCTGGCAGATTACGGGCCTCCCATTGCTGCTGCCAGGCCCGTAATCTGCCATGGGCCCCCGTACCGACTCCTCATGCTGTGACGTTGCAACAAGGTGGAATTCAACCCTACATATGTTAGACCGCCTTTATGAACAGCAAAAGGCCATCACAGATTTCCTGATGTTAAAAGCGGATAAAGGTACTCCCTGTGTAACTTAGATGTCAGCCATTGGCAGCTCATGCGTGACACCTGCGCTTGCTCAAGCCCTTTGAGGAGGCCACGCTATTCGTGAGTCGGCAGGACTATGGGATGAACGACGGCATTCCTCTGTTGCACGTCCTGGAACAAATGCTGTTAACAATGGCTGGTCAGGGTGCGGTAGACGTGGCGCACAGATCTCAACGCCACATGACCCCTGTGGGGGCAGGACAGGAAGAAGAGAAGGAGGTAGAGGAGGACATTGGTGCTCAGGAATTATTGAGTGAAATGGGTGGTTTTTCCACTCAGCGGACAGGAGTGGAGGAGCAGGAGCATCTGGTAGAGGAGGAGGAAGAGGAGACAGAGGACCCAGACGCACCGTGGCAGTATGCTGTGGAGATGGAGGCAGGGAGTCCCTCGCATTCCTTGGCACAAATGGCCCATAGCATGCTCGCTTGCTTGCGTACCGACAGCCGAATAATAACCATCAGACAGAGGGATGACTTTTGGCTGTCCACCTTGTTGGACCCTCGCTACCGTTCAAAAATGGTGGCCTTTTTCACACCTGCTGAGAGGGAGGCCAAAATAACGTACTATAAAAACCACCTATGTAGTCAGCTGGTCTCTGCCTGTCTGCGCCAACGTCCATCCTCAGACACTGTGGGCCCTGTGCGCTCGCGTTCCGCTGCCATGGCAGCAGGGGAGGGGTGGGGTGGTAGGAGCAGTGGCAGCTCCACCAGCAGCAGCTGCCTCAGTCTGCAGTCGATGATGAGTAGCTTTCTTCACCAGCGCAGTGAGGAAACTACTAACCAGCCGCAGCAGCAGCAGCATCAGGTGGACCTGGAGCAGGACCTCAAACAACAGGCTTAGGTCTACTTGGACAGCACCCTGCCAACCGAGGTAGACAATCCCCTTGACTACTGGGCAACGAAACTTGACCTTTGGCCCCAACTAGCTGAATTTGCCCTTGAAAGGCTGTCATGCCCGGCCAGTAGCGTGGCATCGGAGCGCGTGTTTAGTGCGGCAGGAGGTATTGCAACTCCGCGGAGGACACGACTGTCCACCCAAAGTGTGGAGAGACTCACGTTTGTGAAAATGAATCAGGCGTGGATTAGTCTGGATTTCAAACCACCAGTTCCTGACACAACTGACTAAATCCGCCATGAATCATGCCCCTGCCATGTGCCACTTTCAGGTCTCCTCACACTGCTGGTGTGTTCCATTTTTTGTCATAGGGTGCTGGCAGATTACGGGCCTCCCATAGCTGCTGCCAGGCCCCTAATCTGCCATGGGCCCCTATACCGCCTCCTCATGCTGCTGCGAAGTCCAGAGTCTCTCATGGGTCCCTGTACGGCCTCCCATTGCTGCTGTCTCCATCGCCACACTCTGCCATGTGCCACTTTCAGGTCTCCTCACACTGCTGGTGTGTTCCATTTTTTGTCATAGGGTGCTGGCAGATTACGGGCCTCCCATAGCTGCTGCCAGGCCCCTAATCTGCCATGGGCCCCTGTACCGCCTCCTCATGCTGCTGCCAGGTCCACAGTGTCTCATGCCATGTGCCACTTTCAGGTCTCCTCACACACTGCTGGTGTGTTCCATTTTTTGTCATAGGGTGCTGGCAGATTACGGGCCTCCCATAGCTGCTGCCAGGCCCCTAATCTGCCATGGGCCCCTATACCGCCTCCTCATGCTGCTGCGAAGTCCAGAGTCTCTCATGGGTCCCTGTACGGCCTCCCATTGCTGCTGTCTCCATCACCACACTCTGCCATGTGCCACTTTCAGGTCTCCTCACACACTGCTGGTGTGTTCAATTTTTTTGACATAGGGTGCTGGCAGATTACGGGCCTCCCATAGCTGCTGCCAGGCCCCTAATCTGCCATGGGCCCCTATAGCGCCTCCTCATGCTGCTGCCAGGTCCAGGCGAACGTAGTCACACAGGGGAGGAACTTCTCAGTGTAATGAACAGAGAAATCGACAGATGGCTGTCTCCGCGCAAACTGAAAATCGGAACCATGTTGACCGACAATGGAAAGAACATGGTGTCTGCTCTGCGTCAAGGAAGGTTGTGCCATGCGCCATGCATGGCTCACGTGTTCAATCTGGTTGTCAAGCGGTTCCTAAAATCCACCATCCCACTGCAAGACATCCTTAAAATGTCACGTAAACCTTGCATGCATTTCAGCCATTCCTACACCGCAAAGCACACCCTCCTTGAGCTGCAGCGGCAGAACGGAATTCCACAGCATCGCCTGATCTGTGACGTTGCAACAAGGTGGAATTCAACCCTACACATGGTAGACCGCCTTTACGAACAGCGAAAGGCCATCACCGATTTCATGATGTTAAAAGCGGATAAAGGTACTCCCCTGTGTAACTTCGATGTCAGCCATTGGCAGCTCATGCGTGACACCTGCCGCTTGCTCAGGCCCTTTGAGGAGGCCACGCTATTCGTGAGTCGGCAGGACTATGGGATGAACGACGTCATTCCTCTGTTGCACGTCCTGGAACAAATGCTGTTAACAATGGCTGGTCAGGGTGCGGTAGACGTGGCGCACAGATCTCAACGCCACATGACCCCTGTGGGGGCAGGACAGGAAGAAGAGGAGGAGGTAGAGGAGGACATTTGTGCTCAGGAATTATTGAGTGAAATGGGTGGTTTTTCCACTCAGCGGACAGGAGTGGAGGAGCAGGAGCATCTGGTAGAGGAGGAGGAGGAGACAGAGGACCCAGACGCACCGTGGCAGTATGCTGTGGAGATGGAGGCAGGGAGTCCCTCGCATTCCTTGGCACAAATGGCCCATAGCATGCTCGGTTGCTTGCGTAGCGACAGCCGAATAAGAACCATCAGACAGAGGGATGACTTTTGGCTGTCCACCTTGTTGGACCCTCGCTACCGTTCAAAAATGGTGGCCTTTTTCACACCTGCTGAGAGGGAGGCCAAAATAACGTACTATAAAAACCACCTATGTAGTCAGCTGGTCTCTGCCTTTGTGCGCCAACGTCCATCCTCAGACACTGTGGGCCCTGTGCGCTCGCGTTCCGCTGCCATGGCAGCAAAGGAGGGGTGGGGTGGTAGGAGCAGTGGCAGCTCCACCAGCAGCGGCTGACTCAGTCTGCAGTCGATGATGAGTAGCTTTCTTCACCAGCGCAGTGAGGAAACTACTAACCAGCCGCAGCAGCAGCAGCATCAGGTGGACCTGGAGCAGGACCTCAAACAACAGGCTTGGGCCTACTTGGACAGCACCCTGCCAACCGAGGTAGACAATCCCCTTGACTACTGGGCAACGAAACTTGACCTTTGGCCCCAACTAGCTGAATTTGCCCTTGAAAGGCTGTCATGCCCGGCCAGTAGCGTGGCATCGGAGCGCGTGTTTAGTGCGGCAGGAGGTATTGTAACTCCGCGGAGGACACGACTGTCCACCCAAAGTGTGGAGAGACTCACGTTTGTGAAAATGAATCAGGCGTGGATTAGTCTGGATTTCAAACCACCAGTTCCTGACACAACTGACTAAATCCGCCATGAATCATGCCCCTGCCATGTGCCACTTTCAGGTCTCCTCACACACTGCTGGTGTGTTACATTTTTTGTCATAGGGTGCTGGCAGATTACGGGTCTCCCATTGCTGCTGCCAGGCCTGTAATCTGCCATGGGCCCCTGTACCGCCTCCTCATGCTGCTGCCAGGTCCAGAGTCTCTCATGGGTCCCTGTACGGCCTCCCATTGCTGCTGTCTCCATCGCGACACTCTGCCATGTGCCACTTTCAGGTCTCCTCACACACTGCTGGTGTGTTCCATTTTTTGTCATAGGGTGCTGGCAGATTACGGGCCTCCCATAGCTGCTGCCAGGCCCCTAATCTGCCATGGGCCCCTATAGCGCCTCCTCATGCTGCTGCGAAGTCCAGAGTCTCTCATGGGTCCCTGTACGGCCTCCCATTGCTGCTGTCTCCATCGCCACACTCTGCCATGTGCCACTTTCAGGTCTCCTCACACACTGCTGGTGTGTTCCATTTTTTGTCATAGGGTGCTGGCAGATTACGGGCCTCCCATAGCTGCTGCCAGGCCCCTAATCTGCCATGGGCCCCTATACCGCCTCCTCATGCTGCTGCCAGGTCCAGAGTGTCTCCTGGGTCCCTGTACGGCCTCCCATTGCTGCTGTCTCCATCGCCACACTCTGCCATGTGCCACTTTCAGGTCTCCTCACACTGCTGGTGTGTTCCATTTTTTGTCATAGGGTGCTGGCAGATTACGGGCCTCCCATAGCTGCTGCCAGGCCCCTAATCTGCCATGGGCCCCTGTACCGCCTCCTCATGCTGCTGCCAGGTCCACAGTGTCTCATGCCATGTGCCACTTTCAGGTCTCCTCACACACTGCTGGTGTGTTCCATTTTTTGTCATAGGGTGCTGGCAGATTACGGGCCTCCCATAGCTGCTGCCAGGCCCCTAATCTGCCATGGGCCCCTATACCGCCTCCTCATGCTGCTGCGAAGTCCAGAGTCTCTCATGGGTCCCTGTACGGCCTCCCATTGCTGCTGTCTCCATCGCCACACTCTGCCATGTGCCACTTTCAGGTCTCCTCACACTGCTGGTGTGTTCCATTTTTTGTCATAGGGTGCTGGCAGATTACGGGCCTCCCATAGCTGCTGCCAGGCCCCTAATCTGCCATGGGCCCCTGTACCGCCTCCTCATGCTGCTGCCAGGTCCACAGTGTCTCATGCCATGTGCCACTTTCAGGTCTCCTCACACTGCTGGTGTGTTCCATTTTTTGACATAGGGTGCTGGCAGATTACGGGCCTCCTATAGCTGCTGCCAGGCCCCTAATCTGCCATGGGCCCCTATACCGCCTCCTCATGCTGCTGCCAGGTCCAGAGTCTCTCATGGGTCCCTGTACGGCCTCCCATTGCTGCTGTCTCCATCGCCACACTCTGCCATGTGCCACTTTCAGGTCTCCTCACACACTGCTGGTGTGTTCAATTTTTTGACATAGGGTGCTGGCAGATTACGGGCCTCCCATAGCTGCTGCCAGGCCCCTAATCTGCCATGGGCCCCTGTACCGCCTCCTCATGCTGCTGCCAGGTCCACAGTGTCTCATGCCATGTGCCACTTTCAGGTCTCCTCACACTGCTGGTGTGTTCCATTTTTTGACATAGGGTGCTGGCAGATTACGGGCCTCCCATAGCTGCTGCCAGGCCCCTAATCTGCCATGGGCCCCTATACCGCCTCCTCATGCTGCTGCCAGGTCCAGAGTCTGTCATGGGTCCCTGTACGGCCTCCCATTGCTGCTGTCTCCATCGCCACACTCTGCCATGTGCCACTTTCAGGTCTCCTCACACACTGCTGGTGTGTTCCATTTTTTGTCATAGGGTGCTGGCAGATTACGGGCCTCCTATAGCTGCTGCCAGGCCCCTAATCTGCCATGGGCCCCTATACCGCCTCCTCATGCTGCTGCCAGGTCCAGAGTCTCTCATGGGTCCCTGTACGGCCTCCCATTGCTGCTGTCTCCATCGTCACACTCTGCCATGTGCCACTTTCAGGTCTCCTCACACTGCTGGTGTGTTCCATTTTTTGTCATAGGGTGCTGGCAGATTACGGGCCTCCTATAGCTGCTGCCAGGCCCCTAATCTGCCATGGGCCCCTGTACCGCCTCCTCATGCTGCTGCCTGGTCCACAGTGTCTCATGCCATGTGCCACTTTCAGGTCTCCTCACACTGCTGGTGTGTTCAATTTTTTGGCATAGGGTGCTGGCAGATTACGGGCCTCCCATAGCTGCTGCCAGGCCCCTAATCTGCCATGGGCCCCTATACCACCTCTTCATGCTGCTGCCAGGTCCAGAGTCTCTCATGGGTCCCTGTACGGCCTCCCATTACTGCTGTCTCCATCGCCACACTCTGCCATGTGCCACTTTCAGGTCTCCTCACACTGCTGGTGTGTTCCATTTTTTGTCATAGGGTGCTGGCAGATTACGGGCCTCCCATTGCTGCTGCCAGGCCCGTAATCTGCCATGGGCCCCCGTACCGACTCCTCATGCTGTGACGTTGCAACAAGGTGGAATTCAACCCTACATATGTTAGACCGCCTTTATGAACAGCAAAAGGCCATCACAGATTTCCTGATGTTAAAAGCGGATAAAGGTACTCCCTGTGTAACTTAGATGTCAGCCATTGGCAGCTCATGCGTGACACCTGCGCTTGCTCAAGCCCTTTGAGGAGGCCACGCTATTCGTGAGTCGGCAGGACTATGGGATGAACGACGGCATTCCTCTGTTGCACGTCCTGGAACAAATGCTGTTAACAATGGCTGGTCAGGGTGCGGTAGACGTGGCGCACAGATCTCAACGCCACATGACCCCTGTGGGGGCAGGACAGGAAGAAGAGAAGGAGGTAGAGGAGGACATTGGTGCTCAGGAATTATTGAGTGAAATGGGTGGTTTTTCCACTCAGCGGACAGGAGTGGAGGAGCAGGAGCATCTGGTAGAGGAGGAGGAAGAGGAGACAGAGGACCCAGACGCACCGTGGCAGTATGCTGTGGAGATGGAGGCAGGGAGTCCCTCGCATTCCTTGGCACAAATGGCCCATAGCATGCTCGCTTGCTTGCGTACCGACAGCCGAATAATAACCATCAGACAGAGGGATGACTTTTGGCTGTCCACCTTGTTGGACCCTCGCTACCGTTCAAAAATGGTGGCCTTTTTCACACCTGCTGAGAGGGAGGCCAAAATAACGTACTATAAAAACCACCTATGTAGTCAGCTGGTCTCTGCCTGTCTGCGCCAACGTCCATCCTCAGACACTGTGGGCCCTGTGCGCTCGCGTTCCGCTGCCATGGCAGCAGGGGAGGGGTGGGGTGGTAGGAGCAGTGGCAGCTCCACCAGCAGCAGCTGCCTCAGTCTGCAGTCGATGATGAGTAGCTTTCTTCACCAGCGCAGTGAGGAAACTACTAACCAGCCGCAGCAGCAGCAGCATCAGGTGGACCTGGAGCAGGACCTCAAACAACAGGCTTAGGTCTACTTGGACAGCACCCTGCCAACCGAGGTAGACAATCCCCTTGACTACTGGGCAACGAAACTTGACCTTTGGCCCCAACTAGCTGAATTTGCCCTTGAAAGGCTGTCATGCCCGGCCAGTAGCGTGGCATCGGAGCGCGTGTTTAGTGCGGCAGGAGGTATTGCAACTCCGCGGAGGACACGACTGTCCACCCAAAGTGTGGAGAGACTCACGTTTGTGAAAATGAATCAGGCGTGGATTAGTCTGGATTTCAAACCACCAGTTCCTGACACAACTGACTAAATCCGCCATGAATCATGCCCCTGCCATGTGCCACTTTCAGGTCTCCTCACACTGCTGGTGTGTTCCATTTTTTGTCATAGGGTGCTGGCAGATTACGGGCCTCCCATAGCTGCTGCCAGGCCCCTAATCTGCCATGGGCCCCTATACCGCCTCCTCATGCTGCTGCCAGGTCCAGAGTCTCTCATGGGTCCCTGTACGGCCTCCCATTGCTGCTGTCTCCATCGCCACACTCTGCCATGTGCCACTTTCAGGTCTCCTCACACTGCTGGTGGGTTCCATTTTTTGTCATAGGGTGCTGGCAGATTACGGGCCTCCCATAGCTGCTGCCAGGCCCCTAATCTGCCATGGGCCCCTGTACCGCCTCCTCATGCTGCTGCCAGGTCCACAGTGTCTCATGCCATGTGCCACTTTCAGGTCTCCTCACACACTGCTGGTGTGTTCCATTTTTTGTCATAGGGTGCTGGCAGATTACGGGCCTCCCATAGCTGCTGCCAGGCCCCTAATCTGCCATGGGCCCCTATACCGCCTCCTCATGCTGCTGCGAAGTCCAGAGTCTCTCATGGGTCCCTGTACGGCCTCCCATTGCTGCTGTCTCCATCACCACACTCTGCCATGTGCCACTTTCAGGTCTCCTCACACACTGCTGGTGTGTTCAATTTTTTTGACATAGGGTGCTGGCAGATTACGGGCCTCCCATAGCTGCTGCCAGGCCCCTAATCTGCCATGGGCCCCTATAGCGCCTCCTCATGCTGCTGCCAGGTCCAGGCGAACGTAGTCACACAGGGGAGGAACTTCTCAGTGTAATGAACAGAGAAATCGACAGATGGCTGTCTCCGCGCAAACTGAAAATCGGAACCATGTTGACCGACAATGGAAAGAACATGGTGTCTGCTCTGCGTCAAGGAAGGTTGTGCCATGCGCCATGCATGGCTCACGTGTTCAATCTGGTTGTCAAGCGGTTCCTAAAATCCACCATCCCACTGCAAGACATCCTTAAAATGTCACGTAAACCTTGCATGCATTTCAGCCATTCCTACACCGCAAAGCACACCCTCCTTGAGCTGCAGCGGCAGAACGGAATTCCACAGCATCGCCTGATCTGTGACGTTGCAACAAGGTGGAATTCAACCCTACACATGGTAGACCGCCTTTACGAACAGCGAAAGGCCATCACCGATTTCATGATGTTAAAAGCGGATAAAGGTACTCCCCTGTGTAACTTCGATGTCAGCCATTGGCAGCTCATGCGTGACACCTGCCGCTTGCTCAGGCCCTTTGAGGAGGCCACGCTATTCGTGAGTCGGCAGGACTATGGGATGAACGACGTCATTCCTCTGTTGCACGTCCTGGAACAAATGCTGTTAACAATGGCTGGTCAGGGTGCGGTAGACGTGGCGCACAGATCTCAACGCCACATGACCCCTGTGGGGGCAGGACAGGAAGAAGAGGAGGAGGTAGAGGAGGACATTTGTGCTCAGGAATTATTGAGTGAAATGGGTGGTTTTTCCACTCAGCGGACAGGAGTGGAGGAGCAGGAGCATCTGGTAGAGGAGGAGGAGGAGACAGAGGACCCAGACGCACCGTGGCAGTATGCTGTGGAGATGGAGGCAGGGAGTCCCTCGCATTCCTTGGCACAAATGGCCCATAGCATGCTCGGTTGCTTGCGTAGCGACAGCCGAATAAGAACCATCAGACAGAGGGATGACTTTTGGCTGTCCACCTTGTTGGACCCTCGCTACCGTTCAAAAATGGTGGCCTTTTTCACACCTGCTGAGAGGGAGGCCAAAATAACGTACTATAAAAACCACCTATGTAGTCAGCTGGTCTCTGCCTTTGTGCGCCAACGTCCATCCTCAGACACTGTGGGCCCTGTGCGCTCGCGTTCCGCTGCCATGGCAGCAAAGGAGGGGTGGGGTGGTAGGAGCAGTGGCAGCTCCACCAGCAGCGGCTGACTCAGTCTGCAGTCGATGATGAGTAGCTTTCTTCACCAGCGCAGTGAGGAAACTACTAACCAGCCGCAGCAGCAGCAGCATCAGGTGGACCTGGAGCAGGACCTCAAACAACAGGCTTGGGCCTACTTGGACAGCACCCTGCCAACCGAGGTAGACAATCCCCTTGACTACTGGGCAACGAAACTTGACCTTTGGCCCCAACTAGCTGAATTTGCCCTTGAAAGGCTGTCATGCCCGGCCAGTAGCGTGGCATCGGAGCGCGTGTTTAGTGCGGCAGGAGGTATTGTAACTCCGCGGAGGACACGACTGTCCACCCAAAGTGTGGAGAGACTCACGTTTGTGAAAATGAATCAGGCGTGGATTAGTCTGGATTTCAAACCACCAGTTCCTGACACAACTGACTAAATCCGCCATGAATCATGCCCCTGCCATGTGCCACTTTCAGGTCTCCTCACACACTGCTGGTGTGTTACATTTTTTGTCATAGGGTGCTGGCAGATTACGGGTCTCCCATTGCTGCTGCCAGGCCTGTAATCTGCCATGGGCCCCTGTACCGCCTCCTCATGCTGCTGCCAGGTCCAGAGTCTCTCATGGGTCCCTGTACGGCCTCCCATTGCTGCTGTCTCCATCGCGACACTCTGCCATGTGCCACTTTCAGGTCTCCTCACACACTGCTGGTGTGTTCCATTTTTTGTCATAGGGTGCTGGCAGATTACGGGCCTCCCATAGCTGCTGCCAGGCCCCTAATCTGCCATGGGCCCCTATAGCGCCTCCTCATGCTGCTGCGAAGTCCAGAGTCTCTCATGGGTCCCTGTACGGCCTCCCATTGCTGCTGTCTCCATCGCCACACTCTGCCATGTGCCACTTTCAGGTCTCCTCACACACTGCTGGTGTGTTCCATTTTTTGTCATAGGGTGCTGGCAGATTACGGGCCTCCCATAGCTGCTGCCAGGCCCCTAATCTGCCATGGGCCCCTATACCGCCTCCTCATGCTGCTGCCAGGTCCAGAGTGTCTCCTGGGTCCCTGTACGGCCTCCCATTGCTGCTGTCTCCATCGCCACACTCTGCCATGTGCCACTTTCAGGTCTCCTCACACTGCTGGTGTGTTCCATTTTTTGTCATAGGGTGCTGGCAGATTACGGGCCTCCCATAGCTGCTGCCAGGCCCCTAATCTGCCATGGGCCCCTGTACCGCCTCCTCATGCTGCTGCCAGGTCCACAGTGTCTCATGCCATGTGCCACTTTCAGGTCTCCTCACACACTGCTGGTGTGTTCCATTTTTTGTCATAGGGTGCTGGCAGATTACGGGCCTCCCATAGCTGCTGCCAGGCCCCTAATCTGCCATGGGCCCCTATACCGCCTCCTCATGCTGCTGCGAAGTCCAGAGTCTCTCATGGGTCCCTGTACGGCCTCCCATTGCTGCTGTCTCCATCGCCACACTCTGCCATGTGCCACTTTCAGGTCTCCTCACACTGCTGGTGTGTTCCATTTTTTGTCATAGGGTGCTGGCAGATTACGGGCCTCCCATAGCTGCTGCCAGGCCCCTAATCTGCCATGGGCCCCTGTACCGCCTCCTCATGCTGCTGCCAGGTCCACAGTGTCTCATGCCATGTGCCACTTTCAGGTCTCCTCACACTGCTGGTGTGTTCCATTTTTTGACATAGGGTGCTGGCAGATTACGGGCCTCCTATAGCTGCTGCCAGGCCCCTAATCTGCCATGGGCCCCTATACCGCCTCCTCATGCTGCTGCCAGGTCCAGAGTCTCTCATGGGTCCCTGTACGGCCTCCCATTGCTGCTGTCTCCATCGCCACACTCTGCCATGTGCCACTTTCAGGTCTCCTCACACACTGCTGGTGTGTTCAATTTTTTGACATAGGGTGCTGGCAGATTACGGGCCTCCCATAGCTGCTGCCAGGCCCCTAATCTGCCATGGGCCCCTGTACCGCCTCCTCATGCTGCTGCCAGGTCCACAGTGTCTCATGCCATGTGCCACTTTCAGGTCTCCTCACACTGCTGGTGTGTTCCATTTTTTGACATAGGGTGCTGGCAGATTACGGGCCTCCCATAGCTGCTGCCAGGCCCCTAATCTGCCATGGGCCCCTATACCGCCTCCTCATGCTGCTGCCAGGTCCAGAGTCTGTCATGGGTCCCTGTACGGCCTCCCATTGCTGCTGTCTCCATCGCCACACTCTGCCATGTGCCACTTTCAGGTCTCCTCACACACTGCTGGTGTGTTCCATTTTTTGTCATAGGGTGCTGGCAGATTACGGGCCTCCTATAGCTGCTGCCAGGCCCCTAATCTGCCATGGGCCCCTATACCGCCTCCTCATGCTGCTGCCAGGTCCAGAGTCTCTCATGGGTCCCTGTACGGCCTCCCATTGCTGCTGTCTCCATCGTCACACTCTGCCATGTGCCACTTTCAGGTCTCCTCACACTGCTGGTGTGTTCCATTTTTTGTCATAGGGTGCTGGCAGATTACGGGCCTCCTATAGCTGCTGCCAGGCCCCTAATCTGCCATGGGCCCCTGTACCGCCTCCTCATGCTGCTGCCTGGTCCACAGTGTCTCATGCCATGTGCCACTTTCAGGTCTCCTCACACTGCTGGTGTGTTCAATTTTTTGGCATAGGGTGCTGGCAGATTACGGGCCTCCCATAGCTGCTGCCAGGCCCCTAATCTGCCATGGGCCCCTATACCACCTCTTCATGCTGCTGCCAGGTCCAGAGTCTCTCATGGGTCCCTGTACGGCCTCCCATTACTGCTGTCTCCATCGCCACACTCTGCCATGTGCCACTTTCAGGTCTCCTCACACTGCTGGTGTGTTCCATTTTTTGTCATAGGGTGCTGGCAGATTACGGGCCTCCCATTGCTGCTGCCAGGCCCGTAATCTGCCATGGGCCCCCGTACCGACTCCTCATGCTGTGACGTTGCAACAAGGTGGAATTCAACCCTACATATGTTAGACCGCCTTTATGAACAGCAAAAGGCCATCACAGATTTCCTGATGTTAAAAGCGGATAAAGGTACTCCCTGTGTAACTTAGATGTCAGCCATTGGCAGCTCATGCGTGACACCTGCGCTTGCTCAAGCCCTTTGAGGAGGCCACGCTATTCGTGAGTCGGCAGGACTATGGGATGAACGACGGCATTCCTCTGTTGCACGTCCTGGAACAAATGCTGTTAACAATGGCTGGTCAGGGTGCGGTAGACGTGGCGCACAGATCTCAACGCCACATGACCCCTGTGGGGGCAGGACAGGAAGAAGAGAAGGAGGTAGAGGAGGACATTGGTGCTCAGGAATTATTGAGTGAAATGGGTGGTTTTTCCACTCAGCGGACAGGAGTGGAGGAGCAGGAGCATCTGGTAGAGGAGGAGGAAGAGGAGACAGAGGACCCAGACGCACCGTGGCAGTATGCTGTGGAGATGGAGGCAGGGAGTCCCTCGCATTCCTTGGCACAAATGGCCCATAGCATGCTCGCTTGCTTGCGTACCGACAGCCGAATAATAACCATCAGACAGAGGGATGACTTTTGGCTGTCCACCTTGTTGGACCCTCGCTACCGTTCAAAAATGGTGGCCTTTTTCACACCTGCTGAGAGGGAGGCCAAAATAACGTACTATAAAAACCACCTATGTAGTCAGCTGGTCTCTGCCTGTCTGCGCCAACGTCCATCCTCAGACACTGTGGGCCCTGTGCGCTCGCGTTCCGCTGCCATGGCAGCAGGGGAGGGGTGGGGTGGTAGGAGCAGTGGCAGCTCCACCAGCAGCAGCTGCCTCAGTCTGCAGTCGATGATGAGTAGCTTTCTTCACCAGCGCAGTGAGGAAACTACTAACCAGCCGCAGCAGCAGCAGCATCAGGTGGACCTGGAGCAGGACCTCAAACAACAGGCTTAGGTCTACTTGGACAGCACCCTGCCAACCGAGGTAGACAATCCCCTTGACTACTGGGCAACGAAACTTGACCTTTGGCCCCAACTAGCTGAATTTGCCCTTGAAAGGCTGTCATGCCCGGCCAGTAGCGTGGCATCGGAGCGCGTGTTTAGTGCGGCAGGAGGTATTGCAACTCCGCGGAGGACACGACTGTCCACCCAAAGTGTGGAGAGACTCACGTTTGTGAAAATGAATCAGGCGTGGATTAGTCTGGATTTCAAACCACCAGTTCCTGACACAACTGACTAAATCCGCCATGAATCATGCCCCTGCCATGTGCCACTTTCAGGTCTCCTCACACTGCTGGTGTGTTCCATTTTTTGTCATAGGGTGCTGGCAGATTACGGGCCTCCCATAGCTGCTGCCAGGCCCCTAATCTGCCATGGGCCCCTATACCGCCTCCTCATGCTGCTGCCAGGTCCAGAGTCTCTCATGGGTCCCTGTACGGCCTCCCATTGCTGCTGTCTCCATCGCCACACTCTGCCATGTGCCACTTTCAGGTCTCCTCACACTGCTGGTGGGTTCCATTTTTTGTCATAGGGTGCTGGCAGATTACGGGCCTCCCATAGCTGCTGCCAGGCCCCTAATCTGCCATGGGCCCCCATACCGACTCCTCATGCTGCTGCCAGGCCCGTAATCTGTCATGGGCCCCTGTTGTCCCTTGTTGGCATATTCCGCTCGTTCAGATGCTCCTTCTCCTGCTACTCCTCTTCACGGATTCCGTCAGCAGTCTTTCTTGGAATCCGTTTCCAAGAGACAACAGTTTGCGAGTACGCACCCGACGGTGCAGAAGCTGAACGTCCTCCTGTCCAAGTTGCTGCTGCCAGGCTCGTAATCTGTCATGCGCCCCTGTACCGCCTCCTCATGCTGCTGCCAGGTCCAGAGTGTGTCATGGGCCCCCGTACCGACTCCTCATGCTGCTGCCAGGCCCGTAATCTGTCATGGGCCCCTGTACCGCCTCCCCATGCTGCTGCCAGGTCCAGAGTGTGTCATGGGTCCCTGTACAGCCTCCCATTGCTGCTGCCAGGCCCGTAATCTGCCATGGGCCCCCGTACCGACTCCTCATGCTGCTGCCAGGCCCGTAATCTGTCATGGGCCCCTGTACCGCCTCCTCATGCTGCTGCCAGGTCCAGAGTGTGTCATGGGTCCCTGTACGGCCTCCCATTGCTGCTGTCTCCATCGCCACACTCTGCCATGTGCCACTTTCAGGTCTCCTCACACTGCTGGTGGTTTCCATTTTTGTCATAGGGTGCTGTATGGCCTCCCATTGCTGCTGCCTCCACTGCCACACTGTGGCTCCACACTCTGGTTTTGGCCCCGTGACTGCCCAAATGAGTGAAGTGTGCGGTGATTCTAAGATCGACGGCACTCATCTGCATGTCATACTGACTGTCAGTATTATTTCTCTTCCCCAGCAGACTCCAAGGGCATTTAAATTAAAGGTACAGTGTTCTGCACTAATATAAAGTCTCTCTGAAGCCTAGAAACACCCTTTTATAAGTTAAATTCGCAGCGAATATATTCGACTCGAATCGAAATTTTTCCACGAATTCGCCGAATCAGTCGAATCGAATTTTTGAATACTTCGCTCATCTCTACTTGTGATACTTAGCTAATAGGTTGTGAATATTTTACTATAAGAATTATCCCCACAGATTAGCAGGATACTGGCTCTAGTGCTGCCCATTCTTCCCCCCCGTTTTTATAGGCTATAATATGGCCGTATCACAATACATACACTTAGGTCGATAAGAGGACTGGTTCAAACTATGTTTCCAGGTTCTCTGTATGCATTGGAATAATGTTACTAATTACTTGCCATTTTCCACATGCGTTTATAATATATTAGCCTTGACCACCATTAGGTCTGTCTGTACTCATTGGGCCAGCGTCTATTATACCATGTTTTCTCCATTGACCATTTTTATGCTATTTGGGTATATGCGTGTATTTTGCATTTACGGTTTTAATTGTTACACATGGGTTTTGATTTTCCCAGATTAACCCCCATGCGTTATTTTATTTTATTTTAGAGATTTATTATGATGCCATTTCACCATGTTGCTTTTAGCCCCACACATAGGAATAATTCCTATGTACAGTTGCAAGAAAAAGTATGTGAACCCCTTGGGATTACGTGGAGTTTTGCATGAATTGGGCATAACATGTGCTCTGAACGTCATCAAAGTCACAACAATAGAAGAACACAGTCTGCTGAACATAATACTACACAAACATTAGATGTTGCCATGGTTTAATTGCACATAACATGTAAACATTCACAGTGCAGGGAGGAAAAAGTATGTGAACCTTTGGACTTAATAACTGGTTGACCCTCCTTTGGCAGCAATAACCTCAACCAAACGTTTCCTGTAGTTGCAGATCAGACCTGCACAACGATCTGGAGTCATTTTGGACCACTCCTCTTCACAAAACTGTTTCAGTGTAGCAATATTCTTGGGATGTCTGGTGTGAATCGCTCTCTTAAGGTCATGCCACAGCATTTCAATGGGGTTGAGGTCAGGACTCTGACTAGGCCACTCCAGAAGGCGTATTCTGTGCTGTTGCAGCCATTGTTTTGTTGAATGACTTGTATGCTTTGGGTCATTGTCCTGTTGCATCACCCATCCTCTGCAGAGCTTCAGTTGGCGGACAGATGGTCGTACGTTTTCCTGCAAAATGTCTTTATAAACTCTGTAATTAATTTTTCCATCAATGACAACAATCCGTCCAGGCCCTGAGGCAGCAAAGCAGCCCCAAACCATGATGCTCCCTCCGCCATGTTTCACAGTGGGGATGAGGTTTTGATGTTGGTGTGCTGTGCCTTTTTTTCTCCACACATAGTGTTGTGTGTTCTTCCCAAACAACTCAATCTTGGTTTCATCTGTCCACGGTATATTTTGCCAGTAGTGCTGTGGAACATCCAGGTGCTCTTTTGCAAATTTCAAATGTGCTGCAATCTTCTTTTTGGACAGCAACGGCTTCCTCCGTGGTGTCCTCCCATGTACTCCATTCTTGTTTCATGTTTTCCTTATTGTAGATGTGTCAACAAAAATGTTAGTATGTGCCAGAGATTTCTGTAGGTCTTTAGCTGACACTCTGGGATTCTTCTTTACCTCATGCAGCATTCTGCGCTGTGCTCTTGCAGTCACTTTTACAGGACGACCACGCCTAGGGAGAGTAGCAACAGTGCTAAACTTTCTCCATTTGTAGACAGTCTGTCTTACTGTGGACACAGGAACATCAAGGCTTTTGGAGATACTTTTGTAACCCTTTCCAGCTTCATGCAAGTCAACAATTCTTGATCGTAGGTCTTCTGAGAGCTCTTTTCTGTGAGGCATGGTTGACATCAGACAGTGCTTCTTGAAACCAGTAAACCCAAAACAGGTGTGTGTTTTTTAAGGGCAGGACAGCTGTCAGCAACACATCCAATATCATCACACTGATTGGAGTCAAGCTTGGCTCACTCCTGGCTCCAATTAGCTCTGGGAGAAGTAATTAAGCTAGGGCTTCACATACTTTTTCCTCCCTGCACTGTGAATGTTTACATGTTATGTGCAATTAAACCATGGCAGCATCTAATGTTTGTGTAGAATTATGTTCAGCAGACTGTGTTCTTCTATTGTTGTGACTTAGATGATGTTCAGAGCACATTTTATGCCCAATTCATGCAAAACTCCACGTAATCCCAAGGGGGTCACATACTTTTTCTTGCAACTGTATGTAGTTTAATACCATAATTGATTAGTAGTTTAACCATTAAACTCCGTTTCAACCCTTTGGGGCTTAAGGAGTTAATGGTCTTATATTCATTATACCAGCATCCTTACCAGGTTTTGTTCAACCTTTATCTGGCCACTTTACACTATTTGTGCAAATTGTTTATATTTCCCTCTCTTGTGCACCTTGTTGTATGTGATGCCCCTTGATGGGTTTTCAGCACAGCATCAACACCTGTTAGCACTTACGTTGTTTAATACCAGGGATTTCTTCCCTGTAAGTGCTGGTTAAACTGTACTATATGCACACAGGAAAATGGCACCCGCGCATGCGCCTTTGCGCAATATGGACGCCCGGGCTCCACTCGCGTGGAGCCGTTCCTCAGTGATTTGTGTTTACCTCTGGCCCATGGTAAAATGGCACCCGCGCATGCGCACTTGGTTATTGCGGACGCCCGGACTTCAGCAAGATGGCGCCGTACCAGTGCGCATGCGCGAAATACGGTATTTAGGTATGAGTAGTTGGTCACGGCAGTCCTATGTTCCACCTCTGAAGAAGTGCGTGCGCACGAAACGCATCAGGTGGAACCCAGGACGCCGTTGATACTAAGCCGTCGGTGCCACGAGGAGGCCCGGCGGCCATCTTTACTTCTCAAGGGTCAGTGTGTTTGTTCATACTTGGCTATGTGATACTTATCATGCACTTGTGCTTTCTGGAATAAAAGTTTTACCTACTACACTATGAGTGCTTCCCTATGTCTCCTGTGAGGAGCTTCTTCCATCCTTGCAGCCCTGGTGATCCCTGTGTCAGCTCCTTTGGAGGCTTATCCAGATTGATACTGCTCTGACCTGCTGGACCACTTTCTTACCACATGAGGGCGTAGGATCTCCATCTTTCCCAGCTATTTCCCTGACCAGACCTGAGAGGAGAGGGGATCTTCAGGAAATATATATACACATGCGTATACCCATGCGCTTTCTGGTTAGTGTGAATTTCTACCATTTGCACTGGGAATCAAGGAGCACTGTTCTCACCGGACTGTGATTTATCACTATAATTCATAAATTTTTAAGAGCGCTGCATTTCTTTTATTTATGTATTTTGGGACTTTTATGTGTTTTCCTTTAATGTCCAGCTGCTTTACATTGTAGATGAGCGCTTACTACATATATTTTATTATCCTTTATCTGTTTTAAGTATGAAGTTAGTTTACTTCTCAACTTCAGGTCTGGCCATGCTGGATGTCCCAACAAAAAAAGACCCACAGCTGGGCGACAAAGCATTATATTCCCCCCGCCTTTATATACTGTGGCTAATATATACTCATTATCTAACAGTTCTCCCTATAACACTCCCATCCCATTACCTATGGATTTTACAGAGTTAATACCTATCTATAGGGCCCAGTTAAATGTTAAAGTCTCCACAAATCTATCTTAATGCATGCTAAGATTTCAGGTAGCCTGGATGTACCACATTTTGCCAAGTATTACTAAGCAGCCCACCTGGTTCACACTACCCTGTATCACGCAACCCATGAAATTCTGTTGTGGGCAAGAATCAAAGCAGCTGATCTTGACCATATAACTATTGCTAACTTGCTCCGTCTTCATCCCTCAAGGCATATATTTGTTCTGACCCGATAGTATCTGGTACCAGCAAGAATTGTAAGTTGTTAAGTTTCTTCCTACATATCCCTCAATCTGTTTTAGAAGCTGTGGCTAGTTGGGTACACATAGCAACATTTGGAAAACTTGCCCTTTTGTACAAAACTTCTGGCCTAAAGTCTGCCATACCATTTCTACAGTTGTCAAAGTACCAATTGCCCCAGGCCATCCTGGATCAATACACTCAATGTAACTAGGGCATAGACTGATGTGAATGTACAGTTTTTTTCATGACCACGGGCCTAATCCCAGATAGAAGTTACAGGTGCTGCTTGTCCATGGTTAATGAATATGTCAGATATGGCTCAGACACATGCAACATCAGAAGTGAAAAACGAATACATCCGGCATACGCTGTATTTGTCAAAGACAGAACCCCTTCTGTCAACAACCATAAAGAAATTGAGAGATTTCCTTGGGAAATGTTGCCATTGTTACGTTGGACTCCAAGAAAGCCTTCAACAACATCCGCTTCCAGTGGATTTCTATGGCCCTTTGCAAACTAGGTTTCTCAGTGCTCTTTCTAAATCTTATAAACAGCATGTATTCCATTCCTACAGCCAGGTTAGTGGTGGCAGGCCTTTTGTCTTATACCAATAAATTACACAAGGAAACCAGGCAGGGCTGCTCACTCTCTCCTCTGCTGTTCAACTTTGTGATACAACCACTCTCTAGGCACCTGACAGGCCTGGCACCTCTACATGGGATCAGAATAGGTAATGAGGACCTTAGGACAGCTCTATGTGCAGATGACATCTTAATTTTCACTTCAGAACCCATCTTTGACATGCATACTGTTAAATATATATTAAATAGTTTTTGTGTATGTTCTGGTCTTCGCATCAATTTTGGTAAAAGCAAGGTTCTTTCCTTAAACTCCTCTAAGTCATCTCATTGGCTCTCGATTTCTGCTTTTCCAGTTGCCAGACACAACAACACTTACATTGGTATTTATATAGGTAAATCTCTGTCATTCTTGTACCATTTAAATTATCCTTCTTTGATATTTTAAATTGTGGGTGAATTGGAGGCATGGATGGATTTACCATTTTGTTACCTATTTGTTTAACCCCTTCACGCCATGTACACAAATATGCGACCCTACTGGACTGGGCTTTTTTCTGTGGGGTCGCTTATATGAGTACCTGTCTTTGTGCTGGGACCTTTATCTCCCCAGGAGCTAAGCAGGGGCTAACCAGCCCAAAATTTGATTATATAACTTAGCTTGCCGTATTTGTATAGGTCTAGATCGGGTGTTACATTTTTCTAAGTATTCTAATTTGGCCTTGGAATCAGAAATTACCCATCCTTTCAATGTAATCTGCATTCTCCATAGCAGATTAAATCATTACCTACCAATCTCCGGCACAACCCTTTCATTCTAGACACCGCGGCTGCTTGGAGGGAAATTTTGAAAAAGCTGAGACACATCTCCACACATATCTAGATACTTACCAATTCATGATAACCCTATGTTCCATCAAGTCAGACAACAGGAGGCCTTCCTAACTTGGAAATGCAATGGTCTATTGGAAATTCTGTCTGTACTGGACTCTGGTGATCTAAAACCATTCAAGAACATTTCTGCTGCTCTTGGTATACCTAATTTCAACTTTCAGTCATAGACTGCTGGATTCAAAAATGCACCTACTCTATCTTTAATATTTACCAACCCCAAAACCTGCACTTCAAAAAACCTCCTATGTCCTCCTCTGTGAGTAGGGGAAGGACTTTTCTAGCTGATGTGTTCACAGACAAAATATTTGTAGCTACAACAAAATATTGAAGCTAATGACTAATGAAATCTGGCGGGAGTCCCAGTTCAAGCTTATTGATAGAGCTTTCATCCTGTTTTACAGGGTGAAAAATGAACAACAGTCTTCCTCCTGTCAGTTCTGTGGAGTTGATAAACCTTATCTTGCCCATCGTTTCTGGTCATACCCAAGCTGTTCCATCCCCAGGAACCGATTTCTAATGCTATTTTGCCATGAAGCACTAACAGCCCAACCTCTCTCTCAAGCTAAGCAATCTCACAGACAGATGCAATGGACTCATATCTGTCTGTTGACTGTTCATTGAGCAATACTAAAGACATGGGCCTCCTCTACAGTGCCAACTATGACCGATATTAAACATAAGGTAAATATTCTACTTTACAGAGAAAAACTGGACACGGAACTGCTGCTGTATACCACTTTGAAGTGCTTTACCTGCAGATGAAAGGCATTTATAGAGCTCAACTTGTCAGATGTAGATAGAACAGCCTTGATATTCTCATTCCATTTTTCCCATCTGGTCTTATTAGCTTTTTCTATACAAAGCAACAAGGTGAACTTTACCTCCTATCCAGGTACCCTATGGAAGAGGTGCTGCAAAGGAACCTCCTAACATCCTTTCAGAGAGTGGCAAGATCCCATTTCATGGCCAGAGTGGCTTGTATCATCTGGTTGGTGAAAGGAGGAGAAGCTGTGGTGCCGACTGCCCAAGCAAGGCTATAAAGTTCTTCTTTATTATGCATCTCCCAGGTCTGGTTGGTTGCATCAGTCATTGATAGTACCTAAACCATATGATTTTTAATTATATGGGATCAGCATTACCATCTGTGCTGCCCTATACTGGTGCTTTGGTACTGTCAAGGTGCCACCCCTAATGCTTTTGCATTGCTCCTCAGCTGCCAGATCTGTGATTTTTTTTTCTGCAGGGTCAATTTTTCCTTGTGCCTGAATGTTTGCATTGTATTATGGTGTTCTCGCACGGTAAAGGTACTCACACATAAAGTGTCCACAGCTTTATCTTAAATTCTGCTTGTCTCCTATTTTCAGCCTGTTCCAGTTTTCCATCATTCAAGAATATTTGTGGCTATTTTCTCTCCGACATAAAGTATTCTAACTGTGATTTCATTAAAACTTTCCCAGTATCCCCCATTAAACAGCTGTGTTTTATCAAATGAAGCTTCTCAGAAACTTCTTCAAATGACCCCTGTGCAGCTTGTAAACAAGCTTTATTAAGTAGCAGTAGACGAGGGACAGATGAGGTTGTCTTTATCAAGAAAAAGTTTAGTTCAGAATGTTTGGAATATATAATCTACAATCAAGACCCTGCTATCCCCTCACCCTTTTTCTTAGAGAGTCAATCCTAGCACATGTTTATGCCCAGAAAAAAATATTGATGGCAGCTTACAAACAAGCAAGCAATGACCTGCAAGAGGCCTATACTGCTCTAAAAACGCACCTTATGTAAGAATTAAAAAATTAGAGGATGAAAAAGAACAGTGAATTTGAGGGTAGCATAAAAAGATATTAATCATACCCTAATTTGCCGTGGAATTTGTAGGACTTGAATTTTCACAAATATGGCAACCAAAGAAATTAAACTGAATCTGTCCTGGATAGAAAGAACGTTACACATGTACATAGCCTCACAGCTGCCCAGGGACATAGAATAGTCAACACCAGACAGATTAACTCTTTATTGGGAACATATTGCCAACATTATATACAGGGGGCTTCAAGTTCAATGGTCTGAGTTTCTCAAGAAGCTGAAATTTCCACAGCTTGATGATGAGGGGGCTAAAATTTCCAAAAAACTTGTCTGGGGCCAAATGGCCCCATGACCCAATGGCTTTATAGCTCTAAAAGACCTTAAAAGATCATGTCACACCCACATTGCAGGCAGTATATGGTTACTCAACCAAGCTTCTGCAGAACAATTTTCCTCATAATTGATGCAAAAATCATGTAAAAGTTTAAAGTGGTCACCCTGATGCCTTTAGTATTGCATCTTACATAGATAGGTTCTGCTGGTATTGGAGTATTGCAAAACCCACCCGATGGCTGGAATGGCCATTATATTGTTAGATCTATAAAAAAAAATGACAGTGTGAATGTACTAATGACTTTTCAGGATATTAGTCCACCTGTGTTTTCAAGGACCAGTTAGCCATTTTGATGAACCATGTATAAATCGTCAAAGGCTAGGGTACACACCCCAGGCTTTCTATCCCTCTGCATACTGTACATCTCCAAAAAGGGACACATCTCTGTCCAGATATTTTTTAACAATGGATTCTTTACATAGCATCAGGGAGGGTAAACAAGAACTATGGGCAGCTTTGTTGTCAGGTGACAAAAGTAAAGTTCCAATACTGGGCACTAAGCCACACCAGGGACCTTTCACTAGCTAAATATCACCTTACCTATATAGATTATAGGTTAGGCAGACTTCTATCCACTTATTACTATTTGAATTATAAACTCCTCTTTGATAAGATTTGTTTTGTCAGGATACTATGCGCCATTGTGCATATTCCAAGTAGGAGAAAAAAGGAATCATAACTATGGGACATCTTTTTGATCTGGCCTCCCTAAAGCCCATTACTTTCTTATGTTATGCAATACATATTTATTGAAAACACATATGCTTAATACCATACAACACAAGTACTCTCTTCTCAATGCCAAATGTATACCACAAATAGAGAAAACAATATACTGAAATGGAATTTTGCCTTCCCTGCAGAAGATGGTGTAGCAGGATTTTGCAGGGTTATCTGCACATACAAAAATGTATTGTAAATGACACCTGGAAGGAAACATGAATCAGGATTATGCATAGAGTCTACTATGCTTTTGATTTTTTTATACAAGTTAAAAGCTCCTATTTCATAGCTCAGATATCACCCTAAATGCGGCAATGCGGCATAGTGGGCACATTGTCCTCATGGAATTGCTTTCATGTCACATGGTTTTGGCTCGAAACTGTCTAATATATAAACAGCATTTAAGGACTCAATGGGGTTTATTTACTAAAGCTGGAGAGTCCAAAATCAGACTCCCTTCTGCATAGAAACCAATCAGCTTCCAGGTTTCATTGCCAAAGCTTCATTGAACAAGCTGAGGTTAGAAGCTGATTGGTTTCTATGCAGAAGGGAGTCTGATTTTGGACTCTCCAGCTTTAGTAAATAAACCCCAATCTGTCCAGGGATTTATGACTTTGCCTGTTTGGTAATTGGACTCTCCCGAATAGTGTCCAAAGGTTATCAGTAGACTCGATACATACAGTACATGCCTGTTGCTGGCAAGGAGAGAGATAATAGCAAATTGGCTTTTGGCCAAAACCCCTATTCTAACTAGCCTACTTTCTGGTGCAAAAACCCTACTGAGGAGAAAAAGTCTAGACGCAACACTAAACACTAAACACAGCCAAACTAATGGAACCGTTCTGCAAAAAATTGGCGCTAATTTAAAACTTGTTCCTTCATTGCTCAGAGAATGCAAACAATTGTAAAGCCTTTTCACTATACAACAATCGGTTATGTTGGAAAAAAAACGGCCGATTTTGTCGATCGGCCGATTTTCACGGCAATGGTGAGCAAATCGGCAGATCTTTTTACCGATTAAAAAAAATGCTCATGAGCCGTGACCTGCAAGAAGAAGGAAAAGAAGAAAAAGAAGAAGATGAAGACAAAGAAAAAGAAGAACATCTGTATATTTGTATCCATTTCAGATACAAATGTTTCTATTCGGATACAAACAAATACAATGTTGCAACCGCAATACTTTTAAATGTCAAAAATAATAGCGGAGTGTCCCTGCAGAGAGCTCCGCTATTATATTTGACATTTAAAAGTATTGCGGTTGCAACATTGTATCTATTTGTATCCGAATAGAAACATCTGTATCCAAAATGGATACAAATAGATACAATGTTGCAACTTTGCTATACTTTTAAATGTCAAATATAATAGCGGAGCTCTCTGCAGGGACACCGCTATTATATTTGCCAGCCGTAGATGGGACGAAAATCAGCCAATTTACCAATGGTGGTAAAGTCGGCCGATTGAACGACCAATTTTTCGTTTTTTTAAAAAAAAAACAGCTGGTTTTTGCCCTGTCTATGGCCTGCATAAGTCTTTCAGCAGACCTAAAGGGTATTCTTCTCCCCCCAGAAATCTGACCTCCCCTCTCAGCTCTGCCTTTAAATTGGTCCCAACCATGAGTTTTCTTCATCTGAACAGACCTGATATGCAAACCAAGAGAAATTAAATTGAGCTGCAGATGCCAGAGCTTTGAAGTTCAACTGTTCACACCACAATTGGTTGTAGTTGCTTTTTCTTTCCATGTTTTTCAATATTCTTATGACTGTATGTCATTCTGACAAATAAGGATGGGCTTGATGTTCGACTTGAACATCGGCCATTCGTGTGTTCGCCAGAGCATTGTGAGAGCCATGATTACCCAAAGCTATTGTGAGAACCATGATTGGTCATTGCGACAGCCATGATTGGCCAAAGCAATGCACCTGACCACAGCTAAAGCGCAATGCTTTGGCAAATCACAGCAAAATTGGGCACAGCTCGCGGTGATGTCACTGCTACCTTCGCCCAATTGTTGACATCTGATCAGCAAATGTCAGATTACGGCTATGATTGATGATGGATTACAACAATTTTTTTGGGCTTTTTTTTATTAAAGGACTTATTTTTGTTCAATTTAAGGAATTTTTCAAAGCCTGGCATCTTTATTTTTCTAAATGTAGCCCTTTAGTGAATGAGTAGAGGTACAAGTACTCCTTATCCATTCACAAAGGGGGGGAAGCATTAGGGTGCCCCCTTATTTAAAGGGGTTCCCTGATACTAATGAGCCCCCCTGCCCACAGACCCCCACAACCACCAGACAAGGGTTGTGGGGAAGAGGCTTTTGTACCCATTGGCATGAGGACACCATCCCAATGCTAAAGGCACGTGGTCTGGTAAGCCACGGGGGGGCACTTGATCCCCCCCTTTCCTGCCCTGCCAGGCCTATGCTCAGATCAAGGGTCTGGTAGGAATTTAGAGGAAACCCCACACACTTCCCTCCCCCCATTTTTGTTCCCTGTAAATATCCTACCAGGCCTAAAGGGCATGGTATGGCTTTTAGGGGGAACCCAACGCTCATTGTTTTGGGAATTCTTTACTGTGGGGTCCCTCCTAACCTTCCTATCAGACCTAAAGGGTCTGGTATGGATTGGGAGGGACCCCACAGTGTTTTTTTTTTAATTGTAATGTCATTTTTAAAAAAAAGTCAGTCTTGCTGCTGCAGGTTCTATATATTGAAGAGATGTGCAACTTTGTTGGTAGTTTGAGGGGACCCCCAAGGCATGATATTTAAAGGAATTTTTCTTTTCTTTTTTTTTTTTTACTTTAAGCAATGAAAAATGACTGCCCCTTCATGTCCCTCAGGGCAGTACCTGAGTCCCCATAACGCTTTTATGACCAATAACTTGCATATAAGCCTTCAAAATAGGCACTTTTGAATTATACGTTCAAGTCCCATAGACTTGCATTGAGTTTGACGTTTGCGGTCGAACATTCATTAGGTTTGAATGTTCGACCGCGAAATAAACATGGGGGTGTTCGGCCAATTACTACTAACAAATATTCTTCACACAATATTTAAAATAGTTAAACATTTAAGAAATGTTTTCTGTTTCTTTGCTACATTTAACCATGACAGTTCACATGCCCTTTGTTTAGAAATTCAATGCCTATTAGTCTTAAAAATGACCAGGAATAATTTTCAAGATTCAACTCCCCTTTTAATTTCAGTGGGGGATTATTGGGGCTATCTATCTATCTATCTATCTATCTATCTATCTATCTATCTACAGCATATCTATCTATCTAAACATTTATGCACACAAAATAGAAAAATAGAAGTACCACATATAAATCAGAGAAATGTTTTTCAAGCTAAGATCAAATTATCAGTTTATTTTTTAAGCAAAATGGCTTAAATTAAAACAAATCTGCAGTTAAGATTTTAATTGGTGCCAAGTAATTAGGTAGCGACAGTAAGTGATCTATCCAAAGTAATAGGCTTTTAGTGCAATGTTTTAGTGCCGTAATAATTGCTGTCATTTTGCAGAGTGCTTTAGCAGTTGACAAGAAAAATCCACACATTGTACAATGTAACTGAGTTTACCCTTAGGGATTATATATTCAGACCAACATGTAAGAGCTTTAATTTCGCACAAAATCAACTTCTTGCTTCTTAATGATATATTTTTAGACACACACTTGCACACACATACTCGGGTTTATAATCTAAACTGGATAGTAACACAAAGGGAAAATAAGGAAAGCTGATGTCTAGGTAGTGACCAAATGATATTGATCAGAATAATTAAAAAATAAATTATATATATATATATATATATATATATATATATATATATATATATATCTGATGTTAGCATAGTGCTATGCATTGAAAATTGTACAATAAAAATTAGTGCTGTTTATACAGCTGCCAGGTGAAATACATCCTAGTTATTTAATAAGGTGGCTTTGCCTGTTCATCATGCATGATGACAAAATAACAACATTTTCCTGGGTATAATGTAATATTGTAGTTATGCATGTTGTAAAAAACCATTCACAGGATTTTTAATTCTAGATACCTCATCAACAAGTGACAGAGTTCTTCAAGATTTAAAACAAATTGCATGCCTTTTCAAATAAAAGTAGTTTGGAAATCTATCTCAGATTTACTGTGCTTGAGTAGGGCTTAGAATGGCCAACAATTGGGGGGTGTTATATGCCAGCCACCTCACTATAGAAGGCTGGGTTCTCAGCAGTCAAATTGACAATGGGGTTGATTTAGTAAAGGTAAATAGGCTGTGCATTGCAAGTGCACAGTATATTTACCTTTAGTAAATCAACCTCAGGACCCTTTTATATCAGTATAACCAGCTGTTAAAGTTTATATGTAATTTCATTGGTATGGTTTACATCTGCTTTAACAAATTGTGCTTGAGTTCTTCAAGTTGCAGTGCTGGGGTACATTTCCATGTGTGTCCTGCAGTATGCCTGTATTAGTACAGCCAAAAATCCTTTTAGGGGCCAATATACTGTATATCTAACAATAATGATATGATAGCTATCTATTCAATTGTCAACATCTTAGCTACTTTTTACCTGTTCATTAAGATCTTTTCCCCAAGAAAATGTATTGCCAATTTTATACTGCTGCATCCTAGTATTTTCATTCTTGTAGTAAATTCCCAGCCTGTGCCATTTGTCTATAGTAAATTGGCCTAGCTTTGTTATTTTAAATTATCCTGCTTCTGTGTCATCTCTAGTCTCCTTACTAATATAGTAACATCTCTACCAGTGCCCTCTGTAGCAAATTTAGGCAAAATGTTACAACTGTTGGCCAGTTTTACAATTCTGTATCTTCTGCAGTCTTTTAATTAAACCCTTTACTGTGGTACGTGGCTTGGACCTGCTGTAAAAAGGATGCCTGAGAGAAGAGCTCCAGCCTTCATAGGCACTCAGTGGGTAACACCAAGGGTCTGCGTAGCAATTTCTCTCCTCTGGAGCAACATCGGACCCCCCAATACAGCAACAATGCACAAGCATAACCATATAATAGAGAAGCCTCACAAGCTTAGAGATGTATTCTCTTCTTCAGAGTAGACAGAACAGGTTGCTTGCCAAGATGGATGCAGACTCTCCAGTTGCAGCAGCTTTCTTCTCATTTCACATTTCAAAGACATAATGGACATTGTGGAGACAGCTAAAGTGGCTGTAAACTTCAAACATGAAATATAAACATAGCATATCCCTCTATAGTGTGTACTTGTCTAAATGAAGTACACTAAGGGGGTTATTTACTAAAACTGGAGTATGTAATATCTGGTTCAGCTCTGCATAGAAAACAATCAGCTTCCAGGTTTTATTGTCAAAGCATAACTGAACAAGCTGAAGGTAGAAGGTGATTGGCTACCATGCACAGCTGCACCAGATTCTGAGTGGACCAGTTTTATTAAATCTACCCCTAAGTGTTATTTCTGTCTGTTGCCCTGTTCCTCTACTATCAGCATGAATCACTTCTGACAAGTTTTCCTGACACAAAGAGAAAAATGGTGATGGGGAGGGACCTCCAGCAGATTGAAAGCCTCAGCTCTGTTCCTGTGTGCTGTGTGGAGGGGGTGTGTCTGTTTCCTGTTGCACAAAAAAAAGGCCAGGGATGTCTTCCCCTACAGTTTCTCCAAGCTTCAAGAGCATTGTAAGTAACAAAGTCAACACAGCACATGTCAGACAGGCTGCACAGATTTCTCACACTCTATCAAGAGGTGGCATACAACTATGCTTGCTTCTTATCTTATATCCTAGATTCATCCTTAACCTCTTCACGCCGACTGAACGTAAATGTGCGGACTCCCAGCGTCTGGACCTATATGTCGAGCGGCCGCACATTTGCGTTCTATTAGAAAAAGACATATGTGCTGAGATAGCATGCCCTGCGCGCTCCCTGCACACATGTCCAGTACTCACGGAAAGATCCCGATCTCCTCTTTTGATCGGGACCTTCCCCGATCATGTGACCGCTGTGACGGCGTGTCCCGGTGGTCACATGACTCTAAACCCCGCCCCGCCTCCTGGCTTCTGAAACCCTTAAAGGGCCGGGAGGCGCCGGCGCGAAGGGGTTAAAGACGCACTGTTATCAATAAAATACAGCAGGGTTAAAGTAAAGTTCCACTTTCAATGGCTGGAATTTAAAAATTGTGGATTTAGAAGAGCTTGAGGTGATTGTAGCCATATTAGTGCACTTGGGACAGAAACAATTGAGTACTGACGTGATACTTTTTTTATTTGCACTAACATACAATTTTGAGGACAAGCTTTCGGATCTTAATATTACAAGGGATGAAAGAGGCATTGTTAGTACAACAATATATCATAAGCCCACCTCCACCAACAGTCTGCTTCATTGGTAGAGTCATCACCCTATGTCTTTAAAAAAGGCATCCCCACTGGACAATTTAGAAACTGCTCCACAGTGACAGCTTTTCAGGCAGAGAGCCTACAACTGGTGGAAAGATTTATGAGGCGGGGCTACAAATGTATGATCTCAAAAAATCTATTGAAAAAGTGGGCCTGCACCTATTTAACTACAATAAAGGAATTTCAAACCTTAAGAATGGTGAAATAAAAAAGCTGAAATCATGCTCAGAGAGGGTAGTATATGCTGCCAAATGCCAATGTTCATTACTTTATGTGGGTAAGACAATCTGTCAGTTTAGATGCTGTGTCTTGGAGTATATAAATGACATCATATTAAAAAAGGAAAGACTGATTGCCAAACATGTTTGGAAAATGCATAGAGGAAAACCAGATTGTTTGAAATTCTAGATCATTGAACAACTCCACTTTGGGCCAAGAAAATAAGATCTGGATAACTGGAGGTCTCTAAAATTGGAGGCCAGATGGATATTTCACCTAAATTCCCATATGGACAGAATGTAGACTTTACCTACTTACCCTTTATGCATGACTGAGTGGTTCTGCAGCTTGGTGTTTAATGTCTTGTGTGTATTTTTATATACGTTCCCTTTCTTGAACCCCTGAAGAAACCTACCCGGCAAAACGTGTATAACGCCATCCTAGCTCTGCTATTCTGATGATTATTTTCTCATTTGCTTGTAATTTGATTTTATGGGGGTAATCCCTGATTTTTTAAGTTTTGGAATAAAATACATTGAGTTTTATGGAATTTTTGGTGTATTTTCCTGAGGGTGATAAAGCACCTATAAAGTTCCAACATGTACTGTTTTCTTAATTTGCCTATTTATTGCCCCTGAAAATGTTTATTAAAGGTGACCCACATATGCCTTAAAAAGAAATGTGATCATAGTATTATTGTTTGAGGAACCTTCTTGCTTCATGTCCCTAGATGGAGCTAAGAAAATGCACAGAGCATATGTGCAGATGTCATGAAGCCATGGTGTCATAACATCATCGGGGGACATGCATTATGTCATCATCATGCCAACAGCATAGCGGACATCTTGGAAAAACATTATAAATAGAAGGAAAGCCGCTATTTTATGCCATGAGGGTTTAGCCTGCAACACCCCACCTTCACCTTTTTTTCTTTATTGATGTTGGTGCCTTATTTTATTTTTCATTATAATGCACACCTGACAAAGCTCTTTTGAGTGAAACATGTCGGGTTTTCATTTTGTTGGAGCACTTTTTGAATTATAAGTTTAAGGATTCACATGGTTTATTAGTGAGGGGGTTTATGATTTTGTGATATATGGTGGTCTTTTTTTTAATCAGTACAGTTTTCATGCATGGAGGGTATTTAGGGGAGCAGGGGATAAGTTTGGGCCTCTAATCACTAATTATCCTGATTTTAAAGCAGATGCCTCCATTGCTAAATGGTTTTTCATAGTTTTATGTTGTGCTATATACAGTATCTATTTGAGCAAGATTACCTATTGCCAAAATGTTAAGCGTGATAATACCTTTAGTATATGATTTTTAGTACAGGGACCCCTACTAGTGTATGGAGCCATCTATAGAAATCCAGAACCCGCAGAAAGTGATTGAGCAGTACTGCAGGGGGAAATTTCTGGGCAATTACTGACCACCAACATCAGAAATTTGGCTTGGAGCCTTTTTCTAACCCCTCCTTTATGTAAAAATCACACATACAGTTTTCCACATAAACATTTCATACCATGCTTAATACAAATTTACCTTTTATACCAGTGGCTTTGGGTACATAGGGAAAATAGGAACGAGATTAAAGTACACATTTTATTATTTAACAATGGCAGTAAGCCATCCAATGGTTAAGGAAAGCATGCAGATGTATTTCCCACTAGGAGACTATTGCATAAGGATTTTACAAAAACTATTGCATAGGTGGTACCTCACTCCGCAACTACTAGCAGTATGCTCTCCTCATCAAATTTGATTTTTTTTTTATTTGATATGTTTTCTACAGAAATTTTGTTTTCAAAATTTTTTTTTTTATAATATGAAAAACTTAGTGGTGAGCAAATACTACCAAAGAAAGCTCTATTTGTGTGAAACAAAATTATATAAATTTAATTTGTGTACAGTTTTGCATGACTGCACAATTGCCAGTTAAATTAGCACAGTGCTGAATAGCAAAAAAATGCCCTGGCCATGAAGGGGGTAAAATCTCCCAGGGCTCAAATAAATAAAATATTACGACCTGGTAAAGTTTACTTTATACCTAGACAGGTTATTTTAGAGGACTGTGCCCATGAAAAAGAGGAAATCAGTGAAATTTGGGCACGTAACTTAAATGAGATGTTAATAGGAACATAGAGGACTTGTTCTCGTTTATTTTATGTAGTTAAAATAAACTAAATTCTGCAAGGATAGCTTGTAAAACCAGTAAAGAGTTAAAAGGATAGTAATTAATATATCACCTGTGTAAAGTCCTATCTTGTAGGCTAGGGGTTTTATAATCAAGGCAAAAATCAAGGATGATAACGGGCACACTTGCCTGGTGCCATTAGTAACTTTAAATGGGTCTAAAAGTATGCCTGAGGTCCAGACTCTAGCGTTGAGGCAATTAAGTATATAGCATTCATATCACAGTGCTGTAAGAATCTGTAAGGCCAAATTTGTGTAGTATTAATTGAAGGAATCTCCAATGAACTTGAATGCCTTCTCTGCTTCTAAAGAAATAAGAAGAGAAGGCGTTATGTGATAATCCACCCACTGGATAAACTCGTTAAACGTTTGAGTTCCATCAGGCATTTAAAATCCATTTTGAACCCAATTTGACCTGTGTGGCAGGGCGAGGACATGCCACTGTGTGATTAGACAGTTTAGACCAGAGTTTAGAGGAAACAAGCACATTAATGAGCCAGGTGTGTGCTTCCTTCATATTTAATTTTAAGGCATGAGCCTGTGAGTATGGGAGACAGTCCAAGTGGGAAAGAAAAGCTGGGACTCTGCAGAAAAGAAACAGCTGAGGTACAGTGTTAGTGGATGAGCACTGGATGTGTTTGATGGCCAGGAGGACCAACACTTCTACCCTGAATGATAAAGCTGCATAGAGAGCCTGGAGGCTGAATTTTGTTTTCCTTGTCACATGGATGGTGGAATCACCCTGTGTGGAAAATATTTTTAGTGAAATTTTGCTTTGTTTTAAATAAAAGTGGGCCGGAAAAACCCTAAAACATACCTCTGGCATACAGCAAATTCACTGTTTGATGCTACCAAAGAGCTATTAACCACTTCAAGTCTGGACACTTTCACCCCTTCCTGTCCAGGCCAATTTTCAGCTTTCCATGCTATCACACTTTGAATGACAATTGCGTAGTCATGCAACACTGTACCCATATGAAATTTTTAGCAGTTTTTTGAGACAGATAAAACTTTATTTTGGTGGTATTTATTCACCACTGGGATTTTTTTTTTTTTGCTATATAAATGAAAAAGTCCAAGAATTTTGAAAAAAAGTGTTTTTCTTATACATTTTTTAAATAAATAATCTTTCTTCATAAATCTTGGCCAAAATGTATTCAGCTATCTTGTTAGTAAAAAAAAACAATTCATTTTTCAAAATTTTTTTTATACATTTTTATTTTTTTTTATATATTATTATTTATGGGTTTTTTTTACATACTGTCACCCTAGCAGTACATTGTCACCATATTGACACTGTACTACTTGTGAGGGGTGATGAAGATTTTTTTTTTACACTGCTTTTACACCCATTAAGGCTGGAAAAGCAATCATTTCTCCTTCTCTCTGGCTGCATTCCTGCAGCCATTGAGAAATACTGTGAGAGCTGTGATTGGTCACAGCTTGTCACATGCTACAGGGCTGCTGTGAATGGCCCTCTACCATGTGACCACTGTGATCATTCACAGATTTCACATGTAGTATACAATGATGTCAGGAAGTGACATCTTGCTTACTATTATTCATGTGATGACTGATTGACCAATCATTGATCACATGATCTGGACCTCACATAGAGGTCCTGTACAGTGTTCAGTGTTCTACTGTGTTCGGAGGACACAGCGGGCAATGGATCATGGTGCCGCGCGCTCCCAGGGAGCACGCACAGGCTGTAAACGTGGGCGCCGTTTATGAATGGTAACCCGCTCCTGCACTGCTCCTATCCGACCGGGCTGGACGGGAAGTGGTTA
This sequence comes from Staurois parvus, assembly GCF_062004578.1. Classification (NCBI taxonomy): domain Eukaryota; kingdom Metazoa; phylum Chordata; class Amphibia; order Anura; family Ranidae; genus Staurois; species Staurois parvus. The sequence continues at coordinate 1,536,568 of NW_028318385.1, forward strand.
AACCCCCAAATCATCACAATTGGATGAATCAATTGTGGCCAAATGGAGTGAAGCTAGTTAGCTAGCAAATTGGCGTATATTTTCATGTCAGTATTTAATAAAAAGGTCTGAAGTTGACAAGATCAGTGGGAGGTTTACCTGGTTTTGGAATCATAATAATAAGTGCTTCAAGGAATTCCTTTGGGATAGACCTTGTTTTAGCCACTTGGTTTGCTATATTGCACAGATAGGAAAAAAGAATAGACATAAACATTTTATACTATTTATTTGTGTATCCATCCTGACCAGGAGATTTATAGTAGTGCATGAATTACCTTTTCTACTTCAGTGACCATAAACAATCCAGACAGTAGGGTTAGTCAGTTATGAGAGAGATTGATTAAAGCCTAGTACACACTATCAGTTTGTTTTCGTTCAACCCAACATGCAGTTTGAAAAAAAACTGAAGAGCTTGGGAGCACATCTCACCTAACTCCCCGCTGAACTATTGTGTTCTGACAGGGGGGTGGCCCCCCTGCAGAACACACCAGTCAGGGCTCTCAGCCATTGGCTGAGAGCACTGATCGGATGCCGATCAGCAAACCTCTTTCAGTCATGCCCGTTCAACAGAAGACAGATATTTGGCTGGCTTCTATCTGACCAGCTGCCGTACCACATGGGCTGATTGCTGGCCAGTTTCTACAGAACCAGCTGATACCATCCTATGTTCTGCCCTTGCGTACGGGGCTTAAGTCTAAAAAGTCATTAATTTGCATATTAATGGTTGGAACAAATCAGGAGAGCCTTTCAAGTTGTAAAGGGTAGCATAATACCTGCTGAATGTGTTAGCTATATCTAAAGAATTTGTAATTTTCCCTTTCTGTGAATCAGATGAAAAGGCAATTTTGGTTTTTAAGTGTTGCCATTTGAATTATTACACTATAAATGTTCTAACTTTGCTAGCGTGTGTATATAATGGGAATTTAAATGTCTTGAGTATTAAGTTGTGCTGATTAATAAGGCAGAGCCTCAGTTTATATCAGAGGTTGCAGAGTTTTTCAGATATTTTGGTGTTTGTGGTGTGTTTTGAGGAAAATTTGTGAAAAGATGTCTGAAATTTCCCTGCATTTCCTCTTTTTTTATAGGCACCTAATTTAATAAGTATTCCTCTCAAATAAACTTTTTTGAATATTCCACAACAGGAAATCATCGATTCCATCAGTAGAGGTAACCTAGCCACAGATGATTTGAATCTCAGCTGGTTCAGCAGGGACCAGCCGATATTCAAATCCATTTCCAGGCAGGCTAACTGTACCCAGGTCGATACATCGATCGACTTGGGTACAACCAGCATGCCAGATTTCTAGCATTTGATCACTGCCAGTGGGTTTAACCAACAGCAATAATCACTGTTTTCACACAACACGCATTAGCTCAATGGGAGGGATTCCCCCTTTAACACTGACTGTGTGGATGGAGGAATAGAGCAATATTTTTTCCTGAAACCCATGATTGCAGAAAATAAAATTACATAATTTATGACCTGCCTTAGTTTGGAAAAAGGACACTACCTCTTGATTGCACTGCAGGTTTATATTGAAAGCATAGTTAAACCTGCGCACGGAAGTATTCTTATGAAATGGTATACAAAGTATTTCTCTCGTAATTGGAGCATGGCCTAACCATGCGATGGGGTCAATCTCTAACTTTGGTACATGTTGTAAAGTATGTTTGTCAAACAAAAATAAATAAAAAAACTATATAGTGCTACTCGTGCTCAGGTATCAAAATCTTGTCAACAGGTAACACGATTTGTTGACAGTAGATCCTAAGGCTCCATACACACTAGAAGTATTAAAAAATGTCCAAAAAAATGCTGCATATATGAGCATACACTGTTTGTTTTCTCAAATTTGAATTGCTGCCAATGTTTCCTCCTGACAACTTATGAGTCATCTGTTGTTAAGGACGCAGGTGGCTGGCTTTTCCACTCCTTAATAACCAGATAACAAAATTATATAAATTTAATTTGTGTACAGTGTTGCATGACCGCACAATTGTCAGTTAAAATAGCACAGTGCTGAAGCACAAAAATGGCCTGGTCATGAAGATCAACTGATTAAAATTAAGCTTTTTAGTCAGGACAGGCTAGTAATTCAAGCACATTATGCGCCACCTAACCTCAGTAATGCATCCTTAACACCCAGTGGTCCATGGAAATGAGCAGTTGTAAGTGTTTTAGTTAAAACTTTATTATTTCTGACTGCCTTGTTTTTTCAACCAGGGCAGGAACTGTTTATGAGGAAAAATAAATAAACTTATAAAAATAGGTAATCTTTAAATTATTAAGAAAAAAGAAGAACACAAAAAAATAATGGTGGCAAGCAGAAAATGGCTGCATTTGGACCAGCATCTGTCTAACAGCATTATCAGAGGTTCTATTTGGAAACCACTGGCCTTTTATTTATTGACTAAAAATACCTAATCTGGTCTCATTTTGTGTGAATGAGTATCTCCCCCACAGACCTCCACATCCTCCTGGCTACAAGGTACACACAAGGTACCCTCCCAACATTGAGGAAAGGTGATCTGTTATGGTCCAGGAGGGTGGGTGCAAGCTCGATTTCCTGGCCAGTCAGGGTGCATATCTAGATAAAGGTCTGTCATGAATTTTGGGGGGAACCAGTTCTGTTTTTGTTTTTCTATTTTTGCCTGGGTTCCCTCTCAAAATCTATGGCAGGCATTACCAAGTATATTGGGTATAGTATGGAATTTAAAGGGACATCATGCCCTTTAACAAAAAAAAAGTCTTTTTAAGGAAAAAAAAAGTGGGGTTTCCACAAAATCTACAGCAGACTCTTATCCAATAGATAACAGTCTAGTAAGCATATAGAGGGGGGCCCCATGCCAGGAAATTTAATTTAGCAGTATTAAGTTATGTTGTGGAATGGAAGACAAGTTTTCCCCCTGCACCTGTGCCTTCAGTGCATTAGGAAATGTGGCTAAGAGTTCATTGCAGCACATCCCACAATTCAACATTTTGGGATCAATCTAGGATGAGGGTAGTAGATCTTCTGATTTGCCTTTGTATCAGTTCAGCTTTAGTCACCAGTCCTCAAGAAGGATGTCCTTGAACTGGAGAGATTTAAGAGAAAGGCAACACAATTAATAAGGGAGCTGGAGGACCTCAGGTATAAAGAACAACATAAAAATTGTAACTTATCCTTCCCAAATAAGAGGCTCTTAAGCAGAAATATGGTTACAATATACAAATGTATCAATGGTAACTGTAGTATTGGGAAGAAGCTGTTTCATCTAAACTCTCTGAAGAAGACAAATGGCCACACAGTGAAGTTGGACAAGAAGTGTTTATTTTTAAATTGTGTAAGGCTTTACTGTTACAGTTGTAAAGATGTGGACTTCCCTCTACAGCTAGTAGTACAAGCAAACAGTGTAGATAACATTAAAACAAACTGTTATATGTATTTCTCAGTGAACAAAATATACAGGGTTATGAGAATTCTTAGTGACGTGTTCAAACACATGCACTCACACACACAGGTTGAACTGGAACTATGTAAAGGGGGGGGGGCAAACATCCCTCTTGAAGACATCCCAAAATTCTTCCTCCGGCTGTCATCGCCCCAACTCTCCTACTCACTGCCAATAAAGCACACCACCTCTTCCCCTCCTCTAGCACTCCCCACTGACAGCACACCAACCTTACTCATTACCACCTGCACCCCAACTTTCCTCCTGGTATTCCTCCTCTGCATAATTGTATAATTGCCTATATGCCTAATACAACTCTATTGATAAAGCATTTTTTTTTCATGTGGTGGTATGCTTACTCTATAAATTTAACAATATCACATACAAGGCCGATAACAAGGAAATATTGCAAAAAAAATTAAATTTACAGCAAGGAATTTGCAGATGTACAGTAATTAAATATTTCCAACAGAACAACACCTACTGTTGTTTCTGTGTAAAATCCACAGAGGTTTACCTGCTGGTTTTCTATTTTAGTATGCAAAAATAGTTAAAATAATGATGATACTCCATACTTCATCCAATACTGAAATATATTTTACTGTATGGGCGGACTTACCCTATAGTTTGCATGCAGTGTTGGCCAAATACACATCCTTTAGCAATCAAAATAGGACTGACAACTATAAACAAGCACTCATGCACAAGACATGGAATAGCAGATATTTCAATAATAAAGTACAGCACAGGGGCGGACTGACAGCTCATGGGGCCCCCGGGCAATAAGGGATCATGGGGCCCCTGTGTCCTTGCCCAAACTCAAAAAAGGCTATGAAAAAGGTACCAGGGGCATCTCATGGGGCCCCCTACTGACCCCAGGCCCTCGGGCAGTGTCCGAGTTTCCAAATGGTCAGTATGCCCCTGGTACAGCAGCAACATTAAACTCTCTGATGAGACATTCTTATGAGAAGGAACAACATTTTGATGAGAATGAACAATGCTACCCAGTGTCATGTCCATAAGATGTGTTCAGCAAACGCTTGAACAAAAGTCATCATCAACAGTTTACTATAGAAGTAGCAGTAGTGTGTAAATGCAGCTTTAAAGTAATACGATACTTAACAAGTTATATTAAAAGGAGAAACCATATTTTATTTTACAGAAATATACTGTTATAAATAGATGCCTGCTTAAAAATAAATAAATAAATAAAATAAACACCAAAATAACTGCCTTCACGAACATTTAAATTGTAAGTCTCTGAAAGAGGTTATTCTCCACAGCCTTATTATGCAAATGAAAGAAGTTATATAAAAGCTGCATATATAATATGTAAATATATGGTTTTGCCAAGACAAAAGATATTTAGTGTAAGAAATAGGAATTTTGTGAAAGCTGAAGAAAAAAAGGAAGTTTAACTAAATTATATCTTTGCTGCCTTCCAAAAGCAAGTGGGGTCTTTTGAGGCATCATTTAACTACTAATGCAATGCATAAAAACAAAGGATCACTCTGGATATCTCTAATAGTATGAAAATCCTATTAGAATGTTCGCATCATTGTGTGCAAAGACTTTTTTTTAATTTAGCACAGTAGGGAAATAAGGTTATGTACATCAATGTATATAAAAATGTTTATTATGAGCACTGTATCTCCAAGCTTATAATATTGATACAGCTGAATTTAAAATCTTGAGTATAAAAGGAAGATTAATGCAGTTATAATGGGCTGCTCAGCATGTTCAAGGTTTTAGATGCCTCAGAGAATCATCTTATGGACAAAAACTTTTTTAAACCTTTTTTGCATTGGAAAACCATTGCCAAAAGCAAGTTTATAACTAGTACAATTTGGCTTTTAGTATTTGTATAAAATGCAGGTCTATTTTTATATTATTGTAATGAAGCTCATATGTTGCGCATTCATAGGATGCCAATATTTAACAATATAAGTCAAACCAATATGAAAAAAAGGTATGCATACAGATAAGAGAAACTATTGTTTCTATCATAATTCAGTGAATTGTTGAACTGATAAAAGCAGAGTATGTGGTATGCGTATAACAGGATGGAGCAAAAAAAGGTTTTAGAATTAGTGATGGGCAAATTTGCTTGGGTTTAATTCATGAGCAAAAAATGTGCAAACTTTAATGCAAACATACAATTTTTCAGGAAATGCTTTCGGGGTGTACCCCCTTCTTCACTGCTTGGACCTTGAAGAAAGTGGTACACTCTGACAGCTTGTCCTGAAAAATTGTATGTTAGTGCAAAAAAAAATGTATCACGGACAGTACTCAAAACTTTAACCACTTGCCCTCCAGAGATTTACCCCCCTTCCTGACCAGGCCATTTTTTGTGTTACGACGCTGCGTAATTTTAACTGACAATTGCGTGGTCATACAATGCTGCATCCAGATGAAATTTACGTGCTTTTTTTCCCACGAATTGAGCTTTCTTTCGGTGGTATTTGATCACCTGTGCATTTTTTATTTTTTGCGCTACAAGGAAAAAACTATTTTGAGAAAAAAACAATATTTTGGACTTTTTGCTATTAAACATGTCCAGTATATAAAATGTAAAAAATCTAATTTCGTCATAAATTTAGGCCAAAATGTATTCTGTTACATGTTTTTGCTAGAAAAAAACCCAGTACATGTAAATTAATTGGTTTATGTGAAAGTTATAGCATTTACAAATGGCGGTATAGATACTGGGATTTTTTTTCCTACTAATAATGGCTGCGATCAGCGACTTTTAGCAGGACTGCAAGACTGTGGTGGGCATTCTGACACTGGGCGGTGGGGTTTAACTTTGTGTCACTGACATCCCCAGTGACACCAATACAGTGATCAGTGCTAAAAAAACAGCACTGACACTGTATTAATGACACTGGGCAAGAAGGTGTTAATGTGAGGGGCGATCAAAGGGTTACCTGTGTGTAGCGAGTGTTTTCCTAGGGGGCGGGGGGTGTGTGCTTCACCGATCTGACAGGGAAGAAGACTGCTTGTAAACAAAACAGTCTTCCTTCCCGCCGGTGATTGTTGGTAATCACCGGGAGCTGGCAGATAATCACCAGCTGGGACCCGGTGATTGACATCCGCGGCCACAAATTAACTGTTAACTGCTTACCCACTGCCTTATAGCAGATATACTGCTACACGGCGGCACGAGTGCACAAAATCATGTATATATACGTGCTTTTGCATTTCCGTGTAGGGGTAGGTTTTACAAGCCATGCAAAAGCCATGGAAGCTGCTTGCTATGGGAGCACTTGTGCATGCTCATTGCCGAGCCTGCTCTGTGTGTCCATATATATTTGTCACGTACCTGACTGGAGGCTGCAATAGACAGAGGGCTCCCCTTACGGCTAAGTGCAGTGCACCCCTGGAGATGGAAACAGGAGGTGAAGTGCCAAAGAAGCACGGGTTGCCAGTGGTGTTGCTGCTTGGAGATGCTTGATGAGATGGAACCCGTGGGTGCTCCTGTTGCAGGAGGAGTTTCTCCAGAGAACACGTGGATCCCGGAGGATGGGTAGAGTAGTCAGTAGCCAGAACCAGGGTCAATGTGGAACAGCAGGCAGGAGCAACGTCAGGAGCATGTCGGGGTCATACACAGGGCAGCAGACAGGAGCAAGGTCAGGAGCAATCCGGGGTCATACACAGAGCAGCATACAGGAACAAGGTCAGGATCAAGCCAGGTCAGTAATGGGTAATCAGCAGTAAACTGAGGAACAAAGGAACACAGGAACAGGAGGGGCTGACAATAATCCAGCAATCACTGAGCAGAGCTGCAGTCCTTATAAAGGCCACTAAGTGTCATCAATTAGTGCACCCTGTGTGTGCTGGTGCGTTTTCATGCACAGGAATGCGCAATCACGTGCTGCCCGCCTATGCGCATGCGCACTTCTTTGCCCGAATTGGCGCAGCCATATTGAGCATTGGTGCATCTGCCCGGGCTTCCTCATCTTTTCCCCTGACAATATTGTTCATGATCAATTTTGGTCAGTGACATTACCAGGGATACCCTGCCCCTTTGCTTATATTCAGCTATCAGAGACATTACCCATGATTCCTCGTCCTTTGTTTACATTCAGCTGCCAGGCTAATAAATATTATTTATGGTGAGAGTCCATCAGAAATCTATTATTTTGGGAGTAAGCATATTTTGTTTCAAGGGGTCAAGGGCATCATAACTGATGTGGAGTTTTATCACTGGTTGATGTAATTTAAGATGTAATTACACTCTGGGAATAGGGAAATGGGAGAAGAGGGGTGCACTCTCACCAAGCTGCATGCTGAGAAAAGGGTCTGATATGGATTTTTGTGTGACCCCACATAATTGTTTTTTTTTTTTTAATTTGTGTAGAGTTCCTGTTTAAAATCTGTAGCAATCCCACCCCTATCTAGGATAATGGTTGGTATGGATTTTGGGAGGAAAACTGTTATTGGTTGTTATACTACATTATAGCAATAATGTCATTGGTTTCCAACCCACACAGTGTCCTTAGTTGCTAGGATGCAGGAATACTGCTGCTAATACTGCTAATACTGAACAGTAGTTCAGTAGTAAATGATTAACTCATTAAAATACAGTATATCAGTGGAATTAAATAGAGTAACACACTTTATTTAGTTTTCAGAAGAATGTTGTCAGAATTACTTCCAATGAAAACAGTAAAATGGGTATAAACAAAGATGAATGGGAAGCAGATGGCAAATGGACATCAGGTTAGAGCTGGAGAAGTTCATATTTCTACTTCAACATCTCACCAAGCTGGCCTGTGATACTCAGAGAAAGTCAGAGAAAGAATGTGGAACATTAAATGGAGCCAGTAACCAGTGGGCATAGACATTATCGCTATCTAGATCTCCATGAAAGCTGTCAAACTTTAAGACAGACCTCTCTTGTAGCTTCAAGATGATAACTAACACTTAAAAAAAACAAAGATCTTTCAGAATTTAATGAAAGAAACCTAAAGGCTATGCTAATGGATGGTATTAAAGTTTTCCCTCAACCCAGATGGAGAGTTAGCTATCAATTAAGCTCAGGTAGTAGATATTACCACCATGGAGGCCTACATTGGACTCTACTGGGTAGAAAATAGATGTGAACAACAGAAAACACTGCTATCCTGGGGTTAAACAGTGCTATTATAACAACTATATAACATCTTAAAATTCAGATTCTTACAACGTTTTCTTTCTGACTCTTAAAGGTGGGCAACCCTAAAAATGACCTGAGGCTGTAAAGGTTGAAGGCTTGCAATAACATGTAGTCTGCTCTTTTTATACGATATAGCATTCGCAACAGTCAATAGAATCATACTGTGCTTTACCTTGATTCCACTAAATCTTTTTTTTTGCACCAATTTAACAGTTTTATTAAAAAAGGTTAGTTTTGTTAAAGGGTTCATATTGCAGACAGACTCTATTAAAAAAAAAAACATTTTAACATCTTCCATTTTACAAAGTCTGGAAACTTTCATTATATTTTCTTTCCTTTATTTTATTGATATAATTAGAGATGATAGTAATTCATTTCACAGGGGTATACCTACTGTTGTAGTAGTTAGAAAAAGGATAGGAAAACTTCAAACTAATTGAAGAATTTAATTGGATTTTTTTTATCATTAAAATGCATTTAATCCCCTACAATACTGATTAATTAAGTTTATCGCTGACAATGTTTAAAGACACAATTTTCTTTCAACCCATCATTCTAAATTATAACGTTATATTGTACAATATTGTTGCACATGCAAAACAATGTTTACTGTATATCTGTGCCTATGTGTATGGTCTGTTTACTGGTCACGTAGCCATAAGCACAACATTGGCATATCACTATTAACCAAAGAACCTACTCTTTTGCTTGACATTGGTAAAGTAAATAAATATCTTGCCTTGATATGTGTGAAGTAAACAAAGTATGTTGGAAAAACAATGAAAGAAGTGTATCTATGTGGTATAAAAATTATGATTAAACAGCACACCTCAAAAAACTTAATCAGAAACATCAAGCAGATGTCCTAAAATGAATAAAGATATCCAGGACTGGTTTTTACACAAATATAGTTGATTTTAGAGGCCTGTATCTCATTACTTTGAATGTTTACAATGCTTTATTCTTCCTAGTGAAAGTTTTGACACTGTTATACACTTCCATTCATCTGTCCACATTTAAAAACCTCTGTTATAAATCCAGACAAATCAATCTGACTATATCATAAAGAAATGTATGATCAGTGGTTATTTTAAGCAAAAGACATATGTCAAAACAATCAGCGCATTTTGAGATAATGGGGCTGATTTACTGTAGGAAAGGTAGATACACAATTTGCCAGTGCCCAAAAAAATTGTACGTGTGGAGAACTGCAAGTGGCAAGAGACAAGCTAACTGGAAATTTGGAAGTCTAGGAACTTCTGTCTGTACAGAGAGGCCCTGATCCAACTTTTCTTGGGTCCTCCATCTGTGCTCCTCCCCTCTTACTGGTGCCCCCATTCGGAATTCCCATGGGGCACTCATGCGGGCTCGCTCCTGACTCCCGCTGCTGCATCCATTGACACAGACAGCGGGACTCAGTGAGGAGGGACAAAGCCAGGAGAGCTACAGCTCTCATGCACAGCACTGGATCGCGATGGGTGTCAGGTAAGTATAAGGGGGAGAGGGGGGTATTCTTTTACACAGAAGGGGTTTTTTAGCTTAATGCATAGAATTTATTAAGGTAAAAAATCTTGAGACTTTAGAAGCACTTTAGGTGATATGGCTGAGGAAGCAGGTCTTACAATAGAGGAAGAAAGGAAAGGAGAAACTGCAAGTCCATCTACACAACTGGTGAAACAAAGGTTTCTTGATGGTTTAATACCCCAGCTGAAATAAAAGTTGTTCATAGCAAGACCTGATGCAGGTAATATATCTATTCAAGACCACCTGCCTATATTGTTAGCCATAGAAAACAGGATTGACCAAAAGGAAAGCGCAACCCAAAATTATTTTTACAAGAACTCCCCTTTTCTGAAAGAGAAACATAATTAACCTGTTTAATAGACACTGATGCATGCTGATCTGTTTTAAATATAGAGGACTTCCTCCAGGATTAATATCTGTTATCATTGGCTTAAATGGGACCTCTGCTGATTTGGTCAAGTACAAGCCACTTAAACTCAGGCTAGGACAGCAAACAGACACTGTCACTAAAGTGTTAGTTTCAGACACAGTTCTTACCAATCTCTTAGGAGCTGACATGCTGAGGCAAATTTTAGCAAACATAATCTACACTCCTACAGGAGTCTAAGTGGCCAATAGTCTGTCAGGAGAAGTTTTAAAGTCTGCCTGTGGTGTATTTTAATCCAAGATTCTACTCTGCCTTTTCCACCAGAATTGGAAGTGATTCCCACTGGTTTTTGGCCAGCAGCAAATGTTATGTAGGCCTGCTAGACTGCACCCCAGTTATGATAAAAATTAAACCAGTCCAGCTCCGACATATTAAACAATATCCACTGAGCATTGCTTAGACTGAGGGTATAAAGAATCAGATCACTCATATGAAAGCAGCAGGGGTTGTTGTGCAAATTAAGTCCCAAGCCAATACACCCCTGTACCCAATTGCAAAGAAACCAGATAAGAAAGGTGGGCAAGTAACATACTGCATGGTTATGTCATTAACATTATAATTGAGGCAGACACCCCTATAGTCCTCAACCCCGTGCTTTGCTAAGTGGAATATCTGCCACCAGCACCTGCTTTATGGTGATTGACCTTGCAAATGCTTTTTCCTTCATCCAGATTGTTAGCACTTTTTTGCATTCACCCATGATGGCCAAAAGTTAGCATGCACCAGATTGACCCAAGGTTGTGTGAGCAGCCCCTCTGAATATAACACTGTGTTAAAGCAGGTAATGGACTGCTGGCCCCCCTCACACCCAAATACAGTTTTGCTTTAGTACATAGACAATTTTCTTGTTTGTTCTGGTACATATGTAGCAGAGAAAAAGTAAGCCTTCTCATTTTTCTCTACAACAAACAAGTCAGCAATGATAATGGGGAAAGATGGGAGGAGGGCTTTGGCAGTTGATAAGAAGGTTCCCATGTTACAAACAACATTGGAATTGGTACCATTTGTATGAAAATAAAAAATATGTAAAATACGTGTGCACAAGGTGTCAATGGATTAAAGTGTTTGTTCACCAATGCCATAGGTCTGCCGAGCAAAATAGGTGAGTTGGAAGCTTTGATGCATGAAGAGAACTATAATTTAATTGCTACTGCTGAATCTTGGCTTCATTCTTCACATGGCTGGGCCAACAATATTCCTGGATATGTTCTCTTTCAGAGAGACAGGGCAAAAAAGAAAGGTGGTGGTGTCTGTCTCTATGTAAAAAGTGATCTGAGAGTGTGTGAAAGAGGACTTAGTTGATGGAGAGTGTGATGAGGCTGAAATATTATGGGTGGAATTGCACATGGGTGTGCGTACTACAAAGGTAATTTGTTTGAAGTTTGTTATAGGCCTCCCAGTGTTAATGAGGAGGTAGAGACTCAGATCCTTGCACGGATCAAAAGGGCTGCAAGGGCCGGGATAGTGATAATAATGGGGGATTTTAACTAACCAAAAATTGACTGGAGTAATGGTACTGCAGGAACAGTTAAAGGTAAAAAATGTATACACCTACTAAAGGACAATTTTATGGTACAGTTCATAGAGGCCCCAACTAGGAATGATGCTCTGCTGGACTTGGTAAACTCAAACCATGCAGAGTTTATTACGAATGTCCACATAGAAGAACATCTGGTTAGCAGTGACCACTACATGGTTTCATTTATTGTTAGATGTAAACATCAAGCACATACAGCAACAATAAAAAAGCTCAAGTTTAAGAATTTTCCAAGCCTGAGAGCTGCTCTCCAAGACTTAGACAGGGAGGGAATATTGTCATCAATGAACACTACACAGAAATGGGAGTCCTTTAAAAAGACTGTATGTGAACACACTGCAAAATATATTCCCATGAGCAACAAGTTTAAAAAGCTAAAAATCAAACTTATGTGGCTTACAGCCAAAGTTAAGAAAGCTATAAATAATAAGAAAATAGTTTTTTTTTATATAAATGCAAAGAATATAATAGAATATGCAAAAAGGAAATCAAGTCCACAAAAAATGAATGACAGATTGCAAAAGATAGCAGGACCAACCCCCCAAAAATATTCAAATATATTAATAGTATAAAGGTTCTGTCCGAACATGTAGGCCCTTCACAAAATAATCTACAGTGGGTGACTGGGGACAAAGAGAAGGCAAATTTATTAAATGCCTTCTTCAGCTTTGTGTATACGAAGGAGCATGGGGGAGCTGTTGTCCATAATGAGCATGGTATTGACACAGCTCCAGATGATCCACATTGGCTCACAATTGATATGGTCCAAAAATATTTAGAAGAATAAAGGTGAATAAAGCACCTGGACCGGATGGCAGACACCCACGGGTCCTTAAAGAATTGAGCTCTGTCATTTCAAGGCCATTGTCTCTAATTTTTTTTACAGACTTTTTAATGACTGGCTTAGTACCACTGGATTGGCATAAGGCCAATGTGGTGCCAATATTTAAAAAGGGATCAAAATCTTTACCAAGTAATTATAGACCTGTTAGTTTAACTTCTATAGTATGGAAGATACTGGAGAGTTTAATAAAAGACCACAGAGATGAGTTCTTGCTAGAAAAAAATATTTTAAGCAACAGACAGCATGGATTCATGAAAGACAGAATTTGTCAAACAAATCTGATTTGTTTTTATGAGGAGGTGAGCAAAACCTTGAACAGAGGGGTGGCGGTGGATGTGGTATACTTGGATTTTGCAAAAGCGTTTGACACAGTTCCCCACACACAGCTAATGTGTTAGGTAAAGTCTACAGACTTGGAAAAATCTGTATGTAAATGGAAAGAAAACTGGCTAAAAGATCGTATTCATAGAGTATAGGTTAATGATTCATACTCTGAATGGTCTAGGGTTGTCAGTGGTGTACCCCAATGTTCAGTGTTGGGACCCTTACTTTTTAATATATTTATAAACGATATAGGGTCTGTGATAAAAAACACCATTTCAGTCTTTGCAGATGACACCAAGCTGTGCAGTGAAATAACATCCTTTCAGGATGTCTCCCCCCTCACACACATACACACAGTTCATGGGTGGACTTTTTTTTTAACTTTCCTGGAGTTGGGCTGTATCAGGGCACCACACCACTGTCTGATAATGCTCAAATTCTTGAATAAGTTAGGCATATGCTATATAGATGTATACCACACACATTATATCTTAATAAAAATAATGTTTTTGTTGAATACATTTACATAGTGTCTGAAAAGTCTCAGTATATTCCTAACATACTCATGAATTTTACTTTCACTTTCACTATACCTGCCCTGCTGAGGTGCAGGGCAGGTTCACAGCACAGACTTGTACAATGTGGAAGGCAGAACAGTCGGGACTCCCAGACGGAAAATGCATGATTGGGGCTGCAGTACAATGTTGTTTTTCTTGCTGCACCCCCCTCCCCACCCCATGCTGACACTCTTATGATAAAATACCTGATCCAGGGGAAGGAGGGGGGGAGTGGGGCTGACAGGAACCCAAGCCTGAGAGATTGAGTTTCTGCTTTTCAGAGCCAAGTGCCGAGGGGTGCGCTCTCCCCCTCCCCCCTCAATCAGCCCTGTGACAGCTCGGTGTCCGATCCATCCCAGTTGTCAGCACTGAGATTTTTCCATCCTCCCTCTGCTATCTCCTCGCTGGTTCAGCACTCACAAATGCCACCTCAAATCCAGAGCTTCTTCCAGCCAATGAGAATGGAGGAGTGTGGATTGGATGCACATGCATATGACAGAGAAGCCACATGGGCCCCCTGGAACATGGGAGGGGTCGCAATTGCAACTCCTACAACCCCTATTGCTATGCATATGTATTGGAAAGTTATTATCTGATGATTGCATATACAGTACATTTCTGATAATGAGGACATTATTAAAAGACATCTTGCTAAGATAAGAGAACTACAGAATAAGGACAGAGATACTGATAAAGATGGATGGAACCCCTTTAAGGGATTAGGAGCTTTCGGTGACTTTTTGTATGGCATAGCAACATGGGTACAGAAATTAGGCACTTACAGTACATTGTGATGTTTCTATTTCTCATGGTTGTTATTTACTTCCTCATCAGAATATTCCTCTGTACGATTACCCACGGTACCAGCAGATGGTCCACCATCCCTGATGAACCCTTCATTCTGAGGAAACAAGGAGAGAGTTGAACAGGATGCCATCTCTCTGTGCCAATGTAGCAGGAGCTGCCAGAAGTTGGCTGAATGTAACATGGAGAAGAATGGTGTTAAATAAACAAAAGGTAGAAAATGACATGGACTTTCACAGTATTGTTCATGTAAGCACAAGAGACTCCATCTTGCATGAAATGTTGAATTTTGCCCTGTCCCCTTCACTCAAGAGACAGGCACAGCAGGCCTAGACATTCTCACTCTCTTTATCTTTCCCCCCACTTCTTAAAGTTTTAGTTTTGCAACTGTTAAGCATAGTTTATGACATATGAATTGTGACATTATTTCTATTCACTAGTTTTTAATAACATCTCACACCACCCCCTTTTTTATCTTCTGCATAAAATAGAATTTAATAATAAATATTGTCAGAACAGATACTTTAAAACATAGTGATTGTGTCCTTTGAATCTGTCCCTGCAATTACAGAATTAACTTTTATTTTCAGCCAGGAATTGTCCACAACTAGGTGTATCTCTTGTAGGCCTTGTTTTGTGTTTTCAAAGTAGATGGTTTTGACATACACTTTCTTGTTCAATATTTTTATTACTGTAACACCCTCTGGTGTACATAGTTGCTTAGTGTAGCTAGAGGCTTGCTAGAAGCCTGGGTTTAGTTAGAGGATTTACTACAGGTCAGGGCTGGAGGGCTCTACAGGTTAGTCCTCTGGTACCTACCCCTCCTTTAGAAACTTAGAGAAGCTTCTAGAAGTCAGAAGGCGAAAGTGAGGAGGGGCATATGATCTGCATATTTATGAGAGTCTGGACAATCCCAGGCAGGAGGTCTGGCAGTGTGGCAGACCAGCCCATAAATATGGCAGAGCCTGGCCAGCAGGGAAGATGGAGTACTGAGAGGTGCTGTTGTGTAGCCTGGGAGGGGGCCCCAGAGAAGGGGGGTATTGCTTCCATGCTGGACGTCCCATAATCCCTATACCCCATCCAAATTAAATTCCGTAATAAAACGAAAAAACAAGCCCATAGACTGTTTCTTGTTTCTGGATGCAAGTGAAAAATGTGTGTTTCCTGGATGTGCGGGAAGTAAAGGAGGGCTCAAAATCAGCAGCACTTAAGAGTGTAGCGCTACTATAGGATACAAAGGCAGTGTGCAAGAACTGTACTATATCAGACAAGAAGCATATATACATACACTCTTATCACAACATAATCGCAAGCATGCAAGGTATAGTCAAAAAGGTGGTCCCCAGACTTTTTGGGAAAGATAAGCCTGTGAGTTTCAAATCATACTATAGGGAGTGTAGGATAAACTTGATATACACTTTCATAACTTCTCTCTCACTGGCAGAATAAAGCACACTTCATGATGGCTAGAGTTTCTCAAATGACTTGTGCAGATCGTGTCAATGATCTTGCAAATGGTTAGCAGCTCTGTCCGGTGCAGCTTGGTTTCATTTATCCGCAACTGGTGCATACAGAATCTGGTGCAGCTATGCATTGTAACCAACCAGCTTCCAGGTTTTACTGTCAAAGCATAATTGAACAAGCTGAAGTAAGAAGCTGATTGGTTACTATGCACAGCTACACCAGATTCTGTGTTCACCAGTTTTAGTAAATGTCCCCAATACTGTACATGGTCAATGACTTCATATTACTCAGAATACCCTATGCTGTGTTTATAATTCTGCAGTACCATCATCAGAGTGTGCCAGGTACAGATCAGCATGCAGTAGAATCTAATGATTATTGTGGATTACATTGCTGGACAACATGATTGAAACTGGATTATAATGCAACATGAATTTTTGGAGGGAGTGTGTGTGTGTGTTTTTTTTCAATTAAAGGAATTTTTGAGTAATGAGAGGTACTTATCTACCCTGTTTTCATTTGCCTTAGGGGATGGGCAGAATGCCTGGGCCCACCTTATTCTAATTTTGATACAGTTTCTGACACATCCCCCCAAAAAAACTTACATCCCTTTTGGGGATAGGATGTGGGGATAAGGGCCTTGTCTTACAAACATAAGTGTATTCTAGAGGGGGATTAGTCACCCCTTTTCCCTTCAAAAGTTCCTCCCTGTTGACAGGCATGTGTCCAGGATTGTTACAGAAAGGAGGTGCTACATTCTCACTTTCATCCTTTCCTGGCCACCCAGGCTGCATGCCTGGAATAGTGTCTGATTTGAATTGTAGGTGGAACCCCTTGCAGTTGTATGTTTCTTTTTTTATTTAACTTTTGTTTAATTATGGCATATTCAATTTTATGACACCTCCAAATCACATAAATGTTTTGTGTCATTTCATATGTTGACATTGAAGCTGCATGTAAAGTCTCTCTCTTACCTAATGGTCTTTATTTGATATGTGTTTCTTATGTTCATGTGCCCCTTGACAGTGGTGTATTTTGGTTTTGTGCTGCCTAGGCAAGACTAAAATCGGGCATCTAAAATGTGTCCTACCCCTTCCTGTTTAAGATCCATTTCTTCAGGACAGGAGCATGATGGAGGGCAGTGTGACATGAGGGGGGCTTGGGACAGGAGGGGGGCAGCAAGACGGGGGGCATTGGGACAGGAGTAGATCATTGAAACAGGTGGGGGGGGTAGCAGGACAAGAGGGAGGCAGCGTGACAGGGGAAGGGTAGCATGATGGGGGGCAGTGTGATGGGTGAGGGCAGTGTGACGGAGAGCAGAATGGCGGGGGACAGCATGAAGGGTGGGGAGGCAGGGGGACAGGTGGAGGGTAGCATGATGGGGCGGCATGGGACAGGAGGTGGGCAGCAGGATAGGAGGAGTGCAGAGGAACAGGTGAGGGTCAGTGGGACAGGAGGAGCGCAACAGGACAGGTGAGGGGCAGTGGGACAGGAGGAGTGCAACAGGACAGGTGAGGGGCAGTGGGACAGATGGGGGGTAGTGGGACATGTGGGGGACAGTGGGACAGGTGGGGTTAGCATGACAGGGGGCAGAATGAAGGATGGGGGGCAATGGGAAAGAAAGAGGGAAGTGTGACAGGTGGGGGGCAGTGTGTGTGGGGGACAGTGAGATAGGAGTGGGGAAGCACCAGTCCTCCAAACTCTTACCTGTCCAGTAGCAGCTCCTCCAGATGGTGTCAGGATCACTCCAGGAGGAGAGCCTGTCTCACATCTCTGCCAGCCCTAAAGCAGAAATAAACTCCCCTATCTTTTAAGGTCCTTTCACATGAGCATTCCGTATGTCCATTTATCATCTGTCCGTTTACAGATGAAAAACAGACACCCATGTATTTCTATGGACTAGCGGATGTAAAACGGGTAATCATTAACCTCTTTCCCGCTGCCCTATAGCAGATATACTGCTACAGGGTGGCACGGGTGTGCAAAATCATATATATATATATATATATATATATATATATATATATATGTGTGACTTTGCAGTTCTGGGTAGTGGGTGTGCTCGAGTCGAGCGCCTTACCCGCGCCGCTATTTGCGGCCTTGGCTGTCAATCACCAGGTCCCGGCCGGTGATGACTCACCAGCACCCGATGATCATGGCATATTACCGACAGAGGGAGAGAACTGTTTGTAAACAATACAGTTCTCTCCCCTGTCAGCTCCTGCACACTGCTTTGCATGGTTCTGTATAGCAAAGCCATGCAAAGCAGTGTGCCTACAGTTGAAAGCACAGACACAGCTTACAGTAAAACACAGTTAACCCTTTGATCGCCCAAATGTAAACCCCTTCCTGCCCGGTGACATTAGTACAGTGTCAGTGGTTTTTATTAGCACTGATCACTGTAGTGGTGTCACTGGGGATGTCAGTGACCCCAAGTCAGTTCATCCCAGTGTCAGAATGCCCGCCGCAGTCCTGCAGCCCCGCTATAAGTCATTTATTGCCGCCATTACTAGTAAAAATAAAAAATCCCATAATATATACATTTGTAAACTCTATAACTTTTACGTAAATCAATTAATTTACACATATTGGGTTTTTTTTATCAAAGACGTAGCAGAATAAATTTTGGCCTAAATTTATGCTGAAATATTTTTTTATTTTTTTATTGGACATGTTTAATAGCAAAAAGTCAAAAATATAGTTTTTTTTTTCCTCAAACCTGTCGGTCTTTTTTTTTTATAGTGCAAAAAATTAAAAATGCATAGGTGATCAAATACCACCAAAAGAAAGCTCTGTTTGTGGGAAAAAAGGACATAAATTAAATTTGGGGGAAGCATTTCATGACCGCGCAATTGTCAGTTAAAATAACGCAGCGCCATAACACATCAATGTATTTATCAAGTTGTTATGGGTACAGTTCCACTTTAAGGTAATATGTCTAGGGCAATAAACTTAGGGCACCACAGTTGGGTTCCATGCCTGCAAACATGTGGTTCAGGCTGATTCACTCAGCCCCATTTATAAAAAAAAAAAGCATGATTTGCCACACAGTTTGAATCCCATAGGGAATTTTGATAACCATATCAGACCCTGGTAGAGAAACAAATATGCACTGTCCGCATAAAGGAAATGGTTAGTGAGATTGTTGCTCTCCTTCCTAACTACCTCAAGCATGGTATGGAGTTTATGCATGAATTTTATGCCATCAATGCCTGACACCCACAAAAATAAACTTTCTGTACATAGATCATGTGGGAGACATCAATTTTCTGAAACCACAATCAGCATTACATCTGTGACACAAGCTGAATAAATGTGCTAACCGGCTTCCCAGGATGCACGCAATGCTAAATGCTAGAATGTTATCAGCCTAGAAAGGAACATAAACATGCTTTAATTAGTACATAGAAATGTAATTTACAAATATAGTGTATATATAGATATACAGTAAATATAGCAATAGCAATATAACTCAACCTGCACCATCTCCAAGATACGCCCGTTCTTAACCTCGGAAACTACTAAGCAACTTATTCACTCCCTGGTTATATCTCGCCTTGACTATTGTAACTCCCTCCTCATTGGCCTACCTAATCACAGGCTAACCCAGGGGTGGGCAAACTTTTTGACTTGAGGGCCGCAATGGGTTCATATATTGGACCTGGGGGCCGGACCAAGAGTAGATGAATGATGTGTATGTGTCATCCATAGTAAGTATAGTAATATTCCCCCATAGTAAGCATAGTAATTAATCCCCCATAGTAATTAATCCCCCATATAGTAATTCATCCCCCATATAGTAATTCATCCCCCATATAGTAATTCATCCCCCATAGTAATTCATCCCCCATATAGTAATTCGTCCCCCATATAGTAATTCGTCCCCCATATAGTAATTCGTCCCCCATAGTAATTCATCCCCCCTATAGTAATTCATCCCCCATAGTAATTCATCCCCCATATAGTAATTCATCCCCCATAGTAATTCATCCCCCACATAGTAATTCATCCCCCACATAGTAATTCATCCCCCATATTAATTCATCCCCCATATTAATTCATCCCCCATATAGTAATTCATCCCCCATATAGTAAGTCCTCCATATAGTAATTCATTCCCCATATAGTAAGTCCTCCATATAGTAATTCATTCCCCATATAGTAAGTCCCCCATATAGTAATTCATTCCCCATATAGTAAGTCCTCCATATAGTAATTCATTCCCCATATAGTAAGTCCCCCATATAGTAATTCATTCCCCATATAGTAAGTCCTCCATATAGTAATTAATTCCCCATATAGTAAGTCCCCCATATAGTAATTCATCCCCCATATAGTAAGTCCTCCATATAGTAATTCATTCCCCATATAGTAAGTCCTCCATATAGTAATTCATTCCCCATATAGTAAGTCCCCCATATAGTAATTCATTCCCCATATAGTAAGTCCTCCATATAGTAATTCATTCCCCATATAGTAAGTCCCCCATATAGTAATTCATTCCCCATATAGTAAGTCCTCCATATAGTAATTAATTCCCCATATAGTAAGTCCCCCATATAGTAATTCATCCCCCATATAGTAAGTCCTCCATATAGTAATTCATTCCCCATATAGTAAGTCCTCCATATAGTAATTCATTCCCCATATAGTAAGTCCCCCATATAGTAATTCATTCCCCATATAGTAAGTCCTCCATATAGTAATTAATTCCCCATATAGTAAGTCCCCCATATAGTAATTCATTCCCCATATAGTAAGTCCCCCCTATAGTAATTCATCCCCCATATAGTAAGTCCCCCATATAGTAAGTCCCCCCCCTGTGTCAATTCACTTACCTTTGGTCCGCGCGTTCCTCTCGTATTCCCGCGCCGTTCTGGTCTTCAGGGAGGACTGTGAGAGGAGTTCGTCACGCTGCCCCGCCTACATCCTGGCTGCCCCGCCTACATCCTGACAGCTGCAGAGTCCTGACGTCCGAGAGGAGGGAGGGGGGCGGCCATCCGAGAGGGGGGGCGGCCATCCGAGAGGAGAGGAGGGGAGAGGAGGGAGGGGAGCGGGCGCCCGGCACACAGGAGAGCCGCATCTAAATTTGTAAAGAGCCGTGGCTTGCCGACCACTGGCCTTGCGGGAGCCTAGCTCCGCGGGCCGGATTAAAAGGTCCGCCGGGCCGTATACGGCCCGCGGGCCGTAGTTTGCCCATTGCTGGGCTAACCCCTCTTCAGTCTATCATGAATGCTGCTGCCAGACTCATCCACCTTACTAATCGTTCCATATCTGCCATCCCTTTCTGCCAATCCCTCCACTGGTTTTCCATTGCCCAATGGATAAAATTCAAAACATTAACAATCACATATAAAGCCATTTATAGATCTGCCCCAAATTACATCACCAATCTTGTTTCTAAATATCACCCAAATGATCCTCTCTGCTCCTTCCATGACTTCCTGCTCTCTAGCTCCCTTGTCTCCTCCTCCCATGCTCCTCCTACCAGTCCATCCCCCACAGTTACTACCTTTTGTACCACAAGCCCCTCCCTCTTAGATTGTAAGCTCCAAGGAGCAGGGCCCTCCTAACCCTCTTGTATTGAACTGTATTGTTGCTGTATTGTCTCCCGTTATATTGTAAAGTGCTGAGCAAACTGTTGGCGCTATATAAATCCTGTATAATAATAATAATAACCCAATCATCCTTTATATTATGCCTTAACTTAATAACATTCCTATATTCAACTCCTATTTCGCTTACATTATCCTGTACCCCTAAATATTGTCCTAAAATGTATTCCTTCCACCCAGAGCCCCAATCACCATAACAGCGTCTCAGTTGCTGTGGCAATGTTAAAATTTATTTTGCCCTGCCAATGAAGTTTATTTCAATCATATCGAGAGAGAGAAAGAGAACATGAAAGGGAGAGGGAAAAAAAAGCTGTAAGGTCATTGTCAATTTACTATCAATACAAGGGCTGCGGCAGAGTTTGTGACATCATTAACCCACCTCTCCACCTCAGCCAATCAGAGTAAGCTTTATAATCATTCACAGAATACTAAGCTTTCTCTGAATGGCTGAGCAGCACTCAACTCAACTTATGCTCTCAGCCCTCTGCTGGAACACAGTTCTATATACTGTACTTGCTGAGGCTACCTACAGTTTATACAGTGCTCACAGACACTGCAACTTTTAGTGAAATAAATAGTTTGTTTGGACCAGCTTGTAAGTGTGAAAAAATCAATTGTAATAAAGTAAAATAATTATTGAACAAAAAGACATCCTATACTGATCACATTATTGTAACATTTAAATTAACTAAATTTCCCAACCCCCCTATTGCAGAACTACTGCTAGAGGGCGGCAGTGCTGTGCAAAATCACATATATATATATAGGTGATTTTGTATTGCTGGGTAGGGGGGGCACGTGCCACCCTACCCACGCCGCCATTGGCGGCAACAGCTGTTGATCACTAGGTCCTGGCCAGAGATTCCCCGCCAGCACCAGGCAATCACCAAGGGACGCTGACAGAGGAGAGGTCTGTATGTAACCAACTCAGATCTCTCCCCTGTCAGCACCAGCATGCTGCTTTGTATTGCTCAGCATAGCATAGCAATACAAAGCAGCATGCTTACACAGTAAAGCACATACAGACAAAATAATAAAACATCACACAGATAACTCTTTGATCGCCCCAGATGTTAATCCCTTCCTGCCCAGTGCCATTAGTACAGTGTCAGTGCTTTTTATTAGCAATGATCTATGTATTAGTGTTAGTGGGGATGTCAGTGGCAGTTAGTCAGTTCCCACCCAGTGTCAGAATGCCCGCCGCAGTCCTGCAGTGCCGCTATAAGTTGCTGATCGCCGCCATTACTAGTATTAAAAAAAAATTCCAGTATATATACCACCATTTGTAGATGCTAGAACTTTCATGTGAACCAATTAATTTACATGTATTGGGATTTTTTTTTAGCAAAGACATGTAGCAGAATACATTTTGGCCAAAATTTATGAAGAAATTTGTTTTTATAAATTTTTTTACTGGATATGTTTTCCAGCAAGAAGTCAAAAATATATATATTTTTTTTCAAAATTGTCGGTCTTTTTTTGTTTATAGCGCCAAAAAATAAAAAATGCAGAGGCGATTAAATACCACCAAAAGAAAATCTCCATTTGTGGGAAAAAAGGGACATACATTTCATTGGGGTGCAGTGTTGCATGACCGCGCAATTATCAGTTAAAGTAATGCAGCACCGTATCGCAAAAAGTGTTCTGGTCAGGAAGAGGGTAAATCTTCTGGAGGGCAAGTGGTTAAAGGTATTATAATGTAAGTATGTGATAAATCCCACCAAAAAGGAATTATTTCCTTCCCATATAATGACCAAATCATCATTGTAGCTGTACCAAGAGATCACAGCTACCTTCATAAGGCATCGTCAGAAAAAAATGTGATGTTTTGATTTGTCTTGTGAACATAGCCAAAATCCTCTAATTGCAAACTTTAATTCAAATCCAAATGAGGTCAATGTGGAGTGAATTCAGAAATTCAATTAACTCAGTTTTCAAGGCAAGGAATTGCCATACAAAGGATGCAAGCGAAGTTGGAACATGTACCAAAAAAAATCAAAAGTACCATTCAGCTCTTTTAATAATGCTTTTGTTTGTGTCCACACTACGTAATGTGGTATGGGACACGGCATGTATTTCACTCAGGAATCGCACCACATTCCTGTGCGAATTACATGCAATGTCTCTTTGATGTGATTTGAGCCATACATTTTGTATGGCTCAAATCACATTGCATCATGAACCAAAATGGTGCAGGACCCTTTTTTTTATCCGCATCTGAATCGCATCGCATGGGTGTTCTCACCCTTGCAATGCATTTTCTGACAATTGCCTCGCGTTTTGCAATCTGTTTCAGGGTGTTATTAATTTATCATTGACACCCTCACCAGATCACATGAATGCCATGTGATTGCAATGCGTTGCAGGAAACTCATAGGATAGGAAGAATTTCCTGCAACGCATTAGTGTGAACCTGGGCTTAAGAGCAACAATAAAAATACATATATTTTTTCAAATAACATGCTTGGTGATGTCTTAACGCCTTGATGCTGGCCATATGCAAATTAGTGGCCTCACAGAACTTGGCTTTTTTCTGTGTGGCTGCTAATTTTCATACTTGTCTTTGTTCTGGGAGCGTGCCACATGGCTCCTGCACAAAGACTGGGGTGATCATGAGAGCCTCGGGTCCCGTTCAGGCACTGCTCGAGGGCCCGGGGTCAGTAGGGGGCCCCATGAGATGTTCCTGGTACCTTTTTCATAGGCTTTTTTGAGTTTGGGCAAGGACACAGGGGCCCCATGATCCCCTATTGCCAGGGGGCGCCATGAGTTGTCAGTCC
Source organism: Staurois parvus (assembly GCF_062004578.1). NCBI lineage: Eukaryota > Metazoa > Chordata > Amphibia > Anura > Ranidae > Staurois > Staurois parvus. The sequence continues at coordinate 1,561,070 of NW_028318385.1, forward strand.
ACCCCTGGTCCCGTTCTAATTATCAGGACCCGGAATCCCAATTCAGGGTCACCTGATTGCTGTGATAGCCTCTGATTGGCTATCACAGTGATCAGTCACTGTGAAGCCTGCCCCCCATGTGTAAAAAATAAATAAATAATAATAATAAATAAAATAAACAAAAATACCTAGATCAAGGTTTGATCTAGGCCTGTGCCAGGGTTAGTGTTTGGGTCAAGGTTGTGGTCAAAGTTCAAGGTCAGGGTCAAAGATCAGGATCAAAGGTCGGGGGCAAGTGTGTTTGTTTTTTGGTCAGGATTTTTTTTTTAATTTTTAAATCAGTGTCAGTTAGTGGCAGGATAAAAAAAGCAATCTGGGCGCTATTGTTGCTGGGCTGTACCACGGGTACAAACAACAACTAACATACACATATCTGGTATCGCTGCGATCGCCAGAAGCAGGAAAAATTATTGGTTGTTCTTTGGTGGTAGGTTATGGTAGTAGCAAGAAATATACAGCTCTTTTTTTTTTTTAATTTACAATTTTGGGCCACTTTTTCTTTGGTAATAAAAAAAAAGATCAGGAGATATCCATTACCATTTACCACCAAATGAAAGCACAATTTGTCCTGAAAAAAATGTGGTATAATCCACCGGGAAGCACACAGTAGTTATGATATGTACAGATTTGCTAACACATGTGAAATTTGTAAAATTGTGCTTAGGCATTAAGATTTGTTTTACCCTTAGCACAAAGGAGTTAAGGCTAGGTTCACACCTGTGCTGGTGGTTCCCGCTGTGGGTCCATACCTGTTCCCGCAGCTGCAACCACCCATACAGAAAAGCACTCTGGATGTGTGTAGGTGCCATTAATCCAAATAGCACACCTCACGTACTGAAAATTGCTCCCGCACTGGTAACCGCACTGCACTTGCAGTTCCCAGTGCAGGCTGCGATTTCTAAACTGCTGCAAGGACCTTTTCCTTGCATTTCAGGAGATGGACTGCCATGCCCAAGCAAAATGTGGCTCACAGCACCACATATGTGTGAACCTAGCCTTAGCCTGGATGTGAAGTGGCACACCTGTACAATGCACTAAAGCAAAAGTGACAAAAAACTCAATTTACAATGCTGGGACATGTGACATTTCATTGCCTCTTCATTTTGTCCATAAACAGGGTTCCCTCCACAAATCCATACCAGGCTATTAACTCTGATGGGCCCCTTTACCCAGCTTATTTGTCAGCAGCAGGCTAACGAGTCTAGTCACATGCTCCCAGCACCACCTGACTTCTTTGTCAGTGACAGGCTAACACGTCCCTGGCACCCTTTCCCAACTTCTTTTCTAGCTGCAGGCTAATGAGTCTGGCCACACACCCCCTAGCAACTTTACCTGCCTCATTGTTAGCTGCAGGCTACAGGTTAGCTTGTATTAAATCTCCGCATCCTGTGTCTTGTCCTGTAACTGGTCCTATTCTTGTCTCAAACTCTAGTTCTTGTATCTTGCTCTATATTCCTGCCTCAGTATCCTGTGTCCAGCATTTAGTTCCTATACCTTTACTCTTATACTTCATTATGATGTCTGTGTTTATAATTCCAGTTGCCCTGCTCTATCACTCTGTCACTTCTATAAGTTGTCCCTGAAAAATCTCTTTTCTGGTAGCCAATCTGACTTTGCTACATAGACTGATTTTGCTGCAGGCTGCACTTGACCCAGCACCAAGCACATTATGTCCTCCATTTCCAGTTGGTACATCAACCAAGTGGTATTAATCCCAAACCCCCCCCCAAAATTTAATTTATTGCAGCTTAGCCAGCTCCCCTTCTGAGGATTTACCCCCCCCCCTTTCCGACCAGGCTATTTTTGCAATACGGCGCTGTGTTAATTGCAAAAATGGCCGTATTGCAAAAATGGCCTGGTCAGGAAGGGGGGTAAATGACAACTGCGCAGTCATGCAATGCTGTACATAAATAAAATCTATGTAATTTTTGTCCCACAAAATAGAGATTTCTTTGGTGGCATTTGATCACCTCTGCGTTTTTTATGTTTTGCGCTATAAGCAAAAAAAGTGACAATTTTGGTAAAAAAAAAAAAACCCAATATTTTTTACTTTTTGCTATAAAACATATCCAATAAAAAATTTAAAAAATCTAATTTCTTCAAAAATGTAGACCAAAATGTATTCTGCTACATGTTTTTGCTAAAATAAAATACCTGTAAGTGTACAGTATATTAATTGGTTTACGTGAAAGTTATAGCATTTACAAATGGTAGTATAGATACTGGAATTATTTAGTTTTTTTTCATACTAGTAATGGCTGTAATCAGCGACTTATAGCGGGACTGCGGCGGGCATTCTGACAGTGGGTAGGAACTGACTGCCACTGACATCCCCAGTGACACTAAAACAGTGATCAGTGCTAATAAAAAAGCACTGACACTGTACTAATGACACTGGGCAGGAAGGGGTTAACATCTTGGGCGAACAAAGGATTAACTGTGTGTTGTTTGTTTTTTACTGTGTGCTGTGTTTTATAAGGGTGTGCAGAGAGATACAAAACAGCATGTCCATGCTGACAGGAGAGAGACCTGTGTTGTTTACACACAGGTCTCTCTCTTCAGCTTTCCCCGGCAATCCCTGAGTGCAGGCCGGGAATCGCCGGCATGGGTAGGGCATGGGTAGGGCGGTGCGCGCCCCCTACCCCGAAATGCAAATTACTGATATATAAGTGATTTTGTGCAGCCCTGCCGCCCTATAGCAGAAATACTGCTATAGGGTGGAGGGAAAGTGGTTAACAATCATTAGCTGTGGTGGTTGCACTACTTTTTTTAGGCTTTTCTCCCTCTGATTTCACCTGGCCACTAACACAATTCCTGTATTAGAGTGCCCCCATTCTGGATAAATGAGCACAGGGGGAACCTTAGGACAATAGCATTGTTAGTCGGGGGGGTGTTAGCTTGTACTAGCAGATTTAGATACACTTAACAAATTGAAACCAAACTCCAGCTAACACTTTGTGAGCTGTTATAGCAGCAATGTTTTTTCTTTTATGGATAAATATTTTACATAAATAAATAAAAGATGTCCGTTTTAATAACCCTGTCAGTGGTAAATGGTTTGTCTCATCCCTGCTACAGCTGCAGAACAGCTTGTTCTTTTGAAAAACAGCAGACTTACTGGCCAGACCACCAGATGAAAATAGAAGAAGGCAAGTCTAAAAAAGACAACTAATGTATCCATCACGTCTAAGAATTGGTAAGCTGCAATACAATAAGTGCTTACTTTTGGGTTTAATACCAATTTACTTGAAGCCTGCAACTAGCTACAAAGTATTACATTTATGTCCTAGGGCATCAGAAATACTAGTAGGCACACTAGCCCTTAGGGAAATATAGCTGTTAAAGGTGAAACAACATTGGCTATTATTTATGCTGACTGGTGTGACTGTACTCAGAATTTATATAGAATTACTCCAATTTCCTGCATTGTGAAAAAGTTCCATACAAAAATGTGAGTTTTGCATATTTAATTTTGACTTACTTTCTATATCTGTGAACAAGTAGGTGCTACGCCCAGAGATAGTCCCCATGGAGGTGGAATGTGCTCTGGCTCTATGTGTCTTTCCAGTACAGATGCAACTGAACGATGAGGATTGGTATAGCCGACACTCATCTTCCCGAATAATAAACTTTATTGAGCAAGTAAAATGTGCATATAAAATTTCTTACGCATTTCAGCAATAGGCCTTATTCATAGCCATAAAGTACAAGTCAGGACATTACATTATTTCCTATGACTACAGGAGAGGAAGTGAAGACAAAGCTCCGAAATGGGAGAGATGTTAAAAATCTACACATAAAAAATGGATTGTGAAACATTCCCTACTTTATTGAAAAGTGAAGGGAAAAATAGCTAGAGATTTAGTTGGTTATCATTTTGAACACTTAAGAGTGGGCAGGGGGTATATACCCTTTGCCAGCACCTGTGGCTGTTAGAACACCCAAACAGTAACTGCAGCTGACTTGCTACAGTCACTCCTCAGCAGACATTTTTTTTATTTCTCAATCAAAGTTTGTCAAGGCAAGTGGTACAATATTGGCAAGGATTGCCCACCAGTCAAATTTCATGCAATTCAAAGAAATAGGCCAGAATTCAAGCTTCAATTAGTTCTATATTTTGTACACATCACATTATACAGCATTGCTGCAAATACATCAAAATCAAAACTAAAGATAGTTTTTTCCCAAGCCAAACTCCAGCTATTAGTTTCTAAGCAGTTACAGCAAACTGTTTTTTTCCCCATTGGGATAAAGGTTTGCATACATAAGTCAAATTATTATCATTGTAAATACCCATTCCAGTAATAAATGGTTTGTCTCATCCCTGTAACTGATGCATCTGCAGGAGAGCTTGTTTGTTTGAAAACCAACCGCCTTACTGGCTGGATCACCAGATGAAAATAGAAGAAAGAAAGCCTAAAAAGGAAAATGAATGCAGCCATCACATTTAAGAGTAATCTGCAATATAATAAATGTTTGCTTTTAGGTTTAATATTGCTTTATTCTATCAGTGTAATAAATTGCTATCCTAATCACTTGCCTGGGCTATTCTGGAATTTTACACATACTTGTAAAAAAGGCATTTTTTGCTAGAAAATTACTGAGAACCCCCAAACATTATATGTTTACTGAAAGCAGAGGTCCTGGAGAATAAACTGGATGCTGTTGCACTTTTTTATGTCACACGATATTTGTGCAGCCATTTATCAAATGCAAATTTTCAAGGGAAAAAAATGCACTTTTAAAATTAATTTTATTGCACCCAAGCACAATATAATACCCATTTTGGTAAAACATAAAAGATTATGTTGCCCCAAATAAATGCATATCAAATATGTCAAGATGTAAAATTTTGCACACCTGTGCATCTAGGCGATGCTTTAAAAGTCTTTACAGGTTACCAGTTTAGAGTTAAAAATAAACTTTGGTGCTAGAATGATTGCTCTCACTCTGATGTTCGCAACAATACCTCACATATGTGGTGCATGTTTGCTTTTGGCATGAGCACACATTTTAATAAAGTTTGAGCAGTGACAGGTATTCTTTATTGAGAGATTTGGGGTCTATTAGACCCCTGATCCCTCCTCTGCCCTGCAAGGCAGCTGTTCAAACACAGATCAGTTTGATTGGCTGCCTCACCAGCCAGTAAAAAAAAGAACCAAACCCAATGACGCAATGCACATTGCTTCTGGTTTCATTCATTACAGAGGAGGGGGAAGAGCAGTGGTCCTGGGATCCCTGATAGGACACTGCAATGGGCAGCAGAGGAAAGGGGGCCCTTCTGAGTCCTGTAAAAGTGATTGGGTAGCTGTAGCTATTTTGGAATTTTTCACATACTTGTAAAAAGGGTAAAAGCTGTAGCTGCAGTCATGATCCTGGTATAGCCACTTGCTCCCAAGGACATACAGGTACGTCCTCTGGGCTTCAAGTGGTTAATTAAGTTATAAAGATGTTATGTTTTAATTTTATCATATTCCAATATTTCTATCATTTTGGAAAATATTTTTGCATACAGTATTATATGTTAGTAATTCTGTCTTTTTTGTATTTGTTTAGATTTTAAAACTCCTACTGAGCAAGCAGGATTCTGCAAAACATGTTGAGGACAAGGATGGTGTAGCTTTTGAGCATTATACATTGTGACATCATTGACTGAGTGTTACTGAACATTAGTGATATGAGAGTTCTCCTTCCTGCTTTGTGGGTATATATGCATATTTTATTATGTTCCATTGTTTTCTTTTATGGAGAAGGCAAAAACGTTTATTGAATCAATAATACAGCATATAGTTACAGTATAAAGTATTGGGTTGTACAAAGGTTAAACAGGAACGGTTACAAACAACCAAACAAACTAAAAAAGTACAACTACATGGTGACAATATAAGTAGAATACTGATCATAACATAGAAGTGGAGACCTGTATTGAGTATATATTTGCCTGCAGCAGAGAAAAAAACAGTCAGCATATCCCTTTATGGAGAGAACATGTCTGCCTCAGGAAAGTAATATATGTGAGAGATACATGCATCTATACGAAAAATAAGGAGAGAAAAAATAAATGTACAGCCAGGTTCAGGTATCCGCAGATTATAACCAGCGATCCCATATTTTGTTATATTTGCTAGGACAACCTTTATTCACAAATATCATTTTTTTCAAAGGTAGGGTATTGTTAACATTTGCCATCCACTCCTCCAATTTCCTGGCACTAAACAAAGTTTAATGTAAAAATGTACTCAAATACCTATCAGCTTCTGAATCAGGGATAATTCCCAATAAACATGGTTTAGACTCTAAGGATATAGCGGAAATCATGTGATCATGTAAAATTTGAATTATCTGAGTCCAAAATCCATTTATCCATGGGTATTAAGATAACAGATGGGCTAATGTGCCCAGAGATACATGACATTTAGGACAATAAGAATCCCTATCAGTTTTAAATCGTGCAAGACGAGTTGTTGTAAGGTATGCCCTATGCACAATATAGAGTTGGGTAAGGCAGTCGGGCATCTTAGGCGAAACCTTTTTGCAGGTGTCAAGGACTTCCTCCCTTTCTTCATCATCAATAGGGTATCGATATGAAACTGCAGGGCATTGATCTTGGAGGTGGAGAGATCAATTATTCTTTTATAATGAAAGACCATCCCTTTAGTGAAGGGCTGTGTAATAGATTCCCAAACACCTCTAGTAATATCACAGAATGGGTGTAAACTGGGTGAAATTTCCGGGTCGGGTACTAAGGCACAAATTCTTTCCCTGTCAGTTTTATTAGTATGGTAAAGATGGGAAAGTTGGGCCGTGCCCCCCCAGGGAGGTGGGATTTTTAAGTACACGCCATGCTAGTTTATGTCAGCTGTTGCCCACACACAAAGGATTTCAGGATCATGTCTATAGCCTTAAAGTACCTAAGTAGGATGTAGACTGGGGAGTGCCAGAGTATGTAGAATATTTTAGGCAATAGGACCATCTTTACCAACCCAATTCTACCCATAAATCTCAATGGCAGTCTGGCCCAAATTTGGGATTTGGCCTTGAGGAGGGAGAAAAGGGGTTCTACATTTATGGCAATATAGTCATTGGGTGATCTAGATACTCACACACCTAGATATTTGATGGTGGTAACATACTCTAAAGCAATGAAGCTTGGTCAGCAAAATGGGGAAAGTCAATAGGAAGAATTTTAAATTTATCCTAATTAATTTTCAGGCCAAAAAAATTTCTGAATTGTTCTATGAGATCTAGAGTGTGAGATAGGACCATATGAGTCCGGCATGAACAGATCCTTACCAGGCTGAGATCACAACTATAAGCGCCTCACACATAGAGATTGGTAATGTGGAGGTCTGAAAAATTGTTTGTTACAGTGACAGGAGTTTTGGAACAAGATCGGCATAATGCATATAATACTCAAGAGGCAACTTGTCAGTACCTGGAGCTTTAGCAGGTTTAACTTTAGAGAGTGCAAATTCAATTTCCTCCTTAGTTGGTGGAGATTCAAGCATTTCAACCTGTTCCACTAACAATTTCGGAAAGGGAATGGATTGTAAAAATTCTGACATGTTGTTGTGGAGTGGAGGTAACTCTAGAGGTATACACATCATGGAAGTTATTAGCAAATTCCGCCACAGCCAGTGATGGATGAGACACAAGACCTCCTGAAGAGGTTCTCAAGGTAATTAGAACAGGAGGTCTTGAGTGCATTAGAGCCAGGTATGCCAAACGTTTACATGGGCATTCGCCATGTTCAAAAATACACTGGCGCATAAAAAAGAGTTTTTGTTTGGCCTTTTCATAAGTCAGTAGTTCTCCTAGTCTAGTTTTTTAGTTTCAGGGTAGTAAGATTATTGGAAGTGGAATCAGCAAGGTACTGGTTTTTGGAGATGAGCTAGCTGTGAGCTAGCTGTGAGCTAGCATGTTCAAATATTAATTTGGATGTTCGTTTAGTTCTAGAGATGCACATGGTAAGGATGAGAAGGTTTCCCACACCACCAAAGGGGAGGTTGTGGAAAAATAGGTCCATTCATCTCCGAGTGCATGTCCCGTTGTTTTTAAGATGGATGTTCAATACATTTCTATCTTATATTATATTGTTGTTGTGATCCATGGGGTGCCTGTAAAGTCCTAAAGCTTTTCTAATAATTTTTTTTCTAGTATCATAGGATGTGCTCCCTAGTACAAATTTCCCTTCCCTATCCTGCATGAAATTTAACTTGAAAGTGCTTGTTAGCCAGGTCAAAAACGCCATTTTTTGTTTTCTTTCCCCCTTCTACCCTTTTGTTTTCTTAGAGTGGGTATTCTGCGAAAGCGGGATTCTGTGAAACATGTTGAGAACAAGAATGGTGGAACTCCCTGTGCTATATACATAGTGAAATCAGCAAATGAGTGTTACTGAACATTAGTAATATGCTCTCCTCCCTGCTATATGGGTGTATATGCATATTTTACTATGTCTTGCTGCTTTTAAAATGGATGTTCCAAAAATTTCTATCTCATATATTGTTTTTGTGATCTGTGGGGTGCCTACAAAGCTCCTGAAGTCTTTCTAATAAGTTTGTTTCCAGCAACATGGGTTGCTTGACAATCAGACAGTCAGAGTCCAGTAATCTTGCTGTGTGTGGGGGGGAGGGGGGCACTTACAATAAGATATTAAATGAGGCACTTTACATGCATTTTTATTACAAAATATATGAACATATTCTTAAAAGTACATTTCAAGTATACTGTATGTCCTTAAAAACACAAATCTACATTTTTGAAAAAAAAAAAAAAAAATATATATATATATATATATATTGCATGTTGAATTGCATTTTTTTATATATTACAACATATATGAAAATTCCAAAAATGTAGATTCGTATTTTTAAAGACATATAGTATATTTGAAATGTATTTTTGAAAATATTTTTCATATAGTTTGTAATAAAAACACATTTCAACATGCAGTGTGTATATATATATATATATATATATATTTATTGAAATATATTTTGAAATCTTTTGAGTACGGACAAAATTGTAGTATTTCAAATATATGTCAATATATTTGGGAAGAATATTTTTAAGATATATTTCAAATATATTTTTCTCGGATATGGGTAGAGAATTTGGTAAGGGAAAAATAGAAATCTGTAATGACAAATATGGAGACTGGTATGGTGTATGAAGTACTTTTGTACATATAATATAATTTTGGACATATAATTGTAGGTTATGACTTGTGGGCTTAAAGTGATTCTAAAGACTGAAGGTTTTTTACCTTCATGCATTCTATGTCATCTGCATTTAGAGAGATAGTAAATTCCCTATTCCATATACTAACTCCAGAAGTATCGGGACGGTGAAAAATAGTAGCAACATGAGGTTATATTCAAAGTGCACAGAGTAATGTGGATAAAGGGCACCCTTAAAGCATTGAGAGAGTGTGGGAATATGACCATTATTGTGGGGGTGACATAGGATGCTAGAATGGATCAATGTGTTAAAGGGTAGAAAATATAAAAGGCAGACTCAGGCAGCCATAGGCCTTCTCAGCATCTAGGCTTAGGAGGAGAGCTTCAGGGTTGGTCATATGGAGAGCATCAGTGACGTCAATGATCCTCCTGGTGTTGTCCTCAGCCTGGTGAAACATTAGAATTCCCACTTTATCCTCATGAACAATGAATGGGAGAAGGTCACCTAGTCTGTTCACAATGATCCTCTTAAATATTTTAATTCAGTAGCACTATTGGACAATAGCTAACTATGTCCTGAGGATCCTTGCTTAGTTAGGAAACACCATAATATAAGAATGAAATATTGTGTCTGGTATGGGAGTTCCTTTGAGAAAAGTATCCGATAGGGATGTCATGTATGGCAGTATTGTATGGAAAATTGTCTTAGAATAAATGTATGGCAGTCCATTGAGGTCAGGGGATTTATCGAGTTATAGACGTTTTATTGTGTCAAGAATTGTGTCTTTCGGTTTAGGTAGGGCACTTTGAGTTAGATATACTTTTATATATGCCAGTGGACTCGGAAGACTCCGGTAAGAGGCTGCCATGTGCTTTTGAAATCAATTTGAGATGCTTTTGAAATCTTTCATAAGTCATTGCAGGTGCATTGGATGGAAGATGACCTGCAGTTGACCTGCATTTGATCTGCTTCAGTTGCTTTGCCTTCCCTTCAATGTGTACCATGTATGTAATGTGCAGTACATGAAGGGCCCTGTGTGTAGTCCATGTTCTTTCTGCACAGTATGTATTACTTGTCCTCTATGCTGTGTTTGTTTTTTGTACTCTGTGTATCTTATACATATTGTGCTGCGTGTGTGCTGTGTACTGTATATTGGGTGATTTGTATATACTTTCCTTATTGTGCTATTGTAGCGGCAATTTGGGAATACCAGGCACACTCTGGACATGAACTTGAGGAAAACAAACCTTTTATTTACCAGCTGGGACTTAGCCAGACAGTGTCTGTAAAGCTAAGTGGCTTGAAAAACATCTCACAGTGTATACATATTAACAATTACATCACAATGCATATTTTTCCTCTTTCACTTCCTGTACATTCAAAAGGCTTTCCAAACTGTGCAAAATATAGCCTTGAATACCAGCTACATATAAGGATACCAGGTACAGGCTGGAACACATTACTTCACAGGAAATAAAGGAGAGGGGAAGTGAGCTGGTGACCTTGCTTTTGCAAACAGAGGCTGCAAAAAATATTACAGTTTGAAGGGAAACTCTGCAATGTTTGGGTGCTGCCACACTATGTTTGCTTCTTTTTTTAGGTGTGTGTTCTGTGCTCCATCTTCTGTATGTTGTGTTTGTGCTTTGAGTGATGTGTTGTGCTTGCCTGTTCTTGGGCATGTGTGTTCTGTGGTGTGCTATTCGTCTACTCTGTGATACATGTACAGTATGTTCTGTCTAGTGCTTTGTGTGTGCTTTGAATTATACAGGTACATGTGCATGGTTTCGTGTGTTTTTCCTGGGCTATGTGTTTAATCTGTGTATTGTCTGTCTCCTACTGTATGTGCTCTGTGTTGAAAAAGGACCTTTCACCAAGCATCCAGTCACTCATTATTCTGCATACATAGGTACTGTAGAGTAGAAGGATATATTCAGACAGTGAGGGTGGAAAGGATGCCAGAGAATAATGAAAAGTCCAAGCTGAGCATCCTATTCCTCCACTCTGCACACATAGCCCCCACCACACCTTCTGATGTCAGGAGCACATGGCCTGCTCCCATGATGTGGGGTAAGCCTAGTACCCAATCACCAGACCTGAACAGTGTCAGGTGATCAGGTGATGTAGAGGGTGATTTCATTGCTCCTTTTAGATTCCAACACCTGCTAGCAACAGGTATTTTCTTGGGGGTTTTTTATGCAGGCTCCATGGACACCCTCCCAGAACTGGACAACAGCGCTGTAGCCATCTTTTGGCTATAGCGTGGTTGGGAAGCAGTTAACCACTTGTCCCCCATGAGGATTTACCCCCTTCCTGACCAGGCCATTTTTTTTGTGATACGGCGCTGCTTTACTTTAACTTACAATTGCGCAGTCATGAAACGCTGCACCCAAATGAAATGTATGTCCTTTTCCCCACAAATGGAGCTTTATTTCAGTGGTATTTGATTGCCTCTGCATTTTTTATTTTTTTGCGCTATAAGCAAAAAAGCTAATTTTGAAAAAAAACTAAATTTTGACTTTTAGTTATAAAACATATCCAGTAAAAAAAATTAAAAAATCAGATTTCTTCATGAATTTAGGACAAAATGTATTCTTCTACACATCTTTGCTAAAAAAAATCCCAATACCTGTACATATAATTAATTGGTTTACATGAAAGTTATAGTGTCTAAAAATGGCGGTATATATACTGGAATTTAAAAAAATGTAATACTAGTAATGGTGGTAATCAGAGACTTATAATGGGACTGCAGGACTGCGGGACTGTGGTGGGCATTCTCACACTGGGGGGGAACTGACTAACTGCCACTGACATCCCAATGACACTAATGCAGTGATCGGTGCTAATAAAAAGCACTGACAGTGTGCTAATGACACTGGGCAGGAAAGAGTTAACATCTGGGTCAATAAAAGGGTTAACTGTGTGATGTGTTGTGTTTTACATTATGTGCTGTGTATGTGTACTATGTAGCCGGAAATGCAAAATCACGTATTTATACTTGATTTTGCGCAGCCCTGCCGCCCTGTAGCATTAGTACCGCTATAAGGCAGCAGGGAAGCAGTTAAAGAAATAGAAAATAAATTATTTTAATAATTGTCGTTTAATAATAATTTGCACATAATGTTTGATCTAAACAATAAAATAACTAAGTACTTGCAATTTTGATTGCTTCTTGCAATCAAATTAAACTAGGATGTTATAAATATACAGCTACTGAAACACAGATTGGATACACAGACTTGGATCTCAACATGTAAAAAATAATCATTTCTCCCTCTCTGCCATAATTTCCAACTAATTACTACCTATTTCTATAGGTTCCTGACAATCTAAACAGACTGAGTAGAAATACAGCTGAATACAGAGGATGATCTGTGCTAATAATAACATTTTGCTACCAGCAACAATTTCTCAAAGCAGCCTCTTCTGGATTAGAGAAGAAGCAAGATAAAGTCCATCTGTTTTAAGGGTCAGGGATGGTTAAATTATCCTCGTTGGCAAAAACACTTTGTACTGTTGATATTTTGCACTATTTGGAATCCAGCTCAAATTTAATTTTGCGGGGTTTGTTTAGATGAGTGCCTTGCAAGCATTTTTTCTCATTCTTTGAGATTTAGTAAAGTCTGTGATCTGTGCTAAAAGCACAAATGCTGATCTGTGCTAAAAAGCCATCCTTGCCCAACAATGTTTAAAGATTAAAGGAAATTCTAAATTAGCTTAGCATATTAATGAAAGTAAGTAGAAATATATTGCAAATGTGTGATTTTATAATGTTTAAAAAATAAAGAAATCAAGTGAAAGGTAACTTGCATTATGCACAAGAAATGATAAGCCTTAGTTGAATGTTCAAATGCATCTGCCCAATCAATATCAGATCAGTTGGAGTCCCCCATGATTATAACATTGACCTGCCTCCCTGCCATTTCTAACTGTCAAAAGAGATGGGCCTTCTCCTCCTTTAGGGAGTTGGGACCTATAGAATACCCCCCACAATACATTTACCATTTGTTTTATCCCTTTGAAGCATCAGCCGCAAAGATAACCTCCTCACTAGTCCTGTTTAGCATTGTCATCCCTCATATTCACCACCAGATCACTCTGGACATAAAGGCACACTCCATCCCCTCACTACTACCATGTCCCTACAATACAGGGAGTACCCTTGGATAGTTGCAAGCTGGTCATGTGATCTGTCAAACCAGGTTTCCTTATGTATCAGAAGTGCTGCTTCTTTCATTTTATTAACCAGACGTCTAGGTTTTGTGTCCATGCCTTTTAATTTTAATTATATTATTCTGTCCTTGCTCACTTTTGGATTACAATTAGATTTAGCAAACCTACTAGCTTAATAATTAATAATTAGGAAAAACTATTTAATCCTAGGTCTTTAACCACTTGCCAATCGCGCTATATGTAAATGACAGCTACAACGCGGTTGTCCAGTTCTGGGAGGGTGTCATATGACGTCCTCCCAGAACGTGCCCTCCCGTGCACCCCCAGTGGCATGCACCCAGTGCTATGCATGAACGCTGTATCCTATGGACACAGCTGATCACATGATGAGGTAAAATGTCAACTACAGTGGATTTTTACCACGTGATCAGCTGTAACACAGCAGATCACAATGTAAATACAGTTGCCGGTTATCGGCTGCATTTTCCTCAAGCTGTGAAAGTACTGCCGATGACCAGCAAATGACACAGAGGACATCTGCGCTGATCATCAGGGCACTGATGATCAGTGCCCTCATGATTAGTGCCCAGCAGTGACACCCAGCAGTGCCACCCACCAGTGCCCAGCGGTGCCTCCCACCAGTGCCCAGAAGGGCCATCTATCAATGCCCAGCAGTGCCACCCATCAGTGCCCAGCATTACCACCCTGCAATTGTGCCCATCAGTGCACAGCAGTGCTGCCCATCAGTGCTGCCAGTCAGTGCCATCAGACAGTGCCGCTAATCAGTGCTGTTAGTGTCGCCAGTCACGCTGCCAATCAGTGCTGCCTATCAGTGCCCGTCATTGCAGCATATCAGTGCAGCATCATCAATGCCCACAAGTACTGCCTCATCAGTGCCACCTCATCAGTACCCATCAGTTATGCCTATCAGTGCCAATCAGTGCTGCCCAATCAGTGATGCCTATTAGTGCAGCCTCATCAACGCACATCAGTGAAGGAGAAAAATTACTGAAGTTGGACAAATTGGGATATTTAAAGTGATTGTAAATGCTCAGAGCAGCCCCAACCCTCCTCTTCTCAGGTCGCCCACTGGCGGTCCTGGCACTTCACCCTTACTGAGTGCCCCCACAGCAAGCCGCTTGCTATGGTCATTCCCAAGCCCCACTCTGTGTGACACTCAGAGCTTGTATTGGCCTCACCCTTGCTCCCTCCTCACTGCCAAAGGCTCCTGCTTCTTTCTTTGAGCCAATGAGGAGGGAGAGAGCTTCTGCTCTAATGCACATTGCTGGATAGAGATCGAACTCAAGTAAGTATAAGCGTGGGGGGTGGGCTGGGATGTGGTCGTTGGATGCCTAATGTGGCTCTATTCTATGGTGCTTATTGAGCCCTAAGCTAAAACTAGCTGTAGAATCCCAGACCAGAAGGGAAAGGGATAACTAAAAAAACAGCAGCTGCATATAAACTATATTGCAATGAACAGGTTCACCTATTAATATACTGGAAGGTGGCCATTATATGCATAAAGTATTACAGACCTAGTTATCTGGCACTCTGCATGTGAGATAATAACAATAGGATTCAGAAACACACTCAAGAAGCTATGGGCAGCTGCAGTGAAACTATTAGAACAAAGGAATACTTGCATAATAGTGTTTTCTGGTCTAGATCAAATATAATATTGCAGTATTATTATTATACAGTATTTATATAGCGCCAAAATGTTTGCTCAGCGTTGTACATTATAGTGGGGGACAGTACATGAGACAATACAGTAGCAAAACAATACAATACACAAGGGGTTCGAGGGCCCTGCTCTTTCGAGCTTACAATCTAGGAGGGGGGGGGGTAGTGGTACAGGAGGAAGTGGCTGTGGGGGATGGAGTGGTAGGAGGAGTGGAGGAGATCGGCTGTTAGGTGAGGATGGGGTAGGCTTCCCTGAAGAGATGGGTTTTCAGGGTGCGCCTCAAGGTGAGGAGGGTAGGTGACAGTCTGATGGATTGGGGTAGAGAGTTCCAGAGGATGGGGGAAGTCCTGGAGAAGTCCTGCAGTCGGACGTGGGAGGAGGAGACCAAGGAGCTAGAAAGTACAGTAGGCGGTCTTGAGAGGAGCGAAGAGTACAGGTTGGGTGGTATTTGGGTATCAGGTCGGTGAGGTAGTTTGGGGCAGTGTTATGAATGGCTTTGTATGTTAATGTTAGTAGTTTGAATTTAATGCGTTGGGCAATCGAAAGCCAGTGGAGGGAATGACAGAGGGGGGTGGCAGAAGTGGAGCGGTTGGTAAGGTGGATGAGTCTGGCCACTGAGTTCAGGATAGACTGAAGCAGGGATAGCCTGTGTTGGGGTAGGCCAGTGAGAAGGGAGTTGCAGTAGTCCAGGCATGAGATAATAAGGGAGTGAACGAGTTGTTTAGTAGTGTCTGGGGTTAGGAACGTACTTATCTTGGAGATGTTGCGGAGTTGGAGCCTGCATGAATTTGTCAGCGATTGGACATGGGGTTGGAAGGACAGGTTTGAGTCTAGGGTGACACCTAGGACTTTGGCTTGCGGGGTGGGATTGATGGTGGTGCTGTTGGTCATGATGGAGAGGATGGGGGGAGGTGCAGGCTGGGGGGAAAACTAGGAGCTTGGTTTTGGAAAGGTTCAATTTGAGGAAATGGAGCGACATCCAGTCTGATATGTCGTTCAGTAGGTGGGTGATACGGGCAGAGACTGAAGGTGTGAGGTGAGGGGTGGAGAGGTAAATTTGTGTGTCAT
The DNA here is from genome assembly GCF_062004578.1 of Staurois parvus. Taxonomy (NCBI): domain Eukaryota; kingdom Metazoa; phylum Chordata; class Amphibia; order Anura; family Ranidae; genus Staurois; species Staurois parvus. Next base: position 1,577,214 of record NW_028318385.1, read on the forward strand.
CAGCGTAGAGGTGATAGTTGAAGCCGTGGGAGTGTATCAGTTTGCCAAGGGAGGAGGTGTAGATGGAGAAATGAAGGGGCCCGAGGACAGAGCCTTGGGGGACCCCAACAGAGAGGGGGAGAGAAGGGGAGGTGGTAGCGTTATAGGCAACGCTGAAGGAGCGTTGGGATAGATAGGAGGAAATTCAGGAGAGAGCAGAGTCTCTGATGCCAAGGGAGTGTAGTTTATTAAGGAGGAGGGGGTGGTCAACTGTGTCGAAGGCCGCGGAGAGGTCAAGCAGTAGGAGGACTGAGTAGTGGCCATCAGCTTTGGCGGTTAGCAGGTCGTTAGTAATTTTAAGCAGGGCGGTTTCAGTGGAGTGTAGAGGACGGAATCCAGACTGTAAAGGATCGAGGAGGTTGTTGCCAGTGAGGTGGGAGCTTAGGCGATTGTAGACAAAGCGCTCAAGGAGCTTGGATGTGAATGGCAGCAGGGAGATGGGTCTAAAGTTGTTCAGGTCGGTGGGGTCCAGGGACGGTTTTTTGAGTATGGGGGTGATGTGCGCGTGCTTTAGGGGGGAGGGGAATACGCCAGTAGAGAGGGAGAGATTGAAGATGTGGGTGAGGGAGTTTAGGATGGAGGAGGAGGGTGACCGGAGGAATTGTGTGGGGACAGGGTCAAGGGAGCAAGTGGTGAGGCAGGCTTCTGAGAAGACCTTAGTGACCTCCTCAGTGGTAGCAGGGCTGAAGGAGCGGAGTGTTGGGGAGGTTATAGTGTGCGGGATGTTAGGTGTGGTGGGGGGTAGGGTGGTTGCGAGGTCAGAGGAGGGGAGAGTTGATGGGGTAATGGTGGGAGGGAGGCTAGGTGGGGAGGTAGATTGAGTATTGACAATGTCCTTACGGATTGCGTCAGTCTTGTTTTGGAAGTGATTGGCAATCTCGTGGGCGGTGAGTGAGGTACTGAGTGGGGGTGGGGGGGAGAGTAGGGAGTTGAAAGTGGAGAAGAGCCGGCGAGGACAGGAGGAGAGGGTGTTAATGAGGGTTACGAAGTAGGCTTGCTTGGCAGCGTGGAGGGAGGAGGTGTAGGTGAGGAAGGCGCATTTGTAGAGGGAGAACGCTCGAGTGGACCTGGTTTTGCGCCATAATCTCTCCAGCGCGCGACTGTGTCGTTTGAGATTTTTAGTGTGGTCGTTCTGCCAGGGTTGAAGCGGTCGGGGTCTAATGCTACATGTGGTTAGGGGTGCTAAGGAGTCTAGGGCAGCTGACAGCGAGTCGTTGTATGCAGTAGTGGCCAGGTGAGTGCATGACAGTGGAAGGATACTGTCATACAGACAGTCAGCTGCCGAGTGGAGAGGGGCCAGGTTCAGGTTGCGGAAGTTGCGGCTGGTGATGGTTTGACGTTTTGGGGGGGGGAGTTAGAGGATGGGGAGACGGAGAACGTAATGAGGTTGTGGTCAGAGAGAGGGAAGGGGGTGTTAGTGAAGTTGTGGAGGGTGCAGAGATGAGAGAAAACTAGGTCCAGGGTGTTCCCGCCGGTGTGGGTGGAGGACTGTGTGAGTGGGAAAGAAGAGGTTAAGTGGAGGAGTTGGGATGTAGCCGGGTTGTTGACATTGATAGGGATATTGAAGTCACCAAGGATGATGGTGGGTAGCTCAGAGGAGAGGAAGAAGGGTAGCCAGGCGGAAAGGTCGTTGAGGAAGCGGGATACGGGTCTAGGAGGCCGATAGATTACTGCAATCCTCAGAGGGGTGGGAGAGAAGAGCCGGATGCAGTGGGCCTCGAAGGAGGAGAAGGATAGAGAGGGGGGGTTTGGGAGGACCTGGAAGGTGCTCAGCGGTGACAGGAGCATGCCGACCCCACCACCTCTATGACCGCTCTGTCTGGGTGAATAGGTCCAGGCAAGGCCTCCATAGGAGAGCGCCGCAGGGGAGGTGGAGTCAGTGGCTTGGATCCAGGTTTCAGTGACCACTCAGAGGTTTAGGGAGTGGGAGATAAAGAGGTCATGGATGGCGGTGCAAACCGATCGGGCGTTCAGGAGTGCAACCGAGAGTGGATGGGTGGATGCGGGGAGGAGGAGGACAGGTATAAGGTTGAGGGGGTTGTGGCGGCTAGTGGGAGTAGGAGGGAGCCTAGTGGGGGAGTGAGGTGCCAGGATTCAGGAAGATGTCCCCTGCGGTTAGGAGAAGAAGAAGGGTGAGGAAGGTGGCATGGGAGCGGGATGTGCAGGAGCATGTGGGTCTGTTAGTGGTGGCATGTGGGTTGGTGGGAGAGTGGAGTAACAGGAGGAGGTAGTGAGAGCCGTTGTGGGGAGATGGAAATAAGTGAGGGAGCAAGAAGTGAGGGAGCAATGTATAGCTGTTTTGGGGGAGTAGGGGGGTAAAGGGAGGAGATTTTGGGAATGGAGGAGAAGAGTACGAGGAGGAGGAGTGCAGGTGACATATTAGGGTGAGCAGAGTGCTGGTCAGTTGGGGGAGGTGAAAGGTTTCACATCAGGGCGTATTGATGAGGAGAGTCTGTCACATCGTGGCAGAATCCATCTGTGTTCGTCTGTGGGAGGAGAGTGAGAGTGGTGGGCAGCTGGGTCAGCTGCATGCTAGTTGCAGCAGTTTGTGGGTTCTGTAGGCCGGTGTCTGTGGGTGCTGTGGCCCGGCGTCTGTAGGTGCTGTGGCTCGGTGTCTGGAGGAGCGGTAGGGCACGGCATCTGGGGGTGTTGTAGAGCACGGCGTCTGGAGGTGCTGTGGGGCCCGGTGTCTGGAGGTGGTGTAGGCTGACATCTGTAGTTGCAGTGGGCTAGGCATCGGTAGGTGCTGTAGAGCCCGGCGTCTGTGGGTGTTGTGGGCTGGTGCTTGTAGATGCTGTGGGCCAGCGCCTGTGGGTGCTATGGGGCCTGGCGTCTGTGGGAGCGGTAGGGTCCGGCATCTGTAGGTGTTGTAGGGCCCGGCGTCTGTGGGTGCAGTAGACCGCGTGGCAGGCTTGCCTCCGCCGGATTGGACAGGGCTGTGCGGTGGCAGGGGCACGGGGGGCTACGGTGTGGTACACGGTGGGGAGCAGGGAAGCAGTTCTGGTGGTGGTGGCTTAGTAGCACACCTGTATGTGGACATGTGGTGTTAGCTCCTCTCTATCGCTCCACTTTCTTCCTTCTGAGGCTTCAAAACCAGCCTCTCAGAGACAGGAAGTGCTGATACATAATTATACATGACACAGCTAACGGTAGAGGGCAGCAGATTTCATAAACAAAAGAAAATCAGAATTCAAAACATCCCCAGTGACACTAATACAGTGATCAGTGCTTATAAAAAGCACTGACACTGTACCAATTGCACTGGGCAGGAAGGGGTTAACATCTGGGGCGATCAAATGGTTAACTGTGTGCTGTGTTGTGTTTTACATAGTGTGCTGTGTGTGTTTTACTATGCAGACAAGTTGCTTTGTATTGCTCTGCTGTACAGAGCAATACAAAGCAGCCTGTCCGTGCTGACCAGGGAGAGATCTGTATACTGTTTACACACAGACCTCTCCCCTGTCAGCTCTGCCAATGATCACTGAGTCGCGGGTGAGAATCGGTGGTTGGGACCCGATTATTGACATGCTGAGGAGCCAATAGCGGCGTGGGTAGGGAGTGTGCTGGCTAACCCCGCTGACAGCTGAAACATTAACGCATGGTTTTCACTACTAAAATACCTCATGACTTGATCAAATAACTTATGTGGTATTTTAGTGGTGTTTTTTGGTGAATTCAAACTTTTTTTAAAAAAATGCTATGCGGTATCCTACCACATACTCAGATGCAGTAAGATACTACTTAGTGAATTGTGCCCAGTGAGCCTCTCAAGGGGCCCCCTACTGACCCCAGGCCCTTGGGCAATGCCCGAATGGTTAGTTCGCCCATGGAGGCCACTCTTCCCTTTTCAGCTACTTCTCAGAACAGTTCCTTCAGCAGTAGGACATAAAGTGGACAGCACTGGGATATCATCAACAAAGTTTCAGGCCTGGCAAGCCTTAACTTTAGAGAACCAGGGGTTAAAGGCAGCAAAGGTCAATAGCATCCTTTTCTCAGGTCTGTACTCACAGTGTCCCTGGGACTTGGATGTCTCCTGCAAGATTCAGACAGACAGTAAAACCTCCAAGCCAGATCCTCAATAAACTCTTCTTTTAGCTCCCAAAGGATTTGCAGCAGAGCAAGCCCCCTAGCTATGCAAAGCTGGGACATTGATGAGACTGATAGAATCTTCAGCTTGACTGCCAGGAAGGGAAGCAGCCCTTCTGGCTGTGAACCTCTCCTCCTGGGGAAGAACAGAGTAGCTCCAGGCTTCAGACTTTTTATGTTCTCTCCCAATAACAATTTGGGCACTCTCCCCCAGTGATTGGCTGAGACAGCAAAAACATTTCATCATCCAGCCCACTACTTTCCAGAACTATCCAGAAGGCAAAGAGAAGTAGTCAAACCAACAGTGAAACCAGTGAAACCCAGAGCAGACCAGAGAAATAAGAAGCAGCTCCCTGATTACAGGAGAGCCAAATAACTACATTTACCTAGCCTAGCACCTATCTAGGAGGGTGCTACATCTGAATAAGAGTAATATTGGAACATGGGTTGATAGAACACACAGCTGCAGGGGTTACTGTGTAGCTGAATATGGGAGTATACAGGTATCATTGATATTTCTAAATAATGTAAAACCCAGACACCTTGCCAGGAGATGTTTTCCTACCAATACAGAAACGAGCCTTGTGTAAACTGAAAATGTATTCTTCAAGGAAGGATGTATTCATATTTACCCACTGGCAGCAATCAGATTAAAATCTGTCCTTGAAATTTAAAAAATCTAAAATTCTGAATGAGATTACAAAGTCCATACCTGTTTATAATGTGCAGCATGGCTTGCAATGTAAATACAGAACGTTTCCATGGGCTAGCAAGAACTATCAAGAGCAATTCTCCCTGGTCACTTAATATTGAGCAATTGATTAGGGGATTGGTTAATGAAGAGGATTTAAGGATAAAATGGCATGATTTTGCAGATTTTATAAGTATAGACAATATCGCTCCTTTATATTTATAAACCAGGAAGCATGCAATAAGGAAGAGTAATGAGAGATGATAAAATCACCATATGTCCTGTGTATGTGTGTTTGTGTGTGTGTTTTATACTGTATTATAAATTTAGCAAGTTAACTGTTTAAAATTTGCTGGGTTGCTGCAGATGAAGCGATGAAAAAAATACAATTTAAGATTAAAGACTCAAGGTCTTTACTTAGCTTTAACTGATAATAATAGTTACAGCTACAGCTAGTTGGACATCAATCCAAATCAATCAGGAAACACCTCAGCTATCATTTTAACTTTTTATAAAATCATTTTAAGTTCAAAATCTCAACTTCTCTGATGCCCTAGGTCAGCGGTTCTCAACCTGGGGGTCGCGACCCCTTTGGAGGTCGAACGACCATTTCACAGGGGTCGCCTAAGACCATCGGAAAACACATATTTCCAATGGTCTTAGGAACCGAGACACCGCTCCTGTCTCAGGCAATGTGTGGTGTCAGTGGGGGGAGGATATGCTGCCCCTGTCACCTGGCCACACCTCCGGGATCACTCAACAGCTCCGCCTCCTCACTGCTGATTGGCCACCGGAACTGTTGTTCAGGAGAGCACTGACACCAATGTTGGGGCACTACTCCTCCCACTGATACCAATGATGGGGCACTATTCCTCCCACTGACACCAATGATGGGGCACTATTCCTCCCACTGACACCAATGATGGGGCACTATTCCTCCCACTGACACCAATGATGGGGCACTATTCCTCCCACTGACACCAATGATGGGGCACTATTCCTCCCACTGACACCAATGATGGGGCACTATTCCTCCCACTGACACCAATGATGGGGCACTATTCCTCCCACTGATACCAATGATGGGGCACTATTCCTCCCACTGATACCAATGATGAGGCACTATTCCTCCCACTGACACCAATGATGGGGCACTATTCCTCCCACTGATACCAACGAAGGGGCACTATTCCTCCCACTGACACCAACGATGGGACACTATTCCTCCCACTGATACCAATGATGGGGCACTATTCCTCCCACTGACACCAATGATGGGGCACTATTCCTCCCACTGACACCAATGATGGGGTACTATTCCTCCCACTGATACCACTGATGGGGCACTATTCCTCCCACTGATACCAATGATGAGGCACTATTCCTCCCACTGACACCAATGATGAGGCACTATTCCTCCCACTGACACCAATGATGGGGCACTATTCCTCCCACTAATACCAATGATGGGGCACTATTTCTCCCACTGATACCAAAGATGGGACACTATTCCTCCCACTGATACCAATGATGGGGCACTATTCCTCCCACTGACACCAACGATGGGGCACTATTCCTCCCACTGATACCAATGATGAGGCACTATTCCTCCCACTGATACCAATGATGAGGCACTATTCCTCCCACTGACACCAACGATGGGGCACTATTCCTCCCACTGACACCAAGGATGGGACACTATTCCTCCCACTGATACCAATGATGGGGCACTATTCCTCCCACTGACACCAGTGATGGGGCACTATTCCTCCCACTGATACCAATGATGGGGCACTATTCCTCCCACTGATACCAATGATGGGGCACTATTCCTCCCACTGACACCAACGATGGGGCACTATTCCTCCCACTGACACCAAGGATGGGACACTATTCCTCCCACTGATACCAATGATGGGGCACTATTCCTCCCACTGACACCAGTGATGGGGCACTATTCCTCCCACTGATACCAATGATGGGGCACTATTCCTCCCACTGACACCAGTGATGGGGCACTATTCCTCCCACTGATACCAATGATGGGGCACTATTCCTCCCACTGATACCAATGATGGGGCACTATTCCTCCCACTGATATCAATGATGGGGCACTATTCCTCCCACTGATACCAACGATGGGACACTATTCCTCCCACTGACACCAGTGATGGGGCACTATTCCTCCCACTGATACCAATGATGGGGCACTATTCCTCCCACTGATACCAATGATGGGGCACTATTCCTCCCACTGATACCAATGATGGGACACTATTCCTCCCACTAATGCCAATGATGGGACACTATTCATCCCACTGACACCAATGATGGGACACTATTCATCCCACTGACATCAGTGATGGGGCGCTAGTCCTCCCACTGCAAAATTACAGTTATGAAGTAGCAGCGAAAATAATTTTATGGTTGGGGGTCACCACAACATGAGGAACTGTATTAAGGGGTCGCGGTATTAGAAAGGTTGAGAACCACTGCCCTAGGTGAAGCTGATGGGTGACCAAGTAGCCTCCACTATGTACACAGTTACCTAAATTATATTATCATGTTTTATCACTTGGTTTATCCCATTTTGTTGAAGCAATAGACTTACCTGCAATATTATGGTTAAATTAAATAAGGGAATCATTTACATTTTTAGACATCTATGCCAAAGGAAGTCATTGCCATGGAATTGTTGAGATATAAAACTACATCTCAGTAGTTTGGATCAATTGGTTTCTATGTAGAAGTGAGTCTGCATTCTCCAGCTTTAGTAAATAAACCCCAGTGTGTATTAGATCAAACTGATGATCACAGATAGATCACAGGCCAATGTTCACCTTATTAGAATTAATTTTAAGCTGGTCCAAGAATTCAAATACCTAGGATTGTTGGTGCAGGAGAAGAAGGTGGAATCCAACACCAAGGTCCAGTGCAGAATCAGCAAGGCAAAAGTAGCATTTGTCCTGCACAAATGGTGCCTCTGGAAGAAGGCAAACATCTCCATATAGACCAAAGTTCACCTCTTTTGGAAACCGATCCTGCCATTTCTCCTGTAAGGATACATGGACTCTGCTAAAACCTCATATGAATAATTTCAAGGCCCTCCAAATGCAGTTTGAATTCTACACTACCTACCAATTTAGCAAAGGGAATTGGATTATTCTGGCTACCAGTATAACTGGGGTATTTACACAATCTACCAATGTAACCAATGTAAACAAACATTTGCACTGATAAGTAGGTCTCCCTCTGACCTGCCAGTGTATCTGCCTGCTCTTACATCCCGTAAGGGCAAGCAGATACTTACAGACAGGAAGGCTCAGTGAACTAGCACAGCACTGTGGAGCGCCATCGTAGTTCATTGAGAACTACAAACTGACAGCTGCAAAGGCTGCTAGGACTTGTAGTTTTCCCATTTACAGAACACTGTGAATGAATGACATGGCTGGACAGGCGGAGCCCCACACAGCCATGTTTTTGTATAATATGTGACAGCTAGCAGGGAGAAGAACCCCCCTAGCTTTCACAATGGGGACTGGGGGGCATGCCAGTCTGTTCATAACATGTTACATTCAGAATATGGGTGTATCATGTAACATGTTACAAGAGGTGAACTTAGCCTTTAACATCAAAGACTAATATAATGGATGTCCCTATATACCAGCGGTTCTCAACCTGGGGGTCGCGACCCCTTTGGGGGTCGAACGACCATTTCACAGGGGTCGCCTAAGACCATCGGAAAACACATATTTCCGATGGTCTTAGGAACCGAGACACCGCTCCTGTCTCAGGCAATGTGTGGTGTCAGTGGGGGGAAGATATGCTGCCCCTGTCACCTGGCCACACCTCCGGGAACACTCAACAGCTTCGCCTCCTCGCTGCTGATTGGCCACCGGAACTGTTGCTCAGGAGAGGCACACAGGCGGCCAATCACCGGCGAGGAGGTGGAGCTTGGAGAGGAGGAGCCGAGCGGCAGCGCGCGTAGATCAAAGAAGATCGAGGGAGCTGCAGGAGCGAGTGAAGAGAGAGGCCAGAGAAGGAAGACAGCTGACAGGTAAGTGCAATTTTGCTGCTGCAGCCAGGTATGCAGGCTGTAGATGGGAGATGGAGAGAGCGAGCCCAGGCTGGAGCAGGAGTCAGCAAGGTAAGTATCATTGGTGTCAGTGGAAGGGATAGTGCCCCATAATTTGTGTCACTAATACCAACGATGGGGCATTATTCCTCCCCCCACTGACACCAACGATGAGGCACTATTCCTCCCACTGACACCAACGATGGGGCACTATTCCTCCCCCCACTGACACCAAGAATGGGGCACTATTCCTCCCCCCACCGACACCAATGATGGGGCACTATTCCTCCCACTGATACCAATGATGGGGCACTATTCCTCCCACTGACACCAATGATGGGGCACTATTCCTCCCACTGACACCAATGATGGGGCACTATTCCTCCCACTGACACCAATGATGGGGCACTATTCCTCCCACTGACACCAATGATGGGGCACTATTCCTCCCACTGACACCAATGATGGGGCACTATTCCTCCCACTGATACCAACGATGGGGCACTATTCCTCCCACTGACACCAACGATGGGACACTATTCCTCCCACTGATACCAATGATGGGGCACTATTCCTCCCACTGACACCAACGATGGGGCACTATTCCTCCCACTGACACCAATGATGGGGTACTATTCCTCCCACTGATACCACTGATGGGGCACTATTCCTCCCACTGATACCAATGATGAGGCACTATTCCTCCCACTGACACCAATGATGAGGCACTATTCCTCCCACTGACACCAATGATGGGGCACTATTCCTCCCACTGATACCAATTATGGGGCACTATTCCTCCCACTGATACCAACGATGGGACACTATTCCTCCCACTGATACCAATGATGGGGCACTATTCCTCCCACTGACACCAACGATGGGGCACTATTCCTCCCACTGATACCAATGATGAGGCACTATTCCTCCCACTGATACCAATGATGAGGCACTATTCCTCCCACTGACACCAATGATGGGGCACTTTTCCTCCCACTGATACCAATGATGGGGCACTATTCCTCCCACTGATACCAATGATGAGGCACTATTCCTCCCACTGACACCAACGCTGGGGCACTATTCCTCCCCCCACTGACACCAAGAATGGGGCACTATTCCTCCCCCCACCGACACCAACGATGGGACACTATTCCCCCCCCCCCCACTGACACCAATGATGGGTCACTATTCCCCCCTCTGACCCCAATGATGGGGCACTATTCCCCCCTCCACCACACTGACATCAATGATGGGGCACTATTCCTCCCACTGACACCAATGATGGGGCACTATTCCTCCCACTGACACCAATGATGGGGCACTATTCCTCCCACTGATACCAATGATGGGACACTATTCCTCCCACTGATACCAATGATGAGGCACTATTCCTCCCACTGACACCAATGATGGGGCACTATTCCTCCCACTGATACCAACGATGGGGCACTATTCCTCCCACTGACACCAACGATGGGACACTATTCCTCCCACTGATACCAATGATGGGGCACTATTCCTCCCACTGACACCAACGATGGGGCACTATTCCTCCCACTGACACCAATGATGGGGTACTATTCCTCCCACTGATACCACTGATATGGCACTATTCCTCCCACTGATACCAATGATGAGGCACTATTCCTCCCACTGACACCAATGATGAGGCACTATTCCTCCCACTGACACCAATGATGGGGCACTATTCCTCCCACTGATACCAATTATGGGGCACTATTCCTCCCACTGATACCAACGATGGGACACTATTCCTCCCACTGATACCAATGATGGGGCACTATTCCTCCCACTGACACCAACGATGGGGCACTATTCCTCCCACTAATACCAATGATGAGGCACTATTCCTCCCACTGATACCAATGATGAGGCACTATTCCTCCCACTGACACCAATGATGGGGCACTATTCCTCCCACTGATACCAACGATGGGGCACTATTCCTCCCACTGATACCAACGATGGGACACTATTCCTCCCACTGACACCAATGATGGGGCACTATTCCTCCCACTGATACCAACGATGGGGCACTATTCCTCCCACTGATACCAACGATGGGACACTATTCCTCCCACTGATACCAACGATGGGACACTATTCCTCCCACTGACACCAACGATGGGGCACTATTCCTCCCACTGACACCAAGGATGGGACACTATTCCTCCCACTGATACCAATGATGGGGCACTATTCCTCCCACTGACACCAGTGATGGGGCACTATTCCTCCCACTGATACCAATGATGGGGCACTATTCCTCCCACTGATACCAATGATGGGGCACTATTCCTCCCACTGATATCAATGATGGGGCACTATTCCTCCCACTGATACCAATGATGGGGCACTATTCTTCCCACTAATGCCAATGATGGGACACTATTCATCCCACTGACACCAATGATGGGACACTATTCATCCCACTGACATCAGTGATGGGGCGCTAGTCCTCCCACTGACACCAACGATGGGGCACTATTCCTCCCACTGACACCAAGGATGGGACACTATTCCTCCCACTGATACCAATGATGGGGCACTATTCCTCCCACTGACACCAGTGATGGGGCACTATTCCTCCCACTGATACCAATGATGGGGCACTATTCCTCCCACTGACACCAGTGATGGGGCACTATTCTTCCCACTGATATCAATGATGGGGCACTATTCCTCCCACTGACACCAGTGATGGGGCACTATTCCTCCCACTGATACCAATGATGGGGCACTATTCCTCCCACTGATACCAACGATGGGGCACTATTCCTCCCACTGATATCAATGATGGGGCACTATTCCTCCCACTGATACCAACGATGGGACACTATTCCTCCCACTGACACCAGTGATGGGGCACTATTCCTCCCACTGATACCAATGATGGGGCACTATTCCTCCCACTGATACCAACGATGGGACACTATTCCTCCCACTGACACCAGTGATGGGGCACTATTCCTCCCACTGATACCAATGATGGGGCACTATTCCTCCCACTAATGCCAATGATGGGACACTATTCATCCCACTGACACCAATGATGGGACACTATTCATCCCACTGACATCAGTGATGGGGCGCTAGTCCTCCCACTGCAAAATTACAGTTATGAAGTAGCAGCGAAAATAATTTTATGGTTGGGGGTCACCACAACATGAGGAACTGTATTAAGGGGTCGCGGCATTAGAAAGGTTGAGAACCACTGCTATATACCATGGGGCTTTTACTTGGGGGAGAGGCTTTAATTGCCTGAATGTGCTAGTGCATTTTATGCTTAATAACAGGTAGTGGTGGTTGAATATGAATATTTTTATTGAATGTGAATTAAGAATATGATGAGTAATCACTATGTCCATTTTTTACCTGCCTAGATGTTTTTGATAACTCGAGTTTACAAAAAAAATGAATGGAATTGAACCTATTTCTTATTACTGTACTATAAACACAATTCACTAGATGTACTCACCATCCATGCACTTAATACATGCATGAGCATTTGTTTAAAAGAAAAATAATGTACATTTAGTAACAAATCAGTAAAAATAAAAAGTAAAATAATTTTATGCAGTTTCCACTATGTTCAAAATTCATGTAGTAAAACAACTGCTTCTGCTGTGTCTATAATACATTTTGGCCAGTCTTGCTTATTAAAACTGTCCTGGTGCTGATCAAATTATAAACTGCTGTATCATATGTGGTCTTAATAAGAGTTTGACTGAAACTGAGAAACAGGAGGGCAGTTTTTCATTACATAGGATGGGGACAGACTCCGCAAACCACTGGCAAATTTAAATCCAATGGTCGATGCTAAAACGATATTATTTTTTTGGGGTTAAAAACTTTAATCCCCAGCACTGTTTTAAAGCAGCAATGGAATATCAGCTATTTGTCACAGTACTGTTTTAAAGTGGTGGTGGAGATCAGTGGCTTCAGAGGGTTCTGGCGGTGGTAAGCACTAGAACGGTCAGTTGCCTGTAACAACCAGCATCCAGCGCTATGCCTAAGAGCTAAAATGATCAGTTGTAGGGCTTGCAATGCTTTCACAGAGTGCTCTAAAGAATCCAAACCCTTCAAGAGGAAACAGTGAAATTTAAAGAAAGTGTAAATAAATGTAAAAATAAAAAAATATATGGACAGTACATTGTCTGCATTTAGAATTGTGCTCCCGCTCCTGCCCACATGTTGAAATTTAGCATGCAGCTACATTCAACTTTGTCCATGTAGCCTCTGTGCCTTCACCCACCTCTACAGGCTGCCCGCACATAGCCCAGGTAGGTGCAGGCACAAAAACAAAGGGAGCAGGCATGCAGGATGCGTCTAAATGAAGCCTAAGTTGCAACAATGGGCGATCTGGATGAAATCTGTGTTTGCTGTGCAAGCATCAAACGCTTATATTGTCAAGGTCTTTTAAATTTTAAGCAATTGCTCAAATTAGTCATACAAATTTATGCACCCATTGACCTAATGTTAATGGTATCGCAATGTTATACTAGCCAGTTACACAACCTTTTTTTCTACCCATGCGTATCGCAGCATTTAAAAGAGATCTAAAGTAAATTGCATACATTTACTTTGAGCTTTACTATTGCACTAACTTACAAACAAATTGTACTAATTCAAATTTCGGAAGATGGTTATATTTATTCTCTTCTGTTCTATTCTATTGTCTTCATCTGATGAAGTCACATGATCAGCGGTGCAACATGTTGGACGGAGTCAGGTGACATCACTTCATGGCCAAGATGGGAAGTAGTGGGGTTTAGACATTCAGCAACTGTCTGCATTAACCAAAAGCACTGTAACACTTGTAATGAGTGTATTTTAAATGTGAGTGGCTTTATAATTTAAATAAATAGTTTTATAGAAGCAGTTTTGCACTGGGAGATTGTTTTTTTTTTATATGGCGGATGCATGGTGGCTAAAGGGAAATCTCCAAGAAACATGGATGCTTGATGTGATGTGGCAATCTATGAGAGATCGCCCTATTAGACCTGTATGCAGATATAGATCTAGTAATAAAGTGAGCAGCCAACTTTTAACTTGGGTGAATCATGGCATTGAATGGTGTGGCTAAAGTCACTGGAGAAATATATATATATATATATATATATAGTGAACACATGGTTAAATCAGAGGATTTGCATTGCCAGAAGTGAATCTGGCACAGAAGATTTTCTTTTACTTTTTATGTTATGCTGTTTTATATTTCCCTTTAATTCAATTTGCAGCACTGGGAGTGTGGAGCAATAGCAGAATTGTGAATGATCTTATAAGTGATTTATGGGGGCTAGATTGCACTTGTATATCACCTGTTTGGATTTATAACCTTTGTTGTAATTTACAGCACTGGGGTTTTGACTGTACACCTCTAGATGATTGAATTATATTATTTTTAGCACTAAGCATTTAGTACATGGGTATGTTTACATATATAATTTTCACACATGTATTTTTCATATATTGTACTAAAATAGTACTAAGCACCACACTAATACACAAATTTTTACACTAATACATGTACGGATACATAAAGTGTTGGCAAAATAGTTTGCAGTCACCTGAACCATATTGGTAGCATACAAGTTTTATATTTTTATGGACATGTTTAGGTACCAATGTTTAATGCCATTCCATGGTGCTATGCAATTTTAAAGTAAGACATATATCTATTCACTTGGTGTAACATCTTTTACATTTTACCCAAGCAATAGGGTATTATATTGTGTTTTTGTGCATTAAAATGTAATAAAGTATATTTTTTCCCAAAAAATTGCGTTTGAAACACCACTGTGTAAATACTGTACGACATAAAAAATTGCAACACCCATCATTTTATTGGGGTTCTAGCAAAACAAAATTTCAATCTAAGTGAGAAGTGTCAGAATAAGCTCAGGAAGCAAGCAATTAATGAAATTGACATTTAAATTATTAAAAAACCTGCCTTCATTTTAATAAGCTATGACATATATGTAACTTGCCATTACAATAGTTATTTTCAGCCATGTGATAGTTTTCTCAGTTCTCATTGGCCATCCATTGGCCATCACTGTTGAAGATAATGGTAGCGAGAAAAGATACTTATACTGTACCTTACTTGGTGGGGGGACTTCTTTGTCCACCACTGACTATATGTAACGCCCTGATTGTGCAACGCACCCAAATTTATTCACTGAGATTAGAAAGCAATAAAGCAATTCAAAAAGTATAAACTATTGACAGTGAAAATATTCTGAAACAGATTTGACTGCTGCTAACCTGCCGTTTGCAGGATCTATATTTTGCATTAATGGCTCATGTTGATGTTACCATAGTTTGTTATGCTTGTTGATTTTCTGAGTTGTCAGTCTCATAGTCTTGCTTGCTTCGGCACTTAATGGATATGAAACAGAAATCTATGCAGGGTATCAAAAAAGCAATTGCTTCTTAATTATTTGCAGGATTTAATTTCCTAACTTCTAAAGACATATTAAGCTGCAACAATTAGAACCAACATGTCATCTTAAAAGTACACATTTAGATTTTTTTTTCCTTAATGAAATTGCAATTGAGTTACAAAAAGTCAGCAATCTCTGTGTGATTATAATATATTAGCCCTATGGCATTTAATTAGAAAATGCATACAGATTTGCACAGCCTGATAATGGCAGTGAGATTTGTGGCTGTGAAAGCAAAGACATTAATTGTGTATGTGATTTTTTACTTCTATCGTTTACTTTATTAAATGTTTTAAAGAAATGTTCGTTTTTGTTTATTAGCTTTTATTATTACTCTAACTGGTATAAACATTTCTGGTGGATTCATTAGCAGCAAATAATGACAAAGGGAATTTACCAATTAAAGATGTTATTACTCAGTTTCATTACGTTTATGTTAATATCTTTAACCCAAAGTAATTAATTTTGATACACAAGGAATGCTACAAAAAACTGATAACAACATGAGGGCTGTCCTTGCTGACCAACTGAAAATGTTAGCTGATTGACTATCTCTGGCTTTAATATTTAAAGCTCTATTCATATGTGATTCAGACCACCTCTCCACCTCAGCCAATTAGAGGAAGATTTGTATTCATTCAGAGAATACAAAGCTACCTATGAATGGCTGAGCACTACATTTTGTTTCCAGGTGTGAGACAGGAAGGTGTCATCTCACAGCTGGAACACAAGGATGTATACTGTACAGAGAGGAACAGAAGTATTTGAACACCCTGCAATTTTGCAAGTTCTCCCACTGAGAAATCATGGAGGGGTCTGAAATTCACATTGTAGGTGCATTCCCACTCTGAGAGACAGAATTAAAAAAAAAATCAGGAAATCACATTGTATGATTTTTAAAGAATGTATTTATCTTGCACTGCTGAACATAAGTATTTGAACACCTAAGAAACAACAAGAATTCTGTCTTTCAAAGACCTGTTACTGTGCCTTCAAAAAGTCCACCTCTACTCCACTCATTAATATAACTTAGTAGCACCTGTCTGAGCTCTTTAAAGACACCTGTCCACCCCACAGTCAGTCAGTCGCCAACTACTACCATGGGCAAGACCAAAGAGCTGTCAAAAGACACCGGAGACAAAATTGTGGACCTCCACAAGGCTGGAAAGGGCTACGGGGCAATTGCCAAGCAGCTTGGTGCAATGTTGGAGCAATTGTTAGAAAATGGAAGAGGCTAAAGACGACTGTCAGTCTCCCTCGGACTGGAGCTCCATGTAAGATCTCACCTCGTGGGGTATCACTGATGATAAGAAAGGTGAGGAATCAGCCCAGAACTACAAGGGAGGAGCTGGTCAATGACATGAAGAGAGCTGGGACCACAGATTCAGAGGTCACTGTCGGTAGAACACTACGCCGTCATTATTTCAAATCATGCATTGCACGGAAGGTACCCCTGCTCAAGTCATCACATGTCCAGGCCCGTCTGAAGTTTGCCAATGACCATCTGGATGATCCAGAGGAGGCAAGGGAGAAAGTCATGTGGTCAGATGAGACCAAAGTAGAACTTTTTGGTCTAAACTACTCGTCGTGTTTGGAGGAAAAAGAAGGATGAGTTGCATCCTAAGAACACCATCCCTACTGTGAAGCATGGGGGTGGTAACATCATGTTTTGGGAGTGCTTTTCTGCGAAGGGGACAGGACAACTGCACTGTATTAAGGAGAGGATGAATGGGGCAATTTATTGTGAGATTTTGAGCAACAACCTCCTTCCCTCAGTCAGAGCATTGAAGATGGGTTGTGGCTGGGTCTTCCAACATGACAACGACCCAAAGCACACAGCCAGGATAACCAAGGAGTGGCTCCGTAAGAAGCATATCAAGGTTCTGGAGTGGCCTAGCCAGTCTCCAGACCTAAATCCAATAGAACATCTTTGGAGGGAGCTGAAACTCCGTGTTGCTCAGCGACAGCCCCAAAACCTGACAGATCTAGAGGAGATCTGTGTGGAGGAGAGGGCCAAAATCCCTGTTGCAGTGTGTGCAAACCTGGTCAAGAACTACAGGAAACGTTTGACCTCTGTAATTGCAAACAAAGGCTTCTGTACCAAATATTAACACTGATTTTCTCAGGTGTTCAAATACTTATGTTCAGCAGTGCAAGACAAATAAATTCTTTAAAAATCATACAATGTGATTTCCTGAATTGTTTTTTAAAATTCTGTCTCTCAGAGTGGGAATGCACCTACATTGTGAATTTCTGACCCCTCCATGATTTCTAAGTGGGAGAACTTGCAAAATTGCAGGGTGTTGAAATACTTCTGCTCCTCACTGTATGTAGCTTAAGCTACGTACAGTTCATACAGCGCGCCCATCAGGCACAACTGTCGGTGTAGGAAATAGTTTGTTTAGGCCAGCTTGGTTTGAAAGAAAACAGTAAAAATAGATATCAGCTTTAAATAAGCCAGAAAAAAAGTCAAGACTCTCTTGTTTACATGTTCCAAATCAGCAAATAGTAATAAAACAACTGGTTGCCAATGCTAGCCAGGAAAGTAGTATTTTTAACAGAAATCAAATATAAGTGATTAAATATGGCAGTCAAAATATTTTCTTAGGCTTCTTTTAAACAAAAATATATTTATGTTTTCAGACCAGAATAGAGTTAAAACTTCAACAAAGACCCGTGGCCTCTACAACTTTACAGTTTACTGTGCTTTGATTACCAGTTATCTTGTATCAATTATTTCATTTTGTTGAGCAACCAGGAAGGTATACCAAACTCCCAAACACAATGGGATAGACAAATTCAGTCTCATGAAATCCATTCTAAGTGTTTACTATAGTGATATGTGAACTGGCCTGGGTTCAGTTCATAAAAGGACCCATGAACCCAGCCTGAAATCCATGCACTCTGAACATAGCACCCTAACTCAGGTAACGTTAATAGAAGCTAAATCTTATTTTTTTATTAAATAAAAAAGGTATGGGTACCTTGGCACTGCCATGGGGGCAAAACCCAGTGTGGAGTGGGTCTTTTAATAAGTCTTAAATTACAACAATAAAAATACATACATCCTTTGAAAAACATGCTTGGGGATGCCTTAAAAGATATCCAATTTTCCCCTTTTTACCTAACCTATTTACCCCTCCACAAGTGCATATCTACTTTTTATCTGACACCTTCCAGTGTTTTTTTTTAAATCTAGCACTCCAAGAGCTCTTTGTACTGCATATGCACATTACAGTTTCATAGATTTCCAGAAGGGCCATCTCCCTTTGTCTCCAGCCTTGGGAAACAGCCTCATAAAAGTCTATGGGGCTGTTATGCTTCACTCCTACTGAATGACAGATCTGGCAGATGACAGCATATATAACAAAAAGGGCACATAATAGGGGTAGTAATACATCTATTAAACATGATGTTCTGCTCCTACCAAATGGGTAAATGTTCAAGCATCTCTCCAAACA
The DNA here is from genome assembly GCF_062004578.1 of Staurois parvus. Classification (NCBI taxonomy): domain Eukaryota; kingdom Metazoa; phylum Chordata; class Amphibia; order Anura; family Ranidae; genus Staurois; species Staurois parvus. The sequence continues at coordinate 1,596,036 of NW_028318385.1, forward strand.
CAGCAACAGTAAAGGTTCAAATCAAACATAGTTTTGGACTAAAGCTTAAGCTCATCTCTAGTCATTCCTGTGTTAGTTTTCACTTTTAAATCCAAGAACATTTGTACAAGTACAGAAAATATACTTGCCATAGATATATACTGATCTTGCCATAACAGCAGTGTCCTTGTCCCTTCCTGAAAGGAAAAGGGACCAATAAACTTATATTTATTGTGTACACTAGTAGTCTATTAATCCACCATGCAGTGGAGATGGACGAATATAGACATGTTTTAATTTCAATCAGTTCTCGGCACACTGACTCCAATTATGCCAAAAACAATAATGGTTTGTGGTGGTACCATGAAGAACCAAGAAAAAATGATAGCCAGCAATCCAGAGCTAAAAGAAGCAAGAGTCTGCTCTCATTCCAAAAAGACCAACATTTGGGGACACAAAAAATTGAGAATAAGCAGCAATCATATAGAAGCCCATGCTGGTTGTTCAGACATCCATTAACCTCCTCTCCCGGTGCAAATGGGAATTTATATTTGGATTGTGAGCATTAGTAGTTATTATAAGTTTCTATCTAGTCTGGCAGTCATTTATTTAGTGTTTCCCAGCTTTTGTATATTATGCAGTTCTCAAAAGAATCCATTGTTGATACATCTTTGGCAACAGCTTTTCTAGTGGCCAAAAGAAATGCTATGCTAGGTGTTCCTATATACGCAGACACAGGGTTTGTAACTTTTGATTGAAGATGTAAACATATGACATGATAAATTAATACTCTGATGTTTCTCCTGAAGAAGTGTAATTGTTCACGAAACGTGTCAAGGGATCTCAAGTCTAATACATTTGATGTGCATCTGTAAATGTGTATTTATATTGCAAGCATAACATTGTCCTTGTTACTAAAGAAGCCCTATATTGGGTTATTGAAATATGTTTTATATATAGCACTTTTTTAGCGGCTTGTTACTTTAAAAAAAAAAAAATTCTTTGGTACTGAATAAACTATTTTTTTTACATTTTCCTAATGATATTGATGACCTGTATACCTTAAAATACCCATTTATTCTCAACAGTTTTGGGGTTTATTTTGATGTATGCCTGTTAAGGGGCATATGTGGCAAATGAGGTTTAATGTTGATAAATGTAAGGTTATGCACTCGGGGGCTAAGAATATGCATGCATCATACCAGGGGTGGACTGACAACTCATGGGGCCCCTGGGCAATAGGGGATCATGGGGCCCCTGTGTCTTTGCCCACACTCAAAGCACACCCAAAAAAGCCTATAAAAAGTTACCAGGGGCATTTCATGGGGTCCCCTACTTACCCTGGGTCTTCGGGCAGTGCCCGAGTGCTCGAATAGTCAGTCCGCCCCTGCATCATACATACTAGTGGGAGTACAACTGGGGGAATCAATGGTGGAGAAGGATCTGAAAGTTCTGGTGGATCACAAGCTTAATAATGGAATGCAATGCCAAGCTGCGGTTGCTAAAGTGAACAAAATCCTCTCTTTTAGTAAAAGAGGTATAGACTCCAGAGAGAGATACCATTTTATCCCTTTATAAATCATTAGTAAGACCGCATCAGGAATATGCAGTTCAATTTTGGGCACCAATTCACAAAAAGAACATTAGGGAACTGGAGAAAGTACAGAGAAAGGAAACCAGACTGATATAAGAGGCATGGAGGAGCTCAGCTATGAGGAAAGATTAGAGGAACTGAATGTATGCTCTTTTGAGAAGAGGAAATTAATGGGGGATATGATCAACATGTATAAATACATCAGTGGTTCATATAGTGAACTCAGTGTAGAGTTATTCACCCTGAGGTCATCACAGAGGACAAGGGGGAACTATTTATGTCTGGAGGAAAAGAAATGTAATCTCCAAATATGGAAAGGATTCTTCACAGTAAGAGTTGTGAAAATGTGGAATAAACTCCCTCGAGATTTGGTTCGGGCCAGCTCAGTGGATTGCTTTAAAAAAGGCCTGGATACTTTCTTGGATGCAAGGGTGCATTGCGAGGGAATAAACATTAATTTATGTAAAGGAAAAATACTGCAACTAAGCATTTGAAACAATTTAATTTTCTGTGCTTTTACCATCATTTTTTTCATTGGTGACAGGGTAATTTAAAGAAAACTGCCCATGGAGTTGATTTACTAAAATTGGACAGTGCAAAATCTGGTGCAGCTCTACATAGTAACCAATCAGTTTCCAGGTTTTTTGGTCAAAGCTTAATTGAACAAGCTGAAGATAGAAGCTGATTAGCTACGATGCACAGTTGCACCAGATTTTGCACTCTCCAGTTTTAGTAAATCAACCCCCATATGTATACCATTTTCCAGGTAACTTTACTGGATTGACCTATTATTTTAATTGTATTTAAATAAGCAGATATCAAAGATTACATAAACACATTCATATTTAGATGAGAACAAAGGATGTCCGATTGGCTGCACTCCAAACAATCCACTTGATTGAACCAAGATAAAACCAATACAGACAGTGGAAATACAATGGGGGACTGGCAGATAAACGTGTTTCACGCTAAAGACAGCGCTTATTTATTACCCATGTCTGTACTGGTTTTATCTTGGTTCAATATAGTGGATTGTTTGGAGTGCAGCCGATCGGACATCCTTTGTTCTCATCTAGTGCAGCCGATTGGACATCCTTTGTTCTCATCTATGCAGCACACGGACTGGGCTAGCACCTACAGGAGAAGTTGTGCTTGGATATTGAGAGTCTCTCTACCTTGAGCAGCAGTAATACATACATTAATATTTAGATTGCAAGCTCTCATAGACAGAGCCATCCTAACCCACTTGCATTGAATTGCTTTGTAACTGTACTGTCTCCCTTTATTATGCGCAAATTGTTGGCAATGGCTTAAAAATGAAATACTTAGATGCAAGATTTTTTTTTTCTTAAATTAATATAAGTATCACACATCTCTGCAAACCGCTAAGTGTTACTCATGGAGTGTTGGCATGCTTGTCATCGTATTTAACAAAACTGATCAGCACCTTGTGATTGATATTTGTAATAAATCAACTCACCCTAGATATTCATGATGTCTTACATTTATGTGCATTTTGACTCATAACTAAATTTACTGTTGATCTCTATGCATCCTTTGAGGTTCCTCATGCTTACCTTTTTTGTTAGTCATTTGTAGTGTAGACCTAAGTCTTTTTGAGCTTTGCTATTTTGGGAAATTGCTGTAAAAATACAGTAACAGCCTCAGTTTTGCCCTCTAGGTGACATTGCTATCTAAACTTTTAGACAATATTGATGTATTTGGTTATCATTTTAGACCAATGCATCAAATATTCCTTACATTAGTAAAAAATAAATAAATAGAGAATCTAATGATCTACCCATAAAGGAGTAATGCTGTTATTTTACTAATTTGCACAATATTTTATTTTTATAAAAAAAAATTAACATAAATTATTTTTCCATTGGTTTTCCACAGATTCTACAGTAAATATTTACAAGTTTAAAGCAGTATTAAGCCCCTGTTAATACTGATGCACATTCCTGCACCGCATCACAATCACACTCCATTCATGAGAACCGCTGCTGGTGTCAATGTTAAGTTAACATTATCCCAAAAACAATTTGCAAAACATAGTGTGATTGGCTGAACCGGATTCACATGGGTCTGAACAATATGATTCCACTGCGGCAAAAAAAAAAATGCATGCACCTTTTTCATGTGAGTGCGGGGCGATTTGAGCCATACAAAATGAATAGTCTCAAATACCACTGGAAAAAAATTGCATATGATTTGAACAGGGATGCAGTGCAATTCCTTTCCAAATCACATGCAGTTCCCCACACCGCATCAGTGTCAACCTAGTCTAAACCCAAAAGTAAACCTTTATTACATTGCAGCTTACCAGTTCTTAGATGTGTTGGCTGCATTTGTTTTCTTTTTTAGGCTTTGTTATTTTATTTTCACCTGGTGATCCAGCTAGTAAGTCTGTTTTTCAAAAGAACAAGCCTTCCTGCAGATGCAGCAGTTTCACGTTAGAGGAAAACTGTTTACCATTGACAGGGTTGCTTACGATGATCAGCTTTTATTTATGTATTAGAAAAAACTTTATCGCAAAAGGAAAAAACCTGTTTACTGTAACTGCTTAAGAAGTGTTAGCTGGAGTTTGGCAGAATGAAGTAAGCACAGGATGTATTTATTTTACCCACCGCCATGAAAATTAGAGTGATTCTCTTTGTCCAATTTCCAAGTTGTCCTGTGATCTCTGGTGTGTTGCACCCTCCTAGATTAGGTTTCTAGAGAGGTTAAGGTAAATTTAGTCTTTTTGGCTCCTCTATAGTCAGTGGAGGGGAGTGTGAATGTTTTTGGCTGCTCTGCACCTTGCTGGCTGCAGGCACAATTAGTTCACCTTGCCTTCTAGAAGGTTCTAGAAGAATGTATGTATTTATGGGAATCTAGCCAATCCGTGGGGAGGTGCACGCAGAAGGTGGAGAGAGCCCATAAAGAGTTTGAGACTTGGAGCAGTAGGGTTCTTGTCATGAAGGAGGAAATCCTAGCCTGAAGGCTGCTGCCCTTCTGGGCAGGTTAGTTGAAGCCTGTAGAGCGTTCGAGGTCACAGCTCAGTGAGAGCTGCGGGGGCCTATTTTTCTTGGAAGCTGTTTTGAGTAAAAAAAAAAAGGGAGTACACTGAGGATCCAGCCTAGAGATTCATGGTACAGTGTATCAACAATATTGGGGAGGAGGTATCCAAGTATCTGGATACACAGTAAGTAGAGGCATGGAAGTGGGATCCTAGTGAGTGCATGCTGTTTAACTCTTTGTGTGACAGCACTAGTGCTGCTAAAGTGGGATGTGCCATGTTGGGAGTCTCTGGTGCTTGTGTCTCTAGTCTCTGCCAAGAGGGGGGATGAAGAGAGTAGAGAGAATAGAGAGAGAGTCTTCCAAATATTTTGTGCAATACATTCTGAAGTATCCCAAAGTTTCCCAGCACCCCATCCAAGTTTAACTAGCAATAAAGCCATCACATCCATTGCCTTGCTACTGTATGTAAGACTAAAGGAGCTGCTGTGCTCCTGGCTGCTGTGCACTCACTTGGGAATAGAACCTCAGGGCCCATCAGGGGTCTGCTCTACAAGTGATTGGGATGTTTGCTTTATGTCAGATAATTCAGGTTTAAATGTTTCCAATTGTTGATTGCTCATGTCTAACTAGAGTAAATATTTTTTACAACCACCTGGAGGAACTTCAAGATGTACCTAAACTCAGCATACATTTTAGTGCATGATATTAGATTGCACAGATTGTGGTTAATGCTGGCAAATCCAGAATACAACTTGTCCAGAACAGAAAATATTCAATACCCTTGAAACCAAAGAGCATAGTATGCATTACAATAAAGAGTCCATAAATAGTACAGCTTGTTGAATATGTAATGAATAAATAATTTTGCAATAAGTGTTACATATGCTGAAATGACAGAATGTGTTTATTATTGCTTTGCTGAACTCAAGATAGAACTTTTGTGGTCTAAAAAAGCCAGATTTATTTTAAACAGTGTAATTAGACAAGTGTGCATTGCAGTGATAAACAATCCATCAGGGTCCATGTAAAAAATTTCCCCATATTGGCTAGCACATAAGTCTACTTACAAGATTATTCCACATGTTCATCACAGCTTGGGTGTAAAACTTTTCCTATGGTCTGCTTTAGATTATAAGCTTGGAACATTTTAAAGGCTGTGCCGCAAATGTAACAGATCAATGTTGCAAAACTGAAACTTTAGACTCTTATTACTCATTTCCCATGGAATTCTGGAGCTAATAATGTTTACACTGTAAATTTGGAAGAGAATCAGAATTCCAGTATGACTCACTTGTGAGATCTCAAACATACGATTTGCTTGAATCAATTTAGAAAATAACATTTACATTTGAGAATACGATTGGGGTTCAACAAGGGAAAATCTACAGAAAGCTTTTAAAGCAAGTGGTCTGTATATGGCTATACAAATTACATACAGACATTGTAATGACTTGTATCTTAGTGGTCATTGGGTGTTATAAAAAGAGATAACATGAAACAGCACACGAATATAGACTTCGCTGTTTATTTTCATGAGTAAATCATGATTGATTCCCATGCTAAACAGTCTAGTCTCATGGTACATGTGTACTTACTGTGACATGGTTTTGGAATCTGAGAAACTGACATAGTCTATAAAATTATATATATATTATATTATTTTACCATCTGTAATACTGTTTGCCCTATTTGCTTATTTTACAATTTTGCTTATTCATTGTTATCCCTTTTTCCTATTTGAGGATTTGGAAAGGATTTAGCTGTGACAGCACTTTTAGAATATTTTTTAGATTCAGCAGTGTGAATTTCTAGATTGAATAGGTGATCAAGACTACAGCAAATAGTGTAAAATCCACTTCAGTAGAGTTGACATTATACTACCTCTGCACAGAAAATATGGACAGCAGAATGGCAATTACTAATTAAGTATAGTATCCATACAGCCATTTACAGTACATTACATAAGGTGGCTATTCTCATCCACTTTATACTTGTCTTTACAATAGCACAGCTGCATACATGAGTACAGCAGAGCATAATCATTCATGTCAATGGGAGGATGTACGCTGCACCTGGGTTGCCTGGTTGGAGAAAATACGTATGCCAGTAAATGCATGGAACAAGCTCAGCTGCCCATGTTCAAGAGTCCTTATAAAGAGCAGCAGATTATTTATTTTTGTTTTACCACATTCTACCCAAAGTCACTAATACATTTCCTGAAGATTTTCTCCAGTTTTAAACTGACATGAAAAGTTATGACGACAGCAAAATTTTTTATAAAAGGTGAAAGGCTGGCAGATAAATACAAAAATGCAAATCATAATTTTTTTTATAAATAGCAGCACCAGAAACATTGTTATAATGTGCCTTCACTACAGTTTCCTTATAAACATCTCAGTGCCAAAATACTAACACCATACAACACCATGTGCAATACTGCTACATACAAAAGCAAAGCTAACCCCTAGATATCCAATTGTTGAAACTATACCCATGTATAATTTTCATTTTATATATTCTGTATATACTATTTATACAGTATATAAGTATATATAAAAAACACAATTCTATCATTGCAGAAATGGTTACACAAACACAAACAAAACAAAAATAAGCAGCAGCACGTTATTAGGCACAGGGTATACCATATGAGCTAATATTTGCAAATATTGAGCCATGTTAATAAACTACCATGTTAATAAACTACTGTTTGTAAATGACAGTGCAATAACACTTACTAATAAAACATAACAGAATAAATAAGTGACCTCATATAAAGTCCGTCTACTGGTATAAAAATATAAACATCAACATCCATGCAACAGTGGAGAGTTTGTTTCCAAATATATAGTGGATCAGATTCCTCTTCCCACAGTATGTGCTCTTCAGACACTTTTATAAGTGAACACCCAGTGCTCCATACACCAAAGTATATATATGTATATATATATATATATATTTATATATATAGTGTGACTCTCAATAGCTTGAGGATTTTCACCATGCTCAATATAAAACTGTGGGCCCAAACCCAGTTGCATTCGTTAGGAAATTGTATGGTAACCAGTTATCACTCAGTGAAAAAGAAAAAAGGAGCAACAAGCTCTTATAGTGTGAAGCCTTATACAAGGTTTGTTAAAATTGGTTAGAAAAACTTACAAACCCCTAGGAGAGAAACACCAATGAAAGACTGCAGAATTCTGATGGTGGCCATGCATGCGTGGTGATGTCACGTTTTGCGGTTTCGCCCTACGTACCTTTTGTCAAAGATGACATCATCAGGGGCCATGATGATGTCACATGACAGTGATGTAAAGCATAGAACAGAAGCATGGTTACGTCATTTCTTGTATGATGGAAGATGCCATATTGGTACACCTTTTGCACATCTTCATGGCAGATGTAACTGTTTATTTAATGTGAGTGCATTTTAACTTGTTTCTTTTACCTAATAAAACCAAATTACGCTATGAGAGGCCCCTTTTTTCCTTTATCCTATGAGTAACGTTTGGGCCACGTGACTATCTATGGGGACATGCATATCAGAAATGGGGATACGCTGGGGACCAAGGGTTCCAACTGGCTGTATATTGACACCATCAAAGTGCTTTTGACCTGTATGCCATAAGGATCTAAAAATAGGCTGAACGTGCATGACAGATGGTGGTGAACATTTTAAAGATTCACGGGTGCCTGTATATCAAGGATTTTTATTCTGCATATCATAGAGGGACTTTCGTAATACTTTATCCTGGACTTTATCTTTGTAGATTTGATGTTAATTTTTCACTTAATTTTCAATATTTTTTTTTTTGGGTGATTTACACTTTTATGTGTTTGCAGGGTGGTGTGGTGTTTGCTGTCAGTTTTTCTGTTTCATTTTTTAATGTATTATTTACTTGTTGTTTTATGTTACATCGTTCTTGAATGTATTGATATATTAATGCTAACAAATATATGTTCAGCTCATTTACAGTTGTGTTCAAAATAATAGCAGTGTGTTGAAAAATGTGAATAAAGCTCAAAATCCTTCTAATAGCTTTTATTTCCACACAAAAATGCATTGGAACACTACACATTCTATTTCAAATCAATACATGAAGAAAAATATATCAAATTTGTGTTGTTCCTCTAAAAAAATTGAAGAACAGTGAATATTAGACTGTTCAAAAAAATAGCAGTGTTTGTATTGTTCTTTACAAACTCAAACATTCACTATATAAACTGAAAAATGTTTGAAGATTTTGCTTTCCTTTGAATCACTTAATTAATATTTAGTTGTATAAGCACTGTTTCTGAGAACTGCTGTACATCTGTGTTGCATGGAGTCAACCAACTTCTGGCACCTGTGAACAGGTATTCCAGCCCAGGATGATTGGACTACATTCCACAGTTCTTCTCTATTTCTTGGTTTTGCCTCAGAAATTGCATTTTTGATGTCACCCCACAAGTTTTCTATTGGATTAAGATCCGGGGATTGGGCTGGCCACTCCATAACGTCAATCTTGTTGGTCTGGTACCAAGATGTTGCACATTTACTGGTGTATTTGGGGTCGTTGTCTTGTTGGAACACCCATTTCAAGGGCATTTCCTCTTCAGCATAGGGCAGCATGACCTCTTCAAGTATTCTGATGTATTCAAACTGATCCATGATCCCTGGTATGCGATAAATAGGCCCAACACCGTAGTATGAGAAACATCCCCATATCATTATGCTTGCGCAACCATGCTTCACTGTCTTCACAGTGTACTGTGGCTTGAATTCAGTGTTTGGGGGTCATCTGACAAACGGTCTCTGGCCACTAGACCCAAAAAGAACAATCTTACTTTCCTCAGTCCACAAAATGTTGCACCATTTCTCTTTAGGTCAGTCAATGTGCTCTTTGGCAAATTGTAACCTCTTCAGCACGTCTTTTTTTCAACAGTGGGACTTTGCGGGGGCTTCTTGCAGATAGCTTGGCTTCACATAGGCATCTTCTAATTGTAACAGTACTCACAGGTAACTTTAGACCTTCTTTGATCTTCCTGGAGCTGATTGTTGGCTGAGTCCTTGCCATTTTGGCTATTCATCTATCCATTCGAATGGTAGTTTTTCACTTTCTTCCACGTCTTTCAGGTTTTGGTTGCCATTTTAAAGCATTTGCGATCATTTTAACTGAGCAGCCTATCATTTTCTGCACTTCTTTATATGTTTTCCGCTCTCCAATCAACTTTTTAATCAAGTTACGCTGTTCTTCTAAACAATGTCTGGAACTACCCATTTTCCTCAGAATTTCAGAGAGAAATGCACTGTAACCAGCATGTACAACATTTGCTGCCTTCCTTCCTTAAATAAGGGCAATAATTGCCACCTGTATTTTCAAAGAATGAATGACTTCACTAATAGAACTCCACACTGCTATTATTTTCAACATGCCCCTTTCAATTAGTGATTCAATTACACAGAATCAGCAGCATGCATGTCATGACTGTTGGGTCTGTTGGATTTATATTACTCTACTACACCTGCTAGTAAATTATTTGCCATGTAGAAATATAATTTCTACCAAAAACAGTGATTGATCAGGTTAGTGATGTCTGACTGCTATTATTTTGAACACAACTGTATCTGTGTTTAATAGGCTGTCCTGTGTTTACACTGACTTTCCATTCCAATATCATCATGATGATTTGTGATTTTAGGGTTCTATTTCTACAGTATCTAATTTGCTCATTTCACTATTATTCAGCCTATATGATATTTGTGTGAGGGACTGGCAGGTGTTTCCACCATTTATGTGATTTATCACTATTATTTCAATGTTTTACTAAGCTATTTACTCATTTGCTGAGTTTTTTGTTACATATTTATTAGCAGAAAATTAAAACCTATTTAAAGGTTAAGTTCACCTTTAAAAAATAATAAATGCACATATTTTTGCAGGTAAATAAAAGTGCATTTTTTTCTTAGAAGCATGTAAAAGCATTGCACCCGCAATCAGCAGATGCAATGACAGGCTCCTGCGCACAGTATGTAGAGATGTCTGCCCATACCTCCAATATGGGCAGGCAGTTACTACCATCCACAAATATCAATGGACTATAAGAGTGTTCACTAGTGCACTTAAAGTTTATTGAGAACTACCAGTCATCTGCCACAATGTCTGACTGTAGTTGTAGTTCATTCATTCATAGAACTCTGTGAATAAATGATGCAGCCACGTGGGCACAGCTACGCACAGCCATGCTGTTTTTGATTAATTGTGACAGCAGGTGAGAGGAGAAGATCCCCTACCCCCTGTCACAATGAGGGAACAGTTCAGAGTGGTGGCAGGTGATTTAGTAACACGTTACATGTTACTCCCTAAATATGGATGTAACAAGTAACATGCTACTAAAGGTGAACTTATCCAAGGTATAAGTGTGCTTAAGGGATTAGTATTTATGAATTTCGATGAACATACATTTGGATACACATTGCCACTGCTAAAAGTGGAGAACTCAAACTAAGGGTGAATGGTATTGTTGAACAGAAATGTTGTTCTACAAAATAAATAAGACTGTTTCCCTAAATGTGGTCTTTGCTTCTTTTATACTGCTGATTTTGGGCTTGTGATTAATGCTGCTATATTGGAGGATTGTATGTAAGAGTTAAAAGCCAACCAGCCAATTTAGGTATTTATAAGCATGAACTTTGCACTTGAAAAGTTTGGGTGGAATCAATAAAGTTAAACCTGTTGAAGATATGAGCATGTTTAAAAGGTAAGTTCACCTTTGGGAATATGCTACATGTTCCACCCATTTTTAGGGAAGAAGAAGTTCCCCATACTAGTTGTCAGTTTTTAAAAACAGCTCTGCTCACACAGCCGCATCATTTATTCACAGAGCTCTGTGAATGAATAACCTACAAGTTCTGACAGCCTTAGCGGCTGTGGGCTTGTAGTTCTCCATTGACTACTGTGGAGCACTGTGATAGGTCATTGATTCTTCCTGTCAATATATCTGTTTGCCCGTACACCACGGAGGAGCAAGCAGATATACTGACAGGTCTGCAAGAGACCTGCATGGCACCAGCCATCTGCTGATCGCTGATACAATGCTTTACAGGCTCCTGCAACAAAAAGTAGAAAATGCACATTTTGTTACCTGCCAAAAAAATGTGCATTTATTACCATATTTTTTGCTCCATAAGACGCACCTAGATTTTAGAGGAGGAAAACAGGAAAAAAAAATTCTGAACCAATGGACTGCAGACATAGTGCAGGAAATGACCAGAGACTGAAGACACAGTACAGGAGATGACCAGAGACTGCGGACATACTACAAGACATGATCAGAGACTGCGGACATACTACAGGAGATGACCAGAGACTGCGGACATAGTACAGGAGATGACCAGAAACTGCGGACATAGTACAGGAGATGACCAGAGACTGCGGACATAGTACAAGAGATGACCAGAGACTGCGGACATGGTACAGGAGATGACCAAAGACTGCGGACACAGTACAGGAGATGACCAGAGACTGCGGACACAGTACAGGAGATGACCAGAGACTGCGGACATAGTACAGGAGATGACCAGAGACTGCAGACTGCCTATTTGCTGATCATGTCTCTGCCTGCTGCCTGAACTTACCCACCACCATGTCCAACTATGTTCTTCCAATACGTATACACCCATAGGAACTCTTTTGTTCTTCCTATCTTAAACCTCCTGTACTTCCTGGCCAGTGAGCATGACATTTCTGGGGGCAGCCATGTACCATTAGGCTAGACTTGATAGGCTTATAGGAGTTGGAGCTGCTATAGGTGACACTGCTCTAAGCTATATTCCTTGACCACTCATATAGAGGCAACCATTACAATACATTAGTACATCACATCAAGTCTCACACATGTTGTATGTCCATACTCAGTTGGAGTAGCACAATGTGTTTTGGGTTGTAATTATAAGGATGTCCATGCAGTGCATAACAAATATCTTATTAAATTGACAATTTTGTGCAAAAAAAAAAGTAATTTTTCCAAAAACCTGTGGCAAAAAAATAAGTCTTCAAAAAACTCACCATGCCTTTTAAAATGTCTTTAAATGTTTACTCTCCAAAATGTGGTCACTCTCCTGGTGCTTCAAGATCTCAAAAAAGGTGATAGGTAGTCAGGAATTTAGATGAGTAATTTATACCCCAAGAAGGCTTGAAGGCCTCTCTATGTGGTTAGGTCATGAAAAGGTCTCACCATACTCAGTAGGAGTAGAAGAATGTGTTTTGGGATGTAACTGGGGTGCCTATGATGTATAATAGAAATACCTTATTATTTGACAACTTTGTGTAAACAAATACATTTTCATTTTCTTTCCTGCATTTTCTAAAAACTTATGGTAAAAAATTACTTTTTTAAAAGACTCAGCATGCCTTTCAGAAAATACCTTGGAATGTTTGTTTTTCAAAATGCTGTCATTTTGTGGGTGTTTCTCCTGTCCAGGTACTTAAGAGACTCAAGAAATATGATAAGCAGTCAGGAAATTAGATGCTTTATTTATACTGCTTGAAAGTGTAAAGGTGCTTCTTAGATTATGGACCCCTCTAAGCATTTAGACTGTGAAAAATACACATGTTGTATCCTCATACTCAGGAGGTAGAATTTGTCTGTGATAGAATTGTGTTTATAATAATCTTGTGACAAAAGATCATATGAGGAGGGGGGAGGGGGGTTTGTAATGTCCTTGTCCGGCTCATATATATACAGTTGTGGCCAAAATTATTCAACCCCCAATGCTGTAAAGGGGTTTAGGGACTATAGTGTACATTTGGAATTGTATTCAGAATCAAATCCTACAAGGACGTTGTAACTACCCAAATGCAACTAAAATGACATCAATTGTTTATGTAATACAGTAGTAAATGGTTCTTATGTGGTTTCTTCATTGCCACAATTATTCAACCCCTTAAAGACTACCACTCTGAAGAACAGAGGTTCATACAGGTGCTTTCCATCAGGTATTGAAAACACCTGTGGATGTCACCGAGCAGCAATCAAGCATAATAAGCACCAATTAGGCAGCTTTAAAATGACTGTGATACTCAGCTCCTTCTAGACATTTACTGGTGTGGTTACAAACATGGTGAAGGCAAGAGAATGGTCCAGGAAGACAAGAGAAGAGGTGATTTCTCTTCACAGGAAGGGCAATGGCTATAAGAAGATTGCAAAGATGTTAAACATACCAAGAGACACCTTAGGAAGCATCATTCGCAAATTCAAGGCAAAGGGCACTGTTGAAACGCTACCTGGTCGTGGCAGAAAGAAGATGCTGACTTCGACTGCTGTGCGCTACCTGAAGCGTAGAGTGGAGAGAAGTCCCCGTGTGACTGCTGAGGAACTGAGAAAAGATTTGTCAGATGTGGGTACAGAAGTTTCAGCCCAGACAATAAGACGCACACTGCGTAATGAAGGCCTCCGTGCCAGAACTCCCAGGCGTACCCCCTTGCTGTCTCCAAAGAATAAGAAGAGTCGACTGCAGTATGCCAAAAGCCATGTGGACAAACCACAAAAGTTGTGGGATAGTGTTCTGTGGACTGATGAAACAAAATTAGAACTGTTTGGGCCCATGGATCAACGCTATGTTTGGAGGAGGAAGAACAAGGCCTATGATGAAAAGAACACCTTGCCTACTGTGAAGCATGGTGGAGGGTCAATCATGCTTTGGGGCTGTTTTGCTTCTGCAGGTACAGGGAAGCTTCAGCGTGTGCAAGGTACCATGAATTCTCTTCAGTACCAGGAGATATTGGATGGAAACGTGATGCAGTCCGTCACACACCTGAGGCTTGGGAGACGTTGGACCTTTCAACAGGACAATGATCCCAAGCATACCTCCAAGTCCACTAGAGCATGGTTGCAGAGGAAAGGCTGGAACATTTTGGAGTGGCCATCGCAGTCACCAGACTTAAATCCGATTGAGAACCTCTGGTGGGACTTAAAGAAAGCAGTTGCAGTGCGCAAGCCTAAGAATGTGACTGAACTGGAGGCCTTTGCCCATGAAGAATGGGCGAAGATACCCGTAGATCGCTGCAAGACACTTGTGTCAAGCTATGCTTCACGTTTAAAAGCTGTTATAACTGTAAAAGGATGCTGTACTAAGTACTAAGATTGAATGTCACTTGGGGGTTGAATAAAACTGATAATGCTGTGAGCACAGAAAAGACATTTGTGGTTATTTCATTATAACTGTTATGTTATATTTGTCTGACCTACAAGTGCCTCTTTAATGTAAATGTAAGCAAGATGACTGAATGATCAAAAGCAATGTCAAACTGGCCAAAACACTCAATTTCAGTGGGGGTTGAATAATTTTGGCCACAACTGTATATATATATATATATATATATATATATATATATATATAGTATTTCTGCTATAGGGCGGCACGGAAGTGGTTAAAGATAAGAAAACAGGTCACAGCCTAGCTGCCCTAGACCCAAAAATGACCATTTTTACATAAGCACCACATGGCATATACTTAGTTTTATTTTTAAATTAATTTACAGGACTAATTTCTAACTTTTTAAAAATTATGCTTAACAATTCAGAATAGAAAACAAAGCCCTATAAATATAACCCTGTATTTAAAAAAAGTTGTCTTGTGCACACATTAGATGTTTGGACGTCACACCTGCCTGGCTATCTAATTACACAACAACCTATGTATTTGTTAATTGCCCTAAGGAAAATTGGAAGTTACTGGATTATTATAACTGAACCAAGAAAGCTGTAATGAGCCTGTTTGGGACCAATAAGATTCAATGTAGCATAGGTCCTAACAGCAACAATTCCTAAAGTCATCTCATTTCAATTATTGTCCCCTCGTTTGATTTTCAATTCTCAAATTTTCCTGTAAAATGGTCTCAATGATTAGTCACAGAATAACGGCTCATTAAGTAGCTTATTGCCTCTTTCTCCATACCTCTATAATGTCATCAGTTAAAGCAGCGGGTCAGAAATAGCAAGCAATGCGGACAGATGCTCAAAGCAAAACTGGGGGTTACAGCAGCTTACAATTAGATTCTTTCACAAAGCATACAGAGTACTGTAGACGGGAACCTCAGTTAAAGGCTGGTAAGGGAATATTTATATTTTTAAGTTCTTATGTGTATAGAGTTGTTAAATCCCCCATGCTGACAAGCTCTGTGCTCTTGCTGTAAAGCGGTTTGCAGTATTCACTTCTAGTGCCTTCTTTTCTAGCTATCCACATAGCCCCAAGACTTCTGGGGGCCTGGTCAGTGTGACGTTGGACATCAGAGCTCACTAACATCAATGCATTTCACCATTAGGACATAGCTGGGCTGCATCAGGGTGTACATTTATTTATTTCAGGTATTTATATAGTGCTGTCAATTTACGCAGTGCTTTACATATATATATTGCTCATTCACATCAGTCCCTAACCCTCAAGGGGAGCACAATCTATGAGATGAACACATCTCATTGATGCTCCTCTGTTTAAATTCATGATCTTCATGGACCTTCAACCATAAATTCTTACAGGAGTCATCTCAACTAATGTGTGATAGTATTTTACATCCTCTCCTAGATCTTCTTCATTATTGTTTACGTTAATCGTAAAGGCAATCTAAATATAATTTCATAGAGCCCTTTATATAGCTAATTTTTTCATTATACATAGACATCATCGGGGATATATATAGAATGTGGAATTCATAGTGTATCAACACTTTCATAACTATAGAATCTCTGTTTTTTTCATTAGTTCCTTTTTTTGAATAGTTCATTAAACCTCAAAGGGTAAAAAACTGAGACTTTGATTGATTCAATGGAATTAAACCTTCCTATCTTTTTCTAGAGGCTAGTCCCCATACGCAAAAGATCCCGGCACAGCTCTCTATATTTTTCTGAGAGGACTTAGCTATTAAATTACAAAGACAAAAACAAAATCAATAGGTAAAACTGGACCTCTGGAGGTTAAAGAGCCTAAACTTAGATTGAATGTTTTGAAAAAAAATGTTAGAGTAGCTCTATTTATTTTTATATTTAAAAAAAAATTTTGGAGAATAAATTCTGTATTTAACTTCCTAGGTATAAGAGTATTAGCTTTATAGATCCATTGTTTTTCTGCACTTGCTATGGTGACAGTATATAAAAGAAAATTCCCCCAAGTATGTCAGGCAAGCCATCCATTGTCTCTAATTACCACCATAACAATACAATACCATCAGTTCAGCCAATCACAGTGTCTCCAGTCATTACCACATCAGTCCCAGTGTCACTATAAGACTTTGTTCACATGTGTGGTGCTCTTTGAAGAGTGATCCAAGTTTAAATTGATCCTCAGAGAGCATTTGACAGGCAGTGAGGAGGAATTGTATTGCCTCCTCACTGCCTGCTTTATCACCTTGGACCCTGCACAAGTGCCCCTTCACTTGAATCTGTCATGATTGGTGGACAAAAGCAACAGGATGTACAATGCCTGCTGTGGATGCGAAGAAAAGCATCTTAGCCATCTGAATGTGTATACACCACACCTAGCTGCTACCTCTACAGCTAAAGGGGGTTGGAGGGTGATAAAACTGCTTCTCCGCAGTGAGGTTTTACCACCCTCCAACATCATTTGTGAATGATCCCTAAAAGTGAAGCTAGTCACAGAGTCCCCATTCACCACCACATCAGTCTCAGTGTCTCATTCACATGAGCAGTGCTCTCTGAACAATGATCTATGTTTGGTATTCACTATACAGCATGCCCACAGCCATGTTAAAAAATAGACTGCGTTAGTTTGTTTCTTTTGGACACACTATGACAGCTTGTTCTCAACTTATTTTCAGGTACTGCATGGCCACACATGTTAGTATTGATCTATAGTGCTATGAAATTTACAATTATCATCTAGTTCCCATATCTCTAGTCTTCAGAACACATGACAGAGACACATGAATCTGCCCCACAGAGCTCAGTGGCAGCAGCACTTCAATAATAATCAGTGGCAATGCAATCGCTTCTACCCCCTCCTCCTCAAGGGCTTCACACTCTTGACTTCCCAGAACAACCAGTCCCATCCAAGCACTCCAGAGCCTATGCAACGGTACAGAAAAAATGCTACCACACTGTAGCTTGTATGCCTGGAGGACAGGAGTCACACTTGACCACAAATTACATCAGCTGTTTAGAGCCGGGGTGGGGGGGGTTTGCAATGACAATGTGACAATAGTACCAACCTGCTGACAGCCATTTGGCAGTTAAATTTCACACATTTGATTATCTGATGTTTTCAACCTGGTTTACGCAGCTAAAGCAAATCCCTGGCTACTGCTTGTAAACAAACAATGTTACTTTTAACATAGTATATTTCCTTTGGATAAAATTGTACATATTATAAAGAGACCTGTTTAAAGGATAAGTTCACCTTTTGGACAAAAATAATAAATGCACAAATTTTTGCAGATAAAAATGTGCATTTATTATTTTTGTCCAAAGGAGCCTGTAAAGCATTGCGCCAGCAATCAGTAGGTAGTTGATGCTATTCAGGTCTCCTGCAGACCTATCAGAATATCTGCTTGCCGTATGGGATGTAAGAGCAAGAAGATATACTGACAGGAAGCGTCAATTAACTACCACGGAGCTCCACAGAGCCATGGTAGTACATTGAAAACTACAAGCCGACAGCCGTTAAAGCTCTTGGAACTTGTAGGCACTCATGGGGAGAAGTTTCCTCCTACTATCTGTGAGAGGGAGGGGGCGGCAGGCGTGGCTGTGGCTATGGGAACATGTTATATGTTCCACCCTAAAAACAGGTGAAACATGTAACAAGTTCCAAATGTGAATTTATCCTTTAATATGTTTAGGATTAATATAGCAAATAGCAGGGCTGGATGAAATTTTAAGGATGGACATTCAAACAAAATTAGTTGACTCAATGATGGCAGCAAATGTCATCCAGCAAATGTTTACCAGAATGTTCTGGTAAACAATTTTTCCTCCTAAGGTTTGAATGAAAATCTCACTGTGCATGGCCAAGTGAAGTTGCACGAACACAAATGACAGCCCAGGGTATTGTTAATTTAGAATAAACAAGAGGAAGAAAGTGAGCGGTATATATATCCAAGCAGCTGAGACACCAAAAAGGTACCAATCCAACCTTTCTAAAACCAAATATATAAATAAAGGTGCAGCGCTTATATGATCAACGGTATGCAATCAGATAATATCATGAAATTTCATAGGATCATGTGTAAGGTATATAAAACAAAAGTCCACATAAAGGTCAAAAGTGATATATGGTAATGATGATTTTCTTCTCAAAAGACTTCTGGTGATAAATAAATAAATTGCACACTCACCAGATGCACAAAGTTATTGTGCATTTGAGAAAACAATATCTCAGTAGGTCTGCTAAACGTCTTAGGGGAGCTCTCCCATCTGATGTGGATTCCTCCCTGGATACCTTGTGGATGATAGCAGCTTCCTTCCACCATTTTCCCGGTGATTGCGCGCATGCGCGAACCATGTGAGTTCATATTCACGCATATCAGTGTGCATGTACAATATTTAGGCGCCATTTTGTTGTAGATTTTTAAGTGCCAGGTAAAACGATGCACGCGCATCACCGAGCCATTACTCTGGTGGGTTTAAAAACAAAAACAAAAGACAACAATGATCATCATCTTGGGGGAAAACGTGAGAATTGCTTTCCCAAGGTTATTTATAATAGCCAACTGTTATTGTGTAAGTTAAGAGCAAACAGAACTCTACTGTTATTAAAATAGATATGTATCTGTAGCATCTATATAAGGGAATAACCAATGTAGATCACTCTTTATCAAGAACAGTTAATATGGTATATACACCCAATACGTGAAGATGTTTATAAAAGGAACCCAAGGAGTAATTAGCTCTTCAAAGGACTAAAGTGATCAATCTGCAGTAGGTGATAGAACTTATTCATCCCTTAAAATCGTAATAAATTGTCAGATAAAATGTGTTGAAATAAAATGCATGGTCAGTGAGCATCAAATATGAATAACTACATATAAACATGCATAAAATCATATAAAAGATATTAGAGTCAATATAATTATCAATGATATACCATGATATAATACCAAGCGTAAATGTGCAAGGTAAAAACTTCCAAGGTCGTATAGAATAGAATAGCTCAAAAGCCAATATAAAATATATTAAATTAAATAGGTATAAATATATTTACTAAAATCAATAATACTATATTCTCAATAAAATGTAGAAGGATAAAGATGTATAAATTTGTCAACCAAATAAGATCAAATAAATAAGATTGAATAAAGCAGAGTTTGCTAATGACAAGGTAGCAGATTAAATCAATAATAAAATTAACTGTTATCTATAAAACTCGATATTGAGTCCAGCAGGGTAAGATATATCTAGCTCGAATGCGCAAATACGGGCTCACATGGTTCGCGCATGCACGCAATTACCAGGAAAATGGTGGAAGCGATCATCCGCATGCCATTTCTAACTATTTATAGGACTAATATGGACTTCGGGCGTTGATAGAATACCCCCTATGAGTATGTGTGTAGCACAAAACGCATCAGGGAGGAGCTACAACGCTGTGACGTCACACTGCTGAGACCCTGTGGTGGTCCGGCAGCCATCTTGCCTACATATGGTCAGTGTCTGTTTACTTATCTACTATTATACCTGTGACTGGATAATAAAATTTGAAGCAGTATTACGCTATGTGGCCTCCTCCTTTTTTGGTCTCTTTATGAGACCAACCATCCACAGAGTTCTTTGCAGATGAGAAGGAAGCTGCTATCATCCACAAGGTATCCAGGGAGGAATCCACATCAGATGGGAGAGCTCCCAAGACGTTTAGCTGACCTACTGAGATATTGTTTTCTTAAATGCACAATAACTGTGTGCATCTGGTGAGTGCGCAATTTATTTATTTATCACCAGAAGTCTTTTGAGAGGAAAATCATCATTACCATATATCACTTTTGACCTTTATGTGGACTTTTGTTTTAAATACCTTACACATGATCCAATGAATTTTCATGATATTATCTGATTGCATATTGTTGATCATATAAGCGCTGCACCTTTATTTATATATTGTTAATTTAATAATGTTAATTTACATTGGGGTAATCTGGAGGAAGATAAGTAGGGTTGCAGATTATATTCTTTCATATACAGATATCAATTCAAGAGAGCAAATACAAAATGATTTGAAATACATAAAGCAAAATATAAAAAAGCAAGTAAAAATTACAAGTGGTTAAATACTACAATAATGACAACTCAAGACGTGTACTTATTTAAAACTTCACTATAGATTCCATTCTATATGTAACACCATTTTCAAATAGGATTATGATTAGGATTTACTGTATATGTCCATTTCCGGATGTCTAGGTTGTATAGGGAATAATTATTGAGCGAGTTTGTACAATATTTAAACTCTACATTATTCAGGATAGTAACGATGACCTTTTCAATTTTAAGCGTTCCTTGCCTAGTATACACAGACAGTCGATGAATTGCAACTGAAGAACATAAATGGTATGTCTCAGACATTTGATGTATGAACAACAATGTTTAGAATATGTTAAAATGCAAAAAACAGCTGTGACAGGGAATATATATATATATATATATATATAAAGGGTACATTTCCTGTACAGAAATGGCATAAAAAGCAATACCTAGTATCAAATATAATAAAGTAGTAATGATATGAAAGTATAACACAGACATATTTACAGGCAATGATTGCTGCGTAAGATTTTTTTCCTTACCTATTTTACTTGTCAAATATTTTCTGAAGTAAAGATTCATAAAATACAAATCGGTTGTTTAGGAAATTAAAATAGTCTGCAATTCCTTCTGCTTGTAATTTTTATTAGCTGATATCACACCAGGTGCAAGTATTCATGAAAGTTTTAAGCAGACAGAAGCTACTAACAAATTCATTAAATGTTCTCCAGCGCAGCTATAAAAAAATCAATTTAGTTCACCAGGCTTCCTGAACTAGTGCCAGTGGCAGAGAACTCATCTCTTGAGCTCTCAGATTCTGAAGTACCACAATGATATTAGTTGGATTGTAGCATAATAAAGTTCTTTTGTATGAAGTAATCACACTTGGAACAGAAAGGAAGGAAATACACTTAAAGCAATGGTTGAAGTGTTCATTTAAGGTTTAAGTTGAAGTGTATCAATTGATTCACCTAACAGTTACTCTTCAGCTCCCCAAGAAATCCCTTAAGTGTGATTGTTTAAAAAAAATTGCATACAACAACGTGTTTTCTAAATCCTCATTGACCTGCATTAATAGTCACTTCAACATGCACAGGACGCTGCTGTGCAGAATAAATTAAGTATTGTGTTCTGTACTGTATGTTGCTGTGATCTATCGATTGTTTCTGTTCTCTAAATGTGATTTCCATTACATCTTTAAACCCATGAAAATAACTGACCTGCTCTATGCAAGCAACATATTTCTTCTTAAAGGGGAAAGTACAGTGAGGGGAATTTTCTAAGACTGAAGCAGCTAGAATTGTGCATGGTAACCAATCAGCTTATAGCTTTCATTTTCAAAGCTTAACTGAACAAGTAACTTCCCACCAGTGCATTTTAAGTAAGTGCAATTTTGTGCAGTTAATGCAGGATTTACCTTAAGGTAATTTTGTTATGATTTTTTAAAAAAATTTTCATGCTTGCATTTTCATATTTGTGTTATTGTGTTAAATATAGGGCTGAGCCAAACTACCCTAAGTTAGGTTTAAGCCGGGTTTTTGCTTTTCTCCTATGCTTTAGACCTGTGTGTCAAGGGAACATATCAACAGGTCTGGTAGGAACAAGTACCATCTAGTTATAACCTGATTTCAGAGTGCTGATGCTAATAGTGCAGGAAGCAGTAATAGTCCAGGTATCTTGCCAATCATTTTCAGATCTGTGAGCTTTTAAGTCCTCTGCTCATTTTAGTACATAAGTGTGCAGTTGGTGAAGGTAGGAGATTAAAGTGGAGGTATACTATAGAAATTAGCTTGAAAGCCAAGAAAGTATTGTGGTAATGTGCTCAAATTTAGTCAGGGTGGCAGAAAGGTCATTATTTTGTATGAGAGAAACAATGAAAAGTCTAATTTGGATTTGATAAATGGGGCTTTGCTTCTTTCTGGGATGGCCCACCATGTGAAGACAGACTCTTTTTCCAGGAGAGAGAAGACTGTATTGGGGTCACATGTGGTTCACCAATAAAAAGCAGTAGGACATTCAAGTCTCAGCCGGAGAAGTGGATTGCCCATCAGCAGAAGTAGAGGAAAGTGAGCAGAAAGTAAATTGCTAGAATATTTGAGGGCATCCAAAACTTTCAGAATATGTTTAATCAAAAGACTCATTGTAGATGGCCTCGGGTTAAGAGATGTCCAAGGTAATGATTTGAGATTTATAGGGGCACAAGAAGTAACTTCCATTTCCACCCTTAAAAAAGCCTCATTAGCAGCTTATAAGGAGACAAGAGGAGTGATTTGGGGCAGCTTGGTAATATTTTTTTAAAAATTGGAACACCTAGGCCTCCTTGTCATCTATGAATATACATAGTTTGTCTGGGAATTCTAGGTTTGTTGTTATACCAAATGAAGAACATAACATGATTGTGGAAGGATTTGGGAGAACATTCATTTTAATCCTCCCCATCCAGGAGCTAGGGTGCCTGGTCCATAATTTTATTGGGGTTTTGGATAGTCCAGAGATAATTAGCAAAGTATAAATTGGAATAATGTGGGGTGAGCTAAATACCTATTCCATTTGTTTATCAGCCCAGGTGAATTTGAAGGTTTGCGTGTCGCAAGCATTGGGCTAAATAGGGAAATATTAAGGGCCTCTGATTTTTCCTCAATGATATACAGATTAGAAATTTGAGTAAAGAAGTTTAACTACCTCAGTAGTGCCATATGAATATATATAGCCTCATTTTCAGATGGTTATGCCAGAATCATGGTTGCAACTACAGCCATGATGCCAGTAATGTTTTGTGCAGCCAGCGATTCTCTTTTATGGAAAAGTGATCCAAATGGCTATACAGCTTCTCGATCACATTTACAGGCAGTGGAATTGGGGGGGGTCTTCCAACCCACCACCGCGACTTTTCCCAGGCTCTCCCGTTCCAACAACAGCTGATAGTTCCCCAACAATTCCTGACCCAACTGCTACACCTTGCTCACAATATTCCCATGGCTGGGCATCAGGGAAAGCTACGGACCGAAAGGAGGTTGGCCCAGGCCTTCTATTGGCCTGGGATGTCCCAATCAGTAGCTCGCTACTGCCGTGCCTGCGATACCTGTCAGTGACATGGAAGAACAGGTGGTCTGCGGGCCCCCCTACAGCCCCTACCCATTATTGAGGAGCCATTTCAATGAGTAGCTATTGACTTTCAGGGACCCTTAGCTCACTCCAGCAAATCTGGAAAGCGGTACATCCTGACCATCGTGGACTATGCTACTCGTTATCCCGAAGCAGTCGCCCTGTCTAGCATCACAGCTCCCAAAGTTGCAGAAGCCACGGTTACCGTTTTCACCCGAGTGGGCTTCCCTGCTGAAATCCTGTCAGATCAGGGGGATCAGTTCATGTCAGGCCTTGCTCAGTCCCTCTGGCAGACCTGTGGAGTGCGGGCCATTCGGACAACCCCCTATCACCCCCAGACCAATGGACTGTGTGAACGCTTCAACGGGACCCTGAAGGCCATGCTACGGGCCTTTGTAGACCTAGAGCCAGACTAGGAAAGATACTTGCCCCACCTCCTCTTTGCCTACCGGGAGGTACCCCAGGAATCTACTGGATTTTCCGCCTTTGAACTGCTGTATGGGTGGAAAATCCGCAGCCCCCTGACCCTACTGAACGAATACTGGGAGGGTCAACTACCAGATACTGGGGTCCCTGTGGTGCCCTATGTCTTGAAACTGCGTGAAAAGATGGGACAACTAGCCGGCCTAGCAGCTGACCATCTCCAAGCAGCCCAGAATCCAGCAAAAGACATGGTATGACCGCAAGGCACGCACACAGGAGTTTACTGAAAACCAACAGGTCCTCATGATTGTCCCAAATCCCCAGGACAAATTGCAAACCACATGGGAGGGACCCTTCCGTGTCATTAGGAAAGTGAATGACACTAACTATATTCTTGGACTAGATGATCGGGGGGAGATGGCAGAAAACGGTACATGTCAATATGATCAAGGAGTACCATGACCGAAACCCCCTTGTTATGGCCGTCTGTCCAATACCCTCTGAGGAGGAGGAAGAGGCTGTACCGGACCTCCTGGAAGCAGCACGCCATCCAACTGATGTGCACCAGGTGCCCCTGAGTCTGCAGCTGAACTCGGGCAACAGAGGGCCATGAATGCTGTCCTGGGCCAGCGCAGTTCCTCTTTTTCAGCACGGCCTGGAAAAACCACTATCACCACTCACCATGTGGAGACCCTGGGAACCCGGCCCCTCCAACAAGCCCCATATCATGTCCCCGAAGCTGTTAAGAACACTATGAGACTGGAACTGAACAAAATACTGGATCTGGGAATTATTCAGCCCTCCCAGAGCCCTTGGGCCTCTCCTATTGTTCTTGTCCCCAAGAAAGATGGTAGCATCCACTTTTGTGTTGACTACCGATGCCTCAATGACCACACAGTTAGTGACGCCTACCCGATGCCCTGTATCGATGACCTGCTGGACCGGCTGGCTGGAGCCTGCTATGTCACTACTCTGGACTTGAGCAAGGGCTACTGGCAAATCCCCTTATCTGCAGAGGGTCAGAAGCGCTCTGCTTTCATCACCCCCTTTGGCCTGTTCAAGTTTCTCAACATGCCTTTTGGCATGAAGAATGCTCCTGCTGCCTTCCAGCGCACGGTGGACCAGCTGCTGCGGGGCTGTCATGACTTTGCCTGCGCCTACCTGGATGACATAGCCATCTTTAGTGAAACATGGGAAGACCACCTCCAGCATGTGGGCTTTGTCCTCGACCGAATTTCAGGGGCCAACCTCACCATTCGACCAGACAAGTGCCAGATGGGGATGGCAGAGGTGCAATATTTAGGACACCAGATGGGAGGGGTAAACTGCGCCCAGAACCAGCTAAAATAGAAGCCATTAGGGAATGGCCCACCCCCTAGACCAAGAAACAGATTATGGCGTAACATTACATAACATAACATTACAAGAGAAAATCCTAGTACTTCCAGATATACCTCTACAGTGTTTATGTGGCTAATCATCAGCCATTCTTCAGCATTGCCACATTTTTAGTTAGGATAAAAAAAAATTTTAATTTTGGACAGCCATTCTTGTGACATACTGTACATACAATGTCTCTGACAGTCAGGATGATCAATCTGCTACTTCCTGGTTTAGCAGCTTTACTGTTTGTGGCAGATCTTGGCTCAATAGACTGAGATGGCAGTGCTGATTCATTATCTAATGAGGTGACACGGGAAACCACAAAACTGAAGGAGAAGCTTAATAGCTAAACCAGACAATAGGAGGTCTTATTATAATTTGCATACAAGATTTAAGCCGGCCATAGATGGTTCAAATTTCAGCCAGTTCAGCAAGAACTAGACGAGATTCAAACCATGTCTGGACAGTCTGAATGCACCCAAGTTGATTGGCTTTTATCGCTGCTAACCATAATCACTGTCTCCTCCTGGCTTTGCAGGAGGTAGTCCCCTGTCAACACTGACTTGTGGTTGCAGGAAAGAAATTTGCACCATCCTTATCTCACCCAAGATACACATATTTTAGTAATTAGATTTATTTGTAAGAATGTGTGAAACAAGGGTGAAAGTTGTTTGAAAACATACTGTAAATATTGTAGACCTCCAAGTGTGTTATGTGTCCAGCTGTACAGTGTGTAAGAGGTGTGTAAATCATGAATTAGGCTGACCAGTTTAATCTTTTGGAATAAATAAAAGTGAATTCCTGCTGTCAGGAAAGACAAAGTAAACACAGGCGCACAGTTATGTGCCAGTGTCGGGTTCCCAATACACAGATATCTGCGCATGCGCACAAATGTGTGCAAGCTTGTTCGTGCACAGGTGTGCGCATCCGCTACCGGACTGGCGCCAGGCGGGCTATTTAAACTGATGCTGCACTAAGAGACACTGCCTTCTGGTCTTTTCCAGTCCTTTATCTGCTATTTGTGTATCCTGATTCTGTTGCCGACCTGACCTGCCCTGACCTCGTTTGAACTCTGCCTGCACCGACCCAGCTTGAGTCTGACTACTCTCTGCCTGCTCCTTGTACCTGACCTGATAGTTATCGACCCGGCTTGCCTGACTCTGCTTCTTCCTCATCCTGTGCCTTGTTATCTGCAGTACCCAAACCCTGTCAGCCGCTGCTTCCGCTAATGCATCTTCCACTGACCTGCAGCCACAGCCTACCTGCATCCTGTCCGCTCTAACTACCCATCTGTCAGCTGACAGTGTAGACATACCTGGCACTCGTGATACTCCTGGCTCTCGTGTTCTCTCTTTACTCTATCAGTGCGCACTGAGCAGGAACCGCAAGAGGACGCCCTCATCTCCACGTCAGGCTCCCCAACCAGGTACGTGACACCTACGCTCGGCCAACACAAACACTAAATACGGGACTATATTAGTAAATACCTGCGCTCAGCCCATCAGAAAATATAATGAAAAATATGGGACTGCTGCAACCTAATAATATTTGCAGCCTTTATAATCAGCTCAAAACTGTTCATGTGATCCATTTAAAACCCGTGTGGCAAAGAAAGTGCTCAGTGCTGGTAAACTTCCACTTCAAAAAAATGCTCAAAAGGTGCTCCTCAGAGGGAAAAAGAATGGCCTCTTGCCCGATTAAATTGATCTCAAATGATAAAGATCAAACAACACTCCAGATCAGGGGCGGACTGACAACTCATGGGGCCCCCAGGCAATAGGGGATCATGGGGCCCCTGTGTCCTTGCCCAAACTCAAAAAAGCCTATGAAAAAGGTACCAGGGGCATCTCATGGGGCCCCCTACTGACCCCAGGCCCTCAGGCAGTGCCCAAGTTTCCAAATGGTCAGTCCGCCCCTGCTCCAGATCAAGGAATGGCAATCTCACTAGCATCCTCTTCTATGAAGCAGGATCTCATCAGTAGAGTAAGCTGATCAGGATATCACCATTTAGGCTAGTGTATGCAAACTGAATAGGAAGAAGCTTCATAGTGCAGTAAGTATTAAAAAAAATCTTTTTCTTTTAAAAGCATTGCACTTTTAGGCGAGCGGGAATACATGGCATTGTGTACACAAACAAATTGGCCTCAGTGTCTAATTAATCTAAATGATTATGATATTTGTAAACTTTGTAAAGATTTCCAAACATTTACTTCCTTGAATACCCTGTAAGTAGGCACTGCCGTGTCACATATTTCACAGAGCCTGCCATTTTAACTACAGAGGAGCTGAGGAGAGGAGTTTCAGAAGGCAGATTCAGTACAGGAATCACTGCAAGCAGACAGCAAGTTACCATGGGATATGTAGTCCTTATAAAGTGAAAATAAACAGCAGAGGAGAAGCTGCAAAGCATGCAGGGAATCTAGGAAGCTGTAGAAAAAGACGGCCAGCAAACAAGCAGCACTAACACAATTAAAGGGGATTTTCAAGCAAATTTACATTGGATTGTTAATAATAACTATTGTTTGTGTTGCTATTATAATGGCGATGTTAGAAAATGAAAACGTATGCTGTGATCATATATCTCCTTTAAACGAAGACTAAAAAAATATATACTGTGTATATATATATATATATATATATATATATATATATATATATATAAGATTGTGCTCTGTTGAAGATTTCCATCATCGTTATTTAATATTTCTTTATTAATTTATCTGCACTGTGGAACAAGTAGCCTTCAGTGTATATATAAACTAGCCTCATAAGAAATTAATACAAAAATCCATTAACCATAGTGCATAAATGGACACTTGCCAAAATATAGCTGGTGTTTAGACTTTTTTTTAATAACTTTTAAGAAATTGATTTAGCTACAATACATAAGCCAAATATGCTCTAGAACAAATTTGACAGAAGAGGTCAAATTACGAGGAATTATAGAAAAGTATGAAAAGACTGTACACTGATAAAATATGGTTTCTTAAAGTATATGGTTTTTTTAGTTTAGAGTGGAGATGGATTAGAAACCCTGGCATGTTTTCATTGCTGTCTGTTCTCCCTTTAGGGAGGTTTACCCTCTCTATTTGACTTGTTTTTCCATTATCAATGAAAGTAAAAGTGAAAGAACATCCCAAATTTTGGGTTGTTCTCAGTAATAATAATTGTAATAGTAATAGAGGGGGGAACACTAGTTCTGGTGACCTGGGGGCCATCAAGGGATTATTTTAATTTGCAGGAATTTCCATTTCTGTTTGGCTATGGAACAGGAAGTGAAGATCATCTAATGCCAAAATGCTTAATGGAAAAATGCTCAAAACAATACTAAATCAATGAGAATTTTAATTTTAAATAAAGACAAACTAATAGCAACAAAAATATATTATAGACATCTTTCAACATGGGGCAGAATAAAACTCTGTATGGTGACTACAGATACCATATTAATTCTGAATGTTTGATAATTTATTAATGAAAAAGATTTAATTAAGAGATCTCACGATATAAGTATACTGCACGTGTAATGAAAAGGCATACTGAAAGATGACTCTGCTTTGCATTACTAGTGGTTTAGGAATAAAAAACAGGAACTGCACTAAAATTAGAAACAAAAAATAACAGATTATATAATTTCCCATTGCAGGAACTGTAAATAATCCCCGGAATACATGTTTCTTATCCTTTATTATCCTTTTGTGTGAGTTAGCATTATTTAGACATTATTTGCCTTTCAAGTGCACCTTTAGAATATCCCATTGCATATTTAGAAGTTATGTGGCTTTTTCTGATGCTGAAGGGCATGCAGCCTGTCTTTAGTCATTGTATAGAGGACCGCTTAGTTGATAAAATATAAGGTAGCAGTTATACGAAGAATGTAATATTTTCTGTTTAAATACTGCACATTTTTATGTCATACTAGTCATAGTAGTAATAAAATTAAAGTGTTTTGTAATTTGGGGTATTATTAAGCTTGTGTGGTAGGTGCATTTTAGTGCCCACATAGAGAAATTTTCAACTGAAATACAATAACAAAAATGCTACGCCACCTGTCACTCTTCAGTAGCACCACTGCTCTCATCTCTGGTCCCTCATATCTGGCTCTCTGGGTTTTCCTGCCTCTCATATCCCTTAGCTACAGCCCTAGCTGCATATGCCCAGTCCTTGACTCTTGGTAGGGGTTCTCTTAACACCCCAATCCCTCACACAACTTCTGAGACTTGTGGACTCCCTCAGCCCCCTCGACTCAATAGCCACTTCAGCTTTCTCAGTCTCCCAGAGCTGTGTAGCTGTCCTGACTTCCAGTCCTTGGACAAGGAATTTCTCCACCATAGGATGCAGTCTCCAGTAGGAACAGCTGTCTGCAAATGGCAGTCCTGAGCTATTCTTGTATAAAATGAGCATGCACACCTGCATACTCAGAAAACCTGCAGGCCTTGAATGAGAAAAGGACACAGGCTAGGAGTTTTCCCATCCAAATCTCTTTGACTCTGATCCAGGACTACCAAATCCAGAGAAAATTTTATTCCCTGTCTTCTCCAATCAGAAACAATATTCTGGAACTTTACACTGTACCTTAGTATGAATCATGGGAGTCTTTTGTCTAAACTTAAATAGTGGCAGCGTCTCACACAGTCACATACCCCTTCTTTGTTTCTAACTGAAACACACAGAACTGTATAATGAGTTTATACATTTCTGAGCCAGCGACCAACTAACTAAGGAACTCTGACCTACTGGTTTAATGCTCCTTCCCAGATCTTTTATTCTTGTGTGCTTCCACAAGTGTCTATTTTGAACCTATACTGGGGACCCACTGTTCTCTCTTTCTTCAGTTACCCTTGACAACCAAAACCTTAGAAACCAACCCCAATATATTATGCTGATTACTGCTAGCAGCTATGTCCAGCCAGTATTATTGTGTTCACTGTTAACATCAACACCCTCAGTTCTTTCCTTCTCAGTGTTTGTTAGGGCCAGGCCTGCGGAGGGACCACACACAGGTGAACGACTTTCCCCCACAGGACCTTTGCAAAGTTTCACCTCGCCTGTTGTCCAACACTCCATGGGCAGTTGTCCTATCAACTGACACTGACTTAAGCAATTGGGTTGCTATCCAAGTCCTAAATATATGAGTTCTTGTCTGAGTCACATTTCATTTTTACCACATTAATCATTGTTTCACATCACAGGATATAGCGAAGTGGTTAGACGAATTTGTTTTCTGCAGTCCAGACATCAGGGATATTTGTACCTAAGGTGGGACATATTGGAAGGGCATTATTTATAGGATCAGGCTTTTGTTTAGTATACCAATTATTCATTTTGCTCATTATCCAGTATAGGAAGTACACATTTCATGGTTTATAATAAAAATGGCAGTTTTTCTTATCATTTACCTCACACACCTGAACATCAAAGGTATGTGAGGATACTTACCCTGATTGCTGAATAAATATCTGAATAATTATTATAATTATTCACAGAAATTGCCTTATGTCCCCTTCATTCCTTGTGGATCTGTCCCCTGGGCTAGGATACATGAGGTTACTCACTAGGAGAAGATACAGTTGATGGTGTTTTAAGCAAATGATTCCAATTGTACACCATTTAATAAGTGGAACTTTCTGTACATGATAAAAGTGATATACATTGTAATAGATGTTTATACACCTATGTGATGTTAACTACAGGGGTTAGACAAAAAATGGAAACGCTACATGATTTGCAGGTTTGAAAGTGATTACATGTTTTTTATTGAAAGTGGAAGTGATGTAACATTATTTTTCTTCAGCTGATGAGACACCTAGCTAAAAGGTGGGAAACCTCACTTTCCTCATTCACTGCATGCACTGATAAAAAAACACGGAGTCATGTCGGAGCTTACTGAGCTTCAAAGAGGACAAATTGTTGGTAACCTGCTTAGCTGGTGCCTCTGTGACTGAAGTTGCCAATTTATTTGCTGTGTCAGGAGGTATAGTATCAAAGGTTATGATGGCAGTTTCCAGGAAAACGTCAGATAAGCATAGGCACGGTCGACATGGTCAACTGACTGAAAGAGACAAAAGGACATTGTACAAGACCGTGAATAAGAAAACAACTTCTGCAAAAGTGACTGCAGAGCTCAATCTCAGTCCTGTGAAGATTTCAGGAGTCAAGAGGATGTAATGCACAATGTAAGGATCATGCATGTATCCAGTTAAAATTGTAGGGATCAGGGGTATGTAATGCACACAGTGCAGGTTGATTAACACACACAGAATGAAAGCATCAGAGTGTGCAATGGATAGCCCAATGTGAATTACATTGAGTGTTGAGATCAAAGCCACCCACTCCAATTTGTACACATCTCCCACAGTATACATTTCTTCCCCAAACTGTATACATCTTTCCTCTACTGTAGTACACCTCTCTCCCCCTCCAAACTACCTCAGTACATATGATCACACAATAAATGAGTGCATACATGAACTACTCCAAGGTCTTAGTTGCGGACCTTAACACAGCAGTTCAGAGTGAGCCTTGGCTTTGATGTGACACATCAGAGCTGAGGAGGAGAGGTCCTCAGTGGGGGATCTTGTCCATTACCAACTGATCAGTACCAATGTTGTTGTAAGAACCTGACTTTTTAAAGATATAACTAAATTATAACACCAATAATCTGCAGACATGAGTTTTCTGGGGGATGTTAGCTGCACAAACCATGGCCATAGTTACAGGAAGTGGCATTTAATTTTTGGTAATGTTAGAAATTTAAAAAGAAAGTAGAGTTTAATCCTATTAAATAAAAATCGGCATGTGTAGCAGGTATATGTTTATTTTTAGTATTTTCCAAATGCAAAATGGCAATATTTAAATTAAATCCAAAAAATGTTTATATTAGCAAAACCAAAGCTCTTTCAAATTCATAAAGCCTATTATTCTACTGCATGAAACAACAAATATATTCTTTCTGCAAACCAAGTCTAAATACTTCATATGATAAACACATGCATTAGTACATGATCTTTACTGGAAATTTAATGTCATCCCTCCTTTTAGAGAAAAGAATAATATGCTGAGCTACACAATAAACACTGTCAAATTGAAAATAACATCATACTAGCTTGCATTAAATCAGATGTGAGAAAGTCAAAAGTCATGCATAAAAGTAACATGTATTTCTAACTTTGTTCACAAAGAAATTAAAATGTATACTGCTATAGTTGCAAGCGTTTCTTTTGTGAAAACATCCATTGTATATTTATTTAACTAAAATTTTATCAGTATTGTCAACTTACATAGACATGCACAGATGTTGATCTAAACATCTACTTCCAAACAGATGCCGGTATCTGACCTTGTCAATCAAGGAAAAGTTGTCTGCCTACCGAGTATGCTCATTGCATGATGGGTGACATAAAAGCTTTCCACTTGGAGGCAGCTATCTGATTGGTTGTCTCCCTGGAGTGAAATTCCATAGAGATTAACCATTTGCTTCACAATAAGGAATACTTTGTTTTAATTCAAAACTTAACTATTCGGGAATTCCTGAATAAAAATTTGAGATTTGACTCTGTGGTTGCATATTATTTATTGGACACAGATGACAAAAAAAATCTATCCAACAGAAAAAAAGGTTTTGTCTTTAGTTCTACCTTACGAATTGACAAACTATTATATTTTCCTTCCCTCCAGATTTTATCATTTGAATGTACTTTTTGGCTAAAAATGTCTGTTTGTGGAATGTGTTTACTTCCAAGCATATTGTAATTGTTATATGCCATTGCATTATTACCTTAATGTTGATTTTTATGTCTCAGGAAAAAGTATTTTTTCATATTTGTTTGATTTCATTTTTGTGATGAAGGGGCATGTGATTTATTTAAAATTTTTGTAAGGGTGAGGGATTGTTAATAGATACTTTTGTTTTATGGACAATTAAAGCTCACCCATTCTGTATTGCAATTTGTTGCCTAGGGATCTGCTGCTGCACTGCATTATCCTCAGAGTGTTTCTGCTTCCAATTATTTTGTTTAGATTG
The DNA here is from genome assembly GCF_062004578.1 of Staurois parvus. NCBI lineage: Eukaryota > Metazoa > Chordata > Amphibia > Anura > Ranidae > Staurois > Staurois parvus. The sequence continues at coordinate 1,629,773 of NW_028318385.1, forward strand.
ATGATTCATTTCCCAGGAAGGGAATCCCCTCTTTTCACAGAAGCCCTGCCCTAAGTGGAAGCACTGCCAACTTTATGATCAAATGCCCTCTTCCACTTAGCAAAGCTTCTGGTTCCTTTGCTTACAGATTCTCCTATTTACCTACAGGTTTAGCGCAATATACTGGTTGGAGAAAGACAATTCTTATAAGTCCCCCAGAAGAGGGCTACTCTTATTTTCGATTGAAATCTGATGGTAGCAAGCTATGCATATGTATGTCTGCTTTGTTATATTTGCTCCCAGAGCGCTCTTTATTTGTTTAAATTTAAGATACATAATATAGTGAATGAAAATGATGGTAAAGGCTTCATTTTTAGTTTTTTTAAAAAACAAACATATTATGCTTACCTGCTCTGTGCAATGGTTTTGCACAGAGCAGCCCTGATCCACCTCTCCTTGGGTCTCCTGGCTCCTCCTCTTCTTGTCTCCTGGCTCCTCCTCCTTTTGGTGTGCCACCAAAGGAAGCCACTTCCTATTGTGGCACTTCTGCATGCCGCCTCTGTGTGTCTATAAGACACACAGAGCATGGTTTGGCCCCACCACACACTCCCTCCTCACTGGATGGCCAATGGCTCCTTCTGCTGTATCTGAACCAATGAAGAGGGAGAGAGCTGAGAGAGTCGCTGCTCCTGTGCACATCACTGGGTTCAGGTAAGAATAAATAGGGGCTGCCAGGGGAAACTGCACGTAGGTTTTTTTACCTTCATGCATTGAATGCATGAATGTAAAAAAAACCCTTTACAACCACTTTAACTGCTGAACTGGCTTTTATTTTCCTTCAAGCACAGAAACCAGTTTGTTTGTGAACATTTGTGTTGTAGTTGTTGGAAACACATTGGCACATTGTTCTACTTTCAGTGGAATTCCTGCAATCTCTTTGGGTTCTAACACATTTATTTGATTACAAACAGACAAAAAAATAACCCACACTTTAGTGTCAAATCGTGAGCGAGACTGCAGCTACCACAGTATCTGGTTTACATCATTTAAGCCCTTTTGCACTTATCTGATTATTTTAAGAAACAGCACACGGTTTTTGTGTTTCACATTTATAAGATTAGCTCTTAACATTCTTAACTGGTGTGCTCATGTATTCATTTTTGTTATAAAATGTAATAAAATGGTTCATGTGTTTATCATTTAGGCCCTATTCATACATGTGGATTGATTTGTACACCCATGTGAAGAGTCATCTTCACCTGAATGGGATGCACAGGTGTTCCATGCAGATGCATGCAGACAGCCCCTTCAAATCAATGACAGGTGGCCAGTCACTTACTGCAGATCAAGCACAACTCACAGTTTACATCCGTCTAGGTCTGATGCAGTGTGTCTACATACTGATCCCTACATTGGAGCCACATCAATGTAAACTCCAGGATGTGCCTGTGTGGAGTGCCGTGGTAGTTAATTGAAGCTACATGTCAGAATATCTTCTTGCTCGTACATTCCGTACTGCAAGTAGACATTCTGACAGGTCTGCAGGAGACCTGCATGGCATCAGCGATCTACTGATCACTGGTGAAATGCTTTCAAGGCTCCTGTAGTCCCCTTAGTAGTACCCCACTGCTTAGTGGCACATTATCCCCTCCATTAGTCAGTAGTACATCCCCCTCTCAGTAGTAGTATCCCCCTCCCCACTAGGTAGTAACACCCCCCAGGGCCCTTTGTTCAGTAGTAATTTCCCCTGCCCACACTATCTTCTCCCCTCCCTCTGTCGGTCCTTCATTCTGCTGAAACTTTGGTCTGCTGATCTCCTTCAGATCCTCCATTCTGCTGATCTCCAACTTTGAGAACACCCCACCATTCAGTTTCCCACTCAGTCCACACTCTGGTTCCCACTTACCTTCCTGCAGCTGAACACGACAGCCTGTATATGAACACAAAGCAACATTAACACTGAATAAGTGCCCCTCAACAGCTGCTGGTGCAGTTAGGGAGCACTATCGTAGGCCTCATTTACACTTGTGATTGAGGGGAGGTAAAACCCTGTGGTTGAGCCACATTTTTACCACCCCTCAATCTCTCCCCCTGTTGCTGCTAAGGCAGTGACCAAAAGTGTACACATAGAAAAATGAAAAAAATCTGTACTAGTTTCAAACTATCATGTAAAGCAGATTGCACTATACCCTGATACTGGATACTTTCAAAAAAGTGCAGTGCATATGGAAACGTATGTTTATCAGAAAGAGAAAAAATTGCACTCTAACATCTAAAAAACAATGGTAAATAAATTTCAAAACCAGACATTACCTTATTAATTTTGAGTGTAAATACTGTGTGTTACATGCAAAAAGGTTAACTAAAGGTGCTGAATATGTTGTAAAGCCGGATATCACCCTATGAAAGTGAGTATATGCAGTATAGTATTTAAAAAAAGCCTAATGAGTGTGCATGAAACAAATCACCTACCCACTTGATGAGTAGATGATATATAAATTATACTATTATGTGCAGTGCTACCAAAATGTATATCTATAGTGATAAGTGAATACACCGATTAATATATAGTATACTATATATATATATATATATATATATATATATATATATATAAAATAAGTGTGTTTTCAATCTTGAATACATGTAAGAAAAGAAAAATCCATGGGGAAAGAAAGTTTGTGTGAAAACAAAGAAAAAATTCCCACTTTCCAAAATATGAGAGCAGTTATCCATCTTCTTGATCGGATAATAAATATCTCCCAGGGCTCCTCAGGTGCATACCACTCCATGCACAAAGAGAGGTTTACTAAAAATGCTTGACCCTCAGAATGGTCAAGCAAAACTTTGTAAAATATCTCATAGCTTCAGCTTCATCCATGTACACCAATTCAAAACCGCCAGAGAAGCCCTCATCAATGGACAAAATCTACTTGCAGAGGTTATGTATCCAGATCAAACATGCAAGAGACAAACACACTCTCCATAGTGTGAAACTAGCATTCCAAAAGGTTTATTAGCTTAAAATTGCATTTACTCATTTTAAAACGTCATAACAGTGCTGTACGTGGTAAAACATCAATACTGCCCACATCCTAGATGGCTCATTTGCGCGGTGATGTACATCCTGGCCACTTCTGACATGTTTCATCAGATGTGACATCACCAGGGATTCAGGCACACAGCAAAAGCAAAATAATGTTTTGCCAATGTGCCGATCACAACCTCAAAGACATTTGTTAATACATTTAGTACGTACATAATAACAATTAACTTCTATAATAAAAATATTTAATGAATAATCTTCCTAAAGAATTATTTAGTATTTTATGCAAAAAAAAATTTCTTCAGTGCAAATATATCAATTTTCAGACCTAAATACACTAATCTGAAACCTGAATATACTTATCTAAAACAATGAAGGACACCCAGTGGGAGAGGCGAAACACGTCAGGTACGGACATGGTGATACTAGCTCCGGAGCTCTGAGGATTTCTAGCAATCTACTGTTGTTTATTTGGAGATCCATGCCTATTGTATCTGGAAACATGTAAGTGCAATACCAGTGTGCCTGTTTTTTTCCATTAATAAACGTAATTACATTATTTTGGATGCCTCTCTCCATTCCTTACATGCATATACCTTACCGGCTCCATATCTGGATCACTGGGGATGAAAAGCAATTCTTAACCAGGAGGACTGCAAGCTCCAGCATGACTTCCTATGTCCCACAAAAAGCGTGAATGACTCTTATTTCACCATAAGAGTCTATTGATGTTGGTGAGTTAAGGGGCACACAGGCGGGGAATACAGAGCACTTATCACCTTCTGGATGTGAAAGAATTTTTTTTTTCACTTGCTGATTTCACATTGAGGACTTTCACAATTAAATATTATGTGTTTTATTATTTTAATTTGTTATTTGTTTTTTGTTATAAAACATATACTGAGGCAGTGCTACTGTCACTTTGTGTATTATGTTTATAAGGTTGTACCTTTATAGGAGCAGCAGTCTTTTTTTTGTTTAATATTGAGTGTGCACTATTGACTGGTGTGTCCCAAGCTCAGGTGATCATTATCTAGCATTTCCTCACTAGTGTAACCTTTTTTCAAGGAATGTGGTTTTCACAAAAGTTGGCCTGACTATGATAGATTTCAATACGTAAACAATTGCATCTAAGCCTCAAGAATTGACTCTTCAGGACTAAGGCCAACCACAAAGGGTGGTGGCAACTATCGATGGGTATAAGGCCATTTCTATCTGTAGTTTTGAAGAAAGTTCACATAATAATAGATTCATTATCAACAGTGATTTTCAGATCCACAAAATTTACTTCCTTTCATTTAGTAAGTAGTACTTCCTTGTAGCCCATATAGGTGTTCAATGAATTGTGATCCCCATTCCAAATGAGGATCACATTGTCTATGTAGCATTTCCAAAGGATTACCTCTGACCTAATATTTTTCAAGATGATGTCCTCCTCTCACATAGCCATGAAGAGACTGGCCATACTGGAAGCAAATTTGGCTCCCATAGCCACTACTCTCCTCTGCAGGTAATGAAAACCCCCAAACCAAAAATAGTTGAGGCTCATGGAAAAATCCAATAACTGAAGAATGAAATCTTTTTGAATTTCTGGTAAACAGGAACCTCTATAAAGAAGCTATTGAACAGCTTCAAGACCCATCTAATCGGATATTATAGTCTTCAATCTGCCGTAGCCATGAGATAACCCAACTGCCACCTTACACCTGACAGGACATTTATAGTATGTCTTATGTCTTTTAAAAAGACGGGGTTTCCATCAGGGGTGGCTATAGAAAGTGATCAATATATCTACCAACCTTCTCCGTGACTGAATCTATGCCACTGATGATGGGCCTTTGGGGGATGTTGTCAAAGCTTTATGTATTTTGAGTAAACAATACGTGATTGTCACCCTAGGTCCCAAGTGAATCAAAAATACAAGTTCTTTTCTATCCAGGATGCCATTTTAAATCCATTATCTAACACCTTTTTCAGATCACTCTTGTATTTTAAAGTGGGATTATGTGCTATAGGGACATAACTGTCTGTATTTGAAAATATATTACCCATTTCTTTGTTACAGTCATCCCTATTAGGAACGACAACTATATAAGAACTATATTCTTTCTTGCACAAAACTGATGTATACCTGTCTTTATATCTCTCTGAGGTTTGACAGTTCAAAACTTCAATGCAGTCAGGTCTTTTAATTAACAAACTGATAATGATCAGGATAAGTTTGTTGGAGGATTAAACAATGAGGCATTTGATAAGTTTGGATGCACTATTTGAGAACTCATCTCCTGCCTGTACTGTATAGGATTAGACATGAGGTATCTCTTGATGTTCATTTTGCATATGTATTTATGCACATTTATGAATGTTTGGAAGTTATTGAGGTTCCATGGCATGGTGTATTTTAATTCTTTATTCAGAGTACATTCTTCCTCCTTGAGAGTAAAACCTACTTAATTTGAAAATTCCATCCAAAGCTACATTTTTCTCCTTTAGAGACTGTATTTGCCTACCCCCGGTCCCTCTTTTCCATCCATACCACTTTTTCTCCCATATTCTGGTCCCTTGTGAAAACCTTGATAGCTCGAATGAGCTCCATTGTCCTGAGATCTCCCATGATTATTATAATTATTGCACGCTAAATGTGTAGCTGCTAAGGGGTGGTCTCTTATGCCATTCTGCCTCATGGCAAATATCTCATTTGTGGGAATGCCTGATAATCATCTCTTTTACTATAATTTCTCCCTCTGTTAGCAGTGAGAGATATCTATTGTAACTGAACCTTTGGGAGAAATAACCTCCTTGTTTCTGATGGAAATCATCCCTACTTCTACTGTAGCCATGTTTCTTAAGTAATGCGTCGCAACCCAAAAGTGGGTTGTGACCAGATGTGGACTGGGCCATGGGGCAAGTGCCCCAGGCCTCTCTAATGCCCCAATAAAACTTCCGGTGCCCTAACAACATAACTTAATAAAAACTGCTGGCACTAATATAAATGTTAAGACAGCTGGGACTGCAGCTACGGCTGGCCCTAATATTTGTTTTATTGTGGCCAATCAGTCCCATAAGGTGGTGTGCGCGATGCACTTACAAAGCGGTCCCATGGCCCTCGCACTCATTTCTCCGTGGCAGTGCTGGGAGGAAGTGACATAACTACACTTCCTTTTTTTTGCATTCCGTGGAGGTGGGCAAAAAAAAAAAACCTGATAAGTGTACAAAAAAGATGCAAGTGCAAAAACACCAACACAAAAAAGTGCACTTAGGGGTGTGCTTTTAGTCCGCCCCCAAAAGGGGTAGGACCCTAAAAGCGCAAGGCTCCTAACAGGGACAAAGGTTTTCAACATGGTCCACCTAGCCAAAAGGCCTGGCAAACCCCTTTTCTTGTGGTCAGCTGAAGCTGATCAACAAGTACTTGGTCGAGAGGCTCTCCCAAAGAGAGATACCCAGAAGGATTAGGGTAGGAAGTAACCTGAGGACCCACACCCTCCATCCAATGAGGATGTGGCTAGGCCCTGTGGCCCGTAGCAAAAAAATTGCCCTGGACTTAGCCAAAAGGCCTAGCCATAAAAGGCGCAGTGCAGACAAAGTGTTTAGAACAGTGACTATGTGCACTTTTCACATGTGGGATCCCATCACCATGTGTTATAGAGCACCCCTGGGGCAACCACTTCCAGAGGGCCCTGATCTGCAGACTCCCTGCCTCCCCAGCCCTTGACCAAACAAGGTAGACCCATTCAAATCAGGTGGAAGTGGGCCCCTCCAGTTTTCCCGAGAGAATTGCTCTCAAGCCCCAACAGCCTGTGGGCACCTCGGTTTCTCTTCCAGCTGGTACTAGCCTTCAGAGGCTCCATCATACCTGCAGGGGTGCTATACAGCCAACCATCCTCGAAAAAAAGGTAAGAATGATGGTGGAGCACCCCTACTGGACACTAATAAGAACAGATACTAGACTTGTTCTTAGCCAAAAGGCTGAGAAGTGATATAACTACACTTCCTTCCAGCCAGCCAGCCACGCAGAAGGAAAGAAAAGCACCATTGGATGCCAGGGAATGACTCTGCTTGGTACTTTTCCTAAGTTGTGGCTTTGGTGATGGAGAGCACATTTTGAAAGGAGTAAAAGATGCTAAAAAAGAAATTTACTGAGGTAACCCTCTCTTAATTCTGGTGTAGTGTCATGACTGAATATCCTTCCATCGCAACCCATGCTATTAAAATCATCCTACCATTCAGTTTAAAATATCTTTGTGAGAGGCTTCTCAGTTCTGGTCCAGTTGAAGACATAAAACAGGAGTAGAATGAACATTGGACACGACCTCAGAGTTGCTTTGTCTACCATCACCCCAGACTATTAGACACTTATCAAGAGCAAGAAGCATCCCCAGTTTCCCCATTAGTTCTAATTAATGTCATATGTTTCAATTATTTTATTGGGTTTTTACCTCAACAGCACTTTCATTTTCACTAACGCTGTGATTCTGCACTATCCATTTTGGAAGGTGTTTACTGTTTAAAAAGCGCGTATAAATTGTAGAATACTGCACAAGTTTTGTGGAATAAATTATAATGTTTCAGAAATAAAATTATTTTTGGGTCCGACTTGAGGACCAAGGACAAATGTGGGTCCTGAGGTTCCACAGGTTGAGAACCACTGCACTAGAGAGAAGATTCTGTCTGTAACCCGATTCATGTCTCCCTCTAGGAAAAGGAGATCTATGTTTGGATCTTTCTGACAGAGGCCCCCTATGCCAATTAGATCTATCTAGTTGGTGTCCTCTGCCCCAAGAGCTACAGTATATTGATTTCCCATATTCATGGATTCATTATATCTCACCTCATGGTTTCTAGTGTTGGCCATGGGGTTTTGTGATTCATATTCCAATCCTGTCATATGTTGCACCCCCTGGCTGATTTGGGAAGGATTAGGAGTTGGATTATTTTCATCTAACGCTTGCCACTTAAAAACTACATTATTTTTATGATCATTGCATTCTGTTACATTTTCTCTTTTTCTTAGCCCACTGATCTACCTCCTCTTTCATGAGGGTTTTTGTAAGCGCCTCAGACTTGGCAATGTAATCAACATTGTCCCTAATTGGCAAGTCCTTTTCTTTCAATAAATTAATCTCCTTATCCAGTTTATCTGATTTCAGCTTTTGTATTGTTACCAAAAAGCGTAAGAAGACTACTGCAGCCTTGTTAAAGTATTCAAAACACGGAGACACTTACCAATGTAAACTACAGGGCACCATGTTTTCAGATGTATATTGTTCTAAGAACGCTATATCCTATCTTGTATGGATCTCAGATATCATTAGGTTTTGTAACCTTAAGAAATAGCCACAAAGATCAACCTTGAGCCCTACAATGCCATCAAACACCCCACTGGTACCTAAATTCTGCTGCACTCTAAAAATCAAAAATATCCACTCTGAACTAAAAACTTTAACAAGCAGCAGATTAGGTGTATCAAAAATATGGTAATGGAAAAAGGAAAATAAATCTGCGCAAGTTTCATACTACCATGTAAAGCAGCTTACACTATACTATAGTGTATACTACGCACTAAACCAGCATTCTAAAAGGTTAATTATCTTAAAATTGCACTTACTCAGTTTAAAACATCATAACAGCACTGTACATGGTAAAACATCAATACTGTCCACATTCAAGATGGCCACGTGTGGCACATATGCGTGGTGATGTACTCCCTGGCTCCTTTTGATGCGTTTCATCAGATGTGATGTCATCAGGGGTTCAGGGTGCACAGCTGCCACCACGCTTTTAAATAAGGGAATGTCCAGAGGCGGGATCGGAACTAATTGGCAATTCACCAACAGAGCAAGAGCGGACTGACCATTTGGAAACTCGGGCACTGCCCGAGAGCCCGGGGTCAGTAGGGGGCCCCATGAGATGCCCTGGTACCTTTTTCATAGGCTTTTTGGAGTTTGAGCAAGGACACAGGGGCCCCATGATCCCCTATTGCCCGGGGGCCCCATGAGTTGTCAGTCCGCCCCTGCAACAGAGATTATGCAAAGTGGCTGTGGCTAGGAAACCATGAGACGCCACCTCACATTATGCCTTCATAGTACATTTACTCTTAACTTATCGCCAAGAAAAATATACTTTTCCATATGTGCTGCACATTTTGGGAATATTTCAGGAGTGTACACATTCCAAGTCTGAAATGCTTTGCTATGCTATCACAGCAGGAATTATACCACTGTTGTGCATTCAAGTGAATGGACAGAGCTGGGTGGGGGTGGTGGGGAGAATACTGGACATAGAAGTTTTTTTTACCTTAAAACAGAGAATGCATTAAGGTAAAAAAAAGCCCTGAAGCCTTAAGAACTCCTTTAAGGTGCCCATCTCTCGCACTATCAATTTCTCTATCTGGTCCAAGTTCTCTACATTTACAGGGTTACAATGTTTTTATGTGTATGCACAATAACAGGTAACATTCTTTTTGTTGATGCTTTTTTACTAAAAAAATAGCTCTAATGTCTTTATAGAAACATTGTCTTCTCTCACTGCCTCTTGTTTTTCCTTCTTTCCTATTCTTTAGTTCTCATGCACACTAGATGTCTTTACAGCTGCTGTTTTTGCTAGTAAACTCCCCAGCATGTTATTCTATGTGTCCATGCACACATAGACAGTAATCAACATTTTTTGGCAGGGGCGTTTTTTCGCTGGAAAAATAACAGAACTAGTGGGTTTCTAGAGTTTTTTAGTTGTAAAAACACTCTAACGCTGCAAAACGCAGTAAAATGCGGTAAAGCATGGAAAACCAGCGTTTTTTGACTTTTTTTGACCATACAACACAATTTTTTTTGTACAAAACGCTGAAAACCGCAAATGGGAAAAAACACGTCAAAACGTTAATACAAAATCCCAAAAATATGCTGAAAAACTCAGATAACATTACCAGCATTATTAAAACGACCAGTGTTCATGGATCCTTACACTTAACCCCACTCCATGCCCCCTTTTCCACTCATTTCTGATGTCAAAACCCTCCTAATATTTTTAATAAGAGTTTGTGGAGTGCAGAGCAACTAATGACTACATACTAAACTTTACATACTGGTCACTTTGCAGTACAATGTTCCATAATCCCTTTTGTAACCTTTGTATTTTGGATACTTCTGATGTATTATCTAAAAGTTACTGCAAATGTCTATTTATTTTACTCAACCTGTACTATACAGTGTGATGTACATTAATCATTTCCACATTGTATCTCTATCTGTCTTCTTTACAATAAAATACTATATTAAAAAAAAAAAAAATTCTATGATATTTTATTCAGACATTTCTTTATAGATGTGCGTTCATGTCAAAAGAGAGTGAACCGCGTGGGGGAACTCATTCTAAAGACCCTTTTCTATGATTTTTGTTCACAAACAAAACTAAATCTGATCAATTATAGAAAATATATGTTGCACTTCTAAAGTTAGCTCTGATTTATTAGAGGTGAACGTCAATAATTGTGACAAAAAGAAGATAGTACACTGGAAATAAACTATGAACATAGCAAAATAGAAATACACGAAAAAAGGTGTAATTTATAAACAGCATTCATGTAGTTTTATAGGTACTAACTTTTGTGTTAAATGCCACCTTAAGTTTTGTTTGTAATGTAATAATAATTGCAGAAAATGCTATTAAATTATACAATTCAATCATTTTGTCACTATATTATGTATTCAGTGATCCACTGTTAACTACAATATTGATTAGGAAAAAGTTCAATAACCTAATTTAAATTCAGAAAACCTGCTTAGGGACTCTTTCCTCATTCCTGATCAATAATATATATTTACAGAGTTTGTCAATAATCAGCCAGGACCTTACTAAAAGATGCTTGCTCAATGACAGAGCTAAAATTATACCATAGGGTCAAGTTTATAACCTGAAAGAATCTAGGGCATGTTTATATCCCAGCATTTTATTCTGATTTGTTATAAGTTTAAAAACTATAATTTCATTTTAGTTAGAGATAATTTATTGCTGCCTGTTCCAGCGAATAAAACATGGTAATAAAATATACTGCTCTTTGATTCTTTAGACAATATGTTTAGCATGTATTTGTGTAGGAATACAGAGTAGCTATCAGACCATTTTATAGGGCCCATTTTGTTCACATAATTAGTTACTGTTGCCATCCATCTCATTAGAACTAATTAATAGCTCTTCAAAGTACTGTTGAGGGAATAGAATCAATTAGGAGCTTAGACCACATCTTTTAATTTGTTACTGTATTGTGGCTTTTAACAGGCTAATCTGTGAGCATGAGGAAAGTTCCATCAAAAATGATGTAGGTAACATGACTAATAAAAAAAAACAATAAAAAGCTGAAAAAATGCATTTTCACAAGTGAGAATAATATACAGGCAAACAGTTGCTATGGTGTCTATGTTAAACAAGTAGACCCTAACAATTTTTTTGTTTCTTGCTTAAGTAAATCTAGTGTAACACAGCATAAACATAAACATATTTCCTAAAACTTACACACAATTTAGTCATTATAGAAATTATTTAAAAGCCATCTAGATAAAAAAAACTTATTTTAAACAATATTTAGTAAATAGGGTGGTAAAAATGTGTTAGGTTCTAATCCTGCCTACTACATCCACAGAGCTTAGAAAAACGAAATTACACTGTACCAACTTCCTACCAAAAAAAAAAAAAAATCTATACCAGAATATTAGTACATCAAACAGCACTAGGTACACTGCAAACAAGTGTGGTTTCCCTATGTAAATTAAGTTTGTGACAACATACACAAAAAGAAGCCAAGAATATTCTGAACTAGCATGCAGCAGTAAAAAAGCAAAAAATACATATACAACATTATTTACAGTATAATTACATTTATGCAACATAAATATAATATAACTTTTTAAGCTCCATAAGATTTTACCCTCCTTCATGACCAGGCCATTTTTTGCTATACGGCACTGCTCTATGTTAACTGGTAATTGTGCGGTCATGCAACTCCAAACAAACTGTGTATCATTTTGTAACAAAAATAGAGCTTTCTTTTGGTGGTAGTTGATCACTCTTTTTTTGGTGATATAAAGGAAAAAAGACTGAACATTTTTTTTTTTACTTTCTGCTGTAAAACATATCCAATATAATATAAATTTTAAAAAATCAAATTTCTTCATAAAAGTGCATATTAATTGGTTTGTGTGAAAGTTATAGTGTCTACAAACTATGGTATACCGTATATATACAAGATTTTTTTTTACTACGGAAGTGATCAGCGACTCTATGGCTATACAGAGCCATACAAAGCAGTGTGCAGGAGCTGATGGGAGAGAACTGTATTGTTAACATACAGTTCTCTCCCTTGTCGGTAATACTTGGCGATCACCGGGTTCCGGTGAGTAATCACCCGCCGGGGCCCGGTGATTGATATATGAGGCCGCTAATAGCATGTGCCCACTACCTGGAAATGTAAAATCACATATATATATGTGTGATTTTGCGCACCCCTGCCGCCCTGTAGCAGTATATTTGCTATAGGCGGTGGGAAAGCGGTTAACAGTGAGATCAATCACTCTGTTCAAAGCCCTGTATTGATTGTCAACACAGGGTTCTGGTCTGTGATTGCACACAGCCAATCAGCAGGTCCCAACCATAAATCATTGCCCAGGACTTGCTGACAGGCTCCTGCTGTGTACAATAACAATGGGTATCAGCGGGGGGCCCACATGTGTGCCCTAAACCTGGAAGCAGACAGTGACGTACCACTACATTGCTTTGCCTGCACATTACACTGCAGGTGGGCAGTCCCCAAGTGCATGAGTTAAAAAATAAAATAACAAAATGTATATAATGCCTCTAGGGGAATGAGGAAACTCCTTTAATTGAGAAACACAAGGTAAAGATTTGCTGCCATGGGAATCACATGATTGGGATTATTGTTTATTTGTACTGCCCGTTAACCAGAGACCTGACGTTTTTGATGATAATAAAGTCTCAAAACTAGCAGCATACATAGGTGGGTATTGCTGGGTTCATGGTAAATATAGATTAACAAAGCAATATGGTTACAAAATGTGACCGTGTGAACATGGCTTTATGCTATATAATCATGTCCTTTATGTGTTGAATAGTTTATCCAGGCAGCAAAATAAATTACTGTGCAAGGTTTTAGGCAGGTGTAGAAAATGCTGTAAATTATGAATGCTTTCAGAAATAGAAATGTTAATAGTTTATTTGTATCCGTTAACAAAATTGAAAGTAAATGAACAGAAAACAAATCCAAAATCAAATTTCTCAGATTTCTCTGGACAGTAGTTGAGTGTACCTGGATCCCACTGGTTTCAGCCAGTTCTGTGATAATGGCACTGTTGCACATTTTCTGATGTCAAATGGAAGTAAGCATGATGTGTCTTTCATCTGCTGCATTAAGTTTCCTTTGTCCAACCACTGCGGCTACAGTTCTCAACGTTGCCCGTTTCTTTGTGCTTCTTCATATGAGCTTCAACAGTACATCTTGAAACCCCAATCTGCTTTGAAATCCTTTCTTTGGAGAGACTTGCTGATGCAATATAACCACTTTGTATCTTATTGCTGTGCTCAATCCTGACATGGTGTATGACCTGTAACATCAAAAGGTCTCCCACAACCTCAACTTAGTAGCAGAGTTTGACTTTTCCTCACCCAGTTTTAAGCCTCCTACAGAGCTGTTTCTGTTTCAGTTAATGACTGTGTTTCAACCTACATATGAAATTTAGAATCATTAGCATCTGCTTTGTATATTTGGTTAATCATACATCTGACTATAATCCTAAAAAATCCTGAAATTTATGCAAGTATGCAAAGTATGCAGGTATAAGAATTGATGTGGGTTTGAAGCCAAAGGGTAGTAACAACAAATATTGATTTGATTTAGATTTTATTTCTGTTCAATCACTTTGCATTTTGTAATTTGCAAAAAATAACTAATTTAAATATATATTTTTGAAAGCATTCTTACTTTACAGCATTTCTTCACACCTGTCTAAAATTTTAGCACAGTACTGTATATAAGTTAAAGACACAGTTAGCATAGCAAGAGCTTAACCTCCAAGTTCCAAGGCATTTTATAAAAAGAAAAATACATAGCCAGTTAAGTAATTTTTGCAATTAATAAAGGCAAAAGAAAATTGTGCGCTGCTAAATAATGAGAATAATAATAGATGAGCTGCTGCAAACACGTGTTATGTGTGTAAACATAAAAAACAGACTAAAACAAATAAAAGTGCCACGCTGCTAGCATAAATCAATACATGTAAATATACACACAAAAACGTGACTGATAGTCCCAAAAGATGATAAAACATAAAATAAATGCAATTCTTAAAAAAAAATCCAAATAAGTGAAACGGCTTCCTGCTGGTGATTGCACCCAAAATCCCAGTGCTGTAAATCTTCAACATGTGAATCACCACAGTGAACATAGACTTCCAGGTGGACTCTCATCTTGCATGAACCTGTATGTGGACACAGGTCAAACAAAGCATCACCCCTATTAGTGGGGGTAACACATAATTTGCTCCTCAATGCATCCTTCCCCTTATGAATCACCACTGGACCTTCACAAATGGCACCCGATTTCAGTATAGCCAACTCTGTGGATAAAGCTCAACAACCACAAAGTAGACCATAGTGCAGTAGGCTTCTTTAAAAGGCATATATTTATTAAAGCATAGGAACTCACATGATAATAGTATTAAAAACGCATGAAACAGCGGTCAGAATCAAATAATGGAGAGCAAGCCCCTGCCTGTCGAAACGATGTAGCAGCGCTGACGTCACCTGACTTCTTCCTATGCATATCGTCACACACCACTTGACTTCATCAGGGGTAGCTCAGTGGAGACAGACTGCACTATTTTAACATTGTTGCCTGACTTAAATACAGCAGCAACACCACACCATTATGATTCATTATAACTAGGAAAAGGGTAGTTTTGGTTGCAACACCTCATTTTGTTTAGCCAGTGGTAATGGTGCTAAGGTTGACCAGCCATCTGAAGTTGGAGGACCTGGTAATGGTGGCAGGAACGGCTAATGAAGGTAGGCCAACAAGCTAGAAGGAGCTGGTAATGCTGATAATGGAGGCAGGCAAGTAGAGGCCACAAGAGCTGATAATGGTGGCAGCAGCAGACCAGGAGAGGTCAGCAGGAACTGGTAATGGTGGCAGTAGCAGGCCAGTAGAGGTGGAAAGATTTGGTAATAGTGGCAGTCCAAAAGAGGCCTGCAGAGATGGGGGAACTGGCTATGGTACAACGTATCTTTTTGTGGCTGGATTACAAGGAAAACAATTAGTCTGTAGCATTAGCTGTAGGGATTTTGCAAACATTTCTGATCCCGGACTGGTTCATTTTTAGGAAAGTAAGATGGTTTACAGTTTCAAGGCACAGGAGATTTGTCTTTGTGCCACAAAGCTGCCTGTTGCACTGAAGGCACTCTTAGATAGCACACTGGCCACAGGGCAAACCAACAGCTCTAGTGCATACTGACCCAGTGGTTCAGTTTGAATACCAAAATAGTCAATTGGGTCCTCACTTTGGAGAGTGTCTGCATCAGCCCTGGACCCCAAGTATTTTGTAATCATATGGTCCTCTGTGACCAAGGAAATTACTTAAACCATTTCTGAGTCAGACTACATGATCATTGCTCTACCATTCAGCGATCTGATGATCAGAGACATGTTGGTTGTGTGAAAGGATCTTTCCACTGTCTGGAAATGTGGCCAAGAGATTCTTCTATAGTGATGCAACGTGGTCCATTTTTTGCTTTCTCAGGGGTAGTAGCATGATATCTGCTATTTTTTCCATTTATTGGGGACCCAAAAGGGTGGCCTTCTAGTACTGGCCCCTCTAATTCACTGGCCTAATCCTGGGGTCATTTACAGGCTGTCAAGCATGAATAAGCTCCATTTGCTTTAAATTACCTGCAGCAGAAAAACCTTGATGTAAGTAAAGACAATTGAATTCTCAACTATCTCACCCCACCCATGTACATTGGAAGGAGTGAAACATCTCCTTAAAGCCTGCTTCATTTCTACCTCCTCCTCACCCAAGCATCCCTACTTTTCATCTCCTTGTACACCTTCTCTGCTGCCTCTGTCTCACAGGAATGTAGGCAGTAGGTAAAAGATCCTGCTGGCCCTAAGACAGCAGGAAGTCTTCCACTTCCTACTGCTGCTGCTGTGTTTCCAATGCCAGGTCTGTTATGCCATACAGTGTGTTCACTAGCTGGAACACCAGAGGGATCATATAGTTAATGATCACCTTGTCACAGCTCGCTGTCACCTTTGAATGGTGACAAGTCCAGAAGCCATTGATGTGATAAAAAGAACCACATCTCTCCACAACCTTTCCTCAACTGGTACTCCCACACATGCTAGTTTATGGCCCACTGTTGCTGGTGCAACCACTGTGGCAGGGCTAAGAGTAAAAATCCAGCCGATAGATGAGTTCCATAGCAGACAGTTTGTGGGCAGCTTGTCCTACTGCTACATTTTAGCCAGGTAAACACTTGTTGGATATGATTGAGGGGTTGCACACTTTTCTGGCCTGCCAAGGGACACTCTGGAGGCTGATATTACCTACTTGATGTGCTCTAAGACAAAATTTTAAAACCCCTTGTCAGTCTTCCCTCCTTATCACTTGAGGTCACAGATTTTAACAGTAGATATGGACAGCGGACATGGTATTCGCAGAGAAAGATAGTTGTTTAAAAACGTATAAACTTACAGTGCCAAACAGTGCTTTATACATTCCATACATGTTGAAGACTTGAAGTAGATAAGAAAAGCTGACTGCGTGTTTGTAGACAATAATAGTTGTTGCTATAAAATAAAGTGATGGGAAGTGCTATACACAGCTCTGTACACAGTGGGGGTGTGTTTGAAGACTTGGAGTAGATAGGAGGATCTGACAAGTGCAATTTATAGTGATAACCACTGGGCTGTATTGTGCTACATTAAAGTGAATAGCAGTGTGGTGGGCTGCATAGTGTGTACCCCCATGTCCACTTTGCTGTATTGTGTTGCATTATTGTGAGTTGCAGTGTGGCAGGCTTCAAATTATTACAGATTACTATGTTTTCACAATGCATTGACTCAGTAATCCTTTCCTGGACTGCTGTTTAACTGTTGGACCATCCTTTGCAGTATTTTTGGTCTTTTATTGCTTTTCTTCTCTTTTATTTTACAGTTTAGTATATATTTTTTTAATTTAGGTTAGGTTTATTGTTTTTTTGAGGGATGTATATATTATTGTAACATAATTTTGCTAGTCCTTCAACTTTGGGGTCAGCAGCATGAGTTTTCTTTTCCTGACACAGGTAAAGTCGCCCTTTGTTTGTGTAACCCATTGAAATGTTATTACTCGCAATACATTAAAATGGACATCAGATGGCAGTGACATACTACGCAGGATTATACACATTGATAGAATAGTCCTCTGGAACTTGTATTTCTGAACAGCAGGACTTGGCTGTAAAGCAGAGTGCTTGGGAGAGGTAGCGTGTAGGTGGGGGCATATAAATATCAAAGCCCAGGAGACTGGCCAGGAGAGTGTGGGGGGAGATTGAAGCAGAAGGTGTGCTGATGGCTGAAGTACTGATCTAGGCCTTGGAGCCAGGACTGGAGAGAGATAGAGAGAGGAAAGAACTTACTGACTGCCCAGCCTGCTACGCTTCCAAACAGGTCACTCTGACAGCACGAGACAGAGATTAACGCCTGAATCACAGGGCCCGTGGACTGTCCCTTTCCATTGTGAAAGATGGATCTCAGCAATCCGCCTAACCACATTGATCAGCTGAGAGAGACCCATGCATGCATTAACGAAGTGAACATTGATAATTCATCATCAAGTTATCTGCTTGCACATAGTTGTGAACATCACATACCGTTGCCTCAGTTTGCAGCCTAGGTATAACAGTGCCATTGTTAGAATATATCTGCATTTCAGTTATCTTTCAAGCTGCCACAGGACATACAGTCACAGATCAAGACATAGCAATGTCAACTAAATCAACAAGTCCATTTCCCTCTTTGCACAGCAGGATCCCTACTATTGTTCATCTTTAGCATTTGACATTCAGAGGGAGTTGTCTTTGTCCATAGACATTTATGCCAATTGATGCTATTTACTACTGCAAGCTCAGTTCAAGGTTAGAGCTCTTAAAGGGAACCTTGCACTAATTATTTAACATCAATCAGGGAAGTGTTAAATCTTCTCTTTTTCATTCACTACATTTGTCATGACCTCTCTAAGTACCATCCATCCTTCAATGCAACTTCACATCAATTGCGCCCTAACAAGTGCACAGAAAACATTATAGAGCTCTTAAAGGGGACACTACTGTAGTGGATTGTGATAGACAGTCCACGTTCTATTAGATGATCAGTAAAATGACAATTTTATAGTCTTGCTACTCTCTGCTTCTTGCTCTCTAAATTCCTTACTCTCTTAAGAAAACAATCAGATACAATCAATTATAATTAAGAATTCTCTTAATTTCACATTTAATCCTGGTTATCTACTTCTGAGGGCCCACAGTGAGTTTATCTGTTAGATAGTAATGTCTGCTCACTGGGGGTTCAACAGTCCCCTCAGACAGGAGGCAGTGGATTATTTCTGAAAGTAGGCCTGCCAACATATACTGTTGTTTTATTGTGAATGTTGTTGCTTTTGCTCACAGTTGTCACGAGTAACCAGATTTGCTGCCAATACCAGTGTTATTTTGTTATTCTTAACTCAGCTACCTCCAAATACAATATAAACTTAATTTTGGTTTATACTACTCTGTGTGTGAGTCCATTTTGCAGGTGTAATTTATCTGGGTCATCAGAGCATGGTGGTGTAGCAGAAGTTGGGCTTTCTACGAGAGGTCCAGATTGACAGAGAACCCAAAAATTACTAAGCAACACTTAAGGGGGTAGTGCTACACTTGCAACATGTCAAAGAATATTTGTGCGGTACAGCTTTGTGCATCAAATCAACACATTGCTAAGTGTACCAAAAGCAACATATCTAATACACTATTGCCTTAGGTGCTAATAAAGTTAGTCAATCCTTAGTATTCTTGATGTCATGCAGACCTAAAGGGAGAGGCAAATGTTCTGCATATTCAGCTAGTAAGTGGCAGGTCCTGTATTTGCAAATAAAAAAAAAGGTCACTTAGAAGTATGGAAGAACATATTGTTTTTTTTTCCTGACAGTGGCAGAATCCACTCTAATGCCCAATGTGATTCCAGTACTTTAGATCAGCAAAAGGAGGAGCAGTGGTGGCTGCCTTAGTGCTACTTTTAAGTCATTTTTCCAACCACAATAGAATGGCAGCAGTCACAGGCAGTGCCTAAACCATATGGTTGAAGACTACTTGGAGTTCAGGGCTGATATATACACTGTTTAAAATGAGGACCCCATGGGCTAATGGATGTTCATGCTAAACCACTGGCCAGAACTTGCACAGTATGTACTGGAGCTTTTGGGTTACCCTGAATCCAGTGTTCTGTCTGAAAGGGCCTTCAGTCACTGCAGGCAGTTCTGTGACAGAGAGATAATTCTTCCTGTCCCTTGATACCGCGAACCAGCTCACTTTAATAAAAATTAACCAGTCCTGGATCATCAATGATTTTAATAGATCAACAATGATCAACTAATGCTGCTGACCAAAATTTTACTTTTAATCTTGGCTAAAAATGTGTTGTACCTTGAACAATTACCATCTCTGCCACTGCTGCTATCTACTGCCACCTCTCCTGGCCTGCCAGCATTATCAGCTTCTGCCATCTCTTCTGACCAGTCACCATTACCAGTTCCTGCAGCCTCTACTGCCCTATTTTTTGTGCTCTTGCACTGTAACTGTTCCACACACATAATGTTTCTGCAGATGGGCCTCAGCTGTAAGCTTTATAATGTTTGCTACAGGGGAGATCATGATCTGTGTCTCTTAGTTTGTGAGCTTTCCCCAGGCTCTGTTGCGCAAAATATTTTCATCTATTGTCTCTCTGAAATAACACACTCTATTCTTTATTTCATGATAAAACCTGGCTGATCTCTTCCTCTTACATTGTGGTCTATCAAAACTGCTTCTATAGTGTGCAGTGAGTCTGTACATTATTTCTAGCTGCTGTTGCATAAATAATACACTCAAAGTTTTGTTTCACAAAAAAACATTTCTGGTCTCTCCCTCTTATATTGTGACCCAATAAAAATGCTTAGATGGATTAATCAAGTCTGTACAATATTTCTGGCTATTGTTTTAATAAAATACACTCTATTTTTCATTTATTATAACACCTGCCTGGTCTTGACCTCTGAAATCGTGGCCATCCAAGACTACTTACATAAAATGCAGAGAATCTGTACAATATTTCTGGCTGCTTTCTCAGTTATAAAAGATTCTATTGTTTATTTCACATTAAAACCTGCGTGGTCTTTCTTCTTAAATTGTAATATATTAAAGCAGCTTATGTAGTGTGCACAGGGTTTTTACAATATTTCTGGCTGTTGCTTCTCAAATAATACACTATACTTTTTATTTCACAATAACACCTGCCTGGTATTTTCCTCTTAAAATGCCAGCAATTGAAGTTGCCTACATACTGTGTAAGAACTCTAGACAATATATCTGACTATTGTCTGTGAAAACAAAGGCGTTGCTTAATTTACAAAAGTAAGGTCCTCTCCTGACAAATAGCTAATATTCATTTCTGTTCCTCTTTAAATATTAATAAAGATATGATTGGATTGGGGCTAATTTTGATTATGGTGTTTGTTAGGGTTCATTTTTATATCTGGTATAATTTGCCTTTATTGTTGTTTACCATTGTTGTTATGTATTTATTATATTTATTGATTGCTGCCTGTACTGCATGTTTCATTTTGTGTATTGTATTTATTTACACTAATGAGATGTAGTGACTGGACAATAATCTGGTACATATGCATGCAAATTATTAATGTGGTTATTTATACTGATGGATGTGAGAGTACTGTAAGTCAGTGGCATCCTATGGGGGTTACAGGGGACAGGGGATAGACTCTCAGAAGGTGGTATGGCCACCTCTCATGTCATGTTTGCTGTGTTGTGGGGGTCAGTCTGTGCTGGGGGGAATCTGTGCTAATTGGTTTGTTCTGGGTATCTGTACTGAGGGAGTAAGTTAGGAGGGGGGATTTAGGTATTTTACGAGAGATCTGAACTGTGGAGGATATGGGCTTGGAGGGGGAGGATTATTTGTACTTCAAAGATGGGGTAATTGTGTTTGTATTCTGTAAAGTGTACAGTGCATTACACACTACTGCACTGTCAACAGGAGAAGGCATAAAAATGAGAGCAGCCAAAATCTGGAGCAGCTGTGCATGGCAACCAATCAACCTCTACCTTTTATTTTCAAAGCTGATTGGTTGCTATCAACATCTGCTCCAGATTCTGGCACTTCTGATTTTGATAAAATTTTATACTCCTGACTACTGCACTCTGTATGCTGGGCTGCATATAACATACTTCAGGCCACTGCACTCAAAGTACATTAATCCTGGCATAGAGCAACATATAATGGATCAGTTTCATTTTATGAAAAGGAGTGTGCTGAGGTTTGTACATGTCTGTGCCACAATCATTAAGGCATATTTTGAGGGTAAAAATACTGTGGCATATGTGTTTTGAGTATGGGGGAGTAGGCTCAAATTTTATTTAAAGTGATATTTAGGCTTTCGATTTTTTTTTATTAAGATAACAAACATGTTATACTTACCTGCTCTGCGCAATGGTTTTGCACAGAGCAGCCCAGATCCTTCTCTTCTTTGCTTCCCCGCTGGTGAACTCAGCTCTTCCTCTTCTCCATGTGCAGAATCGTTTTTGAGTCCTACCCTTGCTCCTTGTCATAGGATTTGATTGATTGACAGGATCGGGAGTCTATGGCTCCCATTACTTTCAATCTGCCCAGTGAGGAGTGACAGAGTCGGAAGATCTACTGCTCTCATGCACATTGCCAGATTGAGAACTGACTCAGGTAAGTATAAAGGGGCCGGGAGGATCCTCAGCAGAAGGTAAAAAAACTTAAGGCTTTAGAACCGTTTTAACTATGCTCCTTTTAAGTCTTCCCACTGTAAACACAGTTTTGCCACACCCATAATTTGGAGTACTACTGCAATGCTCCAAACTGTTTTTTTTTTCGGGGGGGGGGGGGTATAAAAAATGTTATGTCCCAGATCCCAAATGTGCTACGATATACATTGCTCTTGGAACTCCATCATATGGGTATAAGCTACATGGGTGGGGTTACAGCACTGT
The DNA here is from genome assembly GCF_062004578.1 of Staurois parvus. Taxonomy (NCBI): domain Eukaryota; kingdom Metazoa; phylum Chordata; class Amphibia; order Anura; family Ranidae; genus Staurois; species Staurois parvus. Next base: position 1,652,103 of record NW_028318385.1, read on the forward strand.
GACCTCATTATGCATTGTGTCTGGGAATTTGAATACACAGAGTTGGTGTTGCGGAATGTTACAGCTGTGGAAATATTGAGCTGAGATGCCTTAGTACTGGGCAAGTACATATGCGGCATGAGTGATATTATTGGCTTTTGCCTCTAACCTAATATTTATTGCACTGTTGATGTCCTTCTTCTATCCTATCCATTTATATGAGTGTTATCCTGAGACCTCTAGAGGATTAGTCATATAAAACCTGCTAAGACCTAATTATTAAATGATAAGCTTACCTTTCGTAACATATTATGTTTTACACCCATATTCAAGGTGTAACATGTAATGTTTATGAAAGGACCAGCTCCCTCTCCCCTCCAATCCCCCACCGATCCCCTGTTGTGGCAGCTAGCAGGGATTCTTCTTTCCTGCTAGCTGTCACAATTTGTAAAAAACGTGGCCATGCAGGGCTCTGCCTGCTTGGCTATGTCACTTATTCACAGTATTCTGTGAGTGGGAAAACTACAAGTTCTGACAGCCTTTACGGCTGTTGGCTTGTACTTCTCAATGAACCACTGAACAGCTGTTGAATGATGTGGTAGTTCATTCATTTTTCCTGTCAGAGTGTATCTGTTTGCCTGTACTAGGTATGAGCTCACAGGTACACTGACAGATCTGCAGGAGTTCTGCATGGCACCAGCAATCTGCTGATCGCTGGTGAAATGCGTTCCAGGCTCCAAAAGCAAAAAATAGTAAATATACATTTTTTTTCCTGCAAAAAAATGTGCATTTATAATTTTTTTTAAAAGGTGAACTTATCCTTTAATTTAGGAGGTGATTTTGGATGAGTAAGTGCCTTTCTATGGGGGAGATATGTCTGTGGTGGAGGAGTTGGCACCTTCTTCACTAGTGTGGAGCACCAATTTGAAGTAGACAATTTATGAGCTCATTTGAAAAGCCTATTGTTATCGTTGCATAGGAGCTCCAGTTTGAATTGACTTGCAGCACTGAGAGAATTTTACTCCTCTGGGAGTTTTATACAAATTTTTGTTCTCACTCAGTGCTTATGCACTTTATATTTTGGACACTTTATAACCTGTCTTTTCTTATTGTTGCATAGGATTTGCACTTTGAATTGAATTTCTGCACTGAGGGAGTGGTACTCCTTCTGGGTTTTTTGGGGGGTTTATGGGTTTTATGGGCTTTCTTTTCACTTAATAAATATGCACATTTTGTTTGTAGATTCTTAAAACATATTTATTTATCACATATATTTTACACAAAGCTTTTATTGTTAGTTTTTTAGTGCTGTATTATATTCATCTGTTCAAAGCTACTACCATCCCAGTAGAGGAAGTATCTTCTTTAAAAGACACCATTAATAAACACTTAGCAGTTTTTTCCATTCTATGTAATTCATATTTCAGATTAAGGTCGATTGTGGAATGGTGATTGTGCTGTAAACGCAAAGAGCAAATGACAGTTGCGTAAACTTCTTTTCCACAAGTTTTATTTCTTTTCAATAGAAAAGCCAACATAGAGGCATTAGTCATAAGAAACACTTTGAATATGTAAAGGAATACATACTAATATAAAGCAAGATTATTTGCATGCATAGGTAATTTTTCCACCCTGTGTTTAGAACTAGATTGAGGTACAATTGAGTAATTGGAACTCCAACATAAATGTGCTCCATCCTCTGAACAGGTCATGAGTGGAGGAGGATTAGAATCTAAACAACAGTAAACAACAGTATAAAGAAATAATTCCATCCTATACTGAGCTTTCACATTACATGAAAGTGGTATAACGATATATGCGTAGCAGAATTACTGTGGCAAGAATTCTCTATCACCATGTTAGGGATGGCATTCCAATCAGACTACACAGTGATCCGTAATTGTCGGCTAAATGGCCATGGTGCAAGAACACATGGAAGGAAAATAGGAGGTAAGAATGGAAAGGATAGAACAAGGAGTGCACCCTATCCCACTGATATATGGAACATCCACCCTCTGTCAGGAGGGAGGGAAAGGTACCTAATCCAGGGATCCCAGGTTTTTTTAAAAAAAGGAGGTTTTGGGAAATAATAGTTTCCTGGAATAATAAAATGCCAGAGCCTAGCTTATGATAGCATTAAAAGGCCATTGTCCATTTAGTGGTGGAATTAAGGCTCTGAACATTTTGTGATAAGACTTTAAATTGCGATGGAGAGACCTTTACCATAATGGTCATGGATACCTCCAAGTCGACTCCCAAGAACCAGTGGTGCTGCAGGCCTCTCTCATCACCTAAGATATGGGTGCACTCAAGCACAGAAGAAACTAGAAAATAGTTAAACAGAAAAGAATTAAGAGAGCAAAACAATACACAACAAAATAGCGTACAGATAAGTTGTCAACTAACTTGTTATTGCTTATCAAGTGAACAATGGTAGCTGATTGAGAGAAACAGTGCCCCATATCACAGTGTGAAGTTACCACCACCTAACAGGGAGAGGAAAGTTTTCTAGTAGTGGCATGTGGTACTGCTTCAACCATATAAGATGTAAAAGAAATGGAGGGATAACGGATCCAGAAACAAGAAACTAGATTACACTTACGGAAAAATTTTTACAGCATACACCACTAAAATGTAACACTATACTACCCCTATAGTGTACCATTTCACTGAGTACATTTTCTCATTAGAATATACATAAAGAAAAAAAAGATAAAAAAATCTGAGCAGGCATGAGCTTAGACTGTAATAATGGTGGCAGAAGAATTAAAAAAAGGGGGATGGGAAGAGGGGGAATAGGAGGTTAGGAAGGAGATTAAAAAAAACACAAAAAATCCCACAACAACAAACAACACAAATGGTTTCAGGTCACCAGGCCTCCTCAATGTAGCCATGGGTGATTCAGGGGCAGAACTCCCCACATTATTGAAAGTACCGGAAGTCAATTGAGAAAGAGACCAATGATAAATGAGTTACATCTCAATAATGTGACATCCTACAAAAAGGTCCCACAGACAATCAGGTATTAGGTGAGGATCTTCTTGACTTTGGTCTCTTATGCTGGGGCCACAGTGGATATATTGGGCGAGAAGGTGCATTTGGAGCTTGTGATGAGGGAGAGTTCAGAGAGATTAGTACCAGTAGCACATCTTCTCCATCTTGAAAGTTGGTAAAAGAATGCAACTGTCCCTTGTAGGTGAATGATAAGTGGAAGGGGAATGACCATCTATATTTAATTTGGCATTTCAGCAGATGTGCTAACAGTGATTTCAACGATCAACTCTTCTGAATTGTCACTTAAGATATATCAGCAAAAAATTTGAATGTTGTGACTGAGAAGAGTGACGTCAGGCTTAAGTTTAATTTCTGACATACTTTGTTCCTTGATCCTCTAGAAGTGTGACAGTCACATCTTTAGGTAGACCATCAGGTCTAGGAGCCGTCAGGGCCCAATGAACGCAATCAAGTTCAAGCTGATAATGAGATATATCTGGGATTAAATCCTGCATAAGTGAGTGTACTATTGATTCCAGATCAGTAACCATTTCCAGGAGCCCCTGTATTCTGAAATTATATCTCTGCGACCTATTTTCCAGGCGTTTTTGCATGAGCTTGATCTATTTGGTCCTGTATGAAGTAGAGTTGAAACCACACCCCTTTTTTGCCCAAAGTAGTCTCTGCTGTCTAACAAAATGAGGGTATAATTTTGTTCTTACTAGGTTCTGTACCTATCCTTCCTGAGGAAGTTTCTTTCCATTCTTTAAATGTTGTACAGGAATTTAGGGAGAATTTGGCTGCCATGGCGGTATTCACAAAATCTGATTCCTTGTTTGTTATTCTATAGGGGTTTCATAAGGGCTTCTTGACTTTCAGTTTCACTATTTCCCAGTGGATTCATAAGACTCTAAGTCAGACATATGAGATTAGGAGTAAAGTGCCCTCTTTTTCCCCTTACATCATATTCTACTAGGTCTCTGAACACCTTTTGGGATTTTTGGCATCAGTCCACTGTTTCCTACGTTTGTAGGGCTGACATCTGGTACTCTGCTCACACTTTTTCTAAGTACCACAAGTTGGTTGTGGCAGACTCATCTGAACTTAGCTGTGGTTGCAAAGTCTTGTGGGCAGCTCTGTAACTTGTATTTTGCTCATATTGGCATTTTGTTTGGTTGCAATGTCAGAATTTGTGTTGGGATATCCCCCCTTTGTTTGCAGACTGCTCTTGGATTCCCCATGGTCACAGAATTATTTCCCATGTTCTCCAATGGATGACAGAGGAAACATGATATGTGTAATTTCCATAAAATTCTTCTCTCTGAGTAAAATGAGGGACAAAAATCCCTTCCCTCTATGCTGTAATGTGTTCATAATACTATCTGAGATTAGGGTATGGTACATCAAAGAGGGGATATATAGCCTAGGCTGGCCTTTAGTTTTACACATGCATTTGTGTCCTCTCCTCCTGTGGGCTGTGATATACCTATGGTTACATTATTACTTCCTGGGTCTATCAATGGACTCAAAAGGATGTAATGGTTAGTACAAAAATACATTTTTTGCATGTTAAATATAATATATAAATGTCTGTTCATCAGAGGGGACTTTGTACCAAAATGCAAGATCCAGTTATGTGGCTACCTGCAAAGGCTGTCAAAAGAATGTATTAAGGAAATAAAAAAAAACTTTGGGGAAAAAATCATAACAAATATGCACTCTTCTCCAGGTTTCTATGCAAGGTGACATCATTGAATTTTCTTGGAGGATCCTGGCAAAGTTGAGGATTCCAAATGTTAAATGAACATGTTCTTGATCAGCACAATATTGTAATTTCACTTGAATTGGCATCCTGTGCTTTCCCAAGATCCCTCTGTGATGTCAGCAACAGGAAGCAGGGAGTCACCTGGAACCCAGAAGTGAAGGGTAGTTTTTAATGCATTTTCTTTTCATGTGTTTTTTGTTTCATTTCTGTCCACTTCAAAGATTATATATTTTTTTTATTTAACTAGTTAGTTGAATTTGCATTGATATCAGTTTTTGTAATATAGTTATACAGTAGAACTTCTCCTGGGAGAAAGAGGGACAGCACTTGGAGACAACCAGATGTGCTATATGCAAATATGCTTACAAGGAACATGCTGAAAGGGTAGCACAGAGGGATAAACTCATCAGTCTGCTGCTGTTCCTTCACTATGAAATCACAGACTGGAGGCAAGGAGGTGATCTAGTTATATTACTTAACTGCAGTGCAGTAAGGTCAAGTCACTAGGGCTCTGTACTTCTCAGATGTAGTTGAACAGAAAACAGTATTTTAATCATAGGTATTTCCACTGTGTAATTAGCTGTTTGTCTCAAGTTCATATGTGCTAAGAAAGGTATCTATTACCTCCCATTAAAATATCACAGTGTTCCCCATGACAATATCTTCATCTGTTTTTCTCTCCAGAAGGATATGCTGTCTTTATTCAAGCATCACACAGGCTTGGCTTATTTAAAGCTCTGGAAAACTAAAAAGTCCTCCTATGCAATGGGGCCGCACTCGCACTACAAGAGTTAACTGCTCTATATGCTTAGGGGGACACGAAAAGCAGTTTTACTTACCTAATCCTCCATTCCTGCAGGCTCTTCCATGCTGCTAGACTGGTCCCTGTAGCCTTTTATGCCCCAAGCTTCGGCTTACTAAGATCCTCTGATGCGATCAAGACTGATGCAGAGCCCAGAGCCCTGAATTCAATATGAAGACACCAAGGGACAGTCCACTGCTGCAGCAGAGGAGAGCTCTGTTTGCCAGAGGAATGGCAGATCAGGTAAGTAAAAAGGGCCATAGCTGACAGGCTGATTACTTAGCTCAACATTGGGGATTGGCATGCAAAGGCTGCAAATTGTGCCTAATATGTTATCTTATGACCGGGTCAATAACTCTATATTAGCCTTGAGTTTCATTTGCTTGAGAGTAAGTTAGCCTTAGTCAAGGGCGGACTGCCTGAGGGCCCGGGGTCAGTAGGGGGCCCCATGAGATGCCTTTGGTACCTTTTCATAGGCTTTTTTTGAGTGTGGGCGAGGACACAGGGGCCACATGATCCCCTATTGCCTGGGGGCCCCATGAGTTGTCAGTCCACCCCTGGCCTTAGTAATCTCTGCTTCTATCTGCCAGCTGATTCCATTGTCTTACTAACCTGCATGCATCTCTTTGCTGTCTGCAACTGCTTTGGTTAATGGCTATATACGTGTTGAATGTTTCTGCAAAACTTTAATTACAACTACACAGCCTGCCTGTCTATGCATGAAAAGCTGGACTTACTCTCTGTTCATCGCAGTAGTGCCTGGAAATAGACTGGCTGAGTGCTATGTCTATGGGATAGTGCCATATTCTGTTTCTTTAGGGTATTATCTGAAGTTTCACTATGATAAGTTCTATATAAAAGTGCCATATGGTCTCCTTGAGTGTATGTGGTTCAAGGGACTTTTGGATATCCCGCTAATGTCACTTTCATGGTTGGAAGTTTTGACAACATGACTGTATGGGAATGTTTTTTTTATTCTTAGGACTACTCAAAGCAAGTGAAAGTGACTTTCTGGGATACACAAGGTATAGCTCCCTATTGTTATGACATTATTATCTATTTATTGGATTATTATTGATTTCTAGTCTAATTTGCGATAATACTAATGTGTGTGTCTTACTGATGTTTAGATTTTCTGAAAACATTTTCATTTTTAAAGGATTAGTTCACCTTTGGGAACATGTTACATGTTCCACCCATTTTTAGGGTGGAACATGTAACATGTTCCCATAGCCACAGACGCCACCTGCAGCTCCCCCTCCCTCTGACAGATAAAACAGGGAGAAGTCTCCCCGTACTATCCATCAGATTTGAAAACAACGTGGCTGTGCAGGGCACCACCCACACGGCCGCATCATTCATTCACGGACTTATGTGAATGAATGAATTTCAAGTCCCGGCAGCCTTACTGGCTGTGGGCTTGTAGTTTTCAATGAACTGTCACAGTGCTGTGGAGCGCCGTGGTAGTTCATTGAAGCTTCCTGTCAGAAGATCTGCTTGGCCGTACATCCAATATGGCAAGCAGATTTTGTATTCTGACAGGTCTGCAGTAGACCAGTATAGCATCAGCGATCTACTAATCACTGGTGCAATGCTTTCCAGGCTCCTGTAGACAAAAATAATAAATGCACATTTTTTTTTTTTACCTGCAAAAAATGTGCATTTACAGTAGTATTTTTTTCTAAAAAGTGAACGTATCCTTTAATGAATAGTAGAACTTTGAATTTATATTGGTTCTGTCTAAATTGAAGCACATTTTCTAATACATTTGGTAAGTTAAACCACATGGTACTTAATTGGAACCACTTTACTCCAGTAGGTTATTTGGGGTTTTTTGTTTGTTTAGGTTAGTTAGGACCCCACTTAAAGCCGTGAGTTGGTTAACTTATTAAATTATTATCTATCCGAATGTTTTTTTAATTCTATTTTTTGTGATGAAGTAAAAAGGATTTTCATATGAGACTAATCAGTGTTGTTGGCTATACCTCTAATATCCAACATGAGAAGTGGCAATTAATAAATGTAACTAAAAAATGCATAAATAAAATCAAACCACTAGTCATACAGCAAATAACAAATCATGTGTAAAAATTGTGCATTAGAAAATGTCCATTTTTTATCTAAAATTGCAGGTCATCATTAATTCTTCAAGATGTGTGGTTGTGTCAAACATCAGAATTCCACCTCCATACTCCAAAAATAGCTCTCAGTGAACCACCACCACCAGTTGTGCTCTCACCTTAATATTATGACCTCTCACATTGTGTTCGGTCACAAAATGCTTTTGTCCCACCAAGCGGACTAAGATTTCTTCTCCACTGGCATCCACATCATCCGTGATGGAGCTCTCCTTCTCCTTCTGCCTCCACTCACTACCATGTAAACATAATACTATATGTAGTGCCGTGTCCTTAAAAAACTTTATTAATGTCCACAAACAGATATTTACACAATATAAGTGCTAAATCGCACCTGATATGTACAGCCCCAAATACATGTGACAGCTCTTTGCAATAGCGCTATACCGCAATTTAAAAACACTTGCCTCCTTGAGTATGAGTGTTGTGATGCCATCCAGGCCCCGCCCCAATGTGTTTCGGCACAGGGCATGTGACTTCTTCTCCTTGTCTAGATCTAAGAATTTTCTAAAATAAGTACATTCTTTGAGCTTTTGAGTATTAATGTCATGATCTCTGCGTCCAGCTGCAACCCTAGTTCACTTTCCCACTGGAGATGGTAAGACCGCAATGGAGGTTTTCTAGAGCTTATTATTGAGTAGAAGATCAGTGAAATAGGGCCAGAGGAGTAAGATTGAGCCCTAAAGAGACTCTCAAAAGGGGTTCAGGGGTAGACTGACCATTTGGAAACTCGGGCACTGCCCGAGGTCCCGGGGTCAGTAGGGGGCCCCATGAGATGCCCCTGGTACCTTTTTCATAGGCATTTTTGAGTTTGAGCAAGGACACAGGGGCCACATGATCCCCTATTGCCTGGGGTTGTGAGTCCGCCCCTGATTGGGTTAATATATAGGGAGTAGGCTGAGATCTAAGGAGTTGGGAGATAAAGTGGCAGAGTTGAAGACACCTGTAATGCTCCCGTAGTGGGATGTCGTGTGAAGATCTAAGAGCATCAAATGTTAGAAGCCTAGTAGGGGTAAGGAGGGAATGTATAAAAAAGAACCCATGGTCAGTACACCAAAAGAACTGTCTTGGGTTTTCAAGTTCTGGAGGGAACATTGGGAAATGAAGAATGTTTAACAGTGGAAGATTAGGAGAGATCAGGCCTGCTGAAAATTTGACCATGTCCCACATTCATTGGGTGTGTAGTAGGATTGGATTAAGCATCGATGAGCGAAGGGACACAGGAAGCCAAGGTAAAGAAGATAATGGGATGTGGGATGGGAATTGGCAAAGGGGCTAAATAATAGGTTTAATGGTTTGGGACCGAGAGTCTGCCATCGCCATGACCTGTTTGTTGATTCTAGGTCTGGAGGATCCCTAGATAAATGTCACGAGTTTCCATTGGTGTGTGCATAGCACATGAGAGGGAACTGTAACTGACAAGACTCGGAGGGCATATAACAGTTTCAGAAGTTAGGACATGTGGACTGTGGCAATCCTGCAAACCAGGACAGCGGAAAATTAATCCAGGAGGACAATAATTCAGTCTAAATCTTAAATAAAGGAGGGAAGTTAGCCTAGTAAAGTCCCTCGTAGGAAGAAGTGAGCCTGATTCTTAAAAATGGTAAGGCATTGGGCCATTGAAAGAGAAAATAGTTTTTCAGATATGTTACTTCAGAGGATAAAAGATTTATGGACATTGATCTGGATTTGGCAGGATTAACACAGAGTCCATACAGTGAAGAAAAAGTGTCTAGGATAGAATTGATAGGGAGATTCTAAGGTCATCGGCAAATAGTGACAGTTTATGGGGGGAGCCTGCCACCGTAATACCTGTAGTGTTTAGGTGAGTGGGTATAGCCTCCTGCAAAGGCTCTAGTTTCAAGATGATTTGAAGTGGGGAAAGTGGGCAACCTTGGCAAGTGTCTCTTCATATCAGAAAGACAGACGACTCAAAGCCATACTGTAGTATGGAAGAGAGTCATATAAAGCTACTACCCAGTGTAGGAAAGATGGACCAAACCCCTAGTGTCAGAGAACAGTTATGAGATAAAGTATAGAATGCCTTATTGATGTTGAGGGATAAGAGCATCGATTTCACTGAACTGTAAATAGATGAGCAAATGGCATCTCCTGCCTGTCGTTGCAGAACAAAGCCAACTTGGCTTTAAATGAGTCAAAAAATAATTTAGATGGTTGGTTAAGATTTTCAAGAGAATTTTCATATCTATATTGATCACAGAAATGGGTCTAAAATTGACCCAAGAAGAATGATCAGGTCAGAATTGGGAAGCATAACAATGTTGGCAGTCAGTAAGTTTGGGGATAATGCTGAGCCATTTTTGACTGAATTATACATGGCCTCTAAATGAGGGGCAAAAACGTCCACCAGTTTTTTTATAGTACAGTGCAGTATAACCATTTGGGCCTGGTCTTATGCCCGCCTTCAGGTCTTTGATACATCGGAGGACTTCGGAAATTTGAATATCACGGTCCATGAAAGCCTTGTGTGTAGGCAACAGCTTAGTCAGTAAGAGGCGATTCAAAAATGTGATGATTCCCTGGGCATCTGTGGTGGGAGCTGCGTATAAATAGTAAGGTGATACCTAAATTTGTCCAGAACATTATGATGGGTGTGTAGGGTGATTGGGTTAAATTTGGGAGCAAAGGTACATAACCCGTTAGCCAGTATTGTGTCCGGATTGTTTGCCTTAGCATACCATTTTTTGGCGAGACCATCACAAGGACCCCTTTGGTGTGACTAAGGTCTAGTTTGGTACATAAACGGACTAGCAATTTACAATTGGAAGGGGTAGAATTCTGTTTAAATTGCACCATAAGAGACTCCAGCTGAAAGTCCAGCTGAGACTCCAACTGAGCCTCCAACTGGCGTTGTTTGAGCTGTCAGTCTCGTTTATGCTTAGAGGCTAGCTGAATGATGTGGCTACTGACGACTGCCTAATAGGCTTCCCAGAGTGTCACATGAGAAGAGACCAACCCCAAATTGAGCTGGAAATATTCCACAGATTTTTGTGTAAGGTTGGTCTGAATTTCCTTCAGTGACAGAAGTGAGTCATTCATGACCCAAGAGGAATGTGGGAGTTTGCAGAGTAGAGTGACAGACAACCAAAAAAGGGCCATGGCTGGTCTAGAATAGAATAGAGGTTGATAACACCAGGGGGACATATTTGCGTAACATAAAGACGTGATCTATTCTAGAATGAGAATGGTGCTGGTGGGAGTGATGCTTAAGGTCCTTACCCTGGGGGTGAAGCTCACGCCAGAGGTCTATCAGATCATGAACCTGTAAAGACATTTTTTAGCATCAGTAGAAGTAGTGGAACTGTCCAAGGGATACTTATCCATAGAGGGATTTAGTACTAAATTTGAGCCCCCTGCCAAAAGGAGAATTTGCATCCTGGAGCATGCCCTGGAGCAGGAGGTATCTACCATTTGGGTATGTTATCTGTTTTTTTTTTAAACAAAAGGGAACGTTTTCATGGAAAGCTATAAGCACCTCCCTCTGTTTCTTCAGACTGTTAGCCTGATAAATTTGGGGGTAGGAGTTAGGGCAGGAGTTGATTGAAAGGTGGGTTTCCTGCAGACAGACAATAAACACACGTTTCCGCATATATCTAAAAATCTTCACTCACTTTTGGGGGGAATTCATGCCCTGGACATTTAAAGATAGCCAATAAGGTGTCATAATGATAGGGAAACAAAAAGATGTGTCCTGCTGCAGACACCAAGGACTCAAAGAAAGAAAACAGAAACCGGGATGAAAAAATAGACAGTAGTAGAGAAGAAGACTAAGAGAAGAAAGCAACACAGATGCGGGCCGATGGTAAGTCAGCTAACTAGAGACAAACATGCAAAATTGCATGAATCAGCAGGCTAACCAACCCACTTAAGAGCTGGAAATTGGCCAGAGCAGTAGTTTTGGCCACATTCCAGATCATCGGGGGCACAGTGACCCACAGGAACCACACAGCTTTTTGCAAAACAATAAATAACACATGCCAAGTTGGGCAAGTTATCTATAAATGGAAACTATTCACTAACCTGGCGCACTGGGCATTCTATGGCTGAATTGGGGAGTGTCAACATAACAGGGTCACATCTGCTCAAGGTACAAAAAAATAAACCCACACAAAAGGGGAATACTTGAGCAGGTGAAGCAAATAATGCAACATCACAATTAAGATTAACAACATAGGCCTGAGTGGCCATCAACTGGTTAGCAGAAAACTATCATATGAACATATAAGAAAGGCATACCAGAGATGTTCAAAAGGTAGAGAACAGTCCCAAATAATGGGCCATACCCTGCAATCAGTGACTCAAGAACATATAGCCAAAGATAAAGGCTGGGCCATATTGCTAAGCTCGGGTGAAACTGAAGACAGCTAAAGTAAGAGCTTTACACAGTCATGGACTCCATACTCATCCTGGAGGAACCTTCTTGAAACGGTGGTTTGAAGGGAATGAAGTGCCTGAGAACTGTATTGAGGTGCCGTAGGAGACCCGTGAGGCAATTGTGATGAGCAGAATTGAGGCGTAGAAGAAGAAGCCATTGTTTGTGAAGACTGAAGGTCAAAGTTCATTTATTGAAAATGGCGGTGTAGGTCCGCTGGAGAGAAAGCTTGACCTGGCAGCCTTGATAAGAGAAGAAAAGCTTAAAGGGAATCCCCCAATGGTATTTGATACCTTTGGTTTTGGGTGTAAGAAAGTGGTCAAATTCTAAGTGTTTCAGATGAAATTCTGGGGCTAGGTTTTGAAAGAAGGAAGTAGCTGTACCTTGTAGGTCAGTAATAGATTTGGAAACCTCGTGGATGCAGAGGTGTTAAGACTGAGTTCACCTGCTGATGGCACTGTTGTTCACTGGGCTGATATCTGCAGTTCCGGTGACCACCAACAGGTGTCTTCCAGCAGCAAGCACGGTCTTGCAATCTGTTCCACCTGGCCTCAGCCGCTTGGAGGGTACTTAATTTCCACCTCTGCAATTGTTCCTTGCGTCAGTGTTTTGATTGCTTACCTTGCTGCCAGATCATATGCTTGTTTATCCTGCTCCTGAGCTAGCCTTGCATCCTGTACCCTGATGCATAATTTCTACTCTCCTCTGCTCTGTACCCAGTCCTGATTTCCCCTTTCTTTGCATCCCTGGAATTTCCTTGTTACCCATGTTTTCTGTCTTATGTACAGTATATTTTGTATTTATTGTATATAGTCAGTTTGTTTGTTTTCTGTTACTTAAGCATTTCTGGTTGAGGATCATTTTTATGTTTGCTATTTGCTGGTGTATGGTTATCTTTTTCACTGTGAATAATCTAACTTTAAAGATATACTTATACTTATATGGTCTGGTCCCTGTTTTCCTTGTGTAGCACACAGATCTGGTTATCCCAGCTGTTGACTCCTGTCAGCTCTGTGGGTCCTGTTCTCAGCATCCTCAAGCTTACGCTTCCAGTTCTGCATTTAATTTATCAATCTCCTCTTCGTGCCTCTCTAGTATGGTAGTAGTCCATGCACTGTTCTAGTTAATTAGTGCAGTGTCCCAGTTCTTTTAGGCCTTTCACCATGTCAGAAGAGAGTTTGCAGGGGGGCCGCAGCGATCTCCTCATGCACAACAGAACGAAAGTTGCGGAGCATGGAATTAGAGTTATGTTTATGTGGGCTCCCCATGTCAGATGGTAATTGCAACTGGCTATCATCTTGAGATGTCAGCAGCCATGAGTCACATGGTGTCATCTGGCTTAGGAGGCTTGGGCTCCATCTTGCCTGACCTCCGGGCAGGAGAAGCCTTCTGCTGTGCCTGGTGTTTCTGCTTGTATTTCAGGGTACGATCCATACTCTCAGATAGACCCGATCTTGCCACAGATCTGCTGGTAGGTATGAAGTTGATAGCCGTGGATGCACGCCTGATCTGCCATCTGTGTAAGGTTCCAATGGCACGGAGCTAGGAAGTTAAGCTGTTACCTTCCCTAACTGTGTACATGTGCCCTAAGTATTTTTCATTTTTCAGCACCCTAACGCTGCTAAGTGTCTGTAACCTCTTTGCAGCCACTTCCTATCTACATGCATGTACTACATTACATTACCTGGATTTTATTGTTCTGGGCTGCTTTATTGATTGTGAAAATGAGAGAACATGACTGCTGAGTAAGTATTGGTCTATAGTCTGCACTGGAAGCACATGTGACAGAGTTTCTACACAGAAAAATAACTGGGAAACAGGGACAGAGCATTGTCACCTTATAACAGAATGTTTCTGCTAAATGACCTTCATGAAAGTTGTGGATTTAAAAACAATGAAAGCTACTTTTAAAATTAAATAATATGCAATTGGGTTTAATTTCCACTTTCACATGAAAGTGTTTATTACATATAATATTTCATATTTTAATTTTAAAGACTCACTCAAAATTTGCATTTTAAACAAAATGGAATCTTCAGTGTCTTTCACTGTATAAAATGGAATGCACAACTTCAGTTAAGCATGTAATGTATGCGTGGATGCTATGCTTTATATATTATTTCCCCAAATGATGGGACTTTTTTATTTTAAATCCTAGTGTTATATATGCAATACCTAGTTTTGTCTTTCAATAAGCATTTAAAAATATAAAAAGAATAGCTTTAAACAGAAAGAATATGGTGAATGAATTAATATTCACCCTCATGCTAAAAGTAAATTTCCCTGCAAGTTTCTAAACCTTTTATTTATAAAAACCTAACGCTAAGAGAGAATTACTTATACTTTGTCCATAAACCTATTCATCCACTACTCAAATGTGTCATTTAAGAAGACCGCCTGGTGCTTAAATGGGAATACACTTTGGAACAATGCAGAAAATGGCTTAGAAATGCCTAATATGGGTAGTGGTTAAAAATAGTACAATGGAAAAGTGACCTACTGGGGATTTGACAGCAAGTTCTACAAGAAAATCTGTTCTTGTGCATTGTATAAGTCTAAATGATGGAATTTGACTGTGCCCCTGCTAGCTTAAGGTTAGGTAGTATTACAGTAGTAGAGTCAGTAAAAGATAGGAAATATAAAAATAATTACAATTTTGTGAATTGAAAAAAAATATACAGAGACATCACTACTAAATGGAAGCTAGCAAGTCATTCTTCATACCAAGAAGCATCCACACAAAAATCTTGATTAATCCAATGTGCAGGAGGGCTCAGAAATGTTTACTTGCAGCTTTAATGCTTTAACATAAGAACAAAACCAAAGGTAAGATGCTTTCAATGGAACATTAACAAAATAAAGAAAAATGATTTCCAGTGCCAAAATATGACCAGCATTACTGCATCTGTGTGACAGGGATTTCTTTACTACAAGGATCTTTGGGAAAACCTGCACTGAAGGCTTTAATGCCAGTTTCTAGATGTGTAGAACTTAAACTAAACGCATGTAAAAGCCTCAGCTATTGGATTAATCACTATTTGTGCAGTGAATCACTGTCTCTACAGTTAACTAAAAGTGAAACAGTTTACATAAACTGGTAATTAGTTTGCAGCAAAAAAAGTGTGTAATTCCTGATGCCATTCAGGAGGCATCCCTATATTGCCTTAATTGATATTCCATCTTTTATTTTGCTTTTATGCTCTATTATGGCTAGTTAGAAGGGCCAAATTAGTCACAGTGCTTACTTCAAGTTACAGTGTATTTACACAACTCCAGTTTTGACTGTAGCTTGTCACCAAATAGAGGCATCCTCTACAATTTTCTAAATGATTCTTACTTTCCCTATTTCCCAACAGATTTCCTATTTCACAAATCACTATTATCACTCACAAAGTAACATGAGTTACACAGTGGGGGAGATTTACTAAAACTGGTTCACTCAGAATCTGGTGCACCTACACATAGTAGCCAATCAGCTTCTAACCTCAGCTTGTTCAATTAAGATTTGGCAATAAAACCTGGAAGCTGATTGGTTTGTATGCAGACTTGCACCTGATTTTGTACTCTCCAGCTTTAAATAAACCCCACTGTCTCTTTTAATGCCTGTTAGTGATTAAGACCTCATGCTCAGAAAAAAAATGCTTGACGCTTGTAAAAGTGTGTAGTGAATTTAGGCACATTTAGGTGAGTTTAGGCGCATGGCCATGGCCATTAATTTATTTCATTGGCCAGAATAATCATTTATTCTGGCCATTGAAATGAATTAACGTTCAAGTGCTAAATGCTCCTAGCTATTAACGTGTGTTTATCAAGCATTTTTTCTGCCAAAATTCTGCTGCTCCTGCCAGTGTTTTTTTCTGCCTCTAAACTCCTCTAAAAGCCTATGTGTGCATGGATACATAGGCTAACATGCAGGGCCATTTAGGAGCAGAAAAAAACAAAAACAGCAAACACCCCTAAGTGCAGCTGAAAAAACATCCAGTGTGCATGAGGTCTTCAAAACTGAATGTTCTAGGTACAGAATTATGAAACATAGTACTAGGACCCTACTTGTGGGATATGTTGTCAAACAACCCTGAAATTTGATTATTCTAAAATCCAAAGTTTCTTTAACCTCCTTAGCGGTGTTCCCGAGTGTAGCTCGGGGTAAAATTTGTATACCAAAAGCGGTAACCCCGAGCTACACTCGGGCTTACCATGCGGCGTTCTCTGGGGGTCCCTGCAGCACTTACCTTGTCCTTCGCTCCCGAGATCTGTCCCCTCCAGCATCCCCGGCCATCTCCTCCAGCCGATGCCGGCATCTGGCTTCTGTGTTCCGGTCCCTGTGACGTCGGGACGTACAGGCCCCGGAACCGGCGGGAAATTTGAAATTTCATTTTTGCTGTCATTGCTATTTCAATGCATTTCACATACATTTTGTCCCTACTGCTTTGTCCTGTGCCCTGCCTGCATTTTGAATGTTCTTTCTGCCTGGAAACTTAGAAAAGTACATGGCGTACAAAAAGCGTCCCTTTACGTCAAAAGCGGTTTTAGAACAGCGATAGTAAATCAGAACCACTTGCAGAATTGAGTGATAATGATTTGTGGGGAAATTCGCCATCAGACACTGAAAACAATTTTGCGACTTTGCTCAGCAATGTGCAAACTTGCCTCTGTATTTCAAATTTCAGTGTTTTTGGTTTTACTATATTATTGAATTAAATTTATTATATTATTATTTTTTATGATTATTTATTAAATTATAATTTATGATTTCGTGTTTCAAATTTTATCATATCTGGAATGTTTAATAGACTCTTGTTCGGACAGATTTCAGTGAGTTATTCCTAAAAATTACAGCCTACAATAAAAAACTACATATTTCCATGCAAAAAAATGGTACCGCTTTCAGCACAAAAAATCAGAAAGAATCATACCGCCAAGGAGGTTAAAAGTTACCTGCTACAATGTATTTTTTAAATGCTGCTATTATTGGTTGACAGATATAGACCATGATGTATTTTTACCCAACTTTCTTAAATACAAGTAAAGTGTCCTATTCTAATTCATTATTCAATTTTAAGGTCACAGACAGTAACAGTTTCCATTTACAGGTACAAATATCATTTAGACACTTAACTCAAACTGTGTACATCACTGGCACCCATGGTCCACAGTAAGTACCAAATGACTGCATGTTGAGGGCTATAAAAACTGTGGGATAATAATCCAATAAACAAAATTTTGCATCTGCTTTTTTCTGCTTTTACTTTTAAAAGTATTTGCAGTAATTAGGGCTCAGGTCAAAATAGGCTTTCTGGGTGCCTCCTGACAAGGACTGACCCACAAGCCCTGATTATTGTCCTTTTAGATCATGCATTTATTTCAGATGTTTGCTCAAAACTGATTCTATTACACATATATTTTTGCATTGAATGAGAACCTGTGCTGACAGGGTCACTTTAAGTAAAACTGCATATTATCACCAGGTGTTGTATTGTGTAAGAAGTGGATTTCTAATAAGGGTGTAGAAGGCAAGGTTTTGGTGAGATCCAGCAGATGTTCATGACTTTAATGCAAAGCAAATATAATTTATAAGCAATAGTGTGAATATGTAATTTTTATGCATTATTAAAAAAAAAATAAACCCTGACCCTGTTTATCAGTCTAGTCAATTTTTAGGTATCAGTCTAGTCAATTTTTAGAATTTTATTTTCTACTTTACATATAATACTTTCTATAGTGTCACAGTACTGCCACTGTCACAAAATGTAAACCCTCAGTCAAAACATTAAAGTGTGCTATGCAACTGATCAGGATGGGACTCGGAAGAAGAAGCATGCTAGAATTGTAATCAATTAAGAAACAGTACATAAAATTGGGGGAGTCTTATTAAAATGTGTTAAAAACCTTTTTTTTCAGGACTTTTTTGATTACAAAAATGTAATATATTGCATCCTACTAGTCCTTAATTGTGGTGGCTGCATTTGTTCTATCTTTTTTAGTTTTCTTTTTCCTTCTATTTTCATCTTGTTATTTGGTCAGTAACACACCTACGGTGCTAGGGTATCTCCAATCTGGTGGAGCAAGGTTGGTTGGACAGCAGCATTGTCAATATGGAGAGATGGTATTGTAACATGCAATAGAAGATTTAAATGGAATGAGCTAACAAATTAAAGGCAAACTCCAGCTAACACTTTTTAAACAGTCATAGAAAAAGTGTTCTTTTTTCCCTTTGGAATAGAGGTGGTCTCAACCCTTTAATTGCCAGTTTTGCTGAATAGTTTGGTTTGCTAACAGGAAAGAATAAAACGAATGCAGCTACCACATCTAAGAATTTGTAAGCTACAATATATTACATTTTTGATTTTGAGTTTAATACCATTTTAATTAAGGACTGAGGCAAAAACACATTAACAATCTTTCATTAACCTCCCTGGCAGTATTCCCGAGTGTAGCTCGGGGTAAAGTTTCAGTACCACAAGCGTAACCCCGAGCTACACTCTGGAATACCATGCGGTGCTGATCCGGGATCTGTTCTTCTCTTACCTTGTCCTGCGCTCCCGCAATGTCCCCCCTGCAGTGTCCCCGGCAATGTAATCCGGCGTGATGCCAGCATCTGTCATCTGGGTTCCGTCCCCTGCGAGCGCCGGGACGTACGGGGGACGGAACGGCGGGAAATTTGAAAATGTCAAAAAGTGACATTCTCTAAAATCACTAAAATCACATAGTATAACATTACTGTATCAAAGCATTTCACATACATTTTGTCCCTAGTGCTTTGTCCTGTGCCCTGCCTGCATTTTTACTGTTCTTATTGCCTGGAAACTGAGATACGTCCATGGCATCCAAAAAGCGTCCCTTTAGGTCAAAAGCGGTTTTAGACCAGCTAGAGAACAGCGATAGTAAATTAGAACTACTTGCAGAATTCAATGATAATGATTTGTGGGGAAATTCATCAGACACTGAAAATGATTTTGCAACTTTGATCAGTGATGTGTTATCTTGACACTATATTTCAAATTTCAGTGTTTTTGGTTTGATTATATTATTGAATTAAATTTATTATTATTATTATAGTATTATTTTTTAGAATTATTTATTAAATTATAAATTATGATTTTGTGTTTCAAGTTTTATCATACCCGGGATGTTTACTAGACTCTTGTTTGGACAGATTCCAGTGAATTATTCCTAAAAATTACAGGCCTACAATATAAAAAATACATATTTCCATGCAAAAAAATGTACCACTTTGAGCACAGAAATATGGACATAATCATACCGCTAGGGAGGTTAAGTAAGTATGAACAGAGTTAGATGTCATGAAATGCATAACATTTCAGGTGGTCGTTTTCATAGCTATGTATTGCAATGTTTTTTGCAATCATTCTTAGATACAGCATTTCCTGTAAATTCTAACAATGCTCACAATTATATAAATTTTTTAGTCTGCTTGTTGCATGATGCTTTATGTATTTTAATAGGTATTGATAAAGGTGTGCTCATTTGTTTTATTTTATACAATGCAAGTGTATTTCAAGAAACTACTGATATTCTAGAGATATGCATCTTATTTTTATTCTTAGAAGCAATGTGCTTGACTGTCATTGTGGTGAAAGGAGAGGGGAGATGTCAGTAAAGAGTGCTGGGAAAGGAAAAATACCAGTGGGTAATGCTGTTATTTGTAGCTTGACATAGACAACAAAAATAATACTGAGACACAAAGGATCTTGTAATTATACTTGCCCAAGAGAAACCAGTGGGGGTATGGTGGCAGTTTGCAGTTGCACACATAGAGATTGCAGTGGATCTGGTGGGATTTGTAGAGACAGTCTAAACACCAGTAGTGCACAGTGCAATCGTAAAGAGTGGCACATTAACCCTAGGTTCACACCTATGCAGATTGCGTTTGATGCGTTTCTGCATTGCATTCTGCGCTTTTGCACTTGTGTTTTTGCCGTGTTTTTGATGCGTTTTGCGGGCTTTTTTTTATTTTTCTTGTTGCAAGATTTGGGCAATGATTGGATTTGGGGCTCAAAGGACAGATGGGAGTCTAGGATTACACCTAGCACCCTGGCATGAGGGGAGGGACTGATGGTTATGTTATTGATCTCAATGGATCTCAAAGTCAGGGGAGGGGGCATGGGCTGGAAGGAATACTAAGAGCTCAGTTTTGGAAAGATTGAGTTTGAGGAAGTAGAGTGACATCCATGCCGATATGTCACTTAGGTAAGAAATGTTAGCTGCACATGCTTGAATACAGCAGTTGGGCATGGTGAGTCGAGCAGTTGTACATACACATACACAAAAATTTTAGAGTGTATATTCTAAAAAAGGGGGGATATATATGGGCATAACACAGATACAAATGTAAAGCCTTGACATATACCACTTTTAAAGAAACTTCAGGATTGTCATAAATATTATATAAATATATGATAGTCAAACATTTTTTTTCATCTTTATTTAGTGCTAATAAAAATTACCTTGTTCATTCAGCATCTATGATTTTCTATAACTGGAAAAATATTCAAACATGGCTTTTATGTACTTGTACATAGAAAGTCATCCTATAGACCTACCTCTAACCACTACAATAACTGACGATTTTTTATAAAACGTATCTCTCTACTAGTCTCTGTATATTTCTCTGGTAAAAGTGTACCTGTTCTAGCCACAGGAGGTGTCCGGGTGATTTGACACTCTTTAAAAGAGATTTTATTTCCTTGCTTCCCCGGTGCTTAAAATTGTGCCATTTTTTGCTAGTCAACATTAAAACTCTAAGTTGTTGGCCATACAATAAACATGTGATTTATGACCATGAAACGGGGAGGTGCAAGACATGTGAGAAGTTGACAGCTGTTTTGTGCATAGCAACACTTTATCAAGACTAAATTTTCTCTCCCCCTCTCTCATTCCTATATACTGCTGCAATTAATCAAATGTGCAGCAGATAAGTCTGCCTAATTAATTAATTGCCAGAAGCTTCTTTACACAATGGAAGTCAGCTTGGGAGCACAATTAATAAATTAGGTAAGGTAATTTGCTGCATGTTTACGTAATTGCAGGGTGTCAGACTCAGGACCGCTTCCAGCTGGGGGAGATGAGGCACGGATTGTGACATTGTATGGCAATTCTTATTTTCACTATATTTCTCCACCTCATTGAACAGCATATACAGTACATTATTGCATGCAATATATATCGGTAAAGGTTAGGTTGCAATATTCCAGGCACATATCTTTATCACCTGCTGCCCACAGTGTCCAGGTCTCTTCCATGCAGGCTTTCTTCAGCTCCTGTTGAAATTAGGCTGAAGAAAGAGGGCTAACCAAAATTAGTGGCTCCTTTGCTACACACTTCACCAGCAAAATCAAGGGTGTACACTAGGGATGTCAAACTGGCGGCCCTCCAGCTGTTGCGAAACTACAAAACCCATCATGCCTCTGCCTTTGGGAGTCATGTTTGTAACTGTTATTTTGCAATACCTCATGGGACTTTTAGTTTGGCAACAGCTAGAGGGCTGCCAGTTTGACACCCGTGGTGTTCACCCTTTCCTCTCCTTACATTGTCCTCCCTACACAGTCAGTGTGCTTATGCAGGAAATAGATATATGCATCCAATCATGTTTGTGGGCCAGCCTAATGGTCACCTAAACAAGATACCGGGTGTGCAGTCACTTCAGGCACCAACAAGTTTTTTCAAACTTTTTTTGCAAAATGAAAAGAGTTTGCACAGTTTTGTTTGGGAATAACAACCTAATTATTAATCTAAAAGGTTATTCCTACACTGTAAGCCAATATCTCTTATAATGTGACATAATGTGTTGTCTGGACTACTTGCTGTGTAGCTGGGTACACATCTCTGCAAAGTTTATTAGGTTATACCGTTTTTATTCTTTTTTGTCAACTTCACAGTTGTTGGTACCCCAATGCTGCTGCTTCTTACTTGTCCAAATATCCTAGTAAAATACTCAGAACTATTGTGTTAGACAACACTTTCTGAATTTAAAAAGAAAAAAATACTGCAGATTTTCACATTGTAGGGCATTCACACATTTCTACCAATTTGCAAGCTAATGACATTAAGGCCTCATGCACACTGACAATAATAATTTAGAAGGTAGCAGTGTTCTGGCCCAAACAAACTTGACGCTTGTAAAAGTGCGTACCACATTTGCCCGCGTCAAGCGTTTGGGCATTAATTAATTTCATTTGCCAGAATAAATCATTTTGCTTTCATGTAATTAATATTTTTATGGTTTAATGAGATTGTTAAAGCAGACTTTCCATGAAAATACATATACACCAAAAAGAAATGAATTAAAAACACTTCTAAAAATGTTATCAAAAGTATTTTACAAAAACCTCATTCCAGCTTCTAATGATTCTGATAGATGCAAATTACATCACCATGCTTCCCAAGAGAACTGGCCACTCAAAATCCCCTGAAAATGCACTGCTTCAATAGCCTGCTGGAATCAAGAGTTACTGGTCCAAGGTGAGTTTTTTTTAATCAATTAAAATGTACATTTTTTCCAGTGGCTTTTGTAAGACCCTTGCATTTGTGGGGTAGGAGCTGTGAGTAAAGCAGAGCATAGCAATATTCACTTTAAATAAAAAGTTGATCCATCTGAACTGCTTGCAAATACCCTAAAGTAAAATGGTATGAATTTACTGTAATATTTTTTTTAAAACTTAACTTAGGGCCCTTTCACACAGATGTTCAGTCTAGACCCCCGTATGTCTGTTTTGAAGACGAATCCAGACTAAACCACAATGTATGTCTAAAGGCAGGTGTTTGTAAATGGCTGCACATACAAGTTAGTTTATGCCTGCAGAAAAGAACAGAAAGGTTCTGTGTCCTTTTCTGTTTTTTGTGGACATAACATGTAAAAAGGTGGATACAGATGCTATCCAGTTATGTTCATTATATTTTTGTCAGTTTTAAGGCAAAAAACATATTTTTTGTGTACACTTTGTCACCTGTGATTAGTTTCTTCTACAACTAAAAAAAAATGGACACAAAAAAAAAACGTAAACTGGTATCAACTGATCTGAACTGAATATACAAAGCAAGCATCCAATGGCCACACATCCAGTAAAATCACCATTATTTCTTCTTATAGCATATTCCACAAATATAACAGGGATACTGGACTAATGCATTTCACGCTCCACTAGCCCTTAGCCATAGCTATGAGCTATGACTAAGCGCTAGTGGAGTGTGAAACGCGTTAGCTGGAGTCCTGTATCCCTGTTATATTTGTGGAATATGCTATAAGAAGAAATAATGGTGATTTTACTGGATGTGTGGCCATCGGATGCTTGCTTGTATATTGGAGTCTGCTGCAGACAGGACCAGCACCTGGGATTTGGTGTGTGTATGGTAGTGGAAGAGGGAACCGACCTGGAGCAGTGTTTTTTATCATCTAAACTGAAGGCAGGTGTGTAACCTAATTCAGTATTCATTATGATGGCATGTGAAAAGACCCAAATGTTCAGCATAAAAGCAAGGAAATCACACACCCATGATGTCAGATCACATCCAACTTTATTAAAGCTGGACAAACCCACCTAGGATTGTCCCTTTTATGCATGAGTCTATGTAACCAAGCTCGTACTGGGTGAAACATTGGAGTGGGGTGGTCCTAGGTAGAGATGTGCATGACAGAAAAAAATCATCATGTTCATTATGCTAGAATGATTGAGAGAAATTTGAATTCAAAAATCTGAATTTGAAATTCAAATTTCAGAAGATGGCTATATTTGTTCTATCCTATTCTACTCTTTTCTATTCAAATCTACTCTATTCTATTATTTTCTATTCTATTCTGTTTTGTTCTATTCTTTTATAGTCTATTCTATTCCTTTCTATTCTTTTATATTCTATATTATTTCTATTCCCTTTATTCTATTTTTTTCTATTTTTTTTATTCTATTCTATAAAGCAACCTATGGAGGAATCATCATCTTATTTCACTTGTATACCTTACTGTACTTATTGCAATATGTTTCCATTTCAAATTCAAATTCATATTCAAATAAATTTTCGAATTTGGATAAATAGTTCTGTTTGTAATATATTTTGGAGTAATTAAAATTCAAATACTATTGTGATTTAGAAATTTGGATACATCCGAATTTCCGAATAAGAAACATTGTGTCAAAATTTGGTTTGTGACAAAACGTATTGCACTAGTCCTAGTCCATGTCTAGTCCTAGGCAAGCCTTCAATGTGCTTTGTATGGCTTTAATAAAGCTGTACATATGGTTGGACTCCTTTTGGTCAGCATCCTAATAGAAGCATGGGATTTTTATACATGCCTGGAGCAGTGACATATCTTTAAATGTCTAATTTAACCACTTCACAACTGAGCTATAGGTTAATGATGGTTACAGCGTGGTTATCCAGTTCTGGGAGGGTGCCATATGACACACCCGGAGCTCTCCATGATTGCTGTGTCCTACAGACACATCTGATCACATGATAAGGTAAAAGGCCAATCACAGCGGCCTTTTACCACGTGACCAGCTGTGTCCAATGACACAGCAGATCACCGAGTAAATACAGTTGCCAGTTATTGGCAGCACTTTCCTCAAGCTGCCCACCAGTGCCACCCATCAGTGCCCATCAGTGCCGCTTCATCAGTGCCTCCTTTTCAACGCCCACCAGTGCCACCTCAACACTGCAGCCTATCAGTGCTGCCTATTCATGCCACCTCATCAGCGATGCCTATCAGTGCCCATCAGTGTCCATCAGTGCTGCCTCTCAGTGCAGCCACATCAACGCACATCAGTCAATGAGAAAAATTACCTGTCTGCAAAATTTTACAATAGAAACAAAGAAAACCTTTTTTTTCAAATTGTTTGCAATTGTTTGTTTATAGTGCAAAAAATAAAACACCCAGTGGTGATTAAATACCTAAAAAGCTCTATTTGTGTGAAAAAAGGATACAAAGTTCATATGGGTACAGTGTTGCATGACTGTGCAATTGTCATTCAAAGTGTGACAGCTCTGAAAGCTGAAAATTGGCCTGGGCATGAAGGGGGTAAAAGTGTCCAGTAGACAAGTGTTTAACTTGGCTTTTTTTAGGCTTGTACAATGCACATTGTTTGATCTTCCCATTGGGTATTAGGTACAGAAGCAGTTTATCTCTTCGTTATCAGCAAAGAACAATTTCAAGTGATAGGAACTTTGCTTTACAGGCAATTCATGTTTCAACACTCAGTCAGAATTGCATGAGACCTTCACTCCAGACATAGTCATATTGCTTTGGAATTAGTCTTCTAGTCTAAATTTATGAATGTCGTCTCCTGTGATGATGGAAATATGGCAAAACATATTAGCAACGATCTGTTGAGCTTCCTGTTACTGCCTTTCCAGTGAGTTCTGCCTGTGAAGGGGTGCATCTTTATAATATACATTTACAAAGTAAAGCAGTGTTTTATATTGTCGGCACATAACTTTTCCTTGCCATTTTTTATTAAAGAAAAAGAAGCCATCAATGAAATGTAATTTACTGGCAATTTAACTGTATACATATTTTTTATCTGTAAATGCCACTTTTGCTGCAGCACACTGTACAGCAAAAATTACAAAATCCAAATACTTACCAGATCCTTTCTGTCTGGTATGGATTTCAAGAGATTTTTCTTTAAAAAAAAAATGCATGATTGTACCCCTAAAAATCCATACTCTAGGTTCCGATCAAACCATTGTCTCATCCATATTTATTATCGGGTTGAACTTATCTACACATATGAGTTTATAAGACTGTCATCAGCAGGCAATCCTGCGTGCAGACCATAGCAAGATGGGTGCTATTCATCTATATCTGACATACTGTATGATCTTATAAGACTACACAATCAATTGGCAATCCAGCAGCCCATGGAGAGAGGTGCTATTCATCCATATACTGGAAATTTTGCTATGCTATTTGCCATAATATACAGCTAATGCACTGAATCATTTGATTAACCAAGCTATATGTCTAAGGTCACAAGTGACATTTGAGAACAATGGAGTTCATTCTCTGTGTATGGAATGAGCATTATGATTACACTACTAAGTGATTTTAAGCACGTCAGTGTGAACATTCTGGAATTAATATTTTGTCATAAGAGACATCCTCAAGCTACATCTTGCTTTTTGATACTTACCCTTATGTGGAAAGTTGTTTCACTGCTAACACAGCATAACAAATTATGTCAAGTTACTGTGGCATTATTTGCTTACAAGCTATCAGCACAGTTGATTTAATGAGAGACAGGATCAGGAGTCCTTACTTTATGGAATACTTTAAGAACCACAATTGTTTGTTTTTTTTCATCAGATGTTGCTTTTCATTGTGTATGGATTACAATTTAAGCGTATGTGTGTCATCTATGTGGACAGTCTAGAACTGTGTATCTGTTCCATCTTTGAAGGTTTTCATTTCAAAGAATTTATTCCATATTGTTGCTAAGGTGCCAAGTCAATAGATACATTTAATAACCTCCGTATAGGAGACTAATTGGCAGAAACTTGAAGAGAGATATAGTGACATATTTTTCTACAGCTTTATTGATAAAGATCAGTAAATTCTTTGACATCTTTTAAACAACAATATTTTGAAGATAATGTTTTCATCCAGTTGTGGGCTGGTTTATGTGGATCTTTCTGCATATTCAATAGAAAAAACGTTATACTTATAAGGATTTGCTATGTTCAATACATTGTATGATCTTATATGTAATATTATAAATATTACTTGCCATCCTTTATTGTGTGTCAATAATAAAAAAAATGTACCTTGGTAGTATTTTAACATATCTTTGAGATTTAATCTACGGTAAATAAGTAAACCTTTAATACGGTCTATCCTTTGATATTTTTACCATGACAGTATCCATTTCCAATTATATCTATTGCTATTACATATGTGAGATTTTCAATATACTGTACTTTTGGAAGTGGATGTATCTTTCTATATAAGATTTAAAATGAATCTGTATGGAATATTTGTTTAACACATTATTTATTGGCACATATATAGTAGACCCCTACACACACACACACACACGTTACAAAACAGTTGGAAGCTGGTATCCCAGGTGACACAGTATGATGTGTTCATTGGACTACTTGATGTCAAGTTTCAATTTAGTTTTAGTCATAGTCTTTTGACTAAGCTGCCATTTTAGTTTTAGTTGTATTTTAATCATCTGAATAGTTTTAGTTTTATTCAATAAAAGTTGTATTTTAGTCAACTAAAATCTCCAATACATTTTAGTCGATTAAGATCTAATGGGTTTTATTAAATTACAATGCATTATTTAAGCATTTCTCTAGAATTTCCAAACTCATTATATACTCCTGGAGTAAAAATCTAAAAACGTGTTGTTATTTATGGTGTTGGTTTGAACAAACTACACAGACACAGATTTAGCTGTTTTATAACATCATTATAAGTGAAACCATGTTTTGTTTCAAGAAACGTCCCTTCCTCACATTTTCATTCGTTGATGAAAATTGGAAATAATTTTCATCATAGTTTTCGTCAATTGATGTATATTATAACGAAAATATTTCCATCAACAAAATTAACACTGCTGGGTATGATACCATTGATTCTAATGCATACAGAGAAAAATATCCTCTCATTTACAATATCATTGCAAAAAGGCTTTTTATCAAATAATCCCGAAGGGGTGGTCTAACTATGTTAACAATTTCTATTTATTTCTGTGAAGCTTTTCGAACCCATGCTAAAATATAATTTCTGGTGTAAGTAGATCAATTAAAATAATTTAATTTTGTAACATAACATATTCTACTACTACTATTATTATTATTAATAATATAAATAATAATAATATAGAGGATGTACAAAATAAAGGGATGCTGAATTGTTATAATACTATTGTATACAAGAGGAAGCGTACAGACTAAAAGGGAGGGGCAAGTGGTTCAAAACGCAATAACTGAGAGAGAGCTGTTGGTAAAACAGTAAGTACAGTTTTTGGTGGACGAGGGATAGGCTTCATTGATGAGATGAGTTTTCTGGGAATGCCTAAAGGTGGATAGAGTAGGAGATAGCCCGACAGGTTGAGGTAGGGATTTCTAGAGGTTGGAAAAGGCTCTGCAGAAGTTCTGGATGTAAGCATGAGAAGAAGTGAGAGATAACTAGAGAGCAGGAGGTCTTGGAAGAAGTGAAGTGGGTAGTATGGGTGATATTTCAAAATGAGGCGTGGAAGTCACAAATTTGTTAGTAAGGTGCATGAATAAACTGAAGGGGGGATAGCTTGTGTAAAAGTAGGCCAATGAGAAGGGAGTTGCAATTTTCAAAGAGAAAAACAACCATAACCATAAATTAGCAGCTTTGCAGCATTGTGAGTTAAGAAGGTGAATATGTTGAAAATGTTACAAAGTCGGTGTTTGGATGTAGAACCTGAGAGAGTGGTCAGAGTCTAGAATTAAACCTAGCACCCTGGTATGCATGACTGATAGTTGTGCTATTGATCTCAATGAAAGAGCCAGGGTAGGGGGATCAACAAAATGTTGAGGATGCATTAATACTTTAGCCTGGGTAAAAACTGTTTTTCCATAAATATTGTTATTTACACAATTTGTATAAAATTTTTATCTAAAAATGTTTGTCTTTTCTTGTCTTCAAAGACTAGAATTTGTTCTGAGTAGAAATAAGCTCGAGGTTAGTCCAAACACAAATTTGGACCAAACTTTGGCTGCTCTGGTGCTTGTCTGAAAACACTGGACTTTGAAACCCATTCAGCGTGAGCTGAACAACACATATAATAGCAATATTTCCATTGCTACCATCTATTAAAGCTTTTTGTCAATGATTACCATGAAAGCAACAGGTCTCATTCATAGCAACCAGTAATGTCACCCGTTCATGTCCATGTAAACTAAGGGGCAGGGTAGCATGATGTCATTGATCAAATATGGTCACAGAGCCATAATTGGTCAATTATGTCACCTGGCAGACCCTTGATTGTTTGTTTTAATTTCAGCCATGAGACCAGAAAGATTTAATTCAGCACTAGACAGTGATGGGATTGGACAGGATTTTATTCCTTTGGCAGTCATCATTTATTGTTCATTATTTAACATGGATCTTCATCCATGAGGTAGGGGGGAGTGTGGTGCACGATTCAGTGCATCACACTCCCCCCTACCTCAGTTAGGAATGGACAGCTGCCGGAGAAGTAAAGCGCTCCAGCAGTTGTCCATTTTTGTGTGAATTAACCGTAAAAGAAGAAGCAGCATAGTGATGAATTTATTTATCTATTACTCTGTTTTTTCATCCAAAAGTATGCTTTTTGCCAGCACATGAACTGCTTGGATTCATGCACTGCTTCTTTTCACACTCAAGCTTTGTGGTATAGGGACTGCAAGAGGCTCATACCAGGTCAAATTCAGGTACTTACAGGAACTTCTATTACTTTGATTGATTGATTGATTGATTTGAAGATGTGCTTTCATTTTATGTTGTGTTAAAAATTTCTCCAATAGGACACAGATGACAAAAACCTGACAGGGGTTTTAACCTTTCCCTACTCTGTTCAATATTAAACTTTCATATTCTCAGTCCATTAGATAACTAAGTCAAAAAAGTTATCATGTTTATTCATCACAAAATTAGCATTTTTTATTTATTGACGTATCTAAAATCTAAAAACATTTTCACAGTCCTTACTTATAGGAGAGCTCCATCTCTGACTCATCAGGGGACATGTCAGATCTCTTCAGGGAGACCACAGCTTCCATACAGAGAGCATGATGGCAGGGGACTAGCTTTTTCAAGCTTTTGCTGCTCCATAAAAATATGAAAAAACTTTAAGACCTTGAAAACTCATTTGTGTTTATCTTACAACTCTTGAATTGTACTTACATGATGTAAATACAAAGTTCAGTTGGACTTTAAACTCTATTCAATATGATTTTATATGAGCATAGAAAGTGCATTCTCTCTCTCTATCCTCCCTCTTTTCTCTCCCTCTCCCTCTCTCCTCTCCTCTCTCCATTCTTTGTTGGTCATCTTTATCTTTTCATTCATTTCTACAAATGATTCTAGTGTATAAAAAAATAAATTTCTATTTGTGATGAATATGTATTGTATTTATAGCATAGCTTTTGAAAGATTCTGAGTATGTGATCTCTTTTGACTTGTTTTGAAAGTGTAAAAAAAAATCCTCAGCATAACATTTCTGTGCATACAGTATGTAGGCTCCTGGTAACCCCTCAGTGTAGATACTGAAAAAGAGACAGAAGCTTACATATAAGAACATTGATGTGCGTAGTCTAAAATTAGTGCAGTAGGATTTTGATCCATGGGACCCAAAGCCTACCGAAGTTGGCAGGCAAAAGGGGTTGTAGACTTTTGGTTCTATCTTGACCTTAAAACTCAGGAATAGTTGCTCTAGTGTCAATTCCCTTAGTTAACAAGGATTTTTAGAATATTTTACACTTTCTAGTTGATTTACTAAAGGCAAATAGGCTGTTTACTTTGAAAAGGGAAGTTGCCCCAGAGCCTAATGAATGTGGTCAAGTTTCACTTTGCAAAAAATACCCAATAATATGCAAATAAAAAAAAAATGTTTTTGCCTGCACATGATTGTATAATGAAAGTCAGTACAGATTCACCTCATTTACTAAGCTCTGGAGCAAAATGCCTTGCAAAGCACAACTTCCATTGCAAAGTGAACAGCCTACACGCCCTTAGTAACTCAACCCATTTATGTCTAAAATGTTGCCAACATAGATTATATATTAAATTACCAATACTTGTGAATATCTGATGGTGTTGCTTTTGTGCTTTCATCCATTTAATGTATTAATGATCCATTATATACTATATTTGGATGATTTTTTTTATATATTTGGGTTTAATTGTGCAATTGTGATATGTACTGTATGCATGTTTATGTATCTTCACATTCACCCCTTACACTGAATGCAAATAAACATTAAACTAATAAAAATGAGTCTAGACTTTTTCAATAAAAATAATTGTATTTAGCAACCATATATGTTAAATAATTTTTACTTGTGTATTTGGTTGATTTGTTATTCAGAATCACAGGAAAACTCTTTGTTCTTCTGTGAAGCATACAAACAAACAAAATTTCTGGAACATGAAGCACTGACCTCTGACCACTCTGTCTTATATTTCCCTTGGCAGTTCCGTCAGTCATGTGGTGCTCTTTCCCCATTCAAGCGTATCTTTGTGAAGTGTAGACCTTGCAGTCATTCCCAACAGATGAGCAGGCTGAGCTAGAGACAGCATTTTTCATAGCATTCTAGCATAGTGAATTACAAGGCTTTCTGTGAATGTTTGGCTATCGCACAGCAAAATAACTCCACAGAACCCAACCAAGTACTGCATCCTTTACTTTATTAATGTTTTACTTCTTTAACAGAAAGTGCATGGCCTTTATAAAAGCTCTGTGCTTTTGTGGTTCATATTGCTATGATTTTAACTTTTATAATATGTAAATATCTACTTATCAGTTTTATATTAAATGATCTTAAAAAAAATGGAAATCTACAAGGTGTCCCAAAAGTCTCCATACATAGGAAAAATTAACAAACTCACAAGGAAAAGATTAGAAACATGGATCATTTAAAGGAACACATTTGAAATGAAATTACTTGCATAATAACAGATATCTTGGAAATTGTGTTATGAATATTTGATAAATAAAGGTTAATAAAGATACATTTAGATACTATTTCCCATTTTGTCTATGTATGGGGACTTTTGGGACACCCTGTATATTCAATGTATAAAAAGAGCTAGAGTCTATTAACATTAATATTATATCACATATTTGCAACTTTGATACCTTTCTACTTTATAGATGATTATTTCACTGGAATAGAATACTTTTTAAGCTAGGTCATTTGAACCTTTATTGTGTTGTGGATGTGGATTTCAGTATTTGAAAGTTATACATGTTTTAGGATATTTATTTACAGCTTGTTCACACCAGCAGTCTGCTTTATACCATGACTGCGGATGTGCGCTGTGAATAGAAGAGAACAATGGGCTGATCACAATACATCACACTGTTTGACTTTTTGGGGGATAGCTTTATTGAAATCTTACAAATTTCCATTTCTTTTATCTTTATGTACTGCACCATGTTGCAATGCAGTAGTGTGTCATACTATTTTTAGCGCACATAAGACACAATGCATAGTAAATTGCTTTTCTATGCATTGGGCTGTAATGCCCACTGAAGTTGGGTCTTTAAAGCGATTCTAAAGGTTCATTTTTTTTTTTGTAAAATAACAAACATGTCTATATTTATATATTGTGTGCAGTGGTTTTGCACAGAACAGCCCTGATCCTCCTCTTCTCGGGTCCCCCGCAGGCTCTCCTGGCTCCTCCTGTCTGTCGGGTGCCCACACAGCAAGCAGCTTGCTATGGAGGCACCCACTGCTCCATGTGTCCATTCACACATGGAGCCTCGGCTGGGCCCCACCCCCCCCTCTCTTCATTGGCTGACTGGCTGTGATTGACAGCAGCGGGAGCCAATTGCTCCCACTTGTTGTATGAGCCAATGAGGAGGCAGATACCTGGGGCAGCCGAGACTGTCAATCACATCTCCGGATTGCAATGAGTCTCAAGTAAGTATTGAGCTGGCTGATGACACACACATCTATCTTTCTACTCCTCACCTCACCCCTTCAGTCTCCTCTCGCATTACTAACCTACTAAGTGACATATAGGCATGGATGTTACTCCACTTGCTCAAACTCAATCTTTCCAAAACTGAGCTCATAGTATTCCCTCCAGCCCGTGCCCCCTCCCCTGACTTCTCCATCAAGATCAATAACACAACTATCAGTCCCTCCCCTCATGCCAGGGTGCTGGATGTAATCCTAGACTCCCATCTGTCCTTTCAGCCCCAAATCCAATCACTGTCCAAATCTTGTCGACTTCACCTCTGCAACATCTCCAAGATACGCCCATTCTTAACTTCGGAAACTACTAAGCAACCTATTCACTCCCTTGTTATCGCTCGCCTTGACTATCGTAACTCCCTCCTCATTGGCCTACCTCATCACAGGCTATCCCCTCTCTTCAGTCTACCATGAATTCTGCTGCCAGACTCATCCACCTTACTTACCGTTCCGTATTTGCCACCCCTCTCTGCCAATCCCTCCACTGGCTTCCCATTGCCCAACGGATAAAATTAAAAACATTAACAATAGCATATAAAGCCATTTATAACTCTGCCCAAAATTACATCACCAATCTTGTCTCCAAATATCACCCAAACCATACTCTCCGCTCCTTGCACAACCTCCTGCTCTCTAGCTCCCTTGTCTCCTACCATGCTCGTCTTCGGGACTTCTCCAGAGCTTCCTCATCCTCTGGAACTCTCTACCCCAATATATCAGATTATCACCTATTCTGCCCGCTTTTAGGTGATCTCTGAAACCTATCTCTTCAGGGAAGCCTATCCTGCCCTCAGCTAATAATGGAATCTTCTACTCCTCTTACCAGTCCATCCCCCACAGTTATTACCTTTTGTACCACTAGCCCCTCCCTCTTAGATTGTAAGCTCCAAAGATCAGGGCCCTCCTAACCCTCTTGTATTGAACTGTATTATTGCTGTATTGTCTCTCGCTATATTGTAAAGCGCTGAGCAAACTGTTGGCGCGATATAAATCCTGTATAATAATAATAACAATAATAATAATAATAACTGTTTTGATAAGTGGGTTTAGTTCCACTTTACACCCCGGTCACATCAACGCTGATTTTGAAATCGTGCGACTTACAGTGATTTTAAGGTTGTGTGACTTGCCGATTTGAGGTGCGATTTTCAAGACATCTGACACAGATGTCTATGCAAATCGCAACAAAAGTAGTGCATGCACTACTTTAGAAATTGGTATTGCTCCAAACAAGTTGGAACCACACCGATATGACTGCTCTAATAGCAGTCAAAACTGTTTTCTATGTTTTAGATAGCATTAGGAAAAGTTCATAGTCTGCTAGGTTTTTCATGTTTTCATGTCTTTGATCCTATTTCCACTCTGGGAATGAGAACAATATGTGAGGGAGTCAATTCACTAAATATCTGGAACCGAAAAGAAATAAAAGCTGTATTTTTAGTTGGTGGCTATTGACTAGAAACTCTGTTGATGAATGTTCTGACCCTGTCTCCTCTGTATTCAGTTTTTTTTAAAGCAGACCTCTGGCCGACCCCCCCCCTTTTTATTTTTTGGCCCCGCTTACCTGAAGGTGGTATCTGAACATTTCAGATACTCACCCATCCAGTGGTGTCCTGCTGAAATCCTCTCATGCCCTGCCACTGCTTTGTCCCATACCACCATGTTCTCTCTTGGAATAGTAGAAAAGAAGGAGCGCCCGATGTCCAAAAGTATGCACTTTTGATGGTAGATTAAGATGCATTTATTGAGAGTGACGACAAGTACATCAAGCCAATACATTAGCAGAGAAAAACCAAATTTTGCACTCTCCAGTTTTAGACAACAACACCCCATGATGTCTATGCCTTCAAAATAAATTTAAAGAGGACAAAACCATATCCTACACCATCTCATGAGAAACCTGGAAAATATATAACCAATGTCAATTTTTCCCATTTAATAGCGTGCAGCAACAGCCTTGAAGAAGGGAGTCTTTTCTCCCGAAATGCATTGGCTTGATGTACTTGTTGTTACTCTCAATAAATGCCTCCTAATCTACCATCAAAAGTGCATTCTTTTGGACATCATGTGCTCCTTTTCTACTATTCCAAGTATACGTGTGGAAATGACCTCAAGGCTGTACCAGAAAGGCAGCAGCCCAAACCCTAAGAGGGTTTATCGCCAATATCCACCATTGGGTACAACTGACTGGATGAACTTCTCCCTACCCACCCACGCAGCCACCCACCTACGACCAGTAACTGATCCAGTCAGTCCAGCACAGTCTTCAGTATAAACCATGTTCTCTCTGACATCATTGAGAGCTCCAGCTCTTCTGGGTTCAACGGATGGGCCTCCCAATGATGCACCGATAGGCCCGCCCTTCCTCCTTTCCTTGAATGAAAGGTTATGCTTCTTGGGATATGTGCCGTGCATATCGTGGGAGGCACAGCGGGTAGTGTGTGCGTCATTCCTCCAAGATGAATGACATGCATGGGGAGGCAGGGCCAGACATTTTTGTAAAAAAAGGTAAAACCCCCCCCCCCAAAAAAGTGGGATATTTCTGCAGGATGGCAGGAAGGGTGGAATGGAAGGAATGTGAGGAAAAGGGTGAAGGTCCCCTTTAATGACTACAGTTCCATTTTTATTTTATGTACTCCTCTTTTGTGAAAATGCAGGGTCTCTTTCAAATTTTGCCAGACCAAAGACCAATGCAAAGAAAACAAAAAACATATTCTTACCCACTGCACTATATCATTTGAGATTGAGAAGTTTTACTAAATAAGCATGAGGGTCACTGATGCAAATAGATCAGAGTTTGGAAGAACTATTTTATAAAAAAAGTACACTGAATTTGTATCTCTAAACCTTATGTGCACTAATATGTACACTGACTGTTGAAGACAACACTATCTGTTTAGCTGCCATTATAAGTGATGTTACCCTGACTCCTTCTCCCTCTCTTACAGATGACCATTTTTTTTTATATTCAACTCATCTTTATTAGTTTTTGACTTAACAGGGGAAACAGAGAAAAAGAAAGAACCAGGACATCCATAGGTTCACATAGTACATAGGTATTCAAAAATGGAATAAACTTTATAGATTTGTTTCCAAGTCGTATAATATGAACCACAGGGAGGGGGTGGGGAGGGAATAAAGAAGGTGAGGGAGGGGGGGAAAGGAGATGGAGGGGGTGAGGGGAAGGGGGGGAGGGGTAACTATTACAATTTGTAGATTCAAAACATTAGAGATTACCAGTCAAGTGAGAAAGTTTCATTTTCATATTTGACTCCATTCCACAAAAAAAAAAAGCCATCAAACTTCAATTGAGCATTTCGGGTGTAGTGCCCATAGCTTCCAGGATCGATAGAATTTGTGATATGATAAGTGGCAGAGGGAAAATCTTCTCTCCATGTCACACTAAAAAAATTGAGATTGGTGACCACTCTTGTTAGGGATGGGGATTCTGTGGTTTTCCATAGACTAGTTATGTTGTTATAGGAGGTGTATTATGATATTGCGGAGTTCTGGGGAGAATTTGTCAATACCTATATAAAGAATCGCTAGCTCTGGGTTAGGGACAATCATAGACCCCGAGATTTCTGAGATTAGATTGAATATGCTATTCCAAAATGATCTGATAGATTTACATGACCAAATAATGTGGAATAGGGATCCTGTTTATCTGCATAGTCTTCTGCATTGTGAGGAGATTGTTGGGTAAATTCTGGATAATTTAAATGGGGTTAGGTACCATTGATGAAGCAGATTAATGTAGGATTCCCAGTGTGTAGCACAACGGGAGGCTTTATAGGTGATGGTAAAGGCTCTCCTCCAAGATTGGTCTGAGAGCTTTTGGAAAAGAGGGTTTCCCAGTTGGTTAATGATGTCATTCTGATGGTGTGTTTAACGCCTAGGATAAGCAAGTAAAATAAAGATATTCCTTTACCAGGGTATTTGGGTCTATTTAAAAAATGTGCTGGGGCAGGAAGTGTAGGAAAATATGGGAGATTGTTGCATTTCAGCCAGTGTGAAATTTGGAGATATGTAAATTTGTGCTTGGATGACAACAGAAATTTCCGTTGGAGTTGGTGGAAGGAGGCCAAAGTTTGATGATCATAGAGATCTGATACGAGGGAGATTTCTAGTTGTTCCCAGATAGATAAGTCAATGTCCGGGATTAGAGTAGTGAGAGCTTTGAGAGGTATATGGATCTTGTTGGACTTAGGTAGGGGGAGGGATAATCTGTTTAAACAAGCATCAATCGAGGCTTTGATACAAGAATGTGTACTTGATGGGGGTTTTTGTCTGTGGATGAGAGAAGAAGGTATGATTGTGGTGTAGTGGGGTGAAATAAAGGAGTTTATACAGTCAACCAGTTTTTATGCACAGGCAGATGCCAACAGAAGTAAGATTGGTCCAGTAGGGTGGCTAGATAATATGTGTGTAAGTGAGGGAGGTTTATTCCCCCTTTGGAGTACGGGTGAGTGGGAGGGTTATTGGAGCATCTAGGTCTTTTGGATTCCCATAGGAATTGGGAGAATCATCTCTGTGTTGCATGAAATAATTGAATAGGTATGGGTATGGGAAGGGTTCTGAATATATACAGGATTTTGGGGAGGATAATCATTTTTAAGGCTGTAGCACGGCCCATTTTGGACAAGCCAGCCAAACGTTTTAAGTGAGGATATCTCTTTGGGGAGATTTTGTAGGAATGTTTTATGGTTGTGTTCATATAAGTGGGATGGAGATGGGGTCAGATTAATTCCAAGATATGGGATTGATTTATTTGCCCAGATATAGGGTAGGTCTCTTGATAAACGAAGTTGGGTCTTTTCAGGGGTGTATAAGTTGAGAATGAGGGATTTGGATTCATTGAGTTTGTAATATGAGATGTTGGTGTATTGAGATAGGAGGTCTCTTATTTTATATAGCGAATCACCCGGGTTTATAACCATCAAAGTGATGTCATCCACAAATAGGCCTATTTTGTGTTCAGAGTCATGGAATTTAATGCCTGTCACTAAGGGGTCTTGTCGTATTTTTGCAGCAAGTGGTTCTATTAAGAGTGCAAATATTAGAAGGGATAAAGGGCGCCCCTGTCTGGTTCCATTAGATAAATTGAATGGGCATGATAATATGCCATCTGTTAAGACTCTAGCTGATTGGGAGGAGTATAGAGGCATTATTGCTGACTGTAACCATCCTGTTATACCAAATTTTTGCAGGACTTTTTGCATGAATCCCCACTGGACTCGATCAAATGCCTTTTCTGCATCTAGAGAAAAGAGCAGAGAAGGCACCTGGTGATTTTGGAGGTTATGTAGTAGTGAGATTAAACGCCTAGTGGCGTCCGGGGCTTGTCGACCTTGTATAAATCCAATCTGATCTGGATTTATAAGAGTATCTAAAATTGGGAATAGTCTGTGAGCTATAAGTTTGGCAAACAATTTAATGTCTGT
Organism: Staurois parvus; assembly: GCF_062004578.1. Classification (NCBI taxonomy): domain Eukaryota; kingdom Metazoa; phylum Chordata; class Amphibia; order Anura; family Ranidae; genus Staurois; species Staurois parvus. Next base: position 1,690,297 of record NW_028318385.1, read on the forward strand.
GTTAATAAGGGATATGGGTCTGTAATTCTGAACTTTTTGTGGGTCTTTTCCTGGTTTGGGTATGGTCGTAATAGTGGATTGGAGCATTTCTTTTGGTAAGGAACCCTTGGAAGCTGTGTCATTGAATAAAGTGGCCAAATGTGGTGACAGGATGTTGGCAAATTGTTTATAAAATTAATTTGTGTAGCCGTCGCTACCTGGCGATTTGTGGAGAGGTAGGGACCGAATTACTAATTCAATTTCAGAAGTGGTAAATGGGTCAGAGATATCTTGTAGTTGTTTTGTAGACAAGGTTGGGAGATTGATTGATTTCAGAAAGGTCCTGGGAAGATTGGGGGGGTGCTCTGGTAATTTTTGAGGTTGTAGAGGGACTCATAAAAGTCTGCAAATGTGTTTGCTTTGGCTAGTGGGTTGGAGAGTGGTTTATTAGATTTGAGGTGATGGATAGATCTAATCTTTTGTTTTGGCTCTTTGGTTTTTACCCACCTTTTCTAAGAGTGAGGTTGCTTTGTTGTTTAAAGAATAATAGATAGCTTTTACCTTTTTTAAGTTCAAGTCATACTTATAGAGGAGGAGGGATTGGAGTTTTTCCCTTCCTCTGCAGATGTCTTCTGAGTTTTGTTGTGAGGGGTTTTGTTTGTTTAGGTCTTCTTTCATTTTTAAGGAGTTTAATAGATCTTCGATCTGGCGACGTCTTTGGGTAGACACTTGTGATGACATTTTAATGAATATTCCTTACATGAAGGCTTTATAAGGGGCCCATAGTGTGCCATTAGGGACTTTGGGAGTAGCGTTTGTCTCAAAGAAGAGATCATGTGCATCTGTTATAGTCTTCTTAATGATGAGATCTGTCAGGAACAGTGAATTGAATCTCCACGGTTTGGGAGGTGTTGTTCTGTCGTGGGTATGTAAGGCAATGCTGACTGGCGCATGGTCTGACAAGGTTATATTGCCTATCGAGGAGGATGTAGGGTCCACTCATCTGTTAGGAAGAAGTATACCCTGGATCAGGGTAGGTGGGATGAAGAGTAGTAGGAATAGTCTCTATCAGTGCCATGTTGATATCTCCAGATGTTGTACAGGTCATGGTGTGTAGAAATTGATAAAGACTTTGTTTCAATGGTCTTTTGCCAGACGTGGTATCTAATTGTGTATTTCCCACAATATTGAAGTCTCCTCCCATTATCAGTTGTCCTTGTTTCATAGAGGCGACTTTGGAAATGAGTAATTTATAAAACCGAACGTGATCAGAGTTAGGGCCATATACGTTGACCAAAGTGAGAGGCATATCTTCAATTTTGCCTACAAGGATATGAAAACAGCCGCTTGGGTCTGCATATTCTGTGGTTAGTGAACATTTGAGTGAGTCCTTGATGGCTGTCATGACCACGATTGTTTTTTTATTGTGAGAGGCAAAGAATTTGGTTGAAAAATTCTTGAGGTTACACATTGGAGTTTTGGAAATTGCAAAGTGAGTCTCTTGTACTATGACAACATCTGCTCGTTGAGCTGTAATTTCCTTTTTTTAATAGTGATCTTTTGAAGGGGGAATAAGGGAATGTAGGCGGGTGGGCGCCTATAGTTGTTAAGATGTTTTAAGGCGCTGTTGTGATGTTTTGTGTGTCATCTTGGTGACAAGAAAGGATGGGAGGATGGGTCTGATGATGCTATAGAGAAAAAAAAATATTTGAAAGGCACTGATAAGTTGTAGTAGGCATAATGTCGTATGTATTTGACTGGTTGTAATAGAGAAGTTTAGTATAGAAACAGGCAGTTAATAAACTCTTGCAAAAAAGGCAAGAAACATGGGTAGTTTGAAAAACTACTTTCAAATCGGGGCGGTGAAGAACAAATAGAACCAACGGATAATAGTAGGTAGCAGCCATATGAACAAGGCTGACATTTACAGGGTGAGGAGAAAAGGTAATATACAGCCATACTCTGCTGGCGTAGATATTAGTGGGTGAGTCGGATTACCGACTGTAAAAAAAAATAAGAGAGAAGGTATGTTCAGGTCCAGTCCCCCTCCATGTGATGGGATTGGCGTTGCTCGAGATTTAGTCGGCGTTCCTCCACTGGGAGTTTTTTCCACTCTTTTAGTAGGTTTATACCGTCGTCTAGGCCTCTGATAGTGAAGGATCTCCCCTGGTGTTTGATGATGAGTTTGGTTGGGAATCCCCATTGGTAGGCGATGCTGTGGTTTCTTAAAGCCTTTTTTTGTGTGAGAAGGGTTTCTTTGGATAGATCAGCAAAAAGCTTAATACCTGTGTGAGAGGCGGGGCGTGCCGTGGAATTTCTGGCAGCAATCCTGCGCTTTTTTTTTATTTGGTAAAAATGGACCCTAATTAGGATGTCTCGCAGAGTAGAAGCTGGCAGGAATGATGGTTTTGGGATTCTATGCACTCTGTCAATAGCGACTTCCATTGGGGTAATGGTCGGGATCAGATGTTTCATAAGTTGTTGTATATACGCTAGCAGGGAATCATTTGTCACCGTTTCAGGAATCCCTCAGATTTTTATATTATTTCGTCTTGAGCGATCTTCTAGGTCTGCTTTTTTATTTTTCAACATAGTAAGTTCAGATTCGTGGTCAGCGTGGGCATCTACTACTGTGTTGTGTGCTGTGAACAAGGCTGACATCTGATTTTCAGTATGGTGTAGCCATTTGATGTGGTCAGCAATGGCATTGGAAATGGGGATATCACCTTTGTTATATCTCCGTGTAGCGTTTATCGCAATGATAATAGAATATATTTCATTACTAGTTCAGTGATCAGCTGGTCAGAGGCTGAGAATTCCTCTATATCAGATTGGATTTGTAGTATAGGATTAGTTAGGGAATCAGATGTGTGAAGGTCGCTCGTTGTGGGATCTTCTATTCTAGGCCTAGATTTAGCAGGGCTTCTGTATGTAGATGAGAGTGGAGGAGAAGACTCACCAGGGTCCCCATCATAAAGTGATGCTTGCAGCCTCAGGTCTGGACTGTAGGAGCTGGTTTCTGTGTCAGGGATGATGCTGCTGTGCAGGGATGTGCCGGCGCCATCTTGGCCTCGTGTGTCCCTGGCAGGGAAGAAGTCCGTGACCCTCTGGGGAATTGCCAGGGACTTCCGTCTCCTTGGCATAGTTCCGGAGGGTGTCAGGGTGCCGATCCCCTTATTTAGGCATGTGATTCGCACAGGAACCGCACCGCATTCCTGTGCAAATCACATGTGATGTCTGTGCGATTGAGCCATACATTTTGTATGGCTCAAATTGCATCGCATCTGCACCAAAAAGATGCAGGACCCTTTTTTTCCCACACCTAATTTGCATTGCATGGGTGTTCACACCCACGCAATACGAATTCTGGTAATCGCACTGCGTTTTGCAATTTGTTTTGGGGTGTTGTTAATTTAACATTGACACCCGTACCAAATCGCATGGATGCTGTGCAATTGCAATGCAGTGTGGGAAATACACAGGATTCACTGCGTTTCCCGCAATGCATTAGTGTGAACCAGAGCTCAAGGTTTACAAATTTCTAAAGGGATTCAGACCCTGCAGGTCTCATTAGAACACTGAGAGCGCACCAGCTGATTATAATGGACTCATCCCTCCCATTCAGACCCATTCCAAATCAGTATCCAAAGGACATGGTGAAACAGTAAACTTAAGACTGACAAAAAGTAAGAATCTGCTACAAAGTTTCTTAAAATTCCTGCAATGAACATTGATCACCTAGAGGGGATTTTTTAAAAGTATTAATTATTCTTAATACTGTAAATGATGTAGTAATGAAGGCCTAGCTCCAAATTTACACCAGAGCAAAGAACAGAATTGTCTCTCCTGTTTGAACTTAAAAACATTCTATATACAATATATATACATATATATATATATATATATATATATATATAACAAAAGAAAATTAAGATTTCACAAAACCAGCTTAGTACAATAAACAGTTAAACATGTTCAAAGAAGATACATTTAACCACTTCCCGTCCGGCCCATGTATATAAATGGCTGGACAGAAGCAGCGCAAGGGCGGGTTGCCATTCATAAATGGCACACGCCATTTTAGCCTGTACGTGCTCACCGCGATCCGATGCCTGCTGTGTCCTCCGATCACTGTACGGGGCCTCTGTGGGAGGTCCCGATCATGTGATCACTGATTGGCCAATCAGTGTTCACATGAATAGTAATAAGCAAGATGTCACTTTTGACATCAATGCTTACTACGTGTGAAATCTGTGAATGATCACAGAGATTACATGGTACAAGGCTATTCAAAACAGCCTTGTACCATGTGACAAGCTGTGACCAATCACAGGTCTCACAATATTTCTCAATGGCTGCAAGAATGCAGCCAGAGAGAAAGAGAAATGATTGCTTTTTACAGCCTTTATGGGTGTAAAAGCAATCAGTGTAAAAAAAAAAAAAATCTTTATCACTCCCCACAAGTAGTACAGTGTCACTATAGTAACACTGTACTGCTAGGGTGACAGTATGTTTAAAAAAAACATATATAAGAATATAAAAAAATTAAATAAAAATGTAAAAAACATTTTTGAAAATTTATCATTTTTGGTTATAAACTAATTTGGGTAATATTTGTTTACTAAAAAGATAGCTGAATACATTTTAGCCAAGATTTATGAAGAAAGATGATTTATTTGCTAAATTATATAAGAAAAACACAATTTTTTAAAAAATTTTGGGACTTTTTCATTTATATAGCAAAAAAAATAAAAATCCCAGTGATGAATAAATACGACCAAAATAAATTTTTATCTGTCTCAAAAAAATGCTAAAATATGGGTACAGTGTTGCATGACCGCGCAATTGTCATTCAAAGTGTGACAGCGCTGAAAGCTGAAAATTGTCCTGAACAGGAAGGGGGTAAAAGTATCCGTACTGGAAAGTGGTTAAATAATGTGGATGTTAGGCAGAAAATTAAAAAAATAATTCTTAAAGTGTTATACCTGCATAAAGCTACATATCACTTATACTTTTTAAGTTAATGTTATTATTTTACAATAAAAACCTGGAGGTGGCAGCAACATATAATTACAAAAATGCAAAACTTTTATATTACAATTATAAATGCTATTTCAAAACCAGTACAAGCAAAAAGTGTTCTTCCATTCAATATGCAAATGTATTTGCTGTGCATATATACATGTATTAGTTGAGCCACTGATAGAACTTTGGGAGACAACAACAGGCCCTGAGGATTCAATATGTTGATGAAAGCTGTTAGTGATTTATTTTAAAGTGTTAGGTGAACCTATTTATCATTTTTATTAATGAATTGTTATTTGAATAATTAAAAGACATTAACATTTTTTAATCTTGCATTTATTGAATATGTTGCAGAAAATCTATATGACCACAGTCAATAAGACTTGATTTTATTACCTCCCAAACAGATTCTGGTTGTGCTGATTATGAAGAAATGTACTACTGAATATACACTAACTATGATGTTCTACTTTTGTAGAATTTGACCTAAGCTTAATCTTCAAGTCCAGCTTTTGAAAGGTCCTTCTTTTGAGATAAAGATTGCTAGAACTTACTGATTCAGCAAAGCTTGGAAAAGAAATAAATGTGGTAACGAAAGGCTCTCAGACCATTAAATATATGTTTGCTTTGAAGATCCAATTGATGATGGCGGTATTTTCTATTTTTAAAATACCTTGATCGGTAAAACATCTGATCTATTAAAAAGTCAGGCCTTTTATGCTGAGATTCAAATGGTTCATCATGGAGTAAAATAAAATTAATATGCTTTAAACATAGTGAAGAACATTTATTAAATTTCTGTCAAAGATATATGGGCCAGTTGGTGCAGTGTCTGATTTCCGTATGAAAGATTGCAGCTTCAGCTGTGATGTCCCCTCTGGTAGATGGAGGTAAAGCTGCACTACTTTTAAAAAGGCCCCTGAGCAAGTCTTAGGGCTAAAGTACTGAAGTGAATGAATCAACACATGTCCAAGTGTAAGGGGTAATGCCATTATTCTCTGCAGTGGTCATCAGAAGCTTTTTGACACATTTTTATGTGGAACATCTTTTGCCAGAACCAATACTTTGGGGCACTCCATATATTTATTTCAGGTACTTATATAGTGTCGTCAATTTACGCAGTGCTTTACAGATATATATTGTACATTCATATCAGCCCCTAACCCTCAAGGGGCATACAATCTAAAGTCCCTAACTTACATTCATACATACACATACTAGGGCCAATTTAGACAGGATCCAATTAACCTACCAGAATGTGTTTGGGAGGAAACCGGAGTACCCGGAGGAAACCCACGCAGACACAGGGAGAACATGGAAACTCCAGGCAGGTGGTGCCATGGTTGGGATTCGAACCAACAGCCCTAGTACTGTCAGGCAGAAGTGCTAACCATTTAGCCACTGTGCTGCAAATGTCACTACTTTAGTCATGCAGTAAAAGGCAGGCCATTAAGTGAGAGGTTGTTCAAATGACAAGATTTCAGTCCATAATTTGCATTGGGACACCTGCAGCTTTAACTATTCCTCTGTAAAAAATGTACAGTATGCATTTATTTTAGATTACATTTTTCAAGACTGTATTTTTTTTTACCTTAGTACAATAAATCTTGCTAGGTATAAGAAATGTTGTGCCAAGACATCATCAGTGATGTCTATTACCTACCCACAAACAGTTGTAAAAAGGGTTCATTCAAATTACACACCTATTACCTACAGATTCCTGGTGTATCTGTCCTATCTGTGGGGGATCGACATTTTAGCAAGTGATTTAGAAGCACCTTACTGTCAGCATACACAAGCAAAGCATAGTTTTGTTTTTACTTTTCCTTGCATATGAATGGGTAGTCTTTGCAAAGTGAAATTCACCACATGCACATTCACTAAGCTCTGGAGAAAATTCCCTTGCAAAGTGAAAAATGTATATACCAACAAATCCTGCACTTTCTGTACCTTTCACTGGGCTTTGTGTGGGCAGTGCCAAATTACCAAGACAGAGTAGGCACTGGCCTATGGGCCCCATGCTGTGACAACAATCAAAATAATATTGATTTGTTCTTGAAAGAAAATTACAATGAAGCTTTCTTAAATTGTTTACAAAAGATAGGAAAAATTAATCAATTAAAAAAAACAACTTTACATTAAATACTCTATAGAGAAAATACTGTATTAATGTAATGTACCAATAACAACTTACAGTACATAAACATAAATAACATTATGGTTTGTCTTTTAAAAGCTTGCCTTCTTTTCAGCTGGCAGTTTGTAAAAAATTTTTGGTGCAACCTACATACATATAATGAACAGTATTGATGGCCATCTGCATCTAGTCTAGCCTGCACACTACTTCATTCAAAGTTATCTAGAGCACTCACACAAGAAACCTCCAATAACCTGTGAGAGGGGCCCAAGGTATTGACTGCCTATGGGCCTCAACAGAGTTTAATCTTGCACTGTGTTTGGGCAGACTTTCCCTTGATGTCTCATTGATGTCTCCTCCACCTTCCATGTGTTTCCTGAATTTATCTGGGCACTTTACTACCCATGAATAATACTATTCTGCTTTGCTGACTTGAAGCCTTTCACCAATTGTTTCCCTTCCCTCTTGTATGTTAGTGTGTTTCTAGCAGGTTCGAGTTATTGCTACCCAATGACACTAAGGTAGGCCATGGATTATTAGATATTCTTTCCTGCAACAGTGAGTGGGAATGCAGGGGGAAGAACGCAATAACTATTGCTAGCTGCTTAGCTGCTGACAATAATTGCTAAAAAACTGACATACTGGTTGTACCCAAGATGCTCGATGAATCAACATATAATCAGTGCAATCAGTCTCCCCATAGATAAATCAAATATCGGCCTGTCCCTGCTGAACTGGCCAAGATTCAATCCATCTTTGGCTGGCTTAACTCTTCTCTGGATTGGGTACTGCTAAACTTTGTCAGAACTAAGCATTTTGTGAATATTTCTTGCCATGTTTTACAGCATAGGCTATAAAGATGACTTAGTAATTCACTTTTTTTTTTGTTCCAACAATATTTTATTGAATGAATAGAGCATATTGCCATGTCAGTACATGAAGAACAATGCAGTACATAGAACATTTACAGCAGAGTCAGAGTAATTGTAGTATGGTCTATTATCAGAAATAGGTCCTTACATACAAAGAAAACCTGTGTTGGCATATCAGGAATAGATCAATTTTAAAGGCGATCACTGGAAACATTATATTTGGAAAAGCCGAAGATACACATATCTGCTGAGTAAAGCAGGGATCAAGGAAGTGACCCATCTCCTATGTAGAGAGGTTTTTGGAGGAATAGGCCTATGACCAATGTATGCTAAAAAAAGAGAGAAGGTGAGAAAAAAAAAAGAAAAAAAAAGGGGGGGGGGGTTGGGGGTGAGATGAAGGGTATTAATGGAGAATGAGGAAGAGGAAGAAAAAAAGGATGGATTAGAGAGTAAGGGGTGGAAGGAAGCGTAGCATACCTCCTCAGCCTCCCATCCAGATAGAGGGGAAATATGTTTTGCAATAGTTATTATGCGTTAGGGGTGCCCTATGTATAAAGAAGGGTCGTGTTGGTATGTCTCCTAGGCATGTGCCCCCCCCTTCCATTCCTTACAGTAGGAGAGTAGAGCCACCTTCTCCAAAGTAAAGGTGTTGAAGGGATGTGGTACACTTTTTTTTCTAGTCACTGTGTTTGTGCAATTCCCTGGACATTGTTGTGTTATGCAAAGAACTGCTTACAGCAGATTGCTTCTGTACACATTTCATCACATCTTTACAGTACTACTACCTTATTTTACATGCGTGTAACCTGCACTGTGTCTATATATCATCATTAGTTATGTTGAGTGCTATGACATTAACAGAGATCAAGCATTCACCTAAAAACTCATGACCTGGGTAGGACTGAGAGGGTTGAGTGATATTAAACATCGAAACCAAACACATTAAACATTATAAATAATACAATATGACACAAATTATTTTTGTTGAAGTATTATGACTACGGCTTTTATTAAATAAAAAGATGAGAACAATAACATACTGTAATTTAGACACCAGTTCTTCAAAAATATACAAGAATTCTGATACAGCGACATACAAGAATTCTGATACAGCCATTAAAGCTAGTTTCTTGACTTTGCCACCCAATGTCATGTTCCATTGCAAACCTTATCGGCCACCAGCCATTTACAAGCAGGTCAGTGGGCACACTCCAGTCATTTTACACTATTATTCACCTGAAATAAACCATAGTAATTATTCCTTCATGTACACCACATAATCATACATATTTGTGACCATTAAGGTGAAACCACCCATCCAAACATTACCAAGAATCCCACTTTTTTGACACTATCACAAAGGACAGCATTCCGAAATTGACAACTCAATTCTGAATGCTTCTCCACAACTTCAGGACTTGGCACAGGCCCATCTGAAGCTCAGTCAATCTGCCCAACTTCAACCTTGGAACTATTTCTGGCTAGACTATCAAGATGTCTGGAAATAATTCCCAGATATGCAAAACATAAAAAATGTAATGTCTGTGATTAATCTGTGCATCAGAACAAAACCAACATCATTTCCACCTGCTTGTACGTGTGACATTCCCCACATCCTCACCAACTGAGAAAATGTAGGTAACAGCCACTGCCTCACCAAATCAGGGAAACCAAACCAAAGTAATTCAACCTCCTCTCTCAGAAAGCCAAAGTTTCTACCATTCAGGCACACATTTGCCTATTTGTTTTGCCCCAAATATGTAAGAGATTGTAAACTCTTAGATCGTAAGCTCTAACAAGCAGGGACCTCTGATTCCTCCTGTATTGAATTGTATTGTAACTGTAATGTCTGCCCTCATGTTGTAAAGAGCTGCGTAAACTGTTGGCGCTATTTTACAGGACCTAGGCAAAATAGAGAATGTCACAATGATGAAAAATTTAAAAAATGTATTATTATTGTTATTAATAATAAGAATAATAATTATTATTATTATTTTTTTTTTTGTAAATTACATAAATCCATGCTTATGCCAAATGCTGATGCAGCTAAGACCTCTTCCAGCCCTGACCTAGCCGCTTACATTTCTGCCCCAATCCAGTAAGAATGAGAGTAATAGTCTGCTGTGACGAACACAATGTCAGACCACTGCCCTTTTCACCAACTCGTGACAAATGACTGATCGACTTCACACCATGCTGTCACTGATACGCAACAATGACACTCTCAGCCTCATCCTGCGCAAAGATTCTCCAACTCGCAGGACCACAATCTAAGGGCCAGAGCAATTGTAGCTGGATTAAGCTAACTAAACAATAAGATCTTTAACCGCTTGTCCTCCACCTTATAGCAGAAGTACTGCTACAGGGCAGCAGGGTTGTGCAAAATCACAGACATATATATATATATATAAATATATATATGTCATTTGGATTTCCAGATAGGGGGCGGCATTGGCGGCTGGAGATGTCAATCACTGGGTCCTGTCCAGAAATTCCAGGCCAGGACTCAGCAATTGTTGGGCAAAGCTGACAGGGGAGAGACTTGTGTGTAAACTACACAGGTCTCCCTACTGTCAGCATGGACATGCTGCTTTATATCTCTCTGCACAGCAGAGAGATACCAAACAGCATGTCTCCCTAGTAAAACACAACACAGTGCACACATTAAAACACACACAGCACACTGTTAACTCTTTGATCGTCCAAGATGTTAACCCTTCCTGTCCAGTGTCATTAGTACAGTGTCAGTGCTTTTTATTAGCACTGATCCCTGTATTAGTGTCACTGGGGATGTCAGTGGAAGTTAGTAAGTTGCCACCCAGTGTCAGAATGCCTGCCGCAGTCCCACGGTCCTGCTATAAGTCGCTGATCACTGCCATTATTAATATAAAAAAAAAAAATTCCAGAATATATACCACCATTTGTAGACGCTATAACTTTCATATAAACCAATTAATTTATATGTATTGGGATTTTTTTAGCATAGACATGTATAATAATACATTTTGCCCTAAATTTATGAAGACATTTGATTTTTTAAATTTTTATTGGATATGTTTTATAGCAAAAAGTCAAAAATATTGTTTTTTTTTTTCAAAATTGTCGGTCTTTTTGTTTATAGAGCAGAAAATTAAAAATGCAGAGGCAATCAAATACCACCGAAAGAAAGATATGTTTGTGGGGGGGAGACAAAAATTTAATTTATGTACAGTGTTGCATGACCGCGCAATTGTCAGTTAAAGTAACACAGCACCGTATCGCAAAAAATAGCCTGGTCAGCAAGGGGGTAAGTCCTCTGGAGGACAAGTGGTTTTAGAGCCTTTGCTACTGCCCCCAGCTGAGCTATGTATGATAGGGTATTTGTTAGATCTCCAGATTACTCAGGTTTGCAAGGGTAATGGTTTTATTAGGGTTTCCAGACTGAAATGTGGATTCAGCTAATAAGCATGAGACGGTTTGCATATATCCCTCCCAAGGATCTTATAAGGAGGTTCTGCATGGCTAATAGTTTGTGCATTGCATGAATTGGAGGAGAAGGGGTGGAGGCCACTGTGGCTATGCCTCTACTTCTGACGTAATGGCTGAGATGAGCTGGAACAAGAACAAAATGGATGTCGCATACAGTTTTCATGTGTCCAATGCGCACAACCATTATATCTGCTACTGCACAGCCCATCCTTCCTAAGTATTGCTTAAACACTGCCACAAAGTAGTAATAGGAAAATGATGACCTAACCCTATAAAGCAATAACAACTCATGCAATGCAGGATGGACTTGCATAAAATTAATATAACAATGTAATGGGCAGGTAAAACATAACTGTACCCCTGCAACTGTATTTGGAACTCTCTTCCATGCTAATAAGTTTTAGGAAAAGAAATAAGGTGCAATATTTTATCTACAGACATGATATTTTTGAGCAATAAGTCAACAATCATTTCTATCTGAGGACTGACCAATTCACTGATTTAAAAAGCTTTGTAAACGGCCAATGCAAAGGCCAACTGGAAAAGATGTCTCTCATAGATGTCTTAACACACAGCATGCAATCATGGAATAAACCTCCCAGCAAGTGAAAGGTTACTGGCCTCCTTCTGTCTACTGAGCACTTGCCACTTCTAAATCCTTTAGTCACCTGCTGCAAAAAGAATTGCTTAGTAATGTCAGGCCAAACTCACAATTTAAACAGAAGGTTAAATGCAGCCAAATCCCTATCCATCACAGATGGTGAAATCCCAGAATTACACAGTTCTACCAAAAACAAGAGCATTAAATCCCTGTTCACCGCTGAAACTGCAGTCATGTTGTTGGAATGAAAAATCACATATTTGTTTTGTTTGCCAACAGGGGACCCCAGACTATCAGAGCCACCACTAAAGAAAAGAAATCCAGAAATGTCAAATTTTTGTTAAGACCCCTGTTGCTGTCTACTCCATGGCCAGAGAACATGGCACCACTGTCTCAGAAAATATGCCCCAAAACACACCCCCAGATGCGTATGTGAAAAGTTGCAGATCACATAAATAGAGTCAACCACAATGGTAAGAAATCTCTTTTGGACACTTCATTTTTTCATGGGCAAAAAGGATACCAAACCACTCAAAAACTGAGCACAATTTTATTTGGAGGAGGAGGCAAGAATCTGATCCACTTGGTTCAACATACAGTTGCAAGAAAAAGTATGTGAACCCCTTGGGATTACGTGGAGTTTTGCATGAATTGGGCATAAAATGTGCTCTGAACGTCATCTAAGTCACAACAATAGAAGAACACAGTCTGCTGAACATAATACTACACAAACATTAGATGTTGCCATGGTTTAATTACACATAACATGTAAACATTCACAGTGCAGGGAGGAAAAAGTATGTGAACCTTTGGACTTAATAACTGGTTGACCCTCCTTTGGCAGAAATAACCTCAACCAAACGTTTCCTGTAGTTGCAGATCAGACCTGCACAACGATCTGGAGTCATTTTGGACCACTCCTCTTCACAAAACTGTTTCAGTGTAGCAATATTCTTGGGATGTCTGGTGTGAATCACTCTCTTAAGGTCATGCCACAGCATTTCAATCGGGTTGAGGTCAGGACTCTGACTGGGCCACTCCAGAAGGCGTATTCTGTGCTGTTGCAGCCATTGTTTTGTTCAATTACTTGTATGCTTTGGGTCATTGTCCTGTGCATCACCCATCCTCTGCGGAGCTTCAGTTGGCAGACAGATGGTCGTACGCTTTCCTGCAAAATGTCTTGATAAACTCTGGAATTCATTTTCCCATCAATGACAACAATCCGTCCAGGCCCTGAGACAGCAAAGCAGCCCCAAACCATGATGCTCCCTCCGCCATGTTTTACAGTGGGGATGAGGTTTTGATGTTGGTGTACTGTGCCTTTTTTTCTCCCAAACAACTCAATCTTGGTTTCATCTGTCCACAGTATATTTTGCCAGTAGTGCTGTGGAACATCCAGGTGCTCTTTTGCAAACTTCAAATGTGCTGCAATATTCTTTTTGGACAACAATGGCTTCCTCCGTGGTGTCCTCCCATGTACTCCATTCTTGTTTAATGTTTTCCTTATTGTAGATGTGTCAACAAAAATGTTAGCATGTGCCAGAGATTTCTGTAGGTCTTTAGCTGACACTCTGGGATTCTTCTTTACCTCATGCAGCATTCTGCGCTGTGCTCTTGCAGTCATTTTTGCAGGACGACCACGCCTAGGGAGAGTAGCAACAGTGCTAAACTTTCTTCATTTGTAGACAGTCTGTCTTACCGTGGACACATGAACATCAAGACTTTTGGAGATACTTTTGTAACCCTTTCCAGCTTCATGCAAGTCAACAATTCTTGATCGTAGGTCTTCTGAGAGCTCATTTCTGCTAGGCATGGTTCACATCAGACAGTGCTTCTTGAAACCAGTAAACCCAAAACAGGTGTGTGTTTTTTAAGGGCAGGACAGCTGTCAGCAACACATCCAATATCATCACACTGATTGGAGTCAAGGTTGGCTCACTCCTGGCTCCAATTAGCTCTGGGAGAAGTCATTAAGCTAGGGCCTCACATACTTTTTCCTCCCTGCACTGTGAATGTTTACATGTTATGTGCAATTAAACCATGGCAACATCTAATGTTTGTGTAGTATTATGTTCAGCAGACTGTGTTCTTCTATTGTTGTGACTTAGATGACGTTCAGAGCACATTTTATGCCCAATTCATGCAAAACTCCACGTAATCCCAAGGGGTTCACATACTTTTTCTTGCAACTGTACAAGAAATCATTCAAATAGTGCACCATTGCATTTGAATCAGACTCCCATCTCATCAATCACTACAGAAGGGTACTGAAAGCTTCAAAGTAAGCATATGAAATGGCAGAAACCATGGATAAGCACCAATATAGAATATACAGGCTCCTTCAAGCTTGCAAACTTGTAAGGTGCAAGCTGTCTGGATGCACTGGAAAAATGAGAAAAGCTGAATCGATATCCACCTGATCCATCAGTGCCCCCCATCCCATGCTCCTGATCAAGTGAATGTCTTCATTAAAGGAAGTATAGTGTGCAGTAGAGAGCTCAGGATATATACAGTATCATAATTGATTAATGAACCTCTAGGGTATGCAAAATTATAAATCATATGGAATTTATCTGGCTCTTTGACCTAAAAGGTGAAATCTAGGATTAGTAGGAGGAGGAACAGGAAAAGGCCTACTATCCTGCCCAGTGACACTTACTTCTGCAACGTCTCCCTGACAACATCATGACGACCACAAATTAGAACATTCATACCCCTAATCCATTGACTGGCCTGAAATATGAAATCCTTCAATACAAAAGCAAGTCAGCCATTACCTTATTGTGATACTAAAATGTTATAGGGAAAGAACTACTCATGGAGAGCAATATGTCTCCAATCTATTGTGCATAGATTCTATACATAGAAATAAAATATGTAAGATATATGTATTAATTAAAAGCATCCAGGCAAAGATAATCCCTATATGACTCCTCCTATTAGTTAAACCCTTATGCCTACAAATAGTATATGCAAGGAGGAAGATCAGGTCATGTAACTTATGCACTGGCAGTCTGCGAAAGCTGGGAGCATTCCGATGCACTCCGTGAACCTGACTGTATACAATCTGCAGATGCACAGATAATTAGGACTCCAGGATGCTGCTCTGCCTCCCTGGGTGGAAACAGGCCTGCAGGACTATCCATAATGATGTCCAAGGAGGCAGAATGGGTTCCTCTCCACACAATCCATGATGGCCTCCAGGGGGTGGTCACCACTAAAGCTGAAAGTACTGAGAATCACGGGGAGGTATAGAAGCATGTCCACACATGCTCACATCATCCCAGATATACCAATGGCCAGTGCCCAACGCTTCTCTCCAGGCAGAAAGACCCAGGCCAGGAGGGAATTAGGAAATGCTGCACTAAATCTAGTTACAGATGGAGGTGGGGTCACAGGCAAAAGAGCCTAAAATTATCAGGCCCAGAGACACCCCCCCCCCAAAAAAAGAAAAGACAGCAACACAGACCCCCCCCAGTGGAGGGTGGCACGACCACTTCACAGATACATAAAAATCCACAAAAGCTCAAACAATAATGAAACAAAAAAATACATTAAAACATTTAAAAAATAAAGATAAACATAAAAAATAGGTATATAAATTATAGGTAACTAAAGATTAAAAAACAACAAGCATCCATCATCCATCCCACAGCGAGCCTTTTTTTTTACTGCCCCCTCATACTGAACTATCTCTTCTGCGTTGACCCCCATAGGATTGACTGATGAGGTGTGGACTATCACCCATATGTGTGGATATGTGGGTGGTGGTTTCCTTTTTTTGTTTGTTTGTTTTTTTTCTTCTGTTCTCCTTTCTTCCCTTTTGGTCTCCTCTGCATGTATATGCAAGCTGATCATTGTAAGCTACCCTGTCAATGGTAAATGGTTTAATACGCAAAGAGTGCAGCGCTAATAAACAATGAATATATAAAAAGATATGCCTGAGGCTCACCATAAATTCGTAACGGTAAATATCTTAAAACAGTGTTGATAAAAGTCCACAAAATATTATGTGACAGTTCTCTGATATTTTAGGGAAGTTATAAACGAGCAGGTGACTCCAATATTCCCATCAAGGCATAAAACTCTCTCTCTATGTTGAGATGGCACCTATATATATGTCCGGTGGCCATACAACTACCCAGCTGGTTAGTTTATCCAGCGGTTTTTCTGCCCTATGCTACTCATCTACCTGTATCTACTGGCGAAGGCCTTTCCTGATTTTATCATGTGTGTTTACAACTTTTAATTTTTCATCCACAATAAATTATTTGATTAATCAACATACTGCACTATGGATACTATTCTTTGCTCCACATTGAGCATTTAACTCCCCAGGATCCATTGGTGACCATCCCTAAGGCCCAGAGGAGAGGGACACAATTTGCTGACCCCCACTGCAGCCCACAACTAGAGAAGACCTCTATAGGCGCCATCCCAACACAGAGGGAGAGTACCCAGTGTAAGCTGTATCTTTTCTCCAGGATAAGAGGGGACCTCTGGTTGATCATTGCGCTTACCTACTGCACATCTGGTGAGTGCACAATTGTAATATTTCCTGCACGACACCAAGTTTTATACCTTGATAGTAATATTGGAATCACCTGCTCGTTTATAACTTCCCTAAAATATCAGAGAACTGTCACATAATATTTTGTGGACTTTTATCAACACTGTTTTAACATATTTATCGTTACAAATTTATGGTGAGCCACAGGCATATCTTTGTATATATTCATTGTTTATTAAAGCTGCACTCTTTGTTTATTGAACATTTTAGAAGGTTTTAAGGTTTCCTTTTAGTGCATTTGCAGCTTCAATTTTTTGCTCCTAGCGCTCGCTGAACCATTTCATAAATGGTAAATGGTTTGTCTAACATTTTTAGGAGAGCTTATTCTGTTGAAAAACAACAGATGTACTGGACAGATCACCAGGTCAAAATAAAGGAAATAAAGCCTAAAAAAAACGAATCCAGCCACCACATCTAAGAATTGGTAAGCTGCAATATAATAAATGTTTACTTTTTGGTTTGATACCACTGTAAGGGTCTTATAGTTACCCTCCGGTATGCAAAAAAGTTTAATAATATACATGTGCTTTCATATAGGCATTTAAAGCAAAAAGGATAAAACATAGAAAATGACATGTTTTCTTTTTTAATTGGCTAAACAATATCTATTTTAACAATTTATTTTCATTAATTACAAAATATCAAAAAGCTGATTATGGGGAGGCATGGCAACCAAGCTCTTGAAAGGCTGCCTGTTGAACAAGCTCCACTCTACCACTGGGCACAGTCTTATCTTGCAGAGCTACCATGCACTCATCGGCAGTGCTGCTTGCTCCTTATCCTCAGGGGAAGACAGTGATATAAATAATAATTACAGCGCTGAAAAAACAAAACCAAATAACATATACAACAATAAAAAGTCCAATAACCTTCTCACTAAACACATCAAAGTTCTGACAGATATTCAAATCAATTACAAGTACCACTTTACTATTGCACTATAGCTGAATGATGTCTACAGTGCAGTAGTTCAGTTCTGGGTGGACGTCATTTGATGTTCTCCCAGAACGTGCGGCCTCAGCAGAGCACACCTGGCGCTGTCATGATCGCTGTGTACTTTGGACAGAGCTGATCACATGACATGTTACAAGGCCAATCACAGTGGCCTTTTATCATGTAATCAGCTGTGTCCAATCACAGCTGTCCAGTATGTAAAAACATTTGCTGTTTATTGGTAGTACTTTCCTCACGCTTTCACAGCATGCCAGTAATCATCAATCTTCAAATCAGACATTATCAGTGCAGCCCCAAAAGTGCCCAACAATGCTGCCCATCTGTGCCTAGCAGTGCTGCCCTTCAGTGCCCTGCATTGCTGCCCATCAGTGCCCAGCAGTGTCCAATAGTGACACCCATCAGTTTCCAACAGTGTTGCCAATCTGTGCCTTTCAGTGCCAGAAGTCAGTGCCATAAGTCAGTGCCCTTCAGTGCTTCCTATTAGTGCCCTTCAGTGCCCATCATTGCCACCTATCAGTGCCGCATATCAGTGCCTCCTCATCAATGCCCACCAGGGCCGCCTCATCAGTGCCACCTCATCAGTACAGTCTATCAGTGCCCATCAGCTGCCTATCAGTGCCACCTCATCTGTGCCCATCAGTGCTAGCTATCAGTGCCCATCAGTGCTGCCTATCAAACGCAAACCTGTGAAGGAGAAAAATGACCTGTTTATAACATTTTATAATAGAAACAAAGAAAACCTTTTTTTCTCCCACATTTGTGCTATTTTTTGTTTATAGTGCAAAAAATTAAAAAAAAACATTGTCAATTAAATACCACCAAAAGAAAAAAATATGTGTGAAAAAAATGATAAAAAATTAAATTGTGTGAAAAAAATTATAAAAATGTCCAGCTCCTCCAGGATGGCACATCAATATGTGCCATTGCCAGAAGGTTTGCTGTGTCTCCCAGCACAGTCTCAAGAGCATGGAGGAGATTCCAGGAGACAGGCAGTTACTCTAGGAGAGCTTGACAGGGCCGTAGAAAGTCCTTAACTCATCAGCAGGACTGGTATCTGCTCCTTTGTGCAAGGAGGAACAGGACGAGTACTGCCAAAGCCCTACAAAATGACCTCCAGCAGGTCACTGGTGTGAATGTCTCTGACCAAACAATCAGAAACAGACTTCATGAGGGTGGCCTGAGGGCTGTACATCCTCTAGTGGAACCTATGCTCACTGCCCTTCGCCATAGAGCTCGATTGGCATTTGCCATTAAAAACCAGAACTGGCAGGTCCACCACTGGTGCCTTGTGCTTTTCACAGATGAAAGCAGGTTCACCTGGAGCACATGTGACAGACGTGAAAGGGTCTAGAGAAGCTGCCTGTAACATCATTCAGCATGACCATTTTGGTGGTGGGTCAGTGATGGTCTGGGGAAGCATATCCATGGAGGGACGCACAGACCTCCACAGGCTAAACAATGGCACCCTGACTGCTATTAGGTATCAGGATGAAATCTTTGGACCCATTGTCAGACCCTATGATGGTGCAGTGGGTTCTGGGATCCTCCTGGTGCACAACAATGCCCGGCCTCATGTGGCGAGAGTATGCAGGCAGTTCCTGGAGGATGAAGGAATTTATAACATTGAATGCCCCCCCCCCCACTCGCCTGACCTAAATCCAAAAGAACACCTCTTGGATATCATGTTTTGGCCCATCGGCCGCTGCCAGGTTGCAGACTGTCCAGAAACTCAGTGATGCCCTGGTCCAGATCTGGGAAGAAGTACCCCAAGACACCATCCGTCATCTCATTAGGGGCATGCCCCAATGTTGTCAGGCATGTATACAAGTATGTGGGGGCCATACAATCTACTGAGTATCATTTTGAGTTGCTACAATGAAATTTCAGCAAAATGGACTAGCCTGCTGCATCATTTTTCACTTTGATTTTCAGGATGTCTTTGAATTCAGTCTTCTGTAGGTTGATCATTTTAATTTCCATCAAACGATGGGACATCCTTATGTTCCTAACACATTACCCAGTCCATATCAGTATAGATATCCAGCATGATATTTTTCCCCATTGATATCTGAAGTGTTTTCAAAGTGTTCCTTTCATTTTTCTGAGCAGTGTACAAGATCAAGAGAGATAATTGCTAACTGCATCTGAATCATTTGGAATGCTATTTTGCTGCACTCTCACTGGGCAGCATATACAGTCGGTGAGTGGTGAGTGTGCATTGCCTAAGTGTGGAGGAGGACGTTTTTGGATATGCACCTTATCACAGTATCACATTTAACCAACGTGTGTTTGTAAATGTGGTGTGAGTAAAATATTACACTATATGGTCTTTTTATCTTTGAATGTCTTTTGAGCACAAATCAAATGAGTGGAGGAAGTTGTCTACTACAATCTGGAGACTTGGAACACCAGTTAAAAAATTAATGTTGAATGCGTATATGCTGCACTTTTGAGTAAGGCAGCCATTACCTCTGGTGAGTTGGCAATTTACCTAAATACACATGAAGGGAAGGATTTAGAATCACCAGAGGAAAATTTCCTTCCCAGAAAGTGATTCCTTAAAGGGACTGGTAATTGATTTGAATATCTATAAGGACTTTGATACATTTACAGCTGATTCACATATGTGCGGTGCAGATTGAAGCTTAGGTTTTACAGCTAATTGATACAGTAGCTGTTTTCAGGTATACGTCAGGTTCAGGACAGGATTAGCTCGGTATCTTATTTTGTTCACACTTATGCGGTTTAGTCTATAGCCTGTAATCCACACCTGAACCGCACTGATCAGAAAATGGACTTGACTCTTTTTAACCACTTCCAGACTGGACACTTTTACCCCCTTCCTGACCAGGCTAATTTTCAGCTTTCAGTGCTCTCACATTGTGAATGCCAGTTACTCAGGCATACGACACTGTATCCAAATGAAATTTTTATCATTTTTTTCACACAAATAGAGCTTTCATTTGGTGGTATTTAATCACCACTGGGGGTTTTATTTTTTTCTAGAAAAGTGGAAAAAGACTGAAAATTTTGAAAATAAACATGTTTTTCTTCGTTTTTGTTACTAGATTTTGCAAATAAATATACTTTCTTCATTAATTTAGGCCAAAATCCATTGTGCTACCTTTGTTTGGTAGAAATAACCCAAATCAGTTTGTATTATTTAGTCTGTATTAAAGTTATAGAGTCCACAGACCACGGTATATATATTTGATATATTTGAAAATTTATCAATCCTGATGTACTGGCTACCTATATAGTTTCTCAGGGCCCTAAAATGCCAGGACAATACAAATACCCCCCAAATGACCCCTTTTTGGAAAGTAGACAGTCTGAGGTATTTAATGAAAGGCAAGGAGAGTTTTTTGAAGTTGTAATTTTTTGCAAATTTTTTAAGGGGAAATGATGAAAGTAAATAATTTTAATTTTTTTTTCACAAAGTTGTCATTTTAACAAGTTCTTTCTCTCACACGGCATAGGCATACTTGCAGTTACACCCCAAAACACATTCTGCTACTCTTCCTGAGTATGGTGATACCAAATGTGTAAAACTTTTTCACAGCCTAGCCACATAGAAGGGCCCCACATCCAATAAGCACCCTTAGGCGTTCTAGGGGCAAAAATTACACATCTAATTTCTTGACTGTCTATCACAGTTTTGGAGGTCCTGGAGCACCAGGACAAAGGAATTACCCACAAAATGACCCCATTTTGAAAAGAAAACACCCCAAGGTATGTTTTAAGAGTCATGTGGAGTCTTCTGAAGACTTCATTTTTTGCCAAACGTTTTTGGAAAATGTGAAAAGAAGATGAAAATGTATTTTTTTCTATGCAAAGTTGCCAGTCTATGAGATATATCTATTACACAACATTGGCATACTTAAAATTACACCCCAAAACACATTCTATAACTCTTTCTGAATATGGCAAATGTGTGAGACTTTTTCACAGTCTGGCCACATAGGGGGGCTCCACATCCAATAAGCACCTTTTGGAGTTCTAGGGGAAAAAATGACATCTAATTTCTTGACTACCTAATGCCATTTTGGAGGTCCTGGAGCATCAGGACAATGGAATTACCCACAAAATGACCCCATTTTGGAAAGCAAACACCCCAAGGTATATTTTAAGAGTCATGTGGAGTCTTCTGAAGACTGCATTTTTTGCCAAAAGTTTTTGGAAAATGTGAAAAGAAAATGAAAATGTTTTTTTTTTTACGCAAAGTTGTCAATCTATGAGATATTTCTATTTTACAACATAGGCATACTTAAAATTACACCCCAAAACACATTCTATAACTCTTCCTGAATATGGCGATACTAAATGTGTGATCAGAGATACCGTGAGCTGGCAGGCAATGTTTTGTGAGTGTGTGTGTAAACTGTGTGCAAAGACTAAAAAGTACTCACAGTTTGCTGTAATGGCTCTCAGGTGATCAGGACTGGTATGGTGGTGATCAGGACCCGTGGGTTTGGCAGCGATCAGGATCCAATGATGTGGCGGCGATCAGAACCCGCTGGTATGGCGGGGATCAGGACCCACTAGTTTGGTGGTGATCAGGATCTGCTGGGGTGGTGATCAGGACCTGCTGGTATGGCTGTGATCAGGATCTGCTAGTGTGGCGGCGATCAGGACCCGCTGGTATAGCTGTGATTGGGACCTGCAGGTGTGGCGGTGATCAAGACTTGGTGGTATGATGATCAGGACCTGGTAGTGTGGAGGTGATCAAGACCTGCTGGTGTGGAGATCAGGGACACTGGGACGCTATGCAGTGATCAGGGACACAGCTGGGCCGCTGTGTGGCAATCAGGGACACTGACAATCAGGGACACTGACAATCAGGGACACTGACGATCAGGGACACTGACGATCAGGGACACTGACTATCAAGGACACTAACGATCAAGGACACTTGTGATCAGGGACGCTTGTGATCAGGGACGCTTGTGATCAGAGACACTGACGATCAGGAACGCTTGTGATCAGGGACGCTTGTGATCAGGGACACTGACGATCAGGGACACTTGTGATCAGAGACACTTGTGATCAGGGACACTTGTGATCAGGGACACTTGTGATCAGAGACACTGACGATCAGGGACACTTGTGATCAGGGACACTTGTGATCAGAGACACTGACGATCAGGGACACTTGTGATCAGGGACACTTGTGATCAGGGACACTTGTGATCAGAGACACTGACGATCAGGGACACTTGTGATCAGGGACACTGGCGATCAGGGACACTGGCGATCAGGGACACTGGCGATCAGAGACACTGGCGATCAGGGACACTGGCGATCAGGGACACTGGCGATCAGGGACACTTGTGATCAGGGACACTTGTGATCAGGGACACGGACGATCAGGGACACTGGCGATCAGGGACACTGGCGATCAGGGACACTGACGATCAGGGACACTGGCGATCAGGGACACTGGCGATCAGGGACACTTGTGATCAGGGACACAGGCGATCAGGGACACTGGCGATCAGGGACACTGGCGATCAGAGACACTGGTCGATCAGGGACACTGACGATCAGGGACACTGACGATCAGGGACACTTGTGGTCAGGGACAGTCAAGGACACTTGTGATCAGGGACAGACAATCAGGGACACTTGTGGTCAGGGACAGACAGTCAGGGACACTTGTGGTCAGGGACAGTCAGGGACACTTGTGATCAGGGACAGACAGTCAGGGACACTTGTGGTCAGGGACAGACAGTCAGGGACACTTGTGGTCAGGGACAGTCAGGGACACTTGTGATCAGGGACAGACAGTCAGGGACACGTAATCAGGGACACTGTGATCAGGGACACTGTGATCAGGGACAGACAGTCAGGGACACGTGATCAGGGACAATTAGGGACACTTGCGATCAGGCTTGCTCAGGCTATCTGGCTCCTTCTCTCACAGACAGAACTCCGTGCGAGGAGAAGGAGCCGGAAGCCGCACCATGCGGCTTCTGTTTACATTTAGACTGTTTCCTTATTGGACACAGTTGGTCACATGGTACAGGACGATTTCATTGGTCCTGTACCATGTTACCTGATCCCCTGTATCTGAGGGACCCGGCGATCCCTGGGCACGCGCGTGCGCGGTCAAGGGGGCGGAAGCCGCACCATGCGGCTTCTATTTACATTAAGACTGTGTCCTTATTGGACACAGTCGGTCACATGGTACAGGACGGTCCTGTACCACGTCAGGTGATCGCCGGTATCCGAGGGACACGGCGATCACCGGGCTCGCGGGTGCGCGCCCTAGGAGCCGCGCACGAGCCTCGGATGCGGGCGGCCGTTTATAAACGGCCACCCGACCCTGCACTGCCACCGTCCGGCCGGTCGGGAAGTGGTTAAAACTGTACTGAATCCGCACCACCAGTGCACCAGACATATATGAACAAGCACCATAGGAAGCAATGTTTTTTCACATGTCCTGCGGATTGGATGTGGCTCAAACCGCATCCAATCTGCATATATGTGAACGGACACTAAGTGAGCAGGTTATTGGACTTTCTTTCAGTGCTGCAATTATTATTTATTTTGTGCTCTAAGTTTGTATATTGACTTACATTGTAAGCTGCTTATGTAAAAGTAAAACTTTTTTATGTTTTGTTGCAGCACAGGCTTTTTAAAATCTTTTTCTTTTTGATCACTGGTGAACCCAGTGATATGCCTGTAGGAGGAAAGAAGCTCCACAACTACAGAAGCTGTCAAAGTTCTTCTCCCCATTCTCCAGAGGGCTACACAAAAATGGTGGCTGTGACCACTCAACACGGACTGCTAGTGGCTCTCCAGATGATCCCTGCAGCCCTGCATCTGAATGCAAGTCTCATGATTTTGTATTTCTTACAAGCTGGGATCTGCTATGCTCTTTGATCACAATGGAGAAGTCTACATGGTGACACACTACTACTGATGAGGAACTACATCTACGCTGGTCGATTTCCTACTCACTGTGAGTTCTCAGATGTTTTAAATCCCTGTCTCAGTAGAGAGATTTAAAATTGTATATCTAAATGTACATGGTTAAAACCACCGGATAAAAAGATCCTCTCTATGGCTGGAAGCCCGCAACCTTCAGGCAGATATCCTATGTGTCCAAGAGATTCACTTTTACCTTAATGCAACCCCCATCTGCACCCACAGATACTTTCTGCCTATCTTTATGGCCAGTACCTCTGCAAAGAAAAAATGTGGTTCTGATTGCAACCAAGAACACTCTTTCTTTCACCTTATGGGAATTATTCCTAGACCCTGGAGTCAGATTTATAATACTCCTATGTAAAATGAATGCCAAACCATATACATTGCTGAATCTATATGCACCTAATTCAAGTCAGCTTAATTTCCTATGTAACCTCTTCAGAAAAATGACATCTACCAAACATGGAGGTCTCATCACATGTAGATCACCCAGTTTACTCTACTACAAGCAGCAGATGACCGGTGCCTACACTTCACTTCACTTCTTTTTTCATGCAGAAGATGTCTATGATGTTTGACATTGTCACCACGATACTAGACATGAGCCCACTGCAAATTTTCATTTCATTTAGAATTAATTGGTTAATTGAAGAATTTCTTTTCCAATGCATTTGTTAATTGTACCTATTCGTGTTTTTTTTTCATTCGAAAAACTGGTTGCTAAGGAGCAGGCAGCTAAGGCATTCTTAACAACATTGACTCTTTTGCTCTCAGAAGGAATTCCCTGCTGACAGCAAAATGTACAAAAAACAAGTGCTGGCATTAATTTAAAAAAAAAAAAAAAAAGCGTGGGGTCCCTTCAGCTCTGGTATAGGTTTTGAGTGGAACCCTATGCAAAATTTTAAAAAATGGTGTGGGGTCCTCCCTAAAACCCATACCAGACCCTTATCCGAGCATGAAAACAGGAAAGGGGGGCAAGTGA
The DNA here is from genome assembly GCF_062004578.1 of Staurois parvus. Taxonomy (NCBI): domain Eukaryota; kingdom Metazoa; phylum Chordata; class Amphibia; order Anura; family Ranidae; genus Staurois; species Staurois parvus. Next base: position 1,715,818 of record NW_028318385.1, read on the forward strand.
GTGCTCCCCTTCCATAATCATACCAGGCCACATGCCCCTAATAAGAGGGGGGTGCTTTGGGGGAGGGGGCTTCACCCAAAAGCAACTTTTCCCTCACCCAAAAGCAACTTTTCCCAGTCTCATATCACAGGATAGTTACACACATGACACCATGATATCCATTACCAGACACTGGAAGCAACGACTGGCTCCTAATCCATCCACAACTGTTGTCATAATCAAGTACTATCCCAGATGTTAGCCTTGAGAAAGCTCTGCTCTGCAGATTCTGTAATCTTTATCCTATTGTTTACAACTTTGTTATTGTCTTTGTTTATTTTTCATACTTGAACTCTGCCTTGAGCACACACCCTTTTGTACAAAATAAAAAAAAAAAAAACTATTGAAAAAAAAAGCATATTTCTGGTTTTCAGACAAGGGGTGTTCTGATTTTAGCCCTCGCTCTCTTGTGTGCTGTGTTTCACAGAATTTTGCTGTTACAGGTTCTCATTCCTGAGAAATCAGGGTTCTATTAGAATAAGATCCAACGACATGGACTGGCAAGGTCAATCTGCCCGTCGTCGCTGCTCCTTTCCTGAGGTGCCTCCAAGACCTTCTACCAAAGGACCTGCAACGGTGAACAGCCCGACCACATCGCCAGCACACCGGCGGCCCCGCCGAGAGGTGTATGCCTCTCCATTGGTTCTCCCACCTTTCCTTTTCTTATTCTTATCCCCACCTCACCTGCATAGTGCCTGCTTCATTTTCTGCTGTGACCTCTTCCCCCGCCTTGCAACACCTCATGGCTATATCTTGGATCCTGCAACTGAGCCGCATCCTGGTGACATCTGGACACCCTTTGCACAGCCTCCTCAACCCCCCTCTTAAACAACCATCATCTTTTGGTTTTGAGAGGCTCTGAGATGTCCTCAGCATTTCTATTTCCCTCACACGTCGAGCTATGGATTACCACTCTGGATCCACAGGCTTCTTTGCCTGCCCACCACAGCACCTGAACACCAGGACTGACTCGCCCCATGCGAAACTCTGATGGATGATCCCAATATCCCCAGCAAGACCCCTCAAGCAACACTTATTCTTTGCAGAAGGGACTCTGGTAGGGATTAGTTGGAGTGATATTTGAGGGAGGAGGGGGCGATGGGATGTGATTTGGGTTGAAAAGTTGCTATGTCTGTAGTATTATCCCCTTTCCATGAGCAAGCAGTGCCTACACTGGTTTTTTAGGTCCTTGAATTTCCAGAGAGGTCGGCTCCATACTTAGAGCCGCCCGATTTATATCTTATCTGATCATGTTCTCCTGGCCTGGATGAGCAAGGATCGTGTCTCCAGACCAAGGCTCCTCTGGGTTTCTCTGTGAGCAGCCCAGCCACTGTAGGCTTCCATGCTAAGGCTCACCACATTTAGGGCCTCACATGCATGCCTGAGGCTTCACCCTTCCCCACCCATGATCCTCATTGTCCTGGGAAAACACGCTGCCCTTTCTCCTCTTCTACACGCTCAAATAACAGTTATCCGATATCAGATGTTTTATACACAGACCACCCTGACTACTTACACATGTGTTTTGCAAGTCCACCCAGAAAGAAGACTTCACCTTCGGTGGCATGAGTCGCTTCGATATCACCTTCTCTATGTGGTGGGAATACGTAGCCACATGGCCACTGTTATAGCCGATCCACTACACTCACAGCACTCTCCTGGCTGGCAGATCTGCTATTGTCGGTTTTTTGGCCTCCTTGCTCCCCACACAGTGGGCTCACTGAGCTTCCACTGACCCATTCCAGACACTTCCTTTATCACTCCCTCTTTTGCTGCTCCTCCTCCCTTCCCTCTCACCTCCACTAGTCCCCTCCCTTTTTTTTCTCTCTCCTTTTCTCCCCTTTTCGGGGATAGAGCTGGTCTACTCTCCCCTCCGGATACCTCACCCTCTCATATCTCCCCCCACCCTCTTTTTGCCCCCCTTCTTCTCCTTGTTTTCCCTTCTCTTGCCCTACCCCTTCCTTTAACCCCTTCACTCATCATCCCACTTCTCCTCCCCCCCCTTCTTGTTTTCTCCCTTCACCATTCCCCCCTTTTTTTTTATTCTTTCTGTTCCTCTCCTGGTTTCTCCCCTCCTCCCCTTGTCATCATGACCACCCCTGGATCTCAGTTAGGTCGCTCAACCTTAAAAGTCATCTCTCTTAACGCAAAGGGTTTAAATACTCCTGAAAGAAGGTCCCTCTTGCTCTCTTACATGCATAAACATAAGGCAGATGTGGTTTTCCTCCAGGAGACGCATTTCCGACAGGACACAGTCCCCAAACTTTATGATGCACGCTTTCCGACAGTCTTTCATGCCCCTAATCCCTCAGCCAAATCTAAAGGAGTTGCCATATTAAATGCCAAACACTTTCCTTTGACTGTTTCAGACTCCTTAGTTGATCCAGATGGCAGATATTTATTCCTCAAAGGCACTCTAGCTGACAGACCCATCACTCTTGTAAACCTATACGTGCCAAACACCAAACAGGTACCTTTTTTCCGTGGGATTGCCTCCTTAATCTACTCCTTCCAATCGGGAATGTTGATCTTGGGGGGGGGGGTCTCAATGTCCCTCTATACCCTCTATTAGATTCCTCTTCTGGCATTTCATTTCTGCCCTACAAACCTCTATGCCAGATTCATACCTAATTCCAGGATCTCCAACTCCAGGACTCTTGGAGAGTGCTCCACCCGAAAGTAAAAGATTACACGTTCTTTTCCTCCCCTCATAACAAATACTCTAGAATCGACTACCTCTTTCTCTCTGAAGTGGACCTACCTTTTCTGCATCACTCCTTAATAGATCCTATGTTCCTTTCAGATCACCACCCCATTACCATGACCCTGAGCTTCCCTGAAAAGCATGCCCGTACAAACGTGACCGACAGGTGTCCATAAAGCTCTTACTGGACCGAATCAGTTTTCTTGAAAAAGCTCATAAACACACCCATGCCTAAATGACCTTAGCAGAACACACGACCACCCACTCACAGGTGATGTCATAGCTCAGTAAGGCTGTCAAACACAGATTTATGGTCTCTCAGAATCTCTTCTATGAGTATGCAAACAAGAGTGGTAGATTTCTGAGTCCTCCGAGCAAAAAAAGCAAACTTGATGGTCCACAAAATTTGGGGCGTCGACTGCTCCTTGGCAACCTCAAACATTGATATTGCCTCCCACTTTGAACGGTATTGTACCACCCTCTACATCCTTCCCCTGGAACATCCCCAGATAAACCAGATAAATCTAGATCCACTCTGATCTCAGAGTTCCTACATCTCTACAGCCCTCCTGCAATTTCAGAAGACTTAGCACAGGACCTGGAACAAAACATCTCCACAGATGAGTTACTTCTGGCCCTCAAACAAATGAAACCTGGCAAAAGCCCAGGCCCTGATGGCCTTTCTGTGGCTTATTATAAGACTTTTATAGATGTCCTATGTGACCCTTGTCTTGAGGCTTTCAATTGGCCAAACAACTTCCTTCGCTACTCCCCTCTCTGGTCAATCTAGACCAAGTCGGTTTCATCCCTGGGAGGGAAGCGAGAGACAACACTACTAAGGCCCTAAACATTCTTCATTTCCTCCACACTTCTCTACAACCTGGCTTCCTCCTTTCCTTAGATGCCAAGAAGGCCTTTGACAGGGTGGCCTTAGACTACCTAAAGGCCTCCTTGTGTGCAGTAGGCCTAAGAGGAAATATGCTTAACTACATAATGGCCCTGTATTCCTGTCCAATGGCCCAAGTCTGGGTTAATAGCCACCTGTCGAGACCCTTCCCTCTTACAAACGGCACACATCAAGGGTGCCCCCTATCGATGCTTCTTTTCATTCTAACATTAGAACCTCTGCTTCGTATGCTCTGCGCGAACCCCAATATGAAGGGAATTTCTGTTGCAGGACACACGCATAGAATACGCGGACGATATCCTACTTTTCCTATCGGAACCCAGAACCACTTTACCCAACCTTCTTAAAGACTTTCATTCCTTCCAATTCGTCTCCAATCTTAAAATCAACTTCTCCAAATCCTGTGTTTTGAACATTACCATTCCTCATGAGGAGGTCATTTTTCGTAAGTCTCACATCCCGTTCATATGGGAAAAGGAGGCCTTTACCTATCTCGGAATACATCTCCCTAGCACTCTCCAAGATCTTTACGCTAAAAATTTTATCCCAGCCCTTCGAGCCATTCAGAAAGACCTCTCGAAATGGCATCATCCATGTTTTTCCTGTTTCGGAAGGGCTGTAATCCTTAAAATGAATGTCCTTCCCCGTCTTCTTTACCTCTTCCAGACCATTCCTATCCACTTGCCGCCTGCCTTCTTTGCCCTTTGTAAAAGACTTTGCTCAGAGTTCCTATTTCTTTTTCTCAATTGTCCCTCCCCAAATCCAAGGAGGGTATAGGGCTCCCCGATCTTCAAAAATACCACTGGGCCTGTCATCTTACTAGAATAATCGACTGGAACGTGCACTCGCCCACAAAAGCTTGGGTTCACCTCGAGGACTCTCTCTCTCTCCGTTGACACTGATTCCTTGGCTCCCAGCGAAACATACTCCTACGATGCTTCATACACACCCACCGATTGGAGCGACCTTGAAGATCTTTAAATTGGCATGCAAATCTGTTTCCATTTCTGATGCCCCTAACCTCCTTGCGCATGAATCCGGAATTCCCACCTGGCATGCACCCATCTTTTCTGGTTGAGCACTGGCCCCACCAACATGTTCATGCAGAACACTTCTTTTGTAATGGCCAGTTGAAGACCCTAGCCTCACTCATCCCCTACATGATGGATCATGCCTTCCCTTTTTGGGCGTATCTCTAAATTAGACACTTTCTCCACTCCAAAGCCCACTACAACAAATGGACCCTCCTCTCACCCCCTTCAATACCCTTTGCTTCAAAAGGAACCCCAATGACACCTGATTTCCACCACGTATCTTCTCCTATTTGGGGACCGAACCCCTCTCACATTCCTGGCTTGCAGGGCTTGGATGAGAGACTTGAAGATAGATCTGTCTTCCTCAGATTAGAACCAAATTTTTACTTACTCACATAAAGGTTCATTGAACATTTCAACCCAAGAAAATTAATATAAATTGGCCTCCCGCTGGTATAGGACCCACTCCAGGCTCCATCGCTTTAATCCGATCATACACAAATCTTGTTGGAGATGTGATTCTGAGGATGGTTCACTTCTTCTTATTTGATGGTCCTGCCCTGCTATTCAACCTTTCTGGAAGGAGGTCCACCACATAACCTCATCGGTCTCTTCACTACCTCTTGAATTTTCCCCCACCCAATGTCTCCTCCACCATACCTCCATCCCCAGGCACCTCTACTTCAAATTGCTAGCTATGCACATGCTAAATGCAGCCAAATTGAGCTTGTCAGCCCTATGGAGATCTTTCTGACCCCCGGCGACTGGTTGACATGCTTGGGCAGAGTGGCAGAGATGGACGAACTGATTGAGTCATCATGCGAAAACCCAACTAAATTTTCTCACACTTGGGCCTGCTGGCTCCACTTTCAATCGACCTCCGAATACCGCTCAAATATGAGCTCTCCTCCTTGATATTTCTTGACCTTGGAACCCCTATCCGCTTTCTCAATTGACTTGCTTACTCGACCTCCCCCCTTTTGGAACTGAGTGCCCTTCTCTTTAATATTAGATAAAGAAAATGTAACTTGCCCACTTACCTGGCCCCTGACGACCTGATCACAGCTTTGATCCCTTTGAATTGTCCCTATGCCCTGCCCCCTCCCCCCCCTTTTTTTTTTCCTTACCCCTTCTTTCTGCCCTTACCTCCTTCTTAGTCACCTCCTGCCTGCGACTCTTCCCACCACCTCTACCTTTTTCTGCTAACTTCCTATTTTTCTTCCTTCCCCAGAAAGTTACACTATCAATTGCACTTTTCCATTCATGCTCTCTTGACTTTTTTTCGGATGATCTTAAAAGGCACATATCATTTTGGTTAACAAGACACATACTCCTTGACTTAATATAAGGCCACTATAGATCCTGATCTGCATTCCCCTCCTATGTAGACTTACCTGGTTCTGTGTCACGCTTCATCTCTCATTGACCTTCTATCGATTCCAGGGTATACTGCTCCTAGATCAGTTATAGATCCTTGCCCTCAGGAGAGCCCCTTACCCAAAACCGTGACTAGGAATAGCCTTTCATCAATTGTATTCAGGAGGTAATCCCCTGCAGTCCCCATTCTCCCATCTTGTTATTGATTGATTGTGAATTTCGGACAAATTGTATCATCTAAAACATTGTGTCTTTCTATCTAACTTGATCATTGCGATCCTTTTGTTATCTCCTCCATGTTGTATTTTTGATTTGTTTTGTCTTTTTGATCCTAATAAAAGTTATGGAATAAAAAAATAAAGTAAAATAAAAACACAGTGGCGATCAAATATGACCAACATGAAGCTCTATTTGTGTGAAAAAGATACACATTTTATTTGGGTACAGAGTTGGGTGACTGCACAATTACCAGTTAACGTAGCATAGTGATACATAGCAAAAAAATGGCCTGGTCATGAAGAGGGTAAAACCTTCCAGAGCTGAAATGGTTAATGGTCAGGATTTCAACATCAGATGCCCTATGTGGTGCATGTTTCTATTAAAACACATGGCAGTGGGGCTGCTGCATGTGTGTAAAGGATAACTGCTCAGTTAACCTGCTCCAGTGACAATCACTCTTAGCCTGCTGGTGCTTAAATAGTGCTCTAGAGAAAAAAATCAAATATCTGCGCAAGGTGAGATCTGGGAGTGTATGCATAATAGTAATCACTGTGGCATGCTTAGTATCACTACTTTTAGATTACAGAAGTAGCTAGGATGTGATGTCAGAATTCATGGACCTTTCAGGTGATCATCATACAAGTTATATATCCATTGTACTATCCCTTTTCTATATAAAACACACTAGGTGTGTTGTCTACCTAATAAATTTTTTTTAGGGAAATCTGAATTACCAGCTTTTAGAAATGAGATAATATTTAATGAAGGACAAATTAAATGGCCAACTTATTATAGGTAAACGTGTTGATTTATAGCCATTATAAAGACACACAAGAGTTTAGGAAGATTAAAATACATGGGAAGCAACTGTGACAAAGTTTGCTCTTGAGATCTTTGCACAGTAGTTTGCTTTTTAACTCTGTGCTGGAAAAAAGTGTGTAGTGTGAAGCATCATTAAAAATAAACAAGTGAAAGATAATTTGCATTTCAAAATAGTAGACCCCTTTTAAAGAAACTTTCCATCTTCTCTTAAAAAGTAGTTAGAGGAATGTAGTTCATTATTAATGCTTCTTGGCTTTATTTAGCCCATAACTATCATTATATATTTATGAGCTAATCAGCAATTGGAAATGTCCCTGTAATGGTAACTGGAGCTTGGCTTCCAAATAAAATGAACACCATTAATAAAGTATTGTGGTCATCGGGGTGGATCAAGTGTGCTAATAGCCTTACTAACAGCAATTAAGTCAATTAACCATTCAGACATACAGTTGTGACCAAAATTATTCAACCCCCAATGCTGTAAAGGGGTTTAGGGACTATAGTGTACATTTGGAATTGTATTCAGAATCAAATCCTACAAGGACGTTGTAACTACCCAAATGCAACTAAAATGACATCAATTGTTTATGTAATACAGTAGTAAATGGTTCTTATGTGGTTTCTTCATTGCCACAATTATTCAACCCCTTAAAGACTACCACTCTGAAGAACAGAGGTTCATACAGGTGCTTTCCATCAGGTATTGAAAACACCTGTGGATGTCACCGAGCAGCAATCAAGCATAATAAGCACCAATTAGGCAGCTTTAAAATGACTGTGATACTCAGCTCCTTCTAGACATTTACTGGTGTGGTTACAAACATGGTGAAGGCAAGAGAATGGTCCAGGAAGACAAGAGAAGAGGTGATTTCTCTTCACAGGAAGGGCAATGGCTATAAGAAGATTGCAAAGATGTTAAACATACCAAGAGACACCTTAGGAAGCATCATTCGCAAATTCAAGGCAAAGGGCACTGTTGAAACGCTACCTGGTCGTGGCAGAAAGAAGATGCTGACTTCGACTGCTGTGCGCTACCTGAAGCGTAGAGTGGAGAGAAGTCCCCGTGTGACTGCTGAGGAACTGAGAAAAGATTTGTCAGATGTGGGTACAGAAGTTTCAGCCCAGACAATAAGACGCACACTGCGTAATGAAGGCCTCCGTGCCAGAACTCCCAGGCGTACCCCCTTGCTGTCTCCAAAGAATTAGAAGAGTCGACTGCAGTATGCCAAAAGCCATGTGGACAAACCACAAAAGTTGTGGGATAGTGTTCTGTGGACTGATGAAACAAAATTAGAACTGTTTGGGCCCATGGATCAACGCTATGTTTGGAGGAGGAAGAACAAGGCCTATGATGAAAAGAACACCTTGCCTACTGTGAAGCATGGTGGAGGGTCAATCATGCTTTGGGGCTGTTTTGCTTCTGCAGGTACAGGGAAGCTTCAGCGTGTGCAAGGTACCATGAATTCTCTTCAGTACCAGGAGATATTGGATGGAAACGTGATGCAGTCCGTCACACACCTGAGGCTTGGGAGACGTTGGACCTTTCAACAGGACAATGATCCCAAGCATACCTCCAAGTCCACTAGAGCATGGTTGCAGAGGAAAGGCTGGAACATTTTGGAGTGGCCATCGCAGTCACCAGACTTAAATCCGATTGAGAACCTCTGGTGGGACTTAAAGAAAGCAGTTGCAGTGCGCAAGCCTAAGAATGTGACTGAACTGGAGGCCTTTGCCCATGAAGAATGGGCGAAGATACCCGTAGATCGCTGCAAGACACTTGTGTCAAGCTATGCTTCACGTTTAAAAGCTGTTATAACTGTAAAAGGATGCTGTACTAAGTACTAAGATTGAATGTCACTTGGGGGTTGAATAAAACTGATAATGCTGTGAGCACAGAAAAGACATTTGTGGTTATTTCATTATAACTGTTATGTTATATTTGTCTGACCTACAAGTGCCTCTTTAATGTAAATGTAAGCAAGATGACTGAATGATCAAAAGCAATGTCAAACTGGCCAAAACACTCAATTTCAGTGGGGGTTGAATAATTTTGGTCACAACTGTATGCTGCTCAATTTCCTTCCTCAAACAGACCAATATATCTGTGAAATCTGTAGAGCTTATTTATGGTTTAAAGCAGCAAAGAGTCAATAACCAGCACACACAACACAAAGACATGATATACATATACAATAAAATCCAATTTAACAAATTCCATTGGGACCTCCCTTTTACTGTTTAACCACTTGCCTACTGGGCACTTTTACCCCCTTCCTGCCCAGGCCAATTTGCAGCTTTCAGCACTGTTGCACTTTGAATGACAATTGCGCAGTCATGCAACACTGTACCCACATTACATTTTTGCCATCTTTTTCATACAAATGAAATTTTTATCATTGTTGTCACACACATTTTTTTCTTTTGGTGGTATTTAATCGCCAATGGGTTTTTTATTTTTTGCACTATAAACAAAAAAAAAGTTTTTCGATTATAACATTTTGCAAACAGGTAACTTTTCTCCTGCACTGATGTGCTTTGATGAGGCTGCACTGATAGGCAGCACTGATTGGCACTGATAGGCAGCACTGATGGGCACTGATGAGGCAGCACTGATATGCAGCACTGGTGGGCACTGATGAGGCGGCACTGGTGGGAATTGATGAGGAGGTAATAATGATGCTGCACTGATCTGCAGCACTGATGGGCACTGATAGGCAGCAATGATGGGCACTGATAGGCAGCAATGATGGGCACTGACCGGCAGCACGAACTGACAGTACTGACTGGTGGCACTGACTGATGGCACTGACTAGCGGCACTGATGGGCAGCACCAGTGGGCAGCACTGATGGGTGGCACTGCTGGGAACTGATGGGTGGCACTGCTGAGCACTGATGGGTGTCACTGCTGGGCACTTTTGGGGCTGCACTGATAATCAGGTCACTGATAAGGAAAGTGCTGCCAATAACTGGCAACTGTATTTAATTTGTGATCAAGTGTGTCATTGGACACAGCTGATCAAGTGATAAAAGGTCTCTGTGATTGGCCTTTTATCTTGTCATGTGATCAGCTGTGTCCTTAGGACACAGCTGATCACAGACAACACTGGGTGTGCGTCACTGGGGGCACATTCTGGGAGGACGTCATATGACGCCCTTCGAGAACTGGACAACCGCACTGTAGCCGTCATTCGGCTATAGTGCTGTTGTAAAGTGGTTACCAATGTTTTCTGGGAAAAAATATATATGGCAAGAACATAAAAGTCCTTCAAGCATATGTCTTTGATGATGCATTAATTATTATGATTTCCAAACAAATATCTGAAAATAAGTTCCATTTGTTGCATCTAAGACCTAAAATGAGGGGGTGTAATTGCTGATAGGTTCAAAATATTACAAAATAGAGCACAGTACGACAGCAATGAATTTTTGGTTACATAATAATATAATAGTACATGCTTGACCTAATAAAGAAATAGATACTGTTCACTTAGAGAAGTGAATGTTTACTGAGCTTAATAAAAAAGGTGAAAATAATTCATCCAATTATGTACTAGCATGAAGCTTTTTTTTTTTAAATTTCCCTCACATGTCTAGGTATTCAAAGTTAAGTTATGTATTATTTAATAATGTTCACTTTGCAAAGTGAACATCTTTTTGGTAAATCAGTTCCAATGAACACTATATAGGGGGCAACTCACTAAAGATTATCACATGCGTTATGTCGGTCAGGTGACCATATATTACATGCAATACTGAAAATGTCAATTCACTATTGCTTGTATGCGGTATTTACTATAAACAGCAAAAACGCTCGGTAAATACCACTTAAAAAGGCGTTAAAGTCAATTTACAGAAATAAATAAATGCAGTATTGCTGGATAATTACATGGAAGCTGATACCCTTCAGAAGTTCCAGTAATTCAAGGTACTAATTATGGAGCTATATGCCCAACTCATAGGTTACCTTGAGCCCTAAACCCAGCAAAGTCATGCTATACCAGCCATGACTAAATTGTTAGCTGCATTACATTTTTGAGGAACACATCCTATCAGATGGTAGCTGGCAAGATAGTGAGAATTATGCTGGCATAATTTTTCCATCTCATCACCAATATATTGCACAGTTTCCATGTAATAGCACCCAAATATACAGTATAAGATTTCTGGAATCAGTTCAGGAGTGGGATCAAATTAAAAATTATTTTTATCAAATTGCTTGAAGCCCAAATGCGCTCGGTGCAATTGACTGTACACATGTTGATTTTTTTTGCACAATCTTTTAAGGAGCATATCTACCACAATAGGAAAGGTTACCACTCCAATATCCAAGTGGTATGTGTCAGGATGTCACGGGTATGTCACAGCATGTGATTTTTATGCAATATGTTTGCAATAATTTACTACTTGGTTTCAAGTGTTAATTACTGATCATTTGAAAATATAATTAATGTATTATATCAAGGAGGCATACTCGGATGCAGTAAAATATAGCTTAGTGAATTGTCCCCAATATCTGTTATAGCATCAAGATGTGATACAACACCACACATTAGAGGACATTATTAGAGAGGTCTCTAAGGCGGAGCTTAGTGATGTCATTCCCAGTCACACTTGCGGACCAGAAGTCTTTATGCGTGATACTGATCTGTATATACCCTGAATAATGTAAGTGTGTGTATGTTTTTTAATTAAATAAACGTTATTACATTATGGGAGTTGTTCCTTTCTTCCTACATGTGGAGTTTACCACAAGGCAAACAAGGCATTTGCCTAGGGCAGCATTTTTCAGGGGGGCACACCTCCCCCAGGAAGAAGGGACATATGTGGCATGGGGACCAGGTGGGATCTGAAAGAGGCTGTGGGCTGCTTGATGGTGTATGCAGAGCCTGACTCTCGTTCCCGCGGATGTCCAGAGCTGTGAAGGTGAATGTCTTTCTGTCTGTTGCTGGGGGGTGGGTGTTAGTGAAATAGTGGAAGGCTCACTTGGGTGGGCAGGGGTGTTGTTGGTCACTGTCAGGATCTGTCCGGGGGGTAGGGGTCTGGTGTTGGTCGGTTTCAGGCTCTCTCCACTGAGGGGGGCATCTGATTTTTGCGTTGCCTAGGGCAGCAAAGGACCTAAATACACCACTGGTTATAGTGTCTTCTATGGTGGTGCTTGTATCAGCTCTTTGCTACCATCTGAAGCCTCTTTGATGGAATTACTATGCTTGGTAAACCTATATTAATTTATAGGTCCATTTTATGAGGTAAGCGGCCATCCTTATCTGTAGATGGAGGAGCACTTAGTTACGGAGGAGCACTGTCATCTTTGGAAGTTTTTTGTGCTCATTTTTTATATATTAATCATATTTATTCAAGCACAATATTGGATTGAACTGTCACAATACAAGGACTCTGTATTTATTTATTTTATCTATGTATTTATTTTAATTTTTTACATGATATTTTTGTATATGAGTTAGCACAACACTGTTGTTCATATTTTTTGTTTTGAGTGTGGGATCACTTATAAGTGTTATTGCACCAGCACCAAAAGTAAGTGAACTCCTGTGACCCATGAGAGAAGTATGCCCAAAAGAGCTTTGGCCATAGTTCTCTTTTAAATGAATATTATTTTTCATAAATTTTACATTTTACCTACATATCTGTTCATGACATACAGCACACCTGCAAATCTACACCTTGATAAACACAGCTCCTCAAGTTCACCTGAGTAACATGTAACTTATTCTCTTCTACAATGAATTTTATTATAGACAGCACAACAACAAAGAAACAAGCTCATTGATACAAAACAAAGGTAAGGTGTACAATTCTGTTAGTGAAGGACATGAGAATCGCACTTAAATATTGACACGGAGAGAAGCAGAGTACAAAAACACAATCTCAAAAGGGATGGAATGAGACCCTGTAAATTGCGTTAACAGCAAATAGTAACCAATGGGCTGATGGGCATAGACCAAGGATAGTCACCAAAGTCGCATACAGATGATAGGAAAAGCTGAGCATAAAATCTTACTGGGCGCACATTGGAACTCTACACCAAGGACTTCCGAGAAAGTCCGACCGGTGTATAAGACATTACAGGCACAATTCTCTAGGAGTATCGCAATCAGTGAATATAACATAAAAACTGACAGAAACAAAAAAAAAAGAAAGGGAAAGAAAAGAGAAAAGCGGGGAAAGAAGAAACAAGAATAGTAAAGACAAAGAAAGGGCTCCAGGGGATCGTACCAGGAGAATCTTATATCGACAGGAGAGTCTGGTCAAATCTAGACGGTTGAGCCACATCAATCCAGGGACGTCAGATCTGCAGAAACTTAGTGTGGGTGTCTAACAGCATAGCCGTTAGCTTCTCATTAACCATTATAAAATTCATCTGCATGTGATTTATTCTCAATAATGTAATTAATTCTCATTTCAATATCCTCCATAATTTCTAACTTAAAAAAGATATTACATCTCAATCATTTTCCTTTTGCAAACTACATATACTTCATATTTTGTCAATTTTAAAACACCCCATTATTTGCTAAAACTGGTATCACTTAAATCCACCCTGAACTTCTGTACTCATATGTTTCACACATCTTCTTACTCCTTACATTCTCTTCTCTGGTAGTCCGTTCAGCAGCTGCAAACTCCATGGAAAATTTGGTTGCAAATTTGGTTGAAAAATCTGATTTTTACATTCACAGTTCTCTCCTATCTGTCTCCATGCCCAGGTTACAGTTTCAAGTAAATCCTCTGCTCTGTACTCTCTCTTACATTCCAGTAATTTCAGTTTTCTCGCCTACATTCCAGTTATTTCCGTTTTCTCTCCTACATTCCAGTAATTTCCGTTTTCTCTCCTACATTCCAGTAATTTCCGTTTTCTCTCCTACATTTCAGTAATTTCCTTATTCTTATATCTAATTATGTAAAGTTGAATGTTAAAAAAAAGTAATGACAATTTTCTAGGCCAACTGACAAGGGATTGTCAAACATATGGTATGGAGGCTAGGCACTATCCAGTAGAACATGTATCAAAGCTAATACTTTAAGAAATGTTAAGCAAGCTTAATAATGATTTAAAAGCAACATTAAAAATACAAAATTCCTATAAACAACATGCCTGAGGGGTGCCCTTAACTTGCCTCTGAGATTTAAACTGCCAGTATCATGACATCATCTTATGCTTTACTTATGTTTGTAAACAAACACACTTATAGTAGATGAGGGTCTGATATAGATTCTAATAGGGACCGCCAGTGTGAGGTTCACCCTAAATAGACTTACAAACATACGCTTCCACACAAAAAAACGAGAAAAGGTGTGGGGTTCCCAACAAAATCCCTACCAGACTCTCATCTGAGCATGCAGCCTGACAGACCAAGAAAGGTAAGGGACACGTGTGTGCTTCCCCTTCTGAACCAGGCCACATGCCTTCAACAGAGAACCCCTAGCAAAGCATCTTGTTCTGATGTTGGTGAGGACAAGGGCCTTTACATCACAGCCTCGGCCCAGTTGTTTGGGTCTGCAGACAAGTAGCTTATTGGAATCTGAAAGCCCCCTTTAACAATAAGGTGACCAACAGATACTTTCCCCTCCTGTAAATAATTAAGAGGTACATAGTACCTATATTCAATATCAGAAAAAAAATTCAAAAATTACTTCACTCTCAGGGAATTTTCCTGTCCCAAATGCTAAAGTAAACTAAGGAACATGGTCCCCTGGAAGACGTTATTGACCAAATATATCCAACAGCTGAATGGGCTGATTCGTAACAGCTTGTCTAAGAAAAAGATGTCACATTTAGAAGTGGTGGTAATACCATTGTTAATTGTATCACTTCGCTCTGCCCTCTGTTGGAGGGCCGACACCAATTTAGCTTGGCCATTTGCTAAACCCCTGAACAAGCAAAACCTAGGCCTGGACTGAAACAATAGCTTATCCCTACTGTGCGGAACAAATCTACCTGCCTTTACCCCAGTTTTAATAGAGCTGCCACATTTGTATCAACATGCACTACATTCATATTAAATATTGCCTATTTTAACAGCTCAAATGCAAATATTTGAATTTGATTTGGTGGCGGAACAGTGCTGCAAAGGCACCATTAATTCTGCTTATAGTGTACTTTTATCATGTAAAGCAGAACTACAGATAATAATATTAAGTATAATATTAATAATAAATAATTATCCAATAAAATAAAAAAGTAGCTCTTTTTTCACTATACTCCCTTTTTATTTAGAGCTGTTTATCACAACACTTCTTTCCTGTCACTGGAAGCCTCCAGCTGAGGAAAGTGGAAAGATAGCACATTTACCCCTAGGTTTATTTTGCTGGTATTGTTAACTTAAGGTATTAATAATGGTGTAAATGATCTGGTTCCTGGGCAGGCGGCTTTTACACTCTAAAGGATCTCCACAGTCTCCTTGGCTTGTAGTGTGATTTAAAAAGAGCTGAAATTGAAGCGCTACACTGCTTAGCAGTGGTGTGGTGATTCTTTTTTGTCCCACTCTTTTTACATCACACTAGTTTCCAGACTTTTGGGCTGAACATGGGTCAGCAGCATTCAACCCACTTGCTCTGAACATATGCTGTATTGGGCCCATCCGCATCCTGTGCCTAGGGATTGCAGGAGAACCATCCCAGTGAGCTTATCTCTCTGCCTGTTGCTCAGGAACTGCAAGAGGCCAATTCAAAGTTTATTTCAGGATGATAATGCTGCTTGCATTAAACACTCAAAATACAATTAATGATGTATTAATGATTGGATACCGGCATAATATGTCTTTTGTATCTGCCTAGAATTCAGCTTTAGAGCTACTTCCAGTAAGCATGTGAGTGTGCATGCCCAGTACTGGAAAAATGAAGTGAATACAGCTTCGTCTTATATACTAAACTTAGGCAGGCCATAGACGGGTCATTTATCAGCCGAATTTTTGGCCAATAAATGAAAAATCGGTTTTCCAGCATGACCGATAAAAGTAACTGAGGAGATCCGCGAAAAACAGCCAACGGTATTGCCCCACTAACGGCGTGAATATCGGCCGATTTTTTCTGAGGACGAAAATTCAGCCAATAAACGACCCGTCTATGGCCTGCATTAGTAAGAATTAGCTGTGCTACTCATTTAGTAATTCAGCCCCATCAAATCTATGTTGATTTGTTTTACTATACATTGTTAATAGGTTTACAATGTATGTTTAGTTACAAGCTAATTAAAGGATATCTTTGAAATGGCTGCCAAAGAAAGTGAGAAAGCAGAGCTGCTACTATAATCTGTCATGCCTGTGCCACTAAAATGCATTTGACATATATATACTGTGCTAACAATTGTTCTACTTAACCTTGTCACTTTTCCTGTTTGCACCTATAACTATTCTATGGCAGTTTTAGCCTTATGAACGGTATTCTGTATAAAAATAACATCCCCATTGCTGAAATCATTTATTCTTATGATCTTTTCTTTGGTGTTTATTAAACTAGAATCCAAATCTTGCTATTTTTTCCTGGCTTTTTTCATTACTACATTGCAAGCTATTGTTAAAAAAAGGGGAATGGGTAGCCATAGGGGACATGACCCAATGCAAAAAAAAAATACTGTTCAGCAGGGAAAGGGCCTATCATGCTGCTTAAAGGGCAACATTGAAATTACACAAATTCTTTAAAAAACATGCTTTATAGGGAGAATATAGGGATTTCTTAAAGCTGTGTGAGAAACTATGGAAAAGTATAATGTAATATTTAAAAGTAAAGTGACAAAAATATTATTATTATTAAGAATAATAAATTATAATTATTGCATTAATGTATTATTTATTTATTTGAGGTTGTTGTTATTATTATTAATAATAATAATAACAATTTAAAGAAAACAAACACCTAAACCCAAACAAAAATTATAATAATTAAAAAAATACAAAAATAAATACAAATAATCATAAATAAATACTTGTGCTAATAAATTAATACTAATCAACCCATACCCTTGACCTCCTAAAACCTAAACAATTTAAAAACAACAACAACCAACCAACCAACCAACCAAACAACAACAAAAACAAACCAAACAGCAAGGACAACAACAACCAAATAAACCAACAACAACCAAACAAACAAACAAACAAACAACCAAACCAACAACAACCAAACAAACAAACCAACAACAAAAAACAAACAAGCAAACAACAAGAACAACAGCAACCCTAACCCTTTTTTAAGGTTAGGGGTTAATTATTATTTATTTTACATTTATTTATTCATATATAATTACTATTTTTTAAAAAACATATTTTCATTTGAGCAGAAATCGCGCAAAACGCACAAAAAGTGCGCCAATTGCGCGTTTCTATTATTTTCTATGAGGTGTGAATAGGGACTTAGAGGGGTCTGTGTGTTTTTTTTTCTTTTTTTTTAGCCACTTCAAGTCCAGACACTTTCACCCCCTTCCAGTCCAGGCCAATTTTCAGCTTTCAGTGCTATCACACTTTGAATGACAATTCCCCGGTCACGTAACACTATACCCACATGAATTTTTTAGCATTTTTTTGAGACAGATAAAACTTTATTTTGGTGGTATTTATTCACCATAGTGACACTGTACTACTGGGAGGTGATGAAGACTTTTTTTTTTTAACTGATTGCTTTTATACCCATAAAGGCTGTAAAAGCAATCATTTCTCCTTCTCTCTGGCTGCATTCTTGCAGCCATTGAGAAATACTGTGAGAGCTGTGATTGGTCACAGCTTCTCACATGGTACAAGGCTCTGTACCATGTGATCTCTGTGATCATTCACAGATTTCACACGTAGTAAACAATGATGTCAGAAGTGACACCTTGCTTACTACTATTCATGTGATCACTGATTGGCCAATCAGTGATCACATGATCGGGACCTCACACAGAGGTCCCGTACAGTGATCGGTGTTCCGGATTACAGTGCTGCGTGCTCCCAGGGAGCATGCACAGCTTGAAAATGCGGGTGCCGTTTATGAACGGCAACCCAATCCTGCACTGCTCCTGTCCAGCCATTTATGTACATGGGCTGGACAGGAAGTGGTTAAAGAAGCCAGAAATAAAATGTTATTTGCCAGAAAGTTATTATTATTATTATACAGGATTTATATTGCGCCAAAAGTTTGCACAGCGCTTTACAATATAAAGGGAGACAGTACAGTTACAATACAATAAAATATAAGAGGACTAAGAGGTCCCTGCTCATAAGAGCTTACAATCTAATAGGGTGGCGCATGTGAGACAAAGGGTTAGAACTGTGGAGGATGAGCTGGTGGAAATGATAAAAGTTTAGATGGAGGCGTTATAGACTTCTCTGAAGAGATGAGTTTTCAGGAATCACCTAAAGGCATCCAGAGTAGGAGATAGAGTAGTGGGACAAATTGAGGCAGAGAGTTATATAAGATGGAAGAGGCTCTGGAGAAGTCCTGGAGGTCAGCATGGGAGGAGGACAAAGGGGAGCTTGAGAGCAGAAGGCCTTCAGAGGAGTAGAGAGGACGGTTTGGGTGATATTTGGAGACAAGATTAGTGATATAGCTTGAGGCAGAGTTGTGAATGACCTTGTATACTGCTGTTAGTATTTTTAATTTAATTTGCAATCAGAAGTCAGTGGAAGGATTAGCAGGGAGGGGTGGCAGACACTGAGCCATTGGTAAGGTAGTTGAATCTGGCAGCAGCATTCATGATAGACTGAAGATGGGATGGCCTATGAAGAGGTAGGCCTATGAGAAAAGAGTTGCAATAGTCAAGGCAAGAGATATGTTTAAACACATTTCCCTTTCTAATTGTAAGTGCTATTGTAGCACTTTCTATACATCACAGAGATGCACCCTTTCAAATTCAGAACTAGGGCACCCTTAGGAATGCTATTTAAAGGAGCAATTTTAATGTTTAGGCATTTAAAAAATCACTGATCCTGGCTAAATGTAATTATTTTTTTTAACCAGTGGTAAATGTTGCCAAGGACATTGTCCATCTCCTGTGCTATTTTTGACATCCCTTGCCTATTAGCCCAGAAAATGGGCATTTTTCATTTTAAAGATTTTTCTCTCAATGATTTCAGTGGGGTTGGGCATCTGAACTTCTTCAAAGTTCTCTTTCACACATCACTTGAACTGAACCCAGATCAGTTTGGCTCATCTATCTATCTATCTATCTATCTATCTATCTATCTATCTATCTATAGATCCTACATATAGTTTTTGACCAAAGCTACTCATTATTAATGGTGTCCCAGTCTGCCACACTCTCTGAATATGTAGAATATTCACATACTCTTTAGTGTAGGGATCAAGAGTAACCCATAGCACATATCAATGATAGTTCAACACATAATGATCTAAGTAAAGTAAATTCCTGGTAGCTAGTATGGATTACTGTATTTTATATATTAGCAGTGCTATTTGTGCTGCATCAAATAAAGGGATTATTATCATTCCTTTACATATAATTAATGAAACAGCTGCAGGACATATTGTACCGTTCAATTTGCAAGTTGATTTATACAGGCACCTTGGTAACTGGGAGTATAGCACTTTAACGCAATTATCTAACTCATAAAATGCTATTACCAATCTTTTATAAACTGGACAGGATCATGGGGAATGTATTATTCTAAATATGCAAAAATAGCACACAGCTGTATTTATATTTAGGCATTTGCATGCTACAAAATATACTTCCATGTCACCTAGCTACTTGCCACTGAAAACACATAAATATAAGCAAATAGAGATTGGAAAGATAAATAACAATACTGTATGTGAAAAGTGATAATGTACTCTATTTACTACAAGCCAATAAAGCAGCTTGTAAAAAGAGCCTGCACCTTTAATGGCTTACTTTCTCTGTGGCAGACTGCACTCCCAGCTACTGATCTAAAGATGCAGTGACACAAAAAGCTTAGAGATAATTAAATATTGATTTTTGTTTTCTAATCCTATATAAAAATTGTCCTGGGTGTCCCAATGGTAGTTTTCATCTCTAGGACATGGTGAACGATATTAACCCTGCTTTGTTTCAAGTTGCTGTGGAGCAAATAAATGGGCTCATTCAGAATAAAAAGTAACAGTTTTAGAAACTTTTTTTCTTTTATCTTGTAAAAGACATGTCCCATCTGCAAGGTGATTTTATTTAACTCTTTGTCAGAGATTCAACAAAAACCTTTCTGTAATATGTGATCGTACATGCTCCTAGGAGTTTGTTTTATTCATTGTATCTGCCAAAATGTAACAAGGGGGTCTCTTGTCATGTTTTATGCAATGTATCTAAAAAATATACAATACTTTAGTCACTGGTTCTGTTTTCTAAGGACAAGAACATTATATCATATGTGTATGAGATTATCTTGCAGCACTTACCTGGGTGTGATATACTGTATATCACAAGTTGTATGGAACGACTACATTCATTATTATATGGTCTTTTGCTCTTTTATAGTTTATGATTGGTTGATAGTTTTTCTTTTTCTGATTAATACACATAGAACACCAGATTACAGACATTGGTTATTATTCACAGATATAGAACACCAGAGTACAGACATTGGCTATTATTCACAGATAAATTATTGGAGATGGCACAGCTTTTACTCTTTTACAATTATACCATATGTAATTGTACTCTCATTTGTACATGTCAAATCATTTATCTGTAGATGTGTTTTATACTGTTTAAGTGCATTTGTGCATTCAGTTACATAAAAGTGAATTGCCTAGTACAGATCCAGGTC
This sequence comes from Staurois parvus, assembly GCF_062004578.1. Lineage (NCBI taxonomy): Eukaryota > Metazoa > Chordata > Amphibia > Anura > Ranidae > Staurois > Staurois parvus. The sequence goes on from NW_028318385.1 coordinate 1,736,657, forward strand.
TGCCTCTAGATATCCAAAAATTTGATTGGTCAAGATAATGGATACAATCTGTTATAATTCTTCATGATCATAGTAATCATTAACCTTTAGAGTGAAGTGAGATTGTAAGCTTCTGCAAGCATTGTGTGACAATTAAAAAATTCTGTTTTTAGTAGAGGCTTGCTGACAAGTGCTTTATTGTCTTGCCTGACCTTCAACGCTTCATGCCAAAACATTATCTGTCATCCCACTTGTGTAATAATATATAAGTGGATCCAATTTAAAAAAATATTTTTTTTTTTCAAAAAAGGCATTGCTGTTTTTAATTTTAAAGTCACAAGGGTTGATATGCTATATAGGCTTTTCACTTTGCAAGCGAATCAGAACTTAGTTAATGTGGTGCAATTTCACTTTGCAAAGAATACCCTAACACATGCATGGAAAATAAAAATAAATAAATAACATTTGCTTGCACAGGTTTAGCAAGCTCTTGAGAAAATTAATTAGCAAAATGTAACTTGCATTAGAAAGTGAACACTCAATTGGCCTTTAGTGACCCAAGACGGGCTAAAGCTTTTGATGATGGTGTTCTTACTTATGTGTTACAACTGTAAAATAAGTGACTTGATCTGTATGAATTTAGGTCAATCACCAAGATAAGATTTTCTGGTTTCATAATTTGGCATGCATTTAGATGCAATAGGGTTGATTTACTAAAGGCAAAACAACTGATCACTTTGCAAGGGAATTTTCCCCAGAGCTTAGTGAATGTGGTGATGTCTGCTGACTTCCATCATCCAATTATGCGCAAGCAAGTATACTTTTTTTAAATTTTCCTTACATGTGATTGATTGTTCTTTGCAAAGTGAGATTTCAGCACATTCACTAAGCTCTGGGGAAAATTCCCTTGCAAAGTAAACTATCTATTTGCATTTAGTAAATCAACCTCATTGGGGTTGATTTTTCTAAAGAAGTTGAGGCCATTCACTTAACATAGTGAATATTCAATTTACAGAGTGAATGTTAGTAAATAAAATGTACCAGTGTTCACAGTGGAGTTGATTTAATAAAGCAGTAGAGGCTGTTCACTTATGTTACAAAGTGAACATTAGTGAATAAGATGAAGCTGTGTTCACTTTGAAAACCCAATCATGTGCAAAGGTAAGAAAAGAAAACAGGGTTTTTACTAGCACATGATTGGGTATACACAACAAACACAACTTCTTATTCAATAACATTCTCTTTCTAGATGAACAGACTCTCTTGTTTTAGTAAATCTCCACCCTTGAATGCTCAATCACATATAAGGAAGATGAAAAGAAAAGCCTAGTATTTTTACTAAAATATGATTGGCTGTAGAAAAAAACATAGCTTTGCCTTATTTACTAAGCTCAGTAAACGTACAAAGTGAATATTCAAAGCAGAGTTTAAACAGAATTATTAGTTTTATCTCCTATGTTAGTTATCTTTGTTGAAAATAAATATGTCTTATTTGTGTTATTTATATGTTGACCTCTTTTATGATGATTATCACTAATGTCCTATGATCTTTTCCTATCATCATTTTCTTTTAATTTCTTCTTTTTTTGTTCCTTTTCTCTCATTAATGTTCCAAAGTGATCTGCACACTGCACTGACCGACCCAACTAAATTAAGTCATATGGCATGTTTACCATGTTTAAATTCAGGACAACACAAAGAAAGTTTTTATATAGATAATAATGTTTTCTCTGCATTCTTTTTCATTGTCCTGTACAGCAACAGCTTTCCTTCTGCAGATTCACCACCATTGCCGCTGACTCACTCCAATTTCAAAAGACCAGTGTACGATCCTAATATACAAAGTACAGTATGTCCATGATTGTATATGTACATAGCCACTGTATTAGGCATGCATGTTTGCTGGGTTGATGGTAAAACGGTGTCATGCATCTGAAAGTGAATAAAGAGGTTAGCACAAAATGTGTTAGCTGTGTATGCGGTATCCCCTTGTTGCGATGATGTTTTTTGACAGCTCTCCTGCTGCCCTATAGCAGAAATACTGCTACAGGGTGGCAGGGCTGCGCAAAATCACGTATATATACATGATTTTGCATTTCATTGGTGGCCTCAGCTATCGATCACTGGGTCCCAGCCGATTGCCAAGTATCACTGACAGGGGAGAGACCTGTATGTAAACTCCTCTGTATTGCTTTGCATAGTAGAGCAATACAAAGAAATGTGCTGGCACAGTGAAACACACACAGCACACAGTAAAATAGCACACAGTTAACCCTTTGATCACCCCAGAAGTTAACCCCTTCTTGGCTAGTGCCATTAGTACAGTGTCAGTGCTTTTTATTAGCACTGATCACTGTTTTAGTGTCACTGGGGATGTCAGTGGCAGTTAGTTCCCCTCCAGTGTCAGAATGCCTGCCACAGTCCCACAATCCCGCTATGAGTCACTGATTGCTGCCTATACTAGCATAAAAAAAAATTTCAGTATATATACTGCCATTTGTAGACGCTATAACTTTCACATAAACCAATTGATTTACACATATTGGGATTTTTTTTAGCAAAGACATGTAGCAGAATATATTTTGGCCTAAATGTATGACGAAATTTGATTTTTTACATTTTTTTACTGGACATATTTTATAACAAAAAGTCAAAAATATTTCAAAATTGCCACTCCTTTTTTGTTTATAGCAAAAAAAATGCAAAGGCGATCAAATACCACCAAAAAAAGCTCCATTTGTGGGAAAAAAGGACATAAATTTCATTTGGATGCAGTGTTACATGACCACACAACTGTCAGTTAAAGTAACAGAGCACTGTATCGCAAAAAATGGCCTGGTCAGGAAGGGGGGTAAATCCTCTGTAGAGCAAGTGGTTAATGAAGATTTCTAATAAAGGTGATTTCTTTGGATGTCCGGCCAACCAGAATTTTTCTTTTATATCAGTTTTAGTTGTGTTTAGAAAACATAGTAATGTGGTAGAAGTGTACTTCCTTGCAATTTAGCCTACAAGGAAAACCCAAACTGCCTATTATTTTTTAGGAAAAAAAAAAAACAAAGAAAAAACAGTGTAACAACAAGAAAAAATGCAGCAAAGATACACAACCTATTAAACAGGTATATCCTGACAATCAACCTCTAAGGGAAGATAGATCCATATTAGGTAAGGAATGCAACTCCACTTCACAATAACCTCTTCATGTCAGTATTAATAAAAAAATTATAAATATATTAATGATAAAGAAACACAGTATAATCATTAGGTTATCTAAATGCAATTATTTGTAAATACACTCACCATCTGGGGCGGAGTATATCAAGTAGCATAGAAAAACAGGCCACCCAGCATGCAACAGCAGTTACCTCCATGATGAAATAAAGGTGGGTAATTAATAAGGTGTAAGAGTCATATGGTGCCCCACTGGTTTACATCCATGGGGAGTAAGGCTAGTAACACGTTTGCTGTGTTTTTGATGCTTTTTTTGCATTTTTTCTTTTTGCTAGGCAGATTTAAACTGCAAAACACATCAAAAACACAGCAAAAATGCACTACATGCTTTTTTGCAGCTTTTCCATCAAAGTCTATATAACCAAAAATGCTACTTTTTGCATTAACCTCCTTGGCGGTATGATTCTTTCCAATTTTTGGTGCTGAAAGCGGTACCATTATTTTGCATGGAAATATGTAGTTTTTTTTATTGTAGGCTGTAATTTTTAGGAATAACTCACTGAAATCTGTTCGAACAAGAGTCTAGTAAACATCCCGGGTAGGATAAAATTTGAAACACGAAATCATAAATTATAATTTAATAAATACTCATAAAAAATAATAATATAATACATTTAATTCAATAATATAATCAAACCAAAAACACTGAAATTTGAAATATAGCGCCAAGTTCGCACATTGCTGAGCTCAGTCGCAAAATCGTTTTCAGTGTCTGATGACGAATTTCCCCCACGAATCATTATCACTCAATTCTGCAAGTGGTTCTGATTTACTATCGCTGTTCTCTAGCTGGTCTAAACCGCTTTTGACCTAAAGGGACACTTTTTGGATGCATGGAAGTTTCTCAGTTTCCAGGCAGAAAGAACAGACAAAATGCAGGTGGGGCGCCGGACAAAGCACTTGGGACAAAATGTATGTGAAATTGGTTGAGACAGCAATGTTTTACTATGTAAAATGTAAAAAAAAAAAATTAAATTTTTTAAAATTTTTAAATTTCCCGCCGCCGGCGGTGGCGGTGCCCGTACGTCCCGACGTCACAGGGACAGGACACAGAAGACGGATGCCGGCATCGGCCGGAGGAGATGGCCGGGGATGCTGCAGGGGACACATCGCGGGAGCGCAGGGTAAGGTAAGTGAAGAACAAATGCCGGAGCAGTGCCGCATGGTATTCCCGAGTGTAGCTCGGGGTTACCGCTCTTGGTACTGAAATGTTACCCCGAGCTACACTCGGCAATACCGCTAAGGAGGTTAAAAAAAGTCGCTGACCCTTTCCAAAAAATGTACCGGGTTAAAACGCGGAGATGTGAACGTGTCCCATAGGCAATCATGTTAAACGGACTGTAGTGCATTTCTGAAAAACGCTGCTAAAAACGCTTAGGTGTGGACCTAAGGTAATACATCCAGAATTTGACATATTTCCCTTTACATTTATAAACCTAACTTTCTGCCTCCATAATCCTTTAGTACCATCTTTAACAAGAAAATGGCTTCCTCCCACCAGCTTCTACATATTGAGGGCTTTATCTCTATTTTTTTCTTAGGAATAAACCTTTCAATAGCTTTTGGTTGAAGTTGAAGTGAATCGATTTAGTTGAAGTTGAAATTAATCAGATTGGAATTCTGCTGCTGTATGTAAGGGAAAAAATAATTTAAAAGTAAGAAATGTATTACACATCTGTAGCGCTCACCCCCAAAGGAGCCGCTGGAATTAATGGACACTTCTGTCCTTACTTCAGTGATGAACCATATATATATTGGATCCACAGCACACCAGTACACCTTGTGGGAAGTTTTATAACAGGTTTAATAAGATAGGTAAAACTCTGCAAATAGACTGCAAATTAACTTGGAAAATAGCAGTTAAATGCACCGTCGCGGGTGACTGGTACCAGTCATCACAGTTGCTGCTGACTTCAGCTGCTGTAGATAGCCGTTGTCCTTAGCAACCTCTACTGTTCTGGAAACAGTGTCAGTGTACTTCAACAGTAGGGGCTGCAGACTAGCTTCCACATGTCCTCTGCAAAGTCACACGTGGCTCCCCCACCCCCTTCCTCCTTGCAAAGCATCCTGGTCCTGTAGTCCTGTGAAGTATAAAGTTACATTGTCTGCCTCTGTAATGAAACTGCAACTCCCACAAACACTCAAGTACTGCTGAGAGCTGAGCCAATCAAACCCTTTCTGACAACATGCAGTCTTAAAAGGGAAACAGTTATTTAAAAGGGAAACAGCAATGGCCCCGCTACAGTGACATCACACATCTAAATTATGTGATGCCAGAATACAGGCTCTCTGATGCTATCCATGAGAATTATACTGTCCTGTAACACTACATACTCCCAAGTATGCAATTTGATTTTTTTTTTGGGGTGTTTTCCCTTGTTGCCCTTCAATAAAATAGATGGCCCTTTCCACATTTAATGGTATTTCCTAACATTTAAATTTTTTTTTTTTTTAATTGCCGCATTTTCCGCATGGCAGTGCTCAGCTCCAAACACCCTTTGTTTGACAATCTCATGTCCAGTAGCCTTGAAAAATTGCCAGAAATTATTTCAAGATATATCCCCATTGACTTCAAAGGGGGTTGGATTAAAGTCTGCAATTTTCAGAATTCACAATGAGTGTGACAAATGCCCTACAATTCAAACCTTGGCACAGCCACTCATTTATATTCAACATCATAACTGGTTATGGGCACAGCATCTAGAGTAAAAAAAAATGTTGATTTCTAGTGAAATTGAATTTCCATTCTGTAGAGACAGCGCTATATGATGATTGTGTTAAGCATAGTCCAAAAAACATAACCCATCACTCAGGGGATAAACGCATAGTGCACACGCATATGATGTGGTGTCTATCTCTGGTTGCATATATCGGTGTTTATTATTGTCTCTGAACTAATACCAACTCTATGATCTAGTTGAATAGTGTGATAAGAGTTCCAACTAAATATTCTTACAATGTGTATCAATGGTTGTAATATTGTTATGTATACATATATATGTATTTGTTACTGTGAAGTTATGTATATGTTCTTGTAGACGACCCCCACAAAGCCTTTGAAGAAGCAGATGTGGACTGGAAAACGCGTTGGCGTTAACAGCAGGATATTGAATCGTCAAATCCTACTATATGACCTGTTGGTTATTTTATTAAATGTTTGCATATTAAGTGGTGGAATTGTTGGCCCACTGTTTTAATGGACGTTAATAAATACAACTATTTTATAGCTTATTCTTGTTTTGTTCTTTAGCACAGTGCCTTAAATGTTCCTATTTTTGGAGGTTTCTCCATTTTTGCAGATTGTGTTAAGCATATTTCCACAGCTGTCACTGTGGGAAATCTCTTGATCCAAATATTATCATGGTAAAATGTATAGTATGGAAGTTGGGTAGCAAAGGAATTATTGGGTAGCAATGGAATTATTATTGATGGTGATAGTTATACTGAAGCTACTGTGAGTGTAATAAATTGCTATTTGTTTTACAATCTGTTGCAGTTTGTACTGCCTGTCCTATGTTGCTTTTCAGCTTGTGTATACTGTTTTCCTGGAGAAGCAGAAGAGGAGGAATTTTAGGTCATAGAACTAACATGCACACCTTCAGATCTGGAAATCAGAGACAGGAACAGCACACATATGTGTGTGTTTTTATGGGTATAATCCACCCTTGTGAATCCTGAAAGGTCTGTACATAAGGATTTCTGACAATTATTCAGCATCTGGAATAACGAAGCATTGTTTCTGTATAATCAAGTACTCCTATCTGAGCGGTAAGATCATTGCTAGTTCTCCTGTGAATGGAGTGGACAGGACAACCCTTCAGCATTGAAACAGATATGTGAAGCTCTGTAATGATGTTATGTATTCACACTGACTTTTATGCTAAGGATATATCATCATTAGCTTTGGCATTTTGGCATTAGTTGTAACAGTTAGTGATTGCAACTGTTTCTAGTGCCATGCTAAAAATAGTTTCCACAGCAGCTTTCTAGTACTCTCTGTCACAACTTTCTATATTTTTTAATTTTTTCTTTTAACCATTTACCTGCCTGAGGTGAACCCTACCATTCTTCTTTTGCTATATTTGCGTTAAGAGAAATACAGTATGTAGATTACCAATGCACATGTGTCCTCTGGAAAATCTCAGTTGTCTGGCTGTAATACTGATCCAATGGCTTCAATCATTTCTGAGCCACTAACATATAACATATTAGCAAATCAGAAGTTATGATTTTGCTTGCTGCAATATCAGCCTGCATATGTCTTCTTTAATATAATTAAATTAATTATATTCATTTGACGTTTGATACATTTCATATTAGTTTTGAATGGCTGTTTCTGCTACCTCATTAAAATTTAGCTCATCTAATGAAGTAACATTCCCCTCTATGGAATAATTGTTATTGATTGTATTAATCTTTCCTAATCCTAAGGCTTACTGGAGTCTTCAGTGATACAACCACAGACAGTAATTAACTTGATTTACCTTTTCTCATTGCATACATGTTTATTCTAGAATAATAACATCTTGCATATCAAAACTAGTAGCACTAACCCCAACAAAACGTTAAAGGATAAGTTCACCTTTCATAACATGTTACATGTTACACCTGTATCCAGGGTGTAACATGTAACATGTTACTAAATGACTAGTCCCCTTACCCCCTGTGCCCCTGTTGTGATAGAGGGCAGGGTACCTTTTCCCCACATCCACTGTCACAATTTAAAAAAAATGTAGCCATGTAGGGCTCCACTCACCATGCTACGTCATTCAATCACAGAGTTCTGTGAATGGGAGAACTAAAACTACCAATAGCCATTGTGGCTGATGGCTTGTAGCTCTCAATAAACTACCAGGGTGCTGGTGAGCACTCTAGTAGTTCATTGATTCCCCTGTCATTCTGTAACTGCCTGCCTGTACAAAGGTACAGACAGACAGTTACACTGATAGTCTGCAGTAGCCTGAGATTGCACCAGCGATCTGCTGGTAAAAAAATTATAATTGCACATTTTTACCTGCAAAAAGATGTGCATTTATTATTTTTCTCAAAAGGGGAACTTATCCTTTAAAGTGTAAACCCCATTAATGAATATTGCTCCTTTTGGTTTGATAAATATAAAACCCGAAGAATTTTGTTATATCTGATAAGTGCACAAAATACTTGTTGATCCAGCCAGAAATTTAATGAACTGATAACGTCCTGTGCTACAGTACAGTGAGTGAGCATTGTCACCCTAAAAAAGGAAGTGTATTACTGGCAGGAGCAGGAGATGAAATACGGGAAGAAAAATGGTAACTAATGCAGTCACCACTTTTAAGGACTAGTATGCTGTGACATAATGCATTTTTGTTTTGGTGCTTAGATACACATACAAAGTATGCTATATATTGTAATTGGTTTTATGATATGACAAATTTTGTTCACTGATAGGATGGTGTGCACAGCCCTACTGTACCAGGCACAGGCACATTGGGTCAACTGGATAGCTGTCAGTCAACCATGAGGGCTGTGAGCAGTAAGACACCACTACTTCCAGCCTGCTATACACTGTAATTGAAAGCTCAGTAAGCTGTCATTTACAGATCCTTTTGTTCTGCACAGATCCAGAGAGTCTCATCCACCATTTCTTTTTGCTCTGCAGCACCTTACAATCTTTGCCTCCCCTCACCAGTAGTCTTAAGCAACAACATGGAGAGGACATAAGGTATATGTTCTGACTCCCATTCTCTACCATGCCACTCTGTAACCCCCTTTTACCCACTGTAACCATCACATGACCTGTCTGAAGCCTCAAAATGTAGCCATCCAGTCAGAACAGATAATCCCTATGTGCCAGCTTGGACAGATTGCTTCTTGCTCCCAAATCCATTTAATTTCTATTAATGTCTATTTATTACCTTTCCATCTGCCTCTTAAAAAATTGCTACAATCACAATCAGCGAGAACTGCAGGTATTTCTGAATTTCTGGGTGTGTCAAATACTTACTCTCTTTGCCACACAGTATTCAACACAGTAAGGATTGCAGGTACAGGCCACCAGAAAGGTTAATCATTCATGATACTCTTTTACAACCAAGTTCTCTTTTACAAGTGGCCCTGTGACACCTTCAAGTTTCTGGTTGTGTCAGAACAGTACCAGTTTTGTTCTCAGACATGAATCTGCATTTACAGAATTAAAGGTGTCTTTTCTGATATGTCAAACATCTGCAATGTGTACTGTGTTCTGTGAGTTGACTCCACAGCATGCTTTGGCTCACAATGCATCTTTCAAGCTAAGCAAAGCCCTCCTTCCCCCATGGGCCCCAGGAACATTCCAGTGTGTGAGCCTGGCATGTGTCAAATAATTGATACATCCTTGCTGTTCTTTTTTTTTTTAGGGGGTGTGGTGGTGTCAAGTAGCCTGAGCAGGGTTCCATGATTGCTATTGACAGTCCTTATACTATCATATCCCATTTCTAGGAATAAGTGAATCTGCCTGGGTTCAATTCAGAAACAGTTTTGTGAATCTTGTTCAAAGGAAGCTTTGTGGCAATCCCTATTGAGCTGTTTAGGGAGGGCAACCTTGGTATTCAATTCTTGGCCATTTTTAGGGCAAATAAGAAAGCTATTGTCAGACAAAGCATATCTATCTCTATCTCGGAAATGCTAACTCACCCTAACAGCTCCAGCACACACTGGCAACATGATTATCCACTCTTTCACAGAAAGAGGGTTGGATTATGTATTGAATTTAGGTTAGTGGATCAGGGAAAATGATAAGCATTCTATTGTTATATATATTCTTTATTTCTGGTTACAAACCTGAGAGTTTTCAGCCAAATGTTCATGTTCTGCTAGAACCCATTGTAGCAGTGAATCCAAACCTCATTTTTAATCAGATATTTGTTGAATTTGGTCACTATAGTTATGGTTATATAGTATAGGTCATACTATTTGGATCACTGGGGTATAATCTATGTTAGCACATTCAAAGTCAGTCTCTAGTGACCATTTAGAGTTTACATACAGTTTACAGTTCTTATTTACAATCTACAGTTCTTATACAAGAGGCGTTCAAGTCAAACTGGGACTTTTAATTTTACAGGCTTTAAATGGAATGCTAGCATGGCAGTACTACATGCAGTAGTAAGTGGCAAGTGTGTCCTATTACTGATAGATGGTATGCATGTCACGGGCCAATCCAGAGGCTAGTAATCAAAATGGCAGACAAAAATGTTAGTGGATGCATGGAACATTATGTGGTAATGAAGTTTCTGGTGAATTGGTGAATGAAGGCGTAAACCCAGTGGATATCTACAGAAGACTTCAGGCACAGTATGAATGGTGTAATTGTTTCAAAGATGGATGCACGTCCATCAGTGACAATCCCCAGCCATCATGGTTCCTAGTCCACAGCAGTAATTCCTGTGAACATTCAGTGTGTGGAACGCCTGATCCTGGATAATCAATGCATAACCCATCGTGAAATTGCACAAGAGACCCATCTTTCTGTGGGAATGGTGAACACAAGGATGATGAAGTGAAGGAGGCTGTCCTAAGATGATTCAGTTGTACTGACAAAACTTTCTATGCCAAAGCTTTCCAGTTGGTTGAATGCTAGAATAAGTGTATAAATGTAGCAGGGGAGTATGTTGAAAAATACATTTAGTTTTCACTGAAATTTGTTTTATTATATAAACTCAAAAGTTTGACTTTAATGCCCCTCATAGTATATTTTCTAGTTTTCGAACACTACAGAATACTATGTAAAATTTCCAAATTTTATACAACTGTGTTCTGATTGTGTACATTGTAAATTAACCCTGTCAGTGGTCTATATAGAAATAGTGCTAGATATCCTGATGTATGTAATACTCTTTGTAATTCATGCATACAGATACAATTGTTCATAAACAGGCTTAATGATAAAATATTATCTGTCTGCTATCAGGATTCAGAAATAATCCAATATAAATCTGAGCCATCATTATTCTACTCATTCTATCCCTCCTTTGATTACTTTAATATGCTGTTACAAAATATACCTTATAATACAAAAATGAAACAATGTTTGAATGTCAGGCATGTTGATTGCATTATGTAATTTTACTGTGTGCTGAAAGAAAAAGAAAAAAAAACACAAGAAAGAAAAATCCCCTTGGATGTGACCAGTAGCACTCCTTGTTTTTCTCTTTTTCATATTTCTTGAATTGTTTAAAAAATGTCAAGGTCAAAATGGCAACTTGGTCAACACCTTATTTCACAATAAATCTCATGAAAGGCTGGCACATCATCAGAAAGAACCCATAATGCACTGCATGTCTGCTGCTGATAAGCGTGCGGGTTGTGTAACCTCAGAGCATGTGACAAGAATACAAAAAGTACATTTCTATTATTTAGTGTTGCAAAAGGAAACTACTGCTTGCTGCAGATCAAACACCCTTAAAAGAGAAAGCAGATAAGGAAAAGAAACTCTAAGACTCCTTCCTCTTTGAAGTCGAAGGTTGCACCCATTTTTGATGCTTCAGATAAGTTATTTCAGCTGAAATTATAAAGGAAATAAGAAAGAATAAATTGTGTATCCTAGCTCACATTTTGTCATTCAAAGTGAATCAAAAGTCTTAATTGCATCATTCATTGAAGTTTAAAATGTAACAGAAAATGGTGTAAAAGAGACTAAAAACTGAAGAGAAAAAAAATAGGAATGTGTGTAAAAACAAAGTTATTTATTGTGTTATATATACATTTACAGTATGTAGTTTATTGCATGAATGACTTCTGCATCAGGAGGCAATTAGTGATGTTGGGGTTCATGATGAATGCATTGCAGCAGGATGATCATTGTATCAGGAAATATTCTTTGTCGTTTTTTTTCTAGAAAGTCATCTGGTGAACTTTGGTCCCTTCATGCATTATAACAAACTTTGGTATGCATAGGAATAGCTCACGATTTCCTAGCATTGATGAAGGGGATCAAAGAGCGATAGCTGCATTCAGTCTTTTGGAGGCACCCTGAATTAGTTCTAGTTTTACTATATCATATTACATTCTAAGTATATAAACTATATTCAGTTATTAAATATTTTTTATATATACATGTCATTTGGGAATAATATTAGACATCTAGGGAATTAATGATACGTCTGTGATCAATATCAAAAGAAGCTGATGTAGCCAAATTAATCACCCATTTGGGTAAAATTTTTATAGTTTGTAATTTTTTAAACTGATGTTTTTTCTTCCTTTCATGTTTGCTATTACTTCCTTTGTTTTATAAATAAATATATAATACATGACACAGGATTCACAGAGCACACTGTAGGTTATCTGAATGCCTGGAACAGCAGTTGTTGTGAGCCTTTTGGTTTGCTTTGTATGAGTAAAACCATAATTAACTCACAAAAGGCCTTCAATTTATGTATATTGTTTCCTTTAGCGTGGCTATTTCAATATAATACAAGGCAGGAGTGCGTATTCCCATGCACCAATGGCCACTAGGATAAAACTTAATTTGTATTACTATTTTATTAAAAGTGTATTGTAACTGTATGTGCGCTTGTGACTCATATACTCATAAGGAGGGGTCAGGAACTCCGGTAAAAAAAAGAAGGGAGAAAAGAAGTCAACTATGCTCCCTCCAAGCTGGGATAGATCGCCCAACCAATTAAGTGGTTTACAAATACAAGCTTATCCAATAGTCTATCACTCTAACTGCAATTTATATTTACCAAAAAGCTGAAATATAGAGTGAATTGTCAAGGACTCCAAACAAAGTCCTATTATTGCCAGTTTTGGGTGAAATAAAAGTCCCAATACAATTTTAGTAATCCCAAGGGGAAGGTCTAATTTGTAATTTCCTTATGGACTTTCTACCTTCCACCTGGATTAAACCAATTCAGAGTTTGAAGTACTCCCCATGGAAATATCACCACAAGGATTCAGAACCATAAGCAGGGAAAGATGATTTCACATCATAACTCCACGTGTGTTCTACATCCTACTCCATTTAAATTGCCTGATCAAAACTGTTTGCCACCTACCAAATAAAAGCAACAAAGCTTAGCTGAAGTCTGGAACCCCCCTCAAAAGAAAACCATGCGTGCACCAAAAAGAAGAAAAAATTAAGTTTGTATTCCCAACAATAAACTTACCATGTTTCGCTTCATACATAGCTTTGTCAGGGGTGCAAACATAATAAATGAAATAAAGGTAAAAAAAAAAAATGAGTGGTGCCCATCACCACATGCAAATTGCATCTGTTTGTTCCATTACTCTGCTTATAGATGCATTCCAATATAGGCACCATGCTGGCAGCACGCTAACATCATCACACACCATGCAGTAACGTCATCACGCAAGCTGCATCCTGTTGTCACTTTATCCAAGCATGTGTGGTAGAACAAAAGCTTTTTTTGCAATCTTATGGACAAACTGAAGATAACAACACATTATTAAAATAAAGGATGATTTATATGATGTTGGTGTGAAGATTACATGCCATCTGAAAATGTTTACAAGCTCTATAGATCTTGTCCATAAAATAGAGCAAAGGAATTTTTACCTCTCATATTAACCCCTTCACTCCTAAGAGTAAAACAAATCTTAATGCCTAAGAATAATTTTGCAACGTTGACATGTGTTAGTAAAAGCGTACATATCATCACAACCACTTTGTACATCCAGGTGAATTTTACCTTGTTTTTTTTTCAGGACAAATTGGGCTTTCATTTGATGGTAAATGGTAATGGACATCTCCTGATTTTTTTTATTATCAAAGGAAAACTGTCCCAAAATAGTAAAAAAAAGAATAATTTTTTTAAATTTAGCTGTGTACTTCTTGTTACTACCATAACCTACCACGAAGAACAACCCAAAATAAATTTTCCAGCTCTTGACAATCGCAGCAATACCATATATGTGTATGTTATTTGTTGTTTGTACCCGTAGTGCAGCCCAGAAACAATAGTGTGCATCTTGTTTTTTGTTCTTTTGTTTTTACCTAAAACATACTGACACTAACTGACACTGATACCAATTAAAAAAAAAATCCTGACCTTAGACCCTGACCTTGAACCAAACACTAACCCTGGCACTGAACTAGATCAAACCTTAATCTAGGTATTTTTTCTTTCTTTCTTTTTTTTTTTTACAAACTTTTTTTTCTCTATGCCAGGAGTTAGAGGGATACAATGTATCTCTCTCCTCCATTCAGAAAGAAAAAAATCAAAACAAGGGGGCGGTCTATACAGTGACTGATCACTGTGATAGCCAATCGTTAGAACGGGACACAGGCTCTCAGTGACACCCCGGTCTTTGTGCTGCTCTGCTCCCAGCAGAAAGACAGGTACTCAAATATGCGGCCCCATGGAAAAAAGCCCAGTTCTGTGAGGCCGCATATTTGTGTGACGTCAGCATGAAAGGTCTAAGGGAGCAAACTTTAAGGTTAATAATTATTCCACCCACTGAGGATATTTCAAAATTTTCAAAATTGTATTTTTGTTAGATGTTTTTTATAACATAAATTGATATCATTATTTATTTACTAACAGGGCCTTGTGTCGGCCCCACATCCATGTCTAGACCTTGGGGGGGGGGTTATATCCCCTTCCCTATTGCTAAGACAACAGCTCTAAAAACCAGATGTCTTTAGCTCCCATTCCTATCTATCTGTTTTAGGGCTGTCAAGCCAAACATACAGTATACACCAAAAAAATGGGAATCAGCAATTCAGGCCTCACACGTAAGGTACACTTCAATCACACATGAAGGGTAGGTACTGTAAATAAAATCTTCATTAAATCCATGAGGGAAATGGAAATCTAGACAAAATATTCATCTGGCTTCCAATTTTAAAGGTTTCCTATGATCTCCTTTTATTTGGCCAAGATGAATCTGTTCAATTACCCAAAATTGTAAACATTCCAGCTTGCCCTTAAGTGCCTCCCAGACGTGCCTGGCAATCTTTTTTCAACGTGATATCATTCACATGTTCCAACATCCGACATCTGAATTGGCAGATTGTCTTACCCACAAACACCAGCAGGCAGGATCCTTTTGTGGCATATATTACCCCATCTGAGCAGCAATTGAAAAATGATTTAATCTTAATTGCATTTCCATCTTTTGGATTCACAAATTGTTTACTGTTGGAATATATGTACATGCCTTGCAGTGTTCACAGGAAGCTAACCACAGGTTTATTAGGTAGCCAGCTAAGTACAACTTGTGGTTATGAATTTATCTCCAGATGACTGTGTACCAGTAGGTCCCTAAGATTTTTTTCCCCTTCCATAGGTGATCATTGGACTTTGGGGGAGTATCCCCACCAGGTATTTATCATTAGGGAGAACATTCCAATATCTCCTAATTATACTGAAGATCTGACATGACTGTCTACCGTATGTTCCAATGATCCGCATTCCAATCTGGGTATTGTCTTTTGACTTAGGACCTAACAAATATTGCCTAGGTACATATTTCACCTTGTCATAGGATCTCTTCAAGTTCTGAATGCCACCACCTCTCCTCCTGAACCATTGAAATAGCTGGGCACTTTCAGCTTTAAAAGCTGTCTCTGTGGAACAATTCCTTTTAGCCTGCATTGTCCAGTCCAAATGCTCCTTTTGAGGAATGTTGACTTTCCCAATGTAGCAGGCTATTAGTAGAAGTGGGTTTATGATAGATAGTTGTGCTTATCACTCCACTCCTATCCCTCATAATCTTAAGATCTAGAAAGTTGATGTTGTCATATTGAATCTCACTGGTGAAGAACATACCTATGTTTTTATTGCTCAAACATTCAACAAAATCTTGGAATCTATCTTTGGAGCCCTGCCATAAGATGAATATATCATCAATTAATTTTATCAACAATAATATGTGAGATATAGTTTTCCAAATTTTCAACAAACACTATAGTATGTTCCCACCAGCCCATAAAGAGACTTGCGTATATCGGTGCACATGCTGTCTCCATCGCAGTTCCTTTCCTCTATTTGTAAATCTTACCATTAAACAGAAAGAAGTTATGTTTCATCACAAATCTCAACAACTTCAACACAAAGTCAGTTATGTGTCTGAAAGATTGACCCTCGAGTGCTCAAGAAGTATTGCGCTGTCCCTTTAAATCAATTATCTAACACACTTGTACTTATACCTTGGTGGTTCATTTTGGCTGCTCATGTATGTGTAAATATTTTGCTTGAGCTATTTAGCTCTGTAAACAACAAGAAATTTTGAAAATGAGTCTATTCATGTAAAGATTCATCTCGTTCAGACCAGCGGGCTAAATTAGAGAGGTCTTAGGTTACCCAATCCACATAAACAAACTATCATGGTAACAAAGTCCAATTTATTCCTATACATATGAGTTTTCAGCTCATAAAGCTTTTTGTCTACATAATATGCATTAGTGCACATGATGTGATAAGCACTGTTATCCACTGCTTCATTTTAAAAAACAAAACCTCTTTTTTTTTCAGATATGTTTATTGGATTTTCCAGACAAAAGAAAAGGAAAACCATGTCACAATCAAACACTATCAATATCAGTAGTCTCTCATGTTCAGACATACTATACTGATATAAATACAGTGAAGGTTGCACAGAGTACACCAACAATAGTATAAGTATAAGATAAAGTCATCCAAAAAGATTAAAATCCTGGATCTAGAGAGGCTAGAGTAAGAGGGCTTTGACCCATTGACTTCACACTTTGTCAAAGACTTGCGGCTTCTTCCTGAGTTCAAAAGCCAATTTGTATAATGGGAAGCTAATATTAACTAAACCTTTCCAGGTATCTATTGAGAGGGGAGAGTTTATTTCCCATGTGGATCCACAAGGACACATAAAAAATACTTGTCATTTATAAAGATTGGTAAGTCTAGAAAGATCACAAGCAGCCAAATTTTAGGATGTAATATACTAGGTAGACCCAGGGTAGAAGAAATAAAGGTATTCATCTCAGACCAGTAAGCAGAGACATGAGGGCAATTCCATAAAAAAATTTAAAAATCCACAGTTGCCCCTCAACCTCAAAAACAGTCTTCAGTAGTACATATATCTATATAGTCTATGAAGTCTATCTAGGATAAAATAGATATGATGAAAAACCTTTAACTGAGTGATCCTATCTCTGGAGGAAACAACTGATTTGTTATAGGTGGTTTCAAATTCTGACCAGTCTTGTTTGACAAGGTGAAGTTCTGGCAAGGTCCATTTAAGTTGAGATAGTAAGTATCTAGGTCTTGAGTTTGCACAAAGTGCACAATAGTAGTCTGAAATCTGTTTAGTGGGACCAGATTTACATATAAGCTTTTCCAGGAGGGTTATTTGTGTTGGATCAATGAGGGATCCAAATTGTCAAATAGGTAGGTATATGGCAGTTGAAATTCCTTTCTAAGGTGTAAAAACAATGTAAACTTCTGAGCATTATATACATTGTGTAGATGTTTTGTATCACCTTAATGATCCACCTTTGTAAAACAGGAACAGTAAGAAGCTCTGTCAGAGAGGGGTTAGAGTATTATTCCTTTACCTCTGCCATGAGTCATCCTGTAAACGTTTCTGGATAAAAAAAAATAATGAGAGAGTAGTGCACAATAGGTACAGTAAGGGCCCTGGGCAGATGGGACCCTTTTTCTGCATACAATGTTTATTTATTTATTTATTATAGGTACTTATATAGCGTTGTCAATTTACTCAGCGCTTTACATATATATTGTACATTCACATCAGTCCATAACCCTCAAGGGGCGTACAATCTAAGGCCCCTAACTCAGATTCATACATACACATGCTAGGGACAATTTAGACAAGAGCCAATTCACCTGCCAGCATGTCTTTGGAGTGTGGAAGGAAACCGGAGTTCCCGGAGAAAACCCACGCAGGCACAGGGAGAACATGCAAACTCCAGGCAGGTGGTGCCGTGGTTGGGATTTGAACCAACAACCCTAGTACTGCCAGGCAGAAGTACTAACCATTTAGCCAATGTGCTGCCCATATGATATTGATTAAGGTTTCATAAGATAATACTATGGAAGCTTCTACAGTCCTGCAGGTATTGCCAGATGAAAGAGCTAGACAATCATGGACATATACTAATTGGGAGGCCTAACAATATGTATAGAAGTCTGTAAAGGCAATGCCTGCTAGATGAGTGGGTAGTTTGCATACCTGGAGCAACTCTGGGGACTTAGCAAAAAAAATATTTAACTGCATTAACTTACCCATCTGTCCTTGTAACATAAACCCTAATACAACATATTTGTCTCCCTGCTGGGGAAAGAAATGCTCCTTATTAATTTATTCTCTACCCCCATTTCTTAGTTTATATACATGTCCAAATAGCTCCTGAATTCCAACCTAAGTAGCCATTACCCTTGGGGAAGGATGCAGTCCATCTCTTTTGTACTTCTCAATATCAGGTGGTGATCCCAGCACCAACTCAAAATTCTGTATAGAAAGCACATCATTCTGGGACAAATCATTGCACTCTTCACTTCACTGGAATTCCTCCAGAATGTAAACCAGTTGCACAGCTGCAGCATTGCAGAGGTTTGAATGGGACATTACACAGGGTCTGGGGCACTTGGGAGAGACTGAGGAGTAACTCTAACCATTGAGGAGAAGGGAGATCATAAAGGTGCAGGATATAGGTCAGCACCACCATCTAAAGCCTTGTACCCCTCCTTCATCCTTCCAAAATGCCTTTTTATATGCTGCATGTGCTGTGAAGGTGATATACCATTCCTGCTCATTCTTGCTGGACCACTTCTCTGTGATCATAAGTACCCCGATGCTGACAGTGGAATCCAGATAGTAGAGGGCAGGCATGGCCTTCTGGGAACAAATGGTGTCTGGGTACCTGCTTCTGTGGTACAGCACAGGCCATAAACTGGAGATGGGGGTCCAAAAAGTGCTGGACCTGCAAGCTATGATAGTGAATTCATTCACAAATCATGGAGTAGGGCCATGCTTGACTTTTTCTCCTTGGGTATCTTGTCTTGGCAATGAGTGTGTGATTTGTGCTGCTGACATTTCCCACTGTGATGTGTTTCTAGCTATTTGGTGCATAGTCTTATGTTTCATCATGCATGAAGCACCCAAATGGTTGTTATTACTGATATGCAGAACTCTATCAGTTTGCTTCCTCTTTAAATGAGTGGGTATTTCCTGAAATCTATATTTTCAATATATTTTGGGAAGAATTAAGTATATGGGAATGGGGATTTGTGGAATGTGAGATTGTAGCTTTGAATTGTTTTGGTGCACACTTTTGATATTTCATTAAGCGTTTAAGAAAATACAGCATATTAGTGTAATAAAAGAAGCACACCCACTATCAAACTGTTGTTTGTACACCTATTTTTACACCCTTTTATTGAAGAGTACAGTTTCGTATACCTTTTAGATCTGTTGTTGCTGCCCACAATCCATAGTTATAGGAATAAATCAGATTGACATTTTTCCGATGCTCTGCATTCTTGGCACCAGCATATCCATTGGTTGATCTCCCCTAGCTGGTAAGAACCTAGTTATGATATCTTTTCTGGGTTTGGTTGTCAATTTTCCAGGCCACTGCAGCCAGGAAAGAAGCTACTGGAGTGAAATCTATACTTCATTACCTTCATTGGAGGGCAGGTGAGGCAAAGACCCCTGATGTCCTCCTAAAGAAGACCTGTCGAAATAGTCTAACATAATGAAAAGAAAAGTGTAAAAAAAAATAAATAAAGTTACACTGAAACACTAAACCTCCCCAAAAACATATATGCATATATGAACATAAACATATACTGTATGTGTGGGGTGCCTACATATGAAATTGTCAAATGCTCTATACAAATCACAAATTGCTGTGTACTCTGGAGTGAAAGTAATAATTCTAGGCCCATTATTTTTAGAAAACTTTTCTCTTCAGAGAACGTTATCCTGCCTCCATCTAACAACTGTATATGTATTTTCTCCATCAGCTCCTCTGCCACAGGTATTACCTTTTGTATCACTCGACGCTCCCCTTTTAGATTGTAAGCTCTAACGAGCAGGGCCCTCTGATTCCTCCAGTATTGAATTGTATTGTAACTGTACTGTTTGCCCTTACATTGTAAAGCGCTGTGCCAACTGTTGGTACTATATAAATCCTTTATTATTATAATAATAATGATAATAATAATAATAATAATAACTTTAAACTGATAACTTGTAGGGGTTTTTAAAGTGCTGCCTATGCAGAATTTAGGGAAGGGCAATTTTAAGGCTTATCAAGCTAGGTATCCAATTAGTTGGCACAACTTCATCTCTTATATGACATGTATGTGCCCTGAAATGAACTTTGGTGTATTTTTTGCTGAAAATTTTCTCTTAAAAAACTATTGCACTAATATTGTTTGACATAAAAAATTGGCGCTACCACCATTTAATTTTCTAGGGTTACTTATTTCAGAAAATACATATTATTTTAGGGGCTTTAAGTAATCTTCATACCTTAAATTATTTTTTAAACACGTGTGCAAAAAATGCAAACATACCTCAGAAAGTGAAAGGGTTAAAGTCAAGCAAAAGTATAATATTAACTACTTCCAGTCCTGGCCAATTTTGACATTTCTCTCATACATAATAAGTACTTGCGGATGGCCTACTGCAGTTTTACTGCGGCAGAGCAGCCTTGCCGTACCAGATTATGTTCATGTATTTCTTGATAGGGAGGGCACATCTGCGACCGCTGCCACGTCTGTGCTGTCGTCTGCTACAGCACAAGCCGATCAGCAGGTCCCTCGACATAAATCATTGGCCAGGACATGCTGATTTGCTTAGCAAATGACAGTTCAGAGGTCTGTTTTGACAAACAACACAGGGCTCTGAACAGAGAGCAGCGAAGTAGATGTTTTTTTTCCTCCCTACAAAGCAGGGAGATAAAATAGTCACATCTAGTAGTAAAAGCAGCACATATTCCACACTTTACACATGTGAGGTACAGATTTAACATTTTGATTGCCCCTAGATGTTAACCTCTTTCCAGCCAGTGTCATTAGTACAGTGACAGTGTATAGTAACAGCACTGATCACTATATTAGTGTCGCTGGAAATGTCAGTACTATTTAGTCAGTTCCCACCCATCATCAGTTAGTGTCTGCTTGCCCTCTGCACAGTATACTATAGTTTGTAGACTCTATAACTTTTGCAGAAACCAGTTAATATACCGTATTTTTTGCTCCATAAGACGCACCTGACCATAAGACGCACCTAGGTTTTAGAGGCGAAAAACAAGAAAAAAAAATATTCTGAACCAATGGACTGCAGACATAGTACAGGAGATGACCAGAGACTGCGGACACAATACAGGAGATGACCAGAGACTGAGGACACAATACAGGAGATGACCAGAGACTGCGGACACAGTACAGGAGATGACCAGAGACTGCAGACATAGTACAGGAGATGACCAGAGACTGCAGACATAGTACAGGAGATGACCAGAGACTGCAGACACAGTACAGGAGATGACCAGAAACTGCGGACACAGTACAGGGGATGACCAGAGACTGCGGACACAGTACAGGAGATGACCAGAGACTGCAAACACAGTACAGGAGATGACCAGAGACTGCGGACACAGTACAGGAGATGACCAGAGACTGCGGACACAGTACAGGGGATGACCAGAGACTGCAGACAGTACAGGGGATGACCAGAGACTGCAGACACAGTACAGGAGATGACTAGAGACTGCGGACACAGCACAGGAGATGACCAGAGACTGCAGACATAGTACAGGAGATGACCAGAGACTGCAAAAACAGTACAGGAGATGACCAGAGACTGCGGACACAGTACAGGGGATGACCAAAGACTGCGGACACAGTACAGGAGATGACCAGAGACTGCGGACACAGTACAGGAGATGACCAGAGACTGCGGACACAGTGCAGGAGATGACCAGAGACTGTGGACACAGTGCAGGAGATGACCAGAGACTGCGGACACAGTGCAGGGAATGACCAGAGACTGCATACAGTGCAGGGAATGACCAGAGACTGCAGACAGTGCAGGGAATGACCAGAGACTGCAGACAGTGCAGGGGATGACCAGAGACTGCAGACAGTGCAGGGGATGACCAGAGACTGCAGACAGTGCAGGGGATGACCAGAGACTGCAGACAGTGCAGGGGATGACCAGAGACTGTAGACAGTGCAGGGGATGACCAGAGACTGCAGACAGTGCAGGGAATGACCAGAGACTGCAGACAGTGCAGGGAATGACCAGAGACTGCTGACCTTTGGGGAGGGAGGGGGAGCGGATACCTGAATTTGACAGGTACCCGCTCCCACTTCCGCGGAGTTGTCCTTCCCTCTTCTTCCCGGGCTGGCTTCTGTGACAGCCGGGTGCCCAGTGCGCATGCGCGAGAAGCGCTGCGCTTTGTGAATGGCCTGGCACCTTCTGGGACCTGTCATGTGTCCCAGAAGACACCGGATCATTCACAAAGCGCAGCACATACGCAGTGGGCACCCGGCTGTCACAGAAGCCGGCGCGGGAAGACTGTGCAGCGCTGGAGCGAGGAACAGGTAAGGCCCTGCAGGAGAGAACAGCTGAGAGCCGGCCCGGTATTTTGACATGGTGGCGGCAGAAATACTGGACCGGCAGCTTTATATTCGCTCCATAAGACGCACTGACATTTTCCCCCCTTTTTTTGGGGGAAAAAAGTGCGTCTTATGGAGCGAAAAATACGGTACACTTATTGGGATTTTTTTTTTTACCAAAGACATGTAGCAGAATACATTTTTTATATTATTATTGGATATGCTTTATAACAGAAAATCGAAAATAAATTGTTTTTTTCAATGTTCGCTCTTTTTTTGTTTACATAATAAAAATTAACAACCCAGTAGTGATCAAATAGCACCAAAAGAAAGCTATATTTGCGTGAAAAAATTATATGCATTTTATGCAAGTACAGTGTTGCATGACTGCACAATCACCAGTTAAAGTAGCACAATACCAAATAGCAAAAAAATGCCAGGAGCTGAAGTGGTTAAAAATTAAATTTTTTTTGCTAGAAAATTACTTGGAACCCCGAAAACTGTATATATTTACTGAAAGCAGAGGCCCTGGAGACTAAAATGCTGGGATGCAATTTTTTATTGTATATTGCACAATATTTAAGCAGCCATTTGGCAAATGCTAATTTTTAGGTAAAATGCATTTAAATCACTTTTAGTGCACACAGACACAACATTGTTTTGCTAAACTATAAAATATGATGCTGCACTGAGTAAATATATACAAAACATGTCAAATTTTAAAAGCCCGTGGATTGGCAATAAACTATGGTACCATAGGTGGCACTTTAAAAGCCTTTACAGGTTACCAATTTAGAGTGAAATGTTAGCATTGGTGCTAGAATTATTGCTCTCACTCTGACGTTTGGGGTATTACTTCACATGTGTGGTGCAATCACAGATTACATATGGTTGTGCACAGCGGTGTATTTACCGCAAGGCAAACAAGGTGTCTGGGCAGATTAGTTGCTGTAATCAGGTGTTAGAGGCGGTGCCAAGGAGAGGGGGGGATGGCAGGTGATCCGATGTGCTGGTGAGAGCCAGGAGTGGCACGAGTGCCTGGCAAGTCTACAATGTCAGCCGGCAGGTGGGTAGTCTGGGTGACCAGGATGCAGGTCAGTTGCGGATGCAGGTTGAGAAGAGGATGCAGGTCAGCAGGAGCAGCGGTTCGTAGATTCTAGCAGGACCTTGGTAACTGCAAACAGTAGGCAGCAATTGGTAGGCACAGGCTGGAGAAGAAGCAGAGTCGGACAAGCCAGGTTGGGATCTATTAGGTGGATCAGGTACAGGGAGCAGGCAAGTGGATAGTCGAAGTTCAGTTTAACCATAGGCAGATAGCAGGGGAACAGGCAGAGGCATAGTCAAAGAGTAATCTGGGTCAGTGCAGGAGGAGTTCCAGCGAAGTCAAGACAGATCAGGTCGGCAACAGGATCAGAATACAACAGACAGCAGACAACGGAACGTGGAAGACCAGAAGGCAAAGACTCCCAGTGCAGCAGTGGTTTAAATAGCCCGCCTGGCGCCAGTCTGGTGGCAGGTGTGCACGCCAGCATGGCTGATAGATAATTGGCATTGGCACATAAATGTGCACCTGGGCATTCTCTGTTTTCCCTGACAACACCATTGGGGAGGTGTATTGTACAATGGGAGGCATATTATAGGCATTTGCCTTGGGCGGCACCGCCCCCAGGAAGAAGTGGCAGGAATGGGGACCTGGGGAGGAGGCTGCACACTGCTGGTGGATAAACGGAGGGCCAGCTGCTTCTTGTGCAGGTTAGTTCTTTTAATCGGGTGTTGGCAGCAGTGAAGTAGGGTGTTGGCAGGTGGGGGCATCTGGGGGGAGGGCAACCAAGTCTTGTGTTACCTAGGGTAGCACAAAAACGGAATACACCACTGCTTGTGCATTCAAATTTTGGAAGGGGGGACTGTTTTTTTACTTTATTATTTATTTTATTTACTTTTTTTTTACACTATTTCTTTGATTTTTTTTCTTAGATCAACTTCATTGCTATCACAAGAGATGGGCAACATCCCTTATGATAGAATGGGCAGTGACAGGTGCTCTATATCTAGAGATCTGGGGTCTATTAGACCCCTGACCTCTCCTCTGCTCTCCAAAGCAGCCATAGCAGCATGAGTACATGAGGATTTAATGTCCCACAACCAATCTCTACTACTTGTGTAACATATAATGGGGAGCTGTTGACCAGTATTACTTGTTTGGTGTTTGGTGTAGAAGGGTTGTGACCACTCTGACATTCTATGTAAGTAGACTTTGGATCACCAGTTATGCTATTTTGTATCCCCTAGATTATACTGTATATTCCATATCTTGGAATTCACACTGAAAAATGTGTTTTTTTAATATCTTTATAGGTTTTCCATCTGTTTTTACTTTATGCATATCCAAGACAAGGGTTTTTTATTACCTCCTGCACCCATCCACAGAAAAACTCAATACCGCGTAGGTAATTTAACTAATTTAAATAATGAAAACTTTTGTAGCTGTATACTTTTTTTTGCAATGTATTATTATTATTATTTTACAGGACTTATATAGCGCCGACAGTTTGCTCAGCGCTTTACATTATGGAGGGAGACAGTACAGTAACAATACAGTTCATATACAGTATACATATGGAATACCTCATTATTTTTTTCACTTATTTTTGCATAGTTGGCTATTTTGGCTCCTTGGGGATTTTCTGGTTTTGGACCGTGTGGCCTCTGTGAGCCATCAAGTTGATGCTAAGCAACTTTTTTTGTAATATTCTTTATTAAATACAAAAAGAGTTTTCCTTTTTTTCAAATCACAACATTCCACCACCTACATTGCACATCTTACATATCTACATACAACATTGTATTTTACTTGTCTCTAATTACGCATTTATTTCTTATATCCCTCAAGGTTTGTTAAGCCTCAAATTCTCATAGCTAATTACACTTTAGAGTTCCCTTATCTATTATCCATTAACTGTTCCCTTATCATCTGAGAAGGCATTACCTCCAAATTATTTTCCATTTACCCCATATTTTGACATGCTTATCTAATCCACTTCTATGCTGTTATATTATATATTCTTTTTGTAACATTTCATTTACCATTTTAACCCATAGTGCATGTGTTGGAGGGGTCCTTAGAAATCCATCTATGCGCAATTCATTTCTGTGCCAGAAACAATAAACAAATTACTGCCAACCAACCACATTTTGGAGGCAATCTTCTATCCAGCCACCCCAACACACACCCTGGGGTCACTTATAATATTAATCCTAAATATCTTATTCATTGTATCCAGCACCTGTGTCCAGTACCTAAACAATTTGGGACACCTCCATAACGTGTATTAGTGTACGCTTCTCCTGCTCATACCGTGGACACATGGGGCTGTCTCTCCTGTGCCATCTATACAGCTTCTGAGGTGTTCTATATGAACGATGAATAATTGAGTGAGTTTCTGGGACTCCAACAGAGACACATAACTACATAAATACTATCAAATATATTCAACCAATCCTCATCACTTATATCATCCATCTCTGTTTGCCATTGTAGTCTACATATTAATGATGTTTCCTCTGAGGTTCTCTGTACTAATGCTCCATAAATTACTAATATTTGACCCCTCATCAAAGGTGCTGTTATTACGTTAATTAATATTGTAGGTGTTGTATAAATCAATTGTTCAGACCTTGACTGTATTTGTATAGCATGTCTAAGTTGTAAATACTGGAAAAAGCACTTAGATGGTAAATTAAATTCAACTTGTAGGTTACGAAAGTCCGCCAGGGCTTGACCTTGATATAGCTGAGGAATATATTTCAATCCTTGTATCCGCCAATGGTCAAATCCCTGTAACTTTAATAACTCAGGGTAATTATAATTTTTAAATACTGTATGCGGGTATAATCAGTAGATCCAACATATTCAAAATATATTTTCATCTTAGTCCACACATTATCAATCATAATCAAAGTAGTGTATTGCTTGTCCCATCTAAATCCCTCCACTTTCACTATCCACTACCTTATGACCTCCCAATATCCCTGAAATCATTAATTTAATAGTTATCCCTGCATTCAATATCCCTGCATTCAAGTTCTCTCTCCATCCTGCCTTATGTTGTACATGGGCAGCCAGGTAGTAATAGAAGGGAACCGGAACTGCCAGTCCCCACCTTACCTTAGCCTCCTGTAATGTATACAGTTTAGTCCTTGGATTACTCTTCTTCCATATCAATAACAGAAATATAGTCTCCATCCTCTTAAAGACCGACATAGGTAGCCACAGCGAAGCATTATGTAACCTATAAAGCAGCTGTGACATCCATATCATCTTTATAAGATTTACTCTTTCTACTACTAAGATTGGTAGTTTACACCAACCACTTGTCTTCTGTTTAAATGTAACCATTAAAGGATTTTTATTTAGGTTAGCATACTGATAGATATCTTTGTGTATTATAATCCCTAAGTACATTAATTTTTCCACAACTTTTACTTGGAAGACTACCGATGGCAAGGGTTCCTGTAGGGTATCAATAGTAACAGCATAGATTTATTCTAATTTATGGTAAAACCTAAGAATGTTTCAAAATTATTTATAAAATGAATAACATTTTCTATTGATCCAGTCGTATTGCCTAGGAACAACAGTGCATCATCGTCATACAATGCAATTTTATCCTCCTTCTCACCTCTCCGAAATTCCACCACTTGTCCATCCGCATGTATAGATGCGGCCATAGTTCTAATGCTGGGGCAAATAACAGGGGAGACAATGAACATCCCTGCCTAGTACCTCTACTTAATTTGATTGATTATGACAAGGTGTTGTTAACGCTAAGTCGGGCCAATGGTGACTGGTATAGCAATGTTACCCATGCAATGAATTCCTCACCTACATTAAACTTCTTTAAAACACGCCATAAGTAAGGCCACTCCACACTGTCAAATGCCTTAGCGGCATCTAAATACAATATAGCCCTTTTACCCATATTATTAGTAGGAGTTTGAATATTCATATAAACCCTGCGAATATTTACAGTCGTTGACCTCTCAGGTATAAACCCAGACTGATCTGAGTGAACCAATGTTGCTATAACCTTAGGCAAATGGATAGACAGAATTTTAGCTAGGATTTTAAAATCAGACATCAGTAACGAAAATGGTCTATAAGAATCTGCCTGAGCTGGATCTTTACCTGGTTTTAATAACACTTTATTATTGCTTCTTGCATTGATTGAAGAAGCCTCCCCATTACCTTAGCTTCATTAATTACAAAAAGCAGTTCTAGAAGAAGTATCTCACCGAACATTTTATAAATCTCACTGGGTAACCCATCACTGCCAGAAACTTCTGAATTAGGGAAGTTTGCATTTGCTGTTTGCAGCTCTTCCAAAGATATAGGGGCATTCAAGAGGTCTCTATCATCTTCCTCTAAACTACGGTAGGTAAAGTGATCTTATCTGACCACCCTTGAGATTCTAAATTATCCTCTGTCAATTTAGTACTTTAAAGTTTGTCCTAAATCCAGGCACTATCGATGGTGTATCTATAGCCATACTATCTGTAGCTACCATCAATAAAGATAAATGTGTAGTGGGTCTCTGAGATTTAGCTATGCTAGCCAATAAACGACCAGTTCTCTCTCCTTCTTCAAAGAAGATTTGAGCAGTAAGAAACCTCCTTCTCTCTGCCTGTCTTATGGTCTCCCCCTTATTAAATTGCTGAGCGTCTAGCCATATACGTTTTGTTTCTCTATTAGGATTTTCTATTATTCTAATTCTGTCTCCACCACCCTCTGTCTAGCCTTTGTTTCCCACTCCCTTATTTTTATAGCTGATATTTCCTTTATACATAAACCTCTCAAATAAGCTTTTACTGTGTCCCATACAATCAATGGTGATGCTGAGTCATTGTTCTCTATAAAAAAAAATTCTTCAATTGTAGTGTCATATTTCTCTTAGTTAGTGAAATACAAAATGGATTAAAATTTCCAAACTCCCTTATATCCTTATGCACCCAAATTCATAGTTAACAGTATCAGTGAGTGATTTGATAACCTCCTAGGTAAATATTTAACCTAAGGTGCAAAAAGAAAAACTAAATAATTACCAAAAATATAATCAATATGTGATAAAGATAAATGTGTCCATGAAAAACACAAGTTTGCTCTATGGACCCATAGGTTAAAACATTTAAATATATCTAACGTGAAATCTAAAATATTATTAAAATCCCCAAGTACAATAAGTGGAACAAAAGGGTGACTAGCAATAAATTGGAACAAGGACCTTAGCACCTCCATACTAAATGGAGGGGGCACATATATATTTGCCAAAATACATAGCTGAGAGTCCCAGTTCCATAATAAGAATATATACCTCCCCAACTTATCACTCAAAGATTGTAAAACCATAAAGGAAATAACAACTGAAATTAATATGCTTACTTCTCTAGAGTAATTTGTATACCCTGAATGATATTGTATAGGATATTTTACCCTTTTCAGGAGTTTTTTTATCTCGTTTGTTAAATGGGTTTCCTGCAAACAAACGACTGATGGATTATAATAATTTAAAGTATTAAACACGGCTATATGTTTACTAGTATCATGTAGGCCTCTCACATTTCAATGTTCAGGACCCCAAAATTATAAAATTCACTCATATACCCCACAAATATGACCCATGGGGTCAGCCAAAAATATGCAGGGAACTTCACTACCATTATCAAACCTTTTCCTCTGCCATGACAATAACCTTTTACCTTATAGAATCTTTCTAGAGACAAGTACTACCTACTAAACATAAAAAAACACATTAAATAATTACAACCCATTCTCCCCTATACATATCCCTGCAGGCTCAATGGGAAAAATACATATAGAATCAGTACCCATGCACTATACGTTTTAGCCCTAATGGCTAAATCCATTAAGCCTAAAAGGTTAAAAGTTCACAGGCTGTCCAACATATCCATTTTACTAATATTTAAGAAACCCTTCAACCCCCTTATCCGCTAGCATATCTAAGCTGCTGCTAATTTTTATCCAACCATTCTGTGTCAGCTACTGGAGAATCAAAATATTGTGTCTTTCCATTCACCGCCACCCTCAGCTTTGCTGGATATAACATAGCAAGGGGACATTGAGCTCTCTCTGGCGCTTTTTTATTTCCACATATTTAGCCTGTCTCCACTGCACATCTGCTGAAACGTCAGGAAAAATTGCCACTCTTTCACCCTGTATTTCCAACCCAGCATTTTGTCAGGTCATTTGCAATATAGTATCCCTGTTCTTGTAGTGCAACATTTTAATCAACACAGATCTTGCAGAGCCCCTGTGGCAGCGCCTGAATGGGACTCTTTGGGCACACTCCACTGAAAAATAAGGAGTAAATCTCTCTTTACCAAATACTGTAACAAACCATGTTTCAGTAAACTCTATGCGATCCTTTCCTTCTGCTTTTTCTAGTATACCAACTATCCGCAAATTATTTCTTTTAAGTCGGTTGTCAATATCTTCCAAATGGACAGAAGCCTTTGCCATTTTTATCCCATTATTCCGAACACCCTATTTCACTGGGGCTATCTCATCTTCAGGTGTACTTATTCTACCCTCCATTGCAGCTGCCCTTTCTCTCAATCTATGCATATCCTGCTGGATCCAGTGAATTTCCTCTCTCATACCCCTCACTTTTGCTTTCAATTGATTAAATGATTCCCCATATGTATGTACCGCCACTAAGCTGTCCTTTAATGTGGGCTGTAAACTACCTGGACCTCCAATACCATGCACATTATCAAGCAACCCCACTGTCAATTGTGATTCTGTACTCACTGTGCTACTTGCATTAGTCAGGACAAGGAGCCCCTCTGCAGATGGATCTCTCACTTTAAACTGTAGCGTCTCCCTCTCCTCTTCTCCAGGCTTCTGTAGCACTGAGGGGGTTACTAGTAATGACACCGGAGCCTCAGGTGATATCATGGAAGGTGTACAGGCATTTTCTCAGTTTGGCCGCAGCTTCATGCTGTTTGTCTCTCCCTGGCCACTGCTGAGAAAGCACATTGCCTTGTTGTAAAAGCCAACCAGCCATCTCACCTCCCTCCTTCTCCCTAGTCATCCTTTCTTTCCACAGATGCTGACAGGGGGACACCGGCCCACTTACCCCAGCACACTTTCAGTTGGCTGCACTTCTTCTCATGGCTGCACCACTAATACTCACTCATATAGCAAGGACACTGTTCCCTCACCACTGGCCGCCACACTACCTCATCTCCTGCACCTCCTGTCTAGCCCCACAGCCTAGGGTAATATCGCGTGGCTTCTGGTATTCCTACACAGGATTCCGACAGGATCTCACATGGAGCTGCCGAGAACACTTCTGTTCACATGGGCAGTCTAACTCCTTTTTATGTTCCCTGGCAATCTATGTGAGTGATATATTTGTGATAATGGGTACAATAGTATATGTACTGTATTATGTCTGTACTCTACTGTCTTGCTTTCTTTTTTGATTTTAGGTACCATTATATTCCCCCAGATGAAGATTATATATTAATCCAAACGCGTCGGGGATAGACTTCATTGTATCATAAGCACATATAAGTGGCTGCTGCCACACTGCTATTGATGTTGTATTATGTCTTATTAAGTCTAGAGGTACAAGTTGTATAATTATACACATTCCAAATGCCAGAGTAAAAATTGCTTTTATTGTTATGTATTCTAATGGAATTTGTATCAATAAAATACTTATTCTTTATATACTTATGCTGTTTTAGCTGCATTAATATTCCATGGTAGACAACCTTTTTGGTAATTACATTTAGGGATGTAGCAGCCCTTGACTAAAGACAACTAACCCATTCCATTGCTGCTCTCCAAAGCTGATCAAGCTCTCCAAAGCTGATCAAGCTGAAATTGGTTTGATCAGATGCTTGCCCAGCTGGCAATGTCACTTCCAGCCTCATTAGTCACAGAAGAGGGGAATGGACATTCCTTTTTTTTCTCTATACTCAGCGAGCCTGACTGAGTTTAGAGATCTGGGCTCCCCAACAATGAGTGGTTAAAGAAATAACACATGTAAGTTATGTGATGCCAGCATATGGTGTCTCTGAGAATCATACTGTTTCATAATACTACATACAGCTTAAAGGCATCTCCCAAACAGTCCTGGGAAGATTTGGAGCTGGAGTTTACTTGCTGCCTAGATTGTGGCATTTCCTAAGATAAACTGGTTGCAATGATAGGTCTCTAGCAGTATAATTGGGGTGAGGCACTGGCCACACCTTTTCCTCCACTTAAGGCAGGGGTGTCCAAACTATGGCCCCCCAGGTGTTGAGGAACTGCAAGTCCCATGAGGCCTTGCAAGACTCTGATATCCACAGGCAAGACACCCAGAGGCAGAGGCATGATGGAACTTGTAGTACTTCAACAGCTGGAGGGCCATAGTTTGGACACCCCTGACTTAAGGCATAACTTGTCCTATCCTGAACAGTGAAGAACAGTATATATATATATATATGCAGGGCTGCATGCAGGTTGTAGTATTTGCAAGTCTAAGCAAACCAAGTATGGTCTCTCAACTAGCCAGGAGGCTAGATAATGTTTTGTTGTTTATTGCACAGTTTATTGTTATTGTTTATTGTTAATTACAATGGAACCTCTTTATTTGGTGTGTTTTCTGCAACAATGGCAAATAAACATGGGCAGGAAGCCCTTAAACATACTTCGAAGCTGATTGCCCGCATACATAATTAAAAGAATTGGTGTTTTCCTTGTTTCACACGCAGAATTTCATAAAAGGAGCTCTCCCTCTGAACGCTACTTTTTTGAAAAAAACTTTTATGTTGTTTCTTTGAAAATTCCTTACCTATTAGCCTTAAATTGACAGAGTTGATTTTCAAAATTCATCATCAGTGACGTTATGATAAATTAAGTGAGCTACATTGTATTCGAACTTCTGCTGTGGAAGCATGTAAATGTATATGAGCAGATATTTGAACTGATCTGAGCACTTATATTTTATTCAGACTATGTATCTCAGGTGGAAAAAATATATATGTATGTATGTATGTAAGTAACAATGGAAACTACCTGGATGATAAAGTGAATGCTGCAGCTGCATTGTATTTCTGCCATGGTGGAAGCATGTAAAAGTTTATAAGGACTTGGCAGGATTTTGAATTGATCTGAGACACTTATTCTTGGAACATTAATTAGCCTGGGGATAGAATTCCTTTATCACTCTATTCTCTTATGTAAAAAAATGGACTATTGGACTATTGTAGAAAATCTACACATGATAATGAAGATGTTTTATTGAGAGTTTTTGAAAAGGATTGGGGTGATCGCTGGTACAAAGTTGGTGTGTATGTGTGTGTGTGTGTGCTTGTGTTAGTGCTGAATATATCTGGGTTAGGTTCTAGGCAGGCAGGCATTTGCAAGAATTACTGATCAAGTCTTCAGTACAGTCCTCAATGAAGTCAATGGATGCCATAGGCAACAGATGACTTGGGCACCTGGGCACTGCCCTGGGGAAAAGGTACTTTAAGCATGATTAAAATCAGAAGCAGCTATTTTATTAATACCAAAAATAAAACAATAAAATGCACAATTTCATAACAAAACATGCTTGATGAAGTCCTTAACCTGCCTGTGAAGTGGCACATCTGTACGATGTATACAACCTACTAAAGCAAAAATGACATTTACAAGAAACAAATGCAGATAAAATTGTAATTGAAAAGCTCCTGGCTGCTTCTTTCTGTTATTAAACAATTGTCCGGGGCTTTCCCTTCATCTATACCAGACTGTTATCCTAGATGAGCATCTGGCATAGATGTTGATGGGGGACCCAATGGCAAAAAAAAAGGTACTGGATTTTAAAAAGGTACTGGACACAAAGGAATCCTTTTAACATAGTAAATACACTTTTAGTACCATAGGAAAAAATGATTAAAGTCTATTATTAAAAGTCAGCTGTAATAGGTTATACAGCAGGCCATGTCTCTTTAGGGAAGATTTACCAAAACTGGAAAACTCAGAATCTGGTGCAGCTGTGTATGGTAGCCAATCGGCTTCTAACTTCAGCTTGTTCAATTAAGCTTTGACAATAAAAAAATGGAAGCTGCACCAGATTTTGCAGTGTCTAATATTAGTAAATAACCCCCCCCCCCTTGTCTTGAGGGGTTAGTCCAGCTAACTGTGCAAAACTAGAACCTATGCTTAGTGGCTAATATTACAGTTTAAATACTAACAATAACGATTAATACTTTCTATTGTGCAGCCATGTTTCCAGAGGCAAGAAGTGTAAAACGCAACATAATAGCAAATTAAGATTAAGATGTTATGCTATTTTTTTACACAAAAATATACAGTACATGAACATAAACACAAAACTACTAACTCGTAATGTAAATATTAAATTGAACATAGTGTCTCTTTAAGGTCATAGCTAAATGATACCGAGGCAAAGATCTTTATTCAGAATGTTCTAATACCTATCCTTAGATTTCTTGTGCGTGGAACTGTTCTTTTGGTAATTTTTATCAAAACGCTTTTTGAAAAAGACACTAATTATACCCCTACATAGAACTCTTGTAATTATGCCTATTACCATTTGATTCATTTCCATATGTCAACACCATTGCAAGAGGATAAAAGTCCAATTTTTATAATCGGCATTGTCTGCAACAAAATGTGCATGGAACATGAGTGAAAAGCTCTTTGTTGAAATTAAAATGACGATTATAAATAAAAGTCTTCATCTGACACCTTGTAAATGGACACTTAGAAATAAATTGCCATAGTTGATCAGGAAAATTGCTAGCTACCTTTTTTAAATAACCGAGGCAAAAGCTCTTTAACACTAAACCAGCAACATGTTTTTGCCCTGCATATCTTTTCAGAACACATATTTAAAGCACTGTAAACTAGCTAGTAACCTGTCACATGTATGAAAGCTTTGCAGGACAGTGTTGCAAACTGTAAACAGTTTTTTTTAATTATTACAGAATTAAAGTAATTATTAAGCATTATCCAGTGTGCTATACCAAGCAGCCATATTCAGACAAAGTTTTTTGGGGGTTTAGATCTACTTTAATAAAGAAAAATAAACCAATTTAACCATTTTCCTGACACTAGTGTATGTGATATGTGGCTGTGAGAGTTTTACGCACACTCTTGGTGGCTGTTGGCTATCAGATAGAAGTGAACTGGTGGCTATGCAGCTGCCGGATCACTTTCACACACCCTGGTAATGGTGACCCCCTGCACACACACCCAACATGTTTACCAAGCTCTACCAAGCTTGGTAAACATGTTGGGTGTGTGTGCAGGGGGTCACCATTACCAGGGTGTGTGAAAGTGATCCGGCAGCTGCATAGCCACCAGTTCTCTTACCAAGCTTCCATTTGCTGATCTTCTCTTCCTCTTACTGACCCAGAAGCAACGTATAAAACTTCACTTTCAGGTCTTGTGTCTTTTTCCCCAGCCATGATGTCTGGGGAAGAACTAATGAAGTGCAGTCTGCACTGCATTAGTTTCATTGGCGGACAGGTAAGACATTAGAAGTATGTTAGACCCCTGATGTCTCATTAAAGAGAGCCTGTTATGAGAAATGCATCACAATATGTCCCCTATGTGAAGGACAAAAAAAGGTTAGTGAAAAAAAATGTAAAAAAAAATGTAAAAATTAAAGTTACACCCAAGCACTTATTTCCCCTCCAAAAAATGCTCCCACCCCACATACATGTACATATGAACATAAGTGCATGCATGGGTGCCTATGCATTCAAATCTTAATTGCGCTACACATGTTACATTTTGCTGCTCACATCAGAGTTAGAGCAAAAATTCTAGGCTATTATTCATGATTAACTTTACCTTACTGTCCCCACCCTTACTGCCCCTGCTATGCCACTTTCATTCTATTTCCATTCTTTTAAACATGGAGGCTTGGTATTACATGTGGGTGTTTTTGGGTAGAATTTTGCATGCACCTGGGACCAAAATTGTGCAAGCTTTGTGCAGGACCAACATATATGTAGCATAGAGTCCTCTTCCCTCTGGCATCTCCAACATACTGAGGGACATTGTGGAAAGAATCTGTGGAGAGTAGTAGGGACCATCTGGAAATAATTTTGTAGCCTGTTTCCTGTATGGGGCTTGAAATGGAGGCTCTATCATCATCTGGAGGGTTCTATCTTTTTTGTTTTTCTGTAACTATAACATTGAGGTCCCTTTCCCATTTAGGGAAAATTCATCAGGTGGATGGCACAAAAGATGGTATGAGCGTGACAGACCATACTGATTTGGTTCAGACTCTAAGCATTCCGATTCAACCTTGGTAAGTGTAGACATAGGAAGATGTGTGCCACACAGTTGCAAAAGAAAATGGTGCAGCTGCTTTGCCTGCCAGAAAGGGAGATGCACCTCAAATATATTTTGCAACTCCAACAGGGATTGAGTGTGTCTGTCACCCCAAAATGATGCATTGCCCCATGGGTAAGGTGAGACCACACATTCTCCTCCTGAATGGACATACACTTTAACCTTTACCTTTGACAAATTCAGCAATGTGATTGGTGACTTGGCATTTATCAAGTTTTTGCTGAACCTCTAATCATACCTAAAAGTATGGTTGTTGCTCTAGCATTCAAAGCAGAGGGGGGTTAAAAACAACAATCCTCATACTATTTCCTATAACTAATCTCAACATGCATGATATCTGCTGATCAACAAATCTAGTCCACTTCATGCATACAGGGGGAAAATTCCTTGGGGATGGAGGAGAAGGATTTAATTTTTACAAAAGTAAAAGTAAAACTTTGGAGTCATTTTTACAGTGGAGAGAGAACTGTGAGATATGAAAAGAATTCATGGATAATATGTAACTTTGTTCTTTTTTAACACTTTGATTTTTAATACATATAATCTAGTATCAAATACTATAGCTATGATGTAGACAGTATACCACTGACAGTGAAATAGTAAAAAAATAAATTGAAACATATTTGTTTTAAATGGTTCTTTTTCTAATCATTGAATCAGAATAGCACATCACTGACCACTGGAGGTGCGTATCAGATCTAGATTGGAATTTAAAGTGGGACAATTGTTGGGGGAGTATGCATGCTAAGAGCTTAGATATCGAAAGCCTGACAAAATTGTATTTCATTTTGGATAGCATGGAGAAAGGCAAAAGCCTCAGTTATTTGTGGTCTGTGTCCCTATTGGGTGGAATTCATCTCACTATCTGTGGGCCAGACATTGTGGGAAATATCTCCAGCGACGGATACAAACAAAAGCACATTTTCAGTGGAGTAGGGAAAAGTTATAACTTCTAGAATAACAAAAATACTAGGTGCTCGAATCTGTCTGAAACCAGCAAACTGGGAAAGGTTCACATGAATAGGGCAATATACAAAACTATATAAACTAGTTCAAAAGAGGTCCACAGCACACTTTCAAGCTAGGCAGCAAAAAAAAAAAAGAAGAAACTAAGCTGTTTCAATTACTCAAGCTAAAACAGGGGTTTTAGCTGCTTACATTTTCCCTATTCCCACATCATGGCACCTCTGATCAATGTGGTCATTTACTTTATTTTTTGTTATTATCTGGGTTATCCAACTATGGAAACATACTGTATACAGAAAGGCACAAGCAGAGAGAAGGCTTACCTAGAGGCAGCCCTTTATTTCTAAGAGGTAAAGGAACACACCAGAATGGTAGACATCAACTTTACAAGGCGTCTGAATACCTCTAGAATATATGTCTGCTCATTTGTAAAGATTATCATTTCTGACAATGTTTTATTTCTACATGTGCCTTTTTGGCTAGATAACAAACTCACACCCCTATTTTTTAGCATTAACATCACAGGGACCAGAACTGAGAGAAAATCCTATGGAAAAAGCATGGACGTTATATTTTCAACACTATTAAAATGGAGACATTTTTTTTTTTTAGAAAAAAAACTACATTCCTTTAGCCCCTTATTTGAGTTGATTCTGTGTGGCATGTCTAGTGTATTAGTCTGGTATGTTTCTGGCTAAAAGGAGAACTTCTTTTTTTTTATTATTCCATTCATCTTTGTAACTAAAGTATAGTATTTACTCATAATCATAATACGCAACTTGAATAAACTACCCAAAACACATTTTAAATTATACTAAGGGCCTGTGTTGATGGACTTCGGGCTTGTGTCAGTCTGACATCAGTATGAGATACTTCTAAAATTATTCAGAATTTACTTACAGATGCAGTTACCTGCAGTTGATCTCCTCCTTATCTGCATTTTACCATCTTCAACATGGTTTTGCATTACCTTCGACTTGTATGGGAATGTAAAAAGCCTTTAAAAATGAACAAAAACCTGTGACACAGGCCCTAATTTTTAACAGCATTTTAAAACCCACTAGATATCGCCTACCTTTACCCCATGTGTTATGATTTGGCTTGAAATGATATTAAGATACCCTTTTCTCTCAGTGAAAATGCAGTGTTCTCCACTCACACATCAGTTCTCTATGCTGGCATCTATATCTGCACAGCACTATGTTGTGGAGAAGGGAAGGGAGTGTTTGGCCAGATCTGTTACTGATTGCTGATTACTAAGGCTACTGGGTTTAACGCTGGTTCAAATTGGACTACACAATCACATGCACCCTACACAACTGCTGTAAAAAAGTATAGGTAAGACCATGCAAATGGTGGTTGTTTATACAATATCTAATTATGTCTATGTCTAACTACATATCCATTCCCATGACCTAATATGTGTTTTATTGATACAAAAATGGCTAGACTGGATTTCAGAAATAGCCATATTATTGATTACAAACTGCATAATGTGTATAAGTATCAGCACATTTTGTAATCGAAATGTGTTATACAGTAATGCTTATAAAATGGTTCTCAGCATCCCAAAATTCCTCTAATATACTTCAGATATTTCCCACAAATGCATGAGTTTCCAGATTGCCATACCTGATTTGAGTAAAAGTAAGAGCAAGTATTGGATAAAGGCATTCTTAACCAAAATTTCTTAGTAAACTAGCCATAGATGGTTGAACAAAAAAAAAACTGACCCAATTTCCCCATCCACACATTTGAGTTGGATTGGGGAATCATCTCTGTTGTGACATTGTATTCTGACTTCCACAACATCAGAATACACAGATCAGTGCTGAAGGGCGATTGTGCAGAAGTCATTTGGTACCACCACAGTGCCCATACATGGATATTATTTTGGCTGGTTCCTGGGCAGCTTTAGATGCTTGTAGACTGGGTATAAAAAGGTTAAAATACCCCTTTTTTGGAATTAGCTTTTCCCTATTTATATGAAAAAGAAACTCTAAAGTGCAAAAAACCCTCTCTCACACCAAAAGTTTTATACTTTACCAGAATTGTTAAGCTATTTTTTTAAAAACACAGTTACAGCACAAAGTAATTTTATATTGATTGTTGATTATTAACTCTTTCTAGTATTTCATTGTCCATGTGATTATACTGTATGCGAATCACTTGTTGCATGCCAGACTGTAAATTGTCTACATTGCATAATAAATGTGTTCACGTTCAATGTTATAATAAATATCTAATTCTTCAACAACCAATTAGACAATTACACCCAAAGTATTACATAGCTTTTTCCCATAAGCAAGCTCTTCAGAAAATTGAATCTCGGAAATTGCATAGCCTTAACTTCATTTATCAAAGCACAATGCTCACTATATTTTATATTATCTTGTGTATACTGTTTAAGTCTAAATCTGTCATTTTTCATTTAAAAAAAACAACAGAACTGATCTTTTTTTTTTACCTTTTATTGTGATAGTGCAGCTACATGTATAATGTAATTTGCTATGTAATGATATACAAAAATGCAGACTTGTAGTTAATTTACATCTGACAGAAAAGATTTATTTTTTCAATTTACCATACACTTATTGCAGTTTGTGTTACTGGTTATATGTTAATTATAAGAAGATGTGACTGCTAGGCAATGTTTTACAACAGAGCTCTGAGCAACTGGATAGTTATTTTCTTCTGATGTTGCAATGACATCACTGTTTTAGTGCTGATTTTAATTTTTTGTTGCCTGCTCTCTACTTTATTAATCTCAAATTGTGATGAGTTTACTTTTTTCTTGCATCATTATTTAGCCTAAACATTTTTACTTTGAAATTCTCCATTTTGCCCAAGTGTTGTATAGACATGTATTGGATTTGTCCTTTATTTTTAAAAAAGGAGTCCATTGAAGCTTCATGTATGTGGAAAAATTATGCATTTAGTTGAAGGGGTACATATATAATATGATAATATGTTTTTTTAAATTCTAGCACACATCTGTTCATATTAACAAAAGGGTAAGCATGGTGCTAAATTGCGTGCTTTTTTATTATGTTTATTTGTTCTGTATACTTATATGTATGGCTAGTAAAATAATGAATATTGAATTTGCCAACTGGATTCATGCCATATTTGGAATATTTTTCAACTGAATTTAGACTCTTCAACCAAGGCTATAATAATACTAATAATAATAAAGCATCATGGGTCTGACATGCATACCCCTATGCATGTCATCACCTTTCAGAGTATTTTGTATGTTTTACTTTTATTTCAAAGAGTGATGGTGTGTATATGTATATATATATATATATATATATATATATATATATATATATATATATACACACACACACACATACAGTGGGGCAAAAAAGTATTTAGTCAGCCACCAATTGTGCAAGTTCTCCCACTTAAATAGATGAGAGAGGCCTGTAATTGGCATCATAGGTAGACCTCAACTATGAGAGACAAAATGAGAAAAAAAATCCAGACAATCACATTGGCTGATTTGGAAAGAATTTATTTGCAAATTATGGTGGAAAATAAGTATTTGGTCACCTACAAACAAGCAAGATTTCTGGCTCTCACAGACCTGTACCTTCTTCTTTAAGAGGCTCCTCTGTCCTGGACTCATTACCTGTATCAATGGCACCTGTTTGAACTTGTTATCAGTATAAAAGACACCTGTCCAGAACCTCAAACAGTCACACTCCAAACTCCACTATGGTGAAGACCAAAGAGCTGTCGAAGGACACCAGAAACAAAATTGTAGACCTGCACCAGGCTGGGAAGACTGAATCTGCAATAGGCAAGCAGCTTGGTGTGAACAAATCAACTGTGGGAGCAATAATTATAAAATGGAAGACATACAAGACCACTGATAATCTCCCTCGATCTGGGGCTCCATGCAAGATCTCACCCCGTGGGGTCAAAATGATCACAAGAATGATGAGCAAAAATCCCAGGACCACAGGGGGGGACCTAGTGAATGACCTGCAGAGAGCTGGGACCAACGTAACAAAGGCTACCATCAGTAACAAACTATGCCTCCAGGGACTCAGATCCTGCAGTGCCAGACGTGTCCCCCTGCTTAAGCCAGTACATGTCCGGGCCCGTCTGAAGTTTGCTAGAGAGCAACAGAATGAATGGGGCCATGTATTTTGAGTGCAAACCTCCTTCAATCAGCAAGGGCATTGAAGATGAAACGTGGCTGGGTCTTCCAACAGGACAATGATCCCAAACATTCCGCCCGGGCAATGAAGGAGTGGCTTCGTAAGAAGCATTTCAAGGTCCTAGAGTGGCCTAGCCAGTCTCCAGATCTCAACCCCATAGAAAACCTTTGGAGGGAGTTGAAAGTCCGTGTTGCTCAGCGACAGCCCCAAAACATCACTGCTCTAGAGGAGATCTGCATGGAGGAATGGGCCAACATACCAGCAACAGTGTGTGCCAACCTTGTGAAGACTTACAGGAAACGTTTGACCTCTGTCATTGCCAACAAAGGATATATAAGATAGTATTGAGATGAACTTTTGATATTGACCAAATACTTATTTTCCACCATAATTTGCAAATAAATTCTTTCCAAATCAGCCAATGTGATTGTCTGGATTTTGTTTCTCATTTTGTCTCTCATAGTTGAGGTCTACCTATGATGCCAATTACAGGCCTCTCTCATCTTTTTAAGTGGGAGAACTTGCACAATTGGTGGCTGACTAAATACTTTTTTGCCCCACTATATATATATATATATATATATATATATATATATATATATATATATATATGATTTGTACTCACAGAGTACCTGTGAGTCACATACCCTGACTTAAAAAAAGACACCTTACATGCTCCTTTATAGCACCTACAGTATATAACTTTATCTCAAATTGTCAATAAGTTAAGGTAGCTCTCCAATAATATAAATAACATAAGTGTTAAACTACTGTGTGCAATACTACAATGTCCTGAGTACTATAGATTAAATATTTCCTTTTAAAGTGAATTACTGATAAACACAGTTGATTTACAGTTTCATTTTATTGTAAATAGTTGGCGTCTATGTCACCTCACATTCTCTACTAAATCACAACCAACAAAGCAGAAAACTGAATTATTCTCAGCTGTTAGATTGCTTAATTTAATATTTACAGTGAGCTCCTTCTTGTCCTTCTCAGGAATGAAACAAGCATTTGTGCTATGTCACAAAACATTAACTACTGTCAGGGTAATTCTATTCTGGGTGATAATTTTGAAGTGTGCAGTGCCATACATTTATAGCCTGCAGTACTGTACTCTAAAGGAGAGAGCTCACTGAAAATAAAAAAATATTTTCTAAAATCCAAATAATTAATTAAAATATTTAAATGTGCACAGTGATTGAATACTTGCAACTGAAAAGGTAAAGTCGCTAAAATTAATTTCTGGAATCCATCACCTATTAGTTTTTCAGAAACTCTAGAATTTCTTCCACTGAGCTCTCAGCTTCAGCATGTTTTCACCCTAAATTGCATCAATAATGAATAAATTAATAATGGTTTAAACAAAGGAGCATAGTATAAAGCAGTAAATGTAACATTCACTATACTTTCACTGCAGGAAAATTGCTATAATTCATAGCACATGAACCAGGAAGATATACCTGCAGTGAATGTTTGGCAAATGCCACTTTAACCACTTTATGAAAATATACCCAAGTTTCCATTTATTCCTATATTTGTTACTGCTTGGGGGTCTTTCCCTCCAAAATCACAATGTTTTTGCAAAGATTGTGGATTTTGAACACATTGAAATCCGTTCCTATAATACATACCATTGAAAAGAATACAAACTAAATTTAGTTTTCATTGGACTGAATTACTCATAGGAAGATTCTTCATTCTTCATACTTAATTTTTCATCAGCATTCAGGCTGATGGACTGAGTCTTTATACTTTACTATGTACACTCAAAGAATGCTCTGCTTAAATGTACAACTATGCATGTTAATATACATTTCTGATGGTTACATAAATGCATGCATACATACTGTAATGATATATTAGCATGTTTAATAACAAAAGCCTGCCTTTGCTAGATGTTAAAATGATACATCTCTGCTACAGGTGGTTGACAGCAGAACTATCTGTAAGTAGGGATGAGGTTTAGTTCTGGAACCACCTTGGTTTAAGTCAGAACTCACTGTTTCATGGT
Source organism: Staurois parvus (assembly GCF_062004578.1). Lineage (NCBI taxonomy): Eukaryota > Metazoa > Chordata > Amphibia > Anura > Ranidae > Staurois > Staurois parvus. The sequence goes on from NW_028318385.1 coordinate 1,779,953, forward strand.
TTAGTGAAACTCCAAGGTTTTGGCAGAAAAATCACCCCTGAACCCATAATGCACTGCACAACCTTTGTTGATTCCTTTTTTTATTCCAAAAAAAGTTTTATTGAAGTAAGAAAGACAAAACAGATCATAGACAGATACGGATCGCAGTCCGTGCACATCTTCATACATGTTCTCCCGTATCGCAGACGGGAATAGGACGTTAGAATAGATTTTAGAGCAACATGCATCCAATTCCCACAATAAAGCATATGCAAAAAGTATAACCATAATAATAATATTTACCATCTGTAATGTTCGATAAATATGGTATACATTAGTCTCTATGTAGAGAGAGCTCAAGCAGCAAGACTAAGAGGCGCAAGACAAACAAATTATCTCAAGGCACATATGTCTGCCATATCCGTATCCAAAAATCGTGGGTTAGTTTTCTAAAGTATTATCACACTTGTACATCTAGAAGTGTTCTGATCCTTGTAAATAATATTGCTATTTAGAATATGAGAAAAAGGGTTGCTAAAACGAGAAAGAAAAGAAAAGAAAGAGACTCGAGTGGAAATGGAAAAGGAGTATGGGAAGTAATATCAGAGTGAGGAGGAGTGGGACAAGGAAGACACATAAATAGGGGGAGAGAAAAAAAAAAAAAAAAAAAAAAAAAAAAGGGGGGGGGGGGGGGAGTTGGGGATTAGAATTAAATAAGTATAACTAAACCAAACACATCACATAGTATCGGCCTGGTTATAACAGATGCTGTCTTAAATTAAGGTTATAATCTCTTTAAAGTCCAGTAAAGGAATTATTCCTGGGGTGAAAGTTCTAGAGGTTCTCCAGTTTACCAAATCTTCTCGCTCAGTCCTTCATTAAGCCATGATAAGTCTCAGTAGATAGGAAGTGAGTCCAACATGCCCATGTCTTCCTGAATCGCTCGGGGTGTTCTTTCGCCACTGAGATCAGCTCCTCCATTTCCGCGATCTTATTGATCCTAAGAATCCACTCTCGCATGGTGGGAATATGGTCTGATCGCCAATGAACAGGAATACACTGTTTTGCCGCATTTATCATGTGTAAAGCAAGCGACTTACGATAGGTCTTCACAGGAAGAGAGGAATGATGGAGTAGACATTGTGCTGGGGTAAAGTCTAGGGCGTATGTAGTGACTTGTGCGATTATGTCCAAAACATTTATCCAGAAGGGCTGCAATTGCGGGCACTCCCACCATATATGCAAAAGAGTGCCAGTTGCCTGGCAACCTCTCCAGCATAAGTTAGGAACACTAGGATCAAATTTATGAAGCACAGATGGAACTCTGTACCACCTGGAAAAAACTTTGTAGTTGCCTTCTTGTGTAGAAACACACATGGAACCTTTATGTATGTGGTCACAAATCCGGTCCCAGTCCTCTGGAGAGAGTGGGATTTGTAGATCACGTTGCCAGGCTATACAAGCCCTCTGCAAATGAGAGGTATTGGAACTTTCCAAAAAAGAATATATCTTAGATATTACATGCCGCTGAGGGGAGTCTGTAAAGCAGAGCTTCTCAAATGCAGTAAGCGATCTTGACAAATCCTGTAAATGTGGGGAGTTACGCAAAAAGTGGTGTAATTGTCTATACATCCAAGGCGTTAGAGTGATGGAGGGCCACGCCCGAGTAATGTCTTCTCTAGATAAGAGCTTAGAATCTTTGAAGAGTTGACGTACTGTCAGGTTATCCTCACGGTTATACCCAGCGAGAAATGTTGGAGACATCCCTGGAACAAAGTCTGGATTCATTTTGATCGGAGTGAAAGGGCTCGGAGAGGAAGAAAGTTCTTTTTTCTGGAATAATTGTGAGCTACAGCGTAATGTGGGACCTATAAGTGGGTGATTCCGAAACTCAGAAGGGACGTGGGAAGTTTTCAGCCATGGGGAGGTAGAAAGAGGCGTCTGAGAAAAATCAGCCTCCAAACCAACCCAGACCTTAGGAATGTGATTCGTGGTCCAGTCTACTAACCTGGCTAGGTGGCAAGCCCTGTAATAACGGTTAATATCTGGTAATCCAATACCTCCATTCTGCTTGGGCATAGTGAGTTGGGCATAGCTAATTCTTGGACGTTTATTATACCACAGAAAGGATGAGCAGAGCGTTTTATACGATTGAAAGAACGAGTTTGGCAATTGAATTGGTATTGTCTGTAGTAAATATAATATTCTGGGGAGCACGTTCATCTTAAGAATTGCTGCTCTACCAAACCACGAGAACCAAGGTTTGTTCCATGTCTGGAGGTCTTTGGAGATGTTACGTAAGAGGGGAAGAAAATTTTTTGTATACAGTTCTGTAAGATGGGATGGTAGTTGGATACCTAAGTAAGTGATAGCTTCACGTTGCCAGGTAAAGGGAAAATTTAGTGTCGCCTGTCTAATCACATCTGGAGTCAATGATATATTAAGCGCTTGGGATTTAGAAAAGTTGATTTTAAAATTAGCCAAATACTGAAATAATTTGAAATCTTGTAACAAATTAGGTATCGTGATATGTGGGTCAGTCAAGAAAAGTAACACGTCATCAGCAAAGGCTGCCACTTTATGCATTTTGCCATTGATCAAAATCCCCTTAATGTTATCATTATCTTTTATGCAGTTCAAGAAAGGTTCCAGAGTAAGAATGAATAAGAGGGGTGATAGTGGGCATCCCTGTCTAGTCCCATTGCTGATTGAAAAGGAATCCGAAAGGCAGCCATTCACTCGCACTCGTGCAGTGGGGGCATTATATAAAGACAGAATAAATGACAAAAAGCGCAAAGGTAGTCCAATGCCAATCAGAACTGCCTCTAGGTAATCCCATGCTAGTCTGTCAAACGCCTTTTCGGCGTCTAACGAGAGAAAGAATCCAGATTGTTGATTTTGGGTTAACCAATGATGTATATTTATGGCCCTTATAGTGTTATCTCTGGCCTCTCTCCCTGGAACAAAGCCCACCTGGTCCGGTGATATGATGGAATCTATTACCTGTTGTAAACGGGTAGCCAGAATCTTGGCAAAAATCTTTAGATCAACATTCAATAGAGAGATCGGACGATAATTCGCAGGTGATGTATGGTCTTTATTCTCTTTGGGTATAACCGTGATGTGAGCCTCGGAAAGATGGCGCATAGACTGCCCTGGCGTGTCTAGTGAGTTGAAGGCCTGTAGAAATGGAAGCCCCAAGACGTCAAGAAAAGACTTGTAGTAAGAATTGGTAAAACCGTCAGGTCCTGGACTTTTACCCGGTTTCAATTGCGTAATAGCTTGTTGTAGTTCATGCGACGTCAGAGCTCCCTCTAAATCCTTCACTTGTGATCTAGATATCGATTTAGGAAGATATTGTTTAAGGAATTGCTGTATAATGGTCTTACGTGGCCTAGTATCACCTGTTGGTTTGGATGGTAGGGGTAAGTTATAAAGGTTAAAATAATACTCCTCAAATTCCTTCGCAATATCCGACGACGATTTCAGTGAGTTACCAAATTTAGAATGGAGCAGATATACGTGCCGAGCAGCTTTTTTAGATTGTAAAGCCCGGGCAAGAAATTTTCCACTCTTATTGCCATGTTCATAGAAAAGTTTTTGTTGTAGAGTAAAATTGCGTTTCGTTTTCTTTTCCACTAACTCGCGGAGTTGTTTACGTGCGTGCTCTAGCTCAGTAGCGCATCTCAAGGCCATTGATCGTTTATGAGAGCACTCAAGTGTACGAACTTTATGCAATAAAGAGTTGAAAGATGCTAGAGCCTGACGTTTTCGTGCTGCTGAGATAGACATTAGAAGACCACGTATCACACATTTGTGTGCTTCCCACCGTATGAGAGGGGACGTTTCCATGGATGTGTTTTCCTGAAAATAGTTTTTCAGGGCATCACGGATCTGGGGGACAACCGATGCATCCGTAAGGAGAAATGGGTCCAGTCTCCATATTTTGGAAATACCTGGTGTATCCGGAAATTGCAAGGTTATCATAATTGGATGATGATCCGAAAGGATCTTTGGTTCGATCGAGGCAGACTTCAGGGTATATAGATCGTTTTGCGAGAGGAAGAAATAGTCTATTCTAGAATAGCGGTTGTGAGGAGCAGAATAAAATGTATAGTCTTTGCCCGATGGGTGAAGAGTACGCCAGGTATCATGTAGGAGAAGATCTTTCAGTTCAATTTTTATTTGTTTAAGTGCTTTGAATGGAATGGATGAGACCCCTGAGGAGGTATCTTCCAATGGATTCAGCGCTACATTAAAATCGCCACCAAAAATCAAGATACCTGATTGAAACGTAGCAAGTAACTTGGCGATCTTACGAAAAAAACATACCTGTGCTGTATTGGGACTGTAAATGTTGACTAAGGTAAGTGGTTTATTAAAGAGGGTGCCTTTGAGAAAAAGGAACCTCCCCTCAGGATCCTCGAGCGATTCAGTAAGTTCAAACGGGAGCGTTTTAGAGAGCAAAATGGATACCCCTTTGGCCTTCACCTCCGCATTAGCTGAATGATATGCCGTGGGATAGTGAATATTTGAGAATCTAGGGACTTGGTCTGCCCGAAAATGAGTTTCTTGGATAAAGAGCACATCTGCATGAAGGCTTTTCATATAAGTGAGAAGTTGCGAACGTTTTTCAGGTATATTTAGGCCCCTTGCATTAAGAGAGGCCACGGAGAGTGTACGAGTCGACCGATTAGATATGTGGTTAGTAGTCATCATGTCATTTACCCAAAAGGGTTGCTTAAGGGCTATAAGTATACCAGATGAGTATCACAGCAGCAGGGAGAGAGAGAGAAAAAGAAAAGAAAAAAAAAAAAAAAAAGGGGGGGGGAAGGGAGGGGGGTATAGAGGGGGGTGGGTTAAGGGAGGGCAGGGAAGGTGATGAGGAGGGGAAAGAGACAAGTATACAGATTAGAAAAAGGCTAGTAGAAAGTTTCAGAATGTTGGAGAAGAGGAGAAGTTATTACGGAAAAGAGTCAAGGAATGTGGCAAAGAAGAAGAGAAGTGTCAGGTGTATGTCACATAAACCCATATTCATGTATTGAGCTATCTTCTTTCAATTTCCTATAAAGACTAGAATCCAGAGGCAGAATAGTCCAGCTATTCTTTCTCATAATACAGCTCCCAATACTTAGTTGTTATCAATATGATAGCTGGGAGTCTGAAATTACAGTCGGAGAAGTGTCAAACCCAGAGACGGCCGAATTGGCAAAGTTAAGTACAATCTGAAAGAGGCCAAACTCTCCTGAATAAAAAGGTGTAGAGGGGAAATAATCCAACATGAGGCGTCCTTGACACATATACGTAGGTGGGAAGTAGCTAATTTGTATCGAGCGATGAGAGGTGTGTAACAGGGGGATCATGCAGACTAGAAGTAATGGAAGTAACAGCATATTAAGCAAAATATTATAGGTAAGCACCTAGACCACATCAAGGCTCATAAACAAAGATGTGTAATGTTAGGTATGGGAGAGAGTGCGTATCTAAGGATAAGACCTGTACGTTATAGATATACATCAGAAAACTTTGGCCAGCTCCAGAAAATGTAAAGTTCAGTTGCGTGAACCATAAATTTAAGTATTGATAAGTTATGTCATCAGTTAACCATAAAGTAATCTCTAAACCGTCTTAACCTGAAAGGTACATTAAACCGTGCCTATTAAGTAAGTGAGTCACTTGAAAGTGGTCATCATAGGCCATATGCATTTCAACTACTGATATTTACTTTACATGAAACAGTGCATAACAGTAGCAATAACATCACTTATGATTGTGCTAGGAAGTAGGTCACCGACCAAACATTGTCAGTCACCCTTTCCCAGATACAATGTAGATCTTAGTTCCAAACGAGGAAACTTGTTTAGTGCCTCACTCCCCACCACCCACTAAACATAGATAGGTTATTAGAGGGGAAGAGTCCATGATCCGTGACCCAACACAAGCTCCAAGTCAAAGCAGGTAACTGTGTAGGGCCAAGTTGGACACGTCTACATAGTGAACTATAAACGAGAATATCAAATAGAACGATCCCAAATTTCAAATCTAAAACACCATCATAATCATAGCTAGATAGAGGGTATGTAACCTGTCAGAAACCACATTGGCAATTAAGGTATTCCAAATGCTATGTAGGGAGAGAACAATTTAGGAAGAGCGAAGGAATAGTGCGAGTATCAAACGAATACTTTGTCTACCTTGATCCAACTATAAGAGAAGGGTCAGAGGAAGGTTTGTATAATGGTACAAAAAAAAAAAAAAAAAATGGCATTGAGTCCTATGGATCAACCCCATTATATCATCTCTCAAGGCCCAGCAGGAGCGAGAGACACAACATATTACGAGATTGATCTGCGTAAGCCAATATCCCCTGCCACCTTAAGGGTAGGTAAAATAAATGTAAAGGCTAGTCCGGAAATCTCAATGCTCCCACAGAATCTGTTTTCAAGATCATGACAAGGAACATTGCGAAACCATGATCCTAAGAAACACAAAACCTAGGATCCCAGAGACTCCCCATCCAAGTGCACCATTTACCCCTACATTGGGATTTGGAGAGGAAGGCAACAATCCAAAAGAGGGCCTAGCCCATGTCCCCGGAACCCAAGCCTAACTTCACTCCTGTAACCGGCAGGGTTCGTAAGGTAATGTGGTAGACCCTTACCGACCAAGCAGATAATCTTTAACACCCATAGGTGCACAATCAAGGCCACCAGTAAACTTATCCCCACCTCGTTCTTCTTTATCACACAATAGGATACCTTAGCTGATATATGCCAACAAAACCAATATTTACCACAGATAGACAGTATACATATAAAATTTGACAATGTGATGCGATACACATACCCTTAAATCCAGGCTTCAGAAGTATGAATGATGTCAATTAAAGCGTATAATGGAACCTTGGCTAAAATCAACAGAAAAGAGAAAGAAAGAGAAAACAACAAAAAAAAAAAAAAAAAAAAAAAAAAAAAAAAACACAATTCCTTCTTTCTCCTTTTCCTTTCCCCTAAACGCATACGATCCACCAGTAGAGCAGCTTCAGGGTACGGGGGAGTGTTTACTCAGAAGCATTGAGAAGTGATAACAAGGAGAAGTCATTCATGACGTGCCTTGCGGTGCGCAGGTGAAGATGGTAGACTGTCGCCGGTAATGAGCCTTCTACATACCGGAGAAGTTGAGGTTTGGTGAGATGATTTGCGTCGTCTGTCTCCGGTAGAGAGGCCATGAGACTGTGCTTCCATGGGGCCTTCATCTAGTTGCACTTGTCGAATAGAGTCATTGGACCAATTAGGTATGACCGGTAGTGGGATATTCATGGTTTCACAGAATGGTGCAAGATCTTCCGGAAATCTCATGAGAGCAGATCTCCCTAAATGTGTTGCAGAGAGGCCAAACGGGAACTTCCAATGGTAGGCAATACCTTTAGAGCGAAGTATATCTAGAAGAGGGCGCAGGTCTTTCCTGCGTTGCAGGGTGAGATGGGAGAGATCTTGAAACAATTTGATTTCAACGTCTTGGTATAGCAAGCGTTGTTTGTCTCGAGCTCTGCGTAAAATATCCTCTTTAAGGCGGAAGTCGACGAGACAGCAAACAATATCTCTCGGTGGGTCAGAATCTCTGCCTTTAGGACGCAAAGCCCTGTGAAGGCGCTCAAACTCAATTGGAGATTCATGCGGCCTTTCTAAAAGATCATTAAAGATAGATAAAATAGCTTGGGTTAATTGGCTAGGCTCTATTGCTTCAGGCACACCGCGCACTCTTAAGTTATGTCGTCTACCCCTATTGTCCAGGTCTTCAATGTGACGATCGAGCTCTCTTAAGTGCGAGGTGTGCGAGTCAACCTGCCTGCGCATATCATGAAAAGCAAGACCTTGCAAATGAACTGTGTCTTCTACTGCGTCCAGTCTGTGAGCCACTGCCTGCATGTCGATATGTAACTCAGCTATCGCCGCAGAAAGGGTCCCTTTAATATCTGATGCAATCGCTTTCAAATCCCCCATGGTGAGAGGGGGAGGATCAGAGCGTCCAGTTGCAGTAGCTGTTGACAAGCTCATTGGCTGCGAGGGAATTTCTTTTGCAGGCGAATGTAGTGGGGAGGCAAGGGTGGAAGAATCTGTTTGATCCGGAGTGAGAGAACGGAATAATTCCGGGATGCCTCGATTAGCAGGACCACCTGTACGGCGTGGGGATCTGGAGCGAGGAGTGTTAGCTTTCCTGTCTGCTTTCCCCATTTTAGCAGCGATTCCTTGTCATGTAAGCGTAGCCCCACCTACGTGTGTCAAGGCTCAGGGTATTAAGTTGCCATTTTCTTTGGGGTCATGCTGGAACCCCCAAAACAGGAAAATGAAGATGTGGGTAGGTAGATGCAAACACGCCCTAATTCGCACTGAAAGCCTCTACGGGCTGGGGAGGATAGGCCAATCAGGGGAGACACTGAATATTGCTGTGTGGATATAGTGATTATCACTGTCGTCTCTCTATATGAATCTACAGGGGAAGAATCTTCAGTAGGCCTAACCTCAGCACAGCTCCCTGCTGTGTGGGCTATAGCAAGGCCTCTACCATGTGCCGGTGGTCCCTGGGTTTGTGTGGGGGCTGCCCCGATGGGCCCTGGACTACTGACAGAAGACTTTGGGAGGAGGTATAGGTGCCTGGGTAGTGCGCTGACCGTGATTAGGATCACCTCCAATCTGTGCTCTGGTGGTGAAGGATCTGTGCTCACTGGGCCGCACTAGGCCTCACCACCCCTGTGTCACTTATGGGGGGGAGGGAGGAAGATGATGATGCCCCTCCGGCGCGGATCGCCAGACCCAGAGGGGAGACAAGAAAGCTGCTCCCTGCACGCGCGGAAGGGGGGGTGACCAGCCGTCCCCCTTCCCGCTCCCGTCTCACCACCACCAGCTGATCCGTAGGAGGATGCCGCGGCTGCACCTGGCCGCAGCAGGCCGCACCGGGTCGGCACCGCAGGACGGCGCCCGAAGCGCTCAGGACTTCCCAGCCGCACTGCAGCAGGGACGGGTGAGTAACCCGCTCGCCCCCGCCCTCCTGTACGACCTGGATGCCCGAGGTTGGAGAGGAATCCCGCCGGAGCTCCCGTTCATGCGACTCGTCCGGTCGCCATCTTGGACACGCCCCCCTGATTCCTTTTTTTAATGCCACATAAAAAAAAGTTCAGAATTGAAAAAAAACAAACTTTTTTTCATTTGTAAATAATGTCTTAATGTTTTTTTCTTTTTCCAGAATCATAATTAAAGGGGTTGGTTTACTAATACTAGAGAATGCAAAATCTGGTGCAGTTGTGCCATGGTAGTCAATCAGCTTCTAACTTCAGCTTGTTCTGCATTCACTAAGTTCTGGGGAAAATTGGTGCAACTGCACTTTCCAAGTGCATGGTCTATTCGCCTTCAGTAAATCACCTTTTTTTCGTCCTTAAAAAAACAATATATGAATGACTTTGTTATCTCAAGTTATGAAAAAAGTATTGACTTATAAACAGGTCCATAACAGAAATATAAAAAAATTATCTTTTCCTTACAAGTAGTGCAGTTGTGAGAACTAGAGTGGTAGAGTGTATTTTAAAAAGTTTAATGGTATTGGTAATTTCTTCATAAATTTAGGCCAAAATGTATTCTGCCACATACATATCTTTGGTAAAACAAAATTCCAATAAGTGTATATTAATTGGTTTGTGTGAAAGTTATAGCGTCTACAAACTATGGTATATATATATTTAAAAAAATTGATCAATCCTGATGTACTGATGGCCTATATCATTTACTGATGTACATCTGATGGCCCTAAAATGTCAGGATAGTAAAATCACCATCCAAATGACCCCTTTTTGGAAAGTAGGCAGTCTGAGGTATTATATTTTTTGAAGATGTAATTTGTTTGTCATAATTTTATGGAAAATATTTCTTTTTTTTTCCACAATTATTTTTTACATACTGCCACCAGTTCAGTACGGCATCATGATATGACTGGTGCGGTGGTGATCAGGGATACTGACAGGTGACAGCATGTTAAAAAAAACTCAGTTTTACTTTCATCAGAATAGTTCAGTGTCACAATAGTATCTGGGGGGAATAATCAGGATTTTTTTTACACTTTGATTGCTGATACAATGAAGATCAGTGTTCCTGCAATGCTTTGAACTGTAATGAATGAGTCTCATTCATGAGAGCAGTGATTGGTTACAGCTAATCACATGGTAAAAGGTGCTTTGATTGGCCTAAGTATGTGATAGCTGTGGGCCAGATCCCAGGGCCACTCAAGGTAGCTCAGTACCATGTGCCACAATCCACGGGGTCACAGGGAACAGGCAGCATGCACAGAGCCCCCCTAAGCCCAAGCAGGCCCAATGATGTACATGTACATGATTGTGCCTGCATGTGTTGCCATGCCTCAGTATATTTACTGTGGAGAGTCAGCAAGTGGTTAATCTTCAAGAGTCTTTTCTTTTTGCATTGGTTCTTCAGGGCAGTGTCCTTTCATGTCCTTCGGGACAGTGTCCAGCTTCTTAGGCGCTTTCTGTGATTTCCAACTGCCTATTAGTTTTGAAAATGCGTTGTTTACAAACAGAAGAAAACCAGCTAGGCCATGTCATTTAGTGGCCACAAATGTTATTCAACCACTAGCCTACAGGGCACTTAAAGCCCCTTCCTGCCCAGGCCAATTTTCAGCTTTCAGTGCTGTCACACTTTAAATGACAATTGCGTGGTCATGCAACACTGTACCCGTATGAAATGTTTATAATTTTTTTGAGACAGATAGAGCTTTCTTTTGGTGGTATTTAATCACCTCTGGGTTTTTAATTTTTGCTACAAAAAACAAAAAAAACACTGAAAATTAAAAAAAAAACATTTTTTCTTAGTTTTTGTTATAAAATTTTGTAAATAAGTGATTTTTCTCCTTCACTGATGTGCGCTAATGAGGCTGCAGTGATGGGCACTGATAGGCTGCACTGATGGACACTGATAGGTGGCACTGATGAGGAGACACTGGTAGGTGGCACTGATGGGCATTGACAGGCATTACTGATGGGCACTGAAAGGCAGTACTCATATATGGCACTGATAGGCGTCACTGATAGGTGGCACTGATAGGCGTCACTGACTTGCACTGTTAGGTGGCACTGACTGACACTGTTAGGTGGCACTGATAGGCAGCACTGACAGGCACTGATAGGCAGCACTGACTGGCACTGATAGGTGGCACTGACTGGCACTGATGGGCAGCACTGATAGGTGGCACGGACTGGCATTGATAGGTAGAACTGACTGGCACTGATAGGTGACACTGAAAGGAAGCTTAGATGGGCACTGATATGTGGCATTGATGAGGCATTGATGGGCACTGACAGCTGGCACTGATGGACACTGACAGGTGGCACTACTGGGGCTACACTGATCATCAGGGCACATGTCCCCTCTGAGGAATGCCGATTACCGGCTCTCCTCTCTTCTTGAGCTGTCAGCGTGACAGCTCGTGAGGAAAGAAATGCCGATAACCAGCCTTTCCTTATTTACATGTGATCAGCTGTGATTGGACACAGCTGATCACATGACCGAGCCAACATCTTCGGCTCTTTCTGTTGATCGGTGATCCGCTGTGTCCGGGTGACACAACGCACCACTGATCGCTGCGCTGCGCGCCCCTGGAGCCGTGCATGCGTGGTTAGAATGGGAATTCTCCCAGAACGAGATATCTGCCTTGCGCCCGTCATTACCTTATATAGCGGGAGGGAGGCGGTTAAAAGAATGTTGCATTTTTATGTTTGACTTTAAGCCTTGTTAAAATAGCTGCTCCCTGATGAATGTTTTTTTTTGCATTGGCACATGTGCCCAAGTGCATTACCCAACGTCTTGTGACCTTTTTTTTTTTTTTTTAACAGTCCCTTATTAGCTTTGAAAATTAAGAGAATTGATTTTAAAGGTTTGCCTTCCATTGACTTCAGTGGGTTTACATTAAAGTTGTCAATTTGTGCATTTTTGGCCATGGTAATCAAACATGCATGCAAATCAAACACGAACAGGTTCATCACTAGTTGTCCTGTACCCTTGTTATTAATACTATATTTCTGAATAAATTAAGATTGTTTAAAGTGGTTGTAAAGGCTAAAGGATTTTTTACAATAATGCATTTGTTGTATTAAGGTAAAAAAAACCCTTCTTAATGCAGCTCACTCACCAGCCCCTCCTTATACTTACCTGAGTCTGAAAAGGAAGCACACAGGTGGCGCAAACACCTAGTGCATTCTCCAAGGTTTATTATAAAGAAAAAAGACAAAAAGCATACTCACAAAATGCAAAAGACTAAATGCCACATTGATAGCAGAGTGTCCGACTGGTGGTACGGTTGACCGGTGATGCGTTTTGGGGACGTATCCCCTTCAGAGCTCTGAGGAAGGGCATACATCCCTGAAACGCGTCAACATGCAGACCATACCATCAGTCGGACACTCTGCCATCACTGTGGGCCATCATTGTGGCATTTAGGCTTTTGCATTTACTTCATTTTGTGAGTATGTTTTTTGTCTTTTTTCTTTTATAGTAAACCTTGGAGAATGCGCTAGGTGTTTGCACCGTCTGTATGATTCCTTTCCAGTTTTGATGATTTCCCAGTCTGAGGAGGGATGCACCACCAAGAATTTATCCATAGGCTATCAACTCATTGAACTCCCTGGCCTCTTCCTGACACCCCCCTCCCCTCTGTTTTGAGGCGCTGGAGAGATAGGGCTTTTCATCCAGTTTACCTGAGTCTGAGCTCAATCCAGTGCTGTGCACAAGAGTCATGGCTGTCTCGGCTCTTTCCTCAATTGCAGCCATTGAGGAGGGAGCAGGGGGCACACAGGGCCAACTTGGGGCCAAGCCTGCGTGATTGCCCCTATAGCAAGCAGCCTCTCTTTGGGTAAAATAAACTCTGTTCCAAACCACACCTATCCAAACTGTATGTTTTGTAAAGTTGCTAAAACCAAAAAAGTTCACATGAACCTGCTGTTATTCCCTTAGTTGTTCCTCCGGTAGCAGATACCCGTGATCAGACATTGTTCTATGATGTTTAGTCAACTGGTCTGCATCTGCCTTTTGTCATAACATCATATTGTAATGCTTCAGGACCAATGATGGACACTTTGCAGTCAATTGGCATTGGCCATGTAACTAAGAAGAGACATGAGCACTGTAGAGTGGATCCTCCCACACTACAAAGCAAAGGAAAGAAGACTGGAAACTGATATGCCATGTGGTCAGCATTTTAGGTAAGTAATTAAAGCTTTTCTTTTTTATTGTTTTAAATACAACTTATAAGGATTGACATACTAAAGACAAATAAAGTGTTCACTATACAAGGGCAGTTGCAGACAGCAAGCAAATTTTCTTCAGCGCTTATTAAATGAGGCGAAGCTTCACTTTGTAAATAATAACCAATTACAAGCAAGGAAAATAAAAAAACAGCATTTTTGCCTGCACATGATTGGTTGATGGAAGTCAGCAAAGCATCTCATTTGCTAAACTCTGGATCAAATTCCTTTGCAGAATGCAACTGTGCAAAGCGCACAGTCTATTTGCCTTTAGAAAATTAACCGCAGGAGGGTTTTTTCCCCTTTCTCTATAATGTCATGGAGAATAAAGCAGAAAAGTAATAACACCTCAAAAAAAGGAAATGTCAGAGAAATTTTACTACTGAAAAGTCAAGAGATATAAAAAAAAAAAAACAGCAGTAGACCACATCTACTTTGATGGGAAGATACGTTTTATAACAAACTATGCTAAAAATTATGTCATTTTTATATAATTTTATAGTAAATTTTTGCTTTTATTTCATTTTCCTTTTGCTTCTGTGTGTTTAGTAAAAGGTAATATTTCTAACACGAAGCTTGGTACAGTGGATGTGTTTAACATTTATTTCATGGTCATTAAACAATTTTCCAAGAGCCTGCATGAAGTAGAAATGAAATAAAGCAGTGCTATCTACAATATATAAGTAATTTAAATCAATTATTCTTTACAGTGAATGAGCCAAACCATTTTCCCTACGTCATTTCTTTTACAATTGCTCTTTAGGGAGATTCAGTTTTATATCAGGGAATCTCTTTTTTAAAATTGTTTATTATTGAATAAAATTATAAATGAACTAACATGCATGGTGTTACATTCAAAATAAGTAGCATTTATAAATGCTAGCCACTAAAAAATGTTGGGCATTGCACATTACACTTCAACCAAAAGTGATGCAGCAGTTCCATGCTTACTGGAAGGTAAAAATAAATAATATTGCATAGTGTATTTTTCTGATGTCAGGCTTATGTAAATGTAAAGGAAGTTTGCTGCCTTTAGGACAGCAATAAAAGGGAAATATTTTCTTAAAGGAAACATGTATTTCTATTGAGCTTATATTTGAGTTATTACTGCAGAACATATCTTAAAAATGGGGGATTACAAGCTGATTCACACATGTGCAGTGTGGATTGAAGCTCAGGTTTCACAGATAATTGATACAGTAGTTGTTCAGCTGTTCATGTCAGGTTTACATCAGGTTCAGGATAAGATTAGCTCTCAGGATTATCCTGTTCGCACATATGCAGTTTAGAAATGGTTCCCATAGCAGTCAATAGCCTGTAATCTGCACCTGAACCAGACTGCACTGCTCAGAAATTGGACAGGACTCTTTCTCAAACTGCACTGAATCTGCACCGCCAGTGAATCGGACATATGTGAACAGGAACCATAGGAAGCAAGGTTTTTTCACATGTCATGCAAATTGGATGTGGTTCAAACCAGCAAGTGAAATAGCACTCAGTTCTGCAAAAATTAAAAGTCATCAGCTACAAAAACTGTAGCTTCACAGCTGGCTTCCCACTGCACATGTGTGAGCCTCACTTTGTGAATTTGTGAATGGTCCCACAGCCTTCGAGGACCCTTGACATATCCCAGAAGATTGCAGGCGGGGGAGAGGAGAACTTATGGTGAATCTGTTGCAGCAAGCTGACCAGAAGTGGGAGTGGGTATCTGTCAAAATTAGGTACTAGCTCCCCCCAAAAAAAATCCAAATGTGACAGAGGAGGGGGGAGGGGGGAGAGGAGGAAGAGTGGAACTTCCCTTTTTTGGTGAAGTTCCTCTTTAGCATCCATCACCCAACAAATTCCCACCCCATTCCTCTCTTCTATCCCACTCCCATCAATTTTTCACTCATGATTCTCATGTGACTCTTTGTAGATTCTCTTCCAGGAGTGATGATCAGCGATGTACAGTGACTACATAATAAACAGATATGGCTGCTCTAATTGATAATTAATATATATTTATATACCAATATATAAAAAATAACACTATTCACATCAAGCTGATTTTTACACATTTATTTACATAACTAGATATAAAAACTGTATCCCATAATCTGATACCTTAGGCAAGCATATTGTCAGGATCCAGATCCAGACCCATAGTCTCTGTTGTACCTGGCAGTGGCTCTTTCAACTTACTTACCTGAAGCTCTGGATAGCTGATACTTAGTTTTCTAATGAACTCTGAAATTTCTCCCCTTCACCTTCGCCCCTGAATTTCATATATCTGCATTTTCTGATTGCCAAATGATTGTACTTATGCAAATATCTTGCTGCAACTGCTTCACTGAGTCCTTATCACCATTACTAGTGTACCTTCCCTTTGATGCCAACTGATCTTATCACTTTCCTTTTCTAACCTGATTCATTTAGCTATTGACTTTGGATTGATCACCAACTACACTCCTGCCTGCTCTTTTTTGCTACTGCCTACTTGTGTACTCATCCTGGCCACAAAGTTACTTGCTGTATTATCTATTGGGCTCAATTTACAGATCATGACACATAATTTAGTTCCCCCCATCCCCATCATTTTCACTAGATTCTGGTGATCATTAGCACAGCTTATGCATTAGCAACTTAATGAAAACCCATATTGCATCAAGGGAGCTGAACGTTGTTGCTGGTTCATCCTTATTTAATTAAGGGTTCCTATTCTTACATTCAAATTCTTAAGCCCAGTAATCTATATCAACTAATCAACATTCAGTTTAACTAGTCTGTCTTCAATATAGGGAATTACAATTGGCTGCTCTAGGTTACTGTCCCTAAAAGTAGCAATTAGGACTTGGAAATCTGTACTATATAAGGCTAAGTTGCTACTTACTGAAGAGGAGTGTTTAGTTACAACAGTTACATTTTTTTTTCTATGTTTTTATGACAGGTACTGATAAGGTAAAACATACAGAATTTTAGATCTTTTTAAGATTATAATAAGAATATGTTAGGTATAAGTTGCAGATACAAACATTATCTAGTAGATGTCTTCAGAAGAATTTTTCCCTCCTTTTACAATGGTGATTTTTTTCTTCTTCTTGTTATTATTATTATTATTATAATGCAAGATTTTTTTTAGCACCAACAGTTTGCCCAGTGCTTTACAACATGAAGGCAGACAGTACAGCTACAATACAATGTAATACAGGAGAAATCAGGGGCCCTGCTCATTAGAATTTACAATCTAGGAGGCAGGGTTAAATTTTACAAAAAGTACTAGCTGTAGGGGATGAGCTGATGCATTTAAAAAAATGAACTACTTTACAAATAATTCCATCCTAGAAAACATCAGAGAGCAGTTGGGCCATTTTCATTTACTTAAATTAATTCTACTTGTTTTTTGTTTTTTTTTAATGCTAAATATTGTTTTTTTCCTTCACTGGTGGTGTTTAGATGAAAAAGGTTGAATTTTCATCTACTGTTAATGTACACCTTTGGCAACCATCTTTCTATTTCTTGTATCTTCTGTAAGCTTTTTCATTTTATATATATATATATATATATATATATATATATAAAAATAACAAAAATTCAGGAAAAAAGCTGTGGTCACAGTAATATGCTGAATATACAGTATACACTACACAAGTTTCCAGTTAGTGATAACTAAGCAGTAACCACTAGACTGTTTCACCATACAACTGTATATTGCAATGTTATTCTTTTCATTCTTTGTTTTAAACATAAGAGCCTGGTTGCTACTAAAAAATAACAATACAAAAATAAAATCGCAAACAGTGATCAAACTTATTCACAAATCACAAGAGTGTTTTTTTCCTTAGATATATGTACAATGATTTGAACAATCCAAGAAGAATCATGTGATTGCTTTATGATATAGTGGTTGCCTGATTCTCCACAAATCACATGGATCTGCAAACAAATTTTAAGACAAATCAATAGTTTGTGAATGACTAATTTTCCTGCTTCTGTCATCACTAAAAACATTTTCTGGCTTGAATTTCTCTTATTACAAGCCTCTAGCAAGCATTGTTTGTTTGATGTGAGAAACATTATGATAATAAAATGGGTGTTAATCATAAAATTGCAATCTACTGATACAAAATCTTTTTTTTTTTTTTTTTTTATATGACCAGATGTTTCTGGAAAAAAACATTTTTTTTGTTAAAATATTAAGTGGAAAATGAATATTTCTTGGCTTGCCAGCTCAATATTCTACCCATTTGTTTGTGAAAAGTATAATGTAATCAATTACATGGTGAATGTCTAAAACAATTCATAATGCTTGCTCATTTGCATTTATTTGTTATGCTACAGATATGCCACATCATTTTATCACTTGCTTCTTTCTGTTAGTGCACTTTCCTTGGATTTTACGCTCACCATTTAAGTAAATGGAAAGTAGACAGCATGTCAAAAACTGACAGTATATGACATGTTTTGATGGTGCTTCTTAATGTGATGCAAATAAACAAAGTGATTTAACAAATAAAAACAAAATATTTTTACATCTGGAAAGAGCTCTGAAAAGGCAAATAAAATTGTGAAAAGAGATGTTTGCCATGGGGATTTTCAACTTTCTTTGAGAAGATTTTCTGTTAGAATGTAAAAATGTCTCACTGATACCCATGGGAGTTGTAGATCACAAAACTCTGTATTCTTAAGTATTAAGCTGCAAGAAAATATAGGGTCACAGAAATATATGTACACTATAGATACAGTGGAGATTTGAAGAGCAACATTAAGGTGTAAATATTAGTGTATTACTGACTTTACATTTTATAGCAATCACTAAGGTTTCCTTTTTACTAGCCAACAGTAAAAAGAAAAATCCAAATATTAGGCAGTCCACAAGTGACTGATAAAAGTTAACATGCATTCTGTGGTCATAAAAAGACAAGAGTTGGGTAATGTGTCAACAGCTGTTTTCTGGATTGGCTGATGCCCAAGTACAGTTTATTTTTAACTCAGTATCCACTGCTGTTTTGGTTTAATTTTATTAACCCTATTGCTGCCAGATACGTTTTTGCATTTTTTACGCACATGTTTAAAAAAACATTCATATAGGTCTAAATATTACACAAAACCCCCCAAAATTATATATTTTCTGAAAGCAGACACCCTAGAGAATAAGATAGTGATAGTTTAAATTTTTTATATCACATAATATTATTGCAAAATTTCAGTAAACATTACACTAAAGTGAATTTTAGGGCAAACAAATGCAATAAATTACCCACGTTTTGGTAAAATATAAAAGGTGAGGTTGTGCCGAGTAAAAAGATACCCAACATGCAAAAATCTTAAATTTGCGTATGCTTATGAAATGGCAACAAACTTCAGTACCTTATATTTTTTTATAGACGACTCTTCAAAAGCCCTACGGAGGAGGTTTGGTGCTAGACTTATTGCTCTCATTCCAGCATGCACGGCGATATGTAACATGTATCACAATAGACATTTTCACACATTGGAACCCCAACGTTTGTTTTTAGGTTCATACGTGTGTATATGTGGGGGTGGGGGGGCCTCAAAAAATTTTTGGGGGCGATGTTATGTGCTCGGGTGTAACTTTATTTTATTACGAATTTTTTCTGTCAGTTATACACACTCTCAGTGGCTGCAGTCACTGGATTGTGTATAAACCCCCCTGCTGTCAGGTACGTATGACATACAATATAAAAACAAATGAAAAAAACTGGAAGATTAAGTGCCAACACTTTTTTGCATATCTCTATAAAAAACCAAATAGGTCTTATTCAAGTTAGGAGATTTGTTCACTATTTTTAGTTGTGGGGGAGGGGCTTGCTGAGTACCAATGGCATCTTTGAGTATACCCAAAGGGTGGTTTAACTAGGGGCGAACAAGGTTGTCAAGTGTCTCTAAACTGAGAACAGGCATACTAAATTAACTTTTTGGGTCAAATGTGACCCCGTAACTCCTTTTTTTGTTGTCCTTAGCTGGATTAAGAAAGTAAATTAAAAGAGGCCCAATGTTTTCTTCAATTATTCTACTTTTTTCCATAATTGTGAAGCTGAATACTTCTGGGCTGAATACAAATGAGCCTTATTCAAGTTAGGAGATTTTTTAACTATCTTTACTTGTGGGGGGGGCTTGGTGAGTACCAATGACATCAGTAAGTACACCTAAAGGGTGGTTTAACTAGAGGCGAAAAAGGTTGTCAAGGGTCTCTAAACTGGGAACAGGTATGTTAAATGAACTTTTGGGGCCAAATGTGACCCTGTAACTCATTGTTTTGTTGTCCTTAGCTGGTTTAAGAATGTAAATTAAAAGAGGCCCCAAATGTTCAACTATTCTACTACTTTCCAGAATTGTGTAGCTGAATACGTCTGGCAATGTTTTATGCCTCTTTTCTCTAGGATAAAATGTTGTAATTTGTAATTGTTTGTTTAATATCAATTACCGCTATTCTGAAGGCGTGCCTTCAATATATATATATATATACACACACATATACACATACATACACATACACACACAGCTGTGTTCAAAATAATAGCAGTGTGTTGAAAAAAGTGAATAAAGCTCAAAATCCTTCTAACAGCTTTTATTTCCATACACACAAATGCATTGGGAACATTACACATTCTATTCCAAATCAAAACATGAAGAAAAAGATATCAAATTTGTGTTGTTCCTCTAAAAAGAATTGAAGAACGGTGAATATTAGACTGTTCAAAAAAATAGCAGTGTTTGTATTCTTCTTTACAAACTCAAACATTCACTATATAAACTGAAAAATGTTTGAAGAGTTTGCTTTCCTTTGAATCACTTAATTAATATTTTGTTGTATAAGCACTGTTTCTGAGAACTTCTGTACATCTGTGTTGCATGAAGTCAACCAACTTCTGGCACCTGTGAACAGGTATTCCAGCCCAGGAGGATTGGACTACATTCCACAGTTCTTCTCTATTTCTTGGTTTTGCCTCAGAAACTGCATTTTTGATGTCACCCCACAAGTTTTCTATTGGATTAAGATCCGGGGATTGGGCTGGCCACTCCATAACGTCAATCTTGTTGGTCTGGAACCAAGATGTTGCACGTTTACTGGTGTGTTTGGGGTCCTTGTCTTGTTGGAACACCCATTTCAAGGGCATTTCCTCTTCAGCATAAGGCAGCATGACCTCTTCAAGTATTCTGATGTATTCAAACTGATCCATGATCTCTGATATGCAATAGGCCCAACACTGTAGTATAAGAAACATCCCCATATCATAATGCTTGTGCAACCATGCTTCACGGTCTTCACAGTGTACTGTGGCTTGAATTCAGTGTTTGGGGTCGTCTGACAAACTGTCTCCAGCCACTAGACCCAAAAAGAACAATCTTACTTTCATCAGTCTACAAAATGTTGCGCCATTTCTCTTTAGGCCAGCCAATGTGCTCTTTGGCAAATTGTAACCTCTTCAGCACATGTCTTTTTTTCAATTGTGGGACTTTGCGGGGGCTTCTTGCAGATAGCTTGGCTTCACATAGGCGTCTTCTAATTGTAACAGTACTTACAGGTAACTTTAGACCTTCTTTGATCTTCCTGGAGCTGATTGTTGGCTGAGTCCTTGCCATTTTGGCTATTCTTCTATCCATTTGAATGGTAGTTTTTCGCTTTCTTCCATGTCTTTCAGGTTTTGGTTGCCATTTTAAAGCATTTGCGATCATTTTAGCTGAGCAGCCTATTATTTTCTGCACTTCTTTATATGTTTTCCCCTCTCCAATCAACTTTTTAATCAAGGTACACTGTTCTTCTGAACAATGTCTGGAACGACCCATTTTCCTCAGAATTTCAGGTAGAAATGCACTGTAACCAGCATGTACAACATTTGCTGCCTTCCTTCCTTAAATAAGGGCAATAATTGCCACCTGTTTTTTCAAAGAATGAATGACTTCACTAATAGAACTCCACACTGCTATTATTTTGAACATGCCCCTTTCAATTAGTGATTCAATTACACAGAATCAGCAGCATGCATGTCATGACTGTTGGGTCTGTCGGATTTCTATTACTCTACTACACCTGCTAGTAAATTATTTGCCATGTAGAAATATCATTTCTACCAAAAACAGTGATTGATCAGGTTAGTGATGTCTGACTGCTATTATTTTGAACACAACTATATATATATATATATATATATATATATATATATACACATATACATATACATACATACATATACATACAGCCTCTTGAAGAATATTCCACTCATGTTTGCCTACTTTTACATCTGGGCCCTATAGAAGCCAACCCATTTCTTTCTTCTTAAAATGTATTCTGGCATTTCTGTTTCCACTTTTGCTCTCTATAACAGGAAGATAGAAGACTGTAAAGATTCAAACTGGCAAAATATTTTTCCCAGACATACACAATCTGAGGCACAATCTGGCACCATTCCCAAAAATCAGTTACTTGTGAATGTATTGGACCTATATCCATTTTATTATAAATTTGTTTTATAGGTGCCTAGAACATTGAGAATCTTTTCTCTCTTTATCCTGATTGTGCTTGCATGTCTTATTCTCCTCTAGCATCTATGGTCAGCTTGACTCCCCTTTTATGTTCCCTTCTGTTGATTGCAAAAAAAGTCTAACACAAATATAATTAATTACAGCATATACCTTGACATGAGGTGTGTTTCTCCCAAAAAGGACAAGATCAAGCATCAACATTATGCCTGTAGCAAGGCTGAACATTGTGCACAACAGACATGAATGGTTAGAAAACCTTGTTGAGTTGCTTTTGTTCCTCAGCAGATAAGCAGGACCCATGGCTCCCTCCTTCTGTCCCATCTCACTTTCCTACAGATGCACTCTGAACTGAGCTAAACTGAGCTTCTAAATTTGTGATGTAATTGTTTTTTTTTTTTGACTGAGGACAATTGGCTAATTCCAGTACATCTAAACAGCCTTTTAAACCTGTAAGTAGTTTGAAGATGAGCATCAACACCCTCCCCCCCCACCCACCTTTCGTCTTGCCCTGCTTTCTTTTTTTAACCATTTTAACAAAAACACAGGATTATCCGTAACTCACATACTTACATGCCCATTTAATCCAGCAAATTCACACACTCACCTGCCCAGCGAATCCAGCATTATTCTGATGTGATCCGCTGCTCTGCTGCCACCACAGCCCATTTCCTGAGTTTCCATCTTCTTCTCTGACATCATCATGGGCGGGCTGTCTCTTCCAGGCTCTAGCTACTTCACCCCACTGATGCTCCACCAGGTTCACCCACTGCCTACTTCGCATTCCTGCTCTTATAGTCTCTTAGGATATGTGACGGGATGTCCCAGAAAGCTGTGAGAATAGGGATATATCATTCTTGCCAAGATGGGAATGATGACAGGGGGCAGAGTTGTAGTGCAAACATTTTGTGAAAATAGAAACAAACAAAAAATTAGTTTTTTACATGGGGGGCGTAGACAGAGAAAGTGATTTTCAGAACTGAAGGTCTGCTTTAGGAACAAGGTCTCTTTAGTGAGTAATTTAGAAAAAATAAAAGCTGTTAATGCATAATAAACTGAATCTCTTAGATTGTAAGCTCCAAGGGGCAGGACCCTCCTAGCCCTCTTGTATTGAACTGTATTGTTGCTGTATTGTCTCCCATTATATTATAAAGCACTGAGCAAACTGTTGGCGCTATATAAATCCTGTATTATAATAATAATAATAAATAATAATAATAATTCAACAAAAGCATACTGATTACCTTTTATACCCTTTACAATCTATTTAATTCATCAATGTTCTCTAAATTTTGTTAGGACCACATAGTTGGGAAAAAATGGGTGATACTCACTAGGACAAATGGGCAATACATGCTGGGACAAGATAGGATAAAGAGTGTATATCGCCCATTCAATGGGCACTGTCTCTTGATTCACTCTGTCTGGGATCGGACCCCCCTATTTCCTGGCCCCTATTCCCACTCACCAGACTTAGGTTGTACTCACTATAGAGAGGTAAAGGTGTAGGGATGCAGAGTGGAAAATGGAGATTTCCCCTCCCTCCTTACCCCTTTCTCACCCCCCCCCCATTTTCCAACCTTCCCTTCTGTCCCTTCTCTCTCTCCCAGACCCTCCCCCCCCCCCAACACTTTATTTTTCTCTTTTAACCGTAAGCATTGCTTTTGTGACTATCCCACGCTCTGGTTGATTACCACGTCACTTGCAATTCCATACACCACCTAATGCGTCCTTTAGTACTGACACTTTGGATCTATACTATTCTCTAGCTTTGCTGAAACACTTTCTAATTTTTGAAAAACATGTATATGGCAAATAATTTAAGTGTCTCCTTCTGCCCCGATTGGGTAGACCAGATTGTATTTTCTCTGATGTTCACATGCCTTAACAAACTAGGCTGTTAATATTTCTTCTTGTGACATTGTATTATTTGCCTTGGCCCTTGGGCCTAATTGTACTAAATTTTCTTTCCAATAAAGTATTTGTGGAATTAAAGAGCGTACGTAAAGCAAATGCAAATGCATCATTGTCCCAGGTGAGCAAAGAATATCAGGAATTATCCTGGCACAAAGTGTACACTAAGTGTACAGCAGCAACAATGATCATGATGGATAATCTAGAAAAAGATCAGAATAGAAGATATTTCAATCTGATTTCAATTATAGGGAGTGATATTTCTCAACATACCAGTGATTGCACTGTAATAACACAGACTACAATCGCCAACTCAGACTGTGTTGCCTCCTTTCACCTGGCAGCTGACATAGAACATTGAGTTGCACAGTAAAATGACATGCATGTCAAATATTTAACTTCTGTATAAGTATGTGCATATCTTCCACATTCTTAAATGTCCCTAAAATATGCTAAGAAAATGTCATGTTTCAGTCAACTTTGTATTGAGAGCTTTACACATTAATGTTATGATGTGAAGAACAGAAAAGCACATGTTTACTAAATCATTGGGATATTGTGGATCTGAACACAGAAAACCTGAAGAGGCATTAAGGACCCATTTTCACCACACAGGTCCATTTACCTTGCATGTTAATATGCATTGTATTAACCTCCCTGGCGGTATGATTATTTCAGATTTTTGGTGCTGAAAGCGGTACCATTATTTTGCATGGAAATATGTATTTTTTTTATTGTAGGCTGTAATTTTTAGGAAAAACTCACTGAAATCTGTCCGAACAAGAGTCTAGTAAACATCCCGGGTATGATAAAATTTGAAACACAAAATCATAAATTATAATTTAATAAATAATCATAAAAATAATATAAAAATAATAAAAAATTTAATTCAATAATATAATCAAACCAAAAACACTGAAATGTGAAATAGAGCGCCAAGTTCGCACATTGCTGAGCTCAGTCGCAAAATCGTTTTCAGTTTCTGATGACGAATTTCCCCCACGAATCATTATCACTCAATTCTGTAAGTGGTTCTGATTTACTATCGCTGTTCTCTAGCTGATCTAAACCGCTTTTGACCTAAAGGGACACTTTTTGGACGCCATGGACATTTCTCAGTTTCCAGGCAGAAAGAACAGACAAAATGCAGGCAGGGCGCAGGACAAAGCACTAGGGACAATATGTATGTGAAATAGGTTGAAACAGCAATGTTTTACTGTGTAAAATGAAAAAAAAAAAAAATGACATTTTTTAAAATTTTTAAATTTCCCGCCGCCGGCGGCGGCGCCCGTACGTCCCGACGTCACAGGGACAGGAGACAGAAGCCGGATGCCGGCATCGGCCGGAGGAGATGGCCGGGGACGCTGCAGGGGACACATCGTGGGAGCGCAGGGTAAGGTAAGTGAAGAACACATGCCGGAGCAGTGCCGCATGGTATTCCCGAGTGTAGCTCGGGGTTACCGCTTTTGGTACTGAAATGTTACCCCGAGCTACACTCGGGAATACCGCCAGGGAGGTTAAGGAATCATATTCTTTTGAATGAGCTGCATAATGCAGCACAATAGACCAGAAATTAATCTGGCTGTATTCTTGTTAGTGCAGAGCACCACAACTCATGTTAGTGTGTTACCCCATATTACGGTGCACTGCAATGCAGGTGCATTGCAAAGGTTCATTGTATAAGTGTGTTGAAGTGCTATTCTCACTGAATGGCATCACAGCACGCTGACTCACATAGTAAGACCTGGATCACTCAGAATGTGGTGCATCTGTGCATGGGCAGCTTTTA
Source organism: Staurois parvus (assembly GCF_062004578.1). NCBI lineage: Eukaryota > Metazoa > Chordata > Amphibia > Anura > Ranidae > Staurois > Staurois parvus. The sequence goes on from NW_028318385.1 coordinate 1,805,419, forward strand.
ACTTCAGCTTGTAAGCTTTGACAATAAAACCTAGAAGCTAATTGATTTCTATGCAGAACTGCTCCAGTTTAGTAAATCCCCCCAATGTGTTTTACTGCATGTTTTGGCAAATCATGGTAAGCCACAAGTATTGCTGTGGAGTGAATTGATTGAGTGGGCCCTAGGTAAAAGCCTGCAAAGTTAAGCACAGTATTTTCTTTTTCTGCAGTTAAGAATTAGCACTTAAATGGATAGCAAAGTGTACATTTTCAGTGAGAAAATATTTTGACTAAGGCCCCTTTTACGTTTCTGACCAGGTCCGCCTGTAAGTTTTGAAAGCAGACATCATTGGAAGCTTTATGTAGGTCTATGGGAAGGCAGATGTAAATTCACTTATAATGTGTAAAAAGTAAACACACTTGTGCACATTTACAACCACCTACATCCAATTCCATCCAGGTTCATAAAAAAATAGCAAAGGACTGTAGTCTTTTCAATTTATCTGGACCTAAATGTGACAGATAAGAGCTAGCTTGATGTAAACAGGCACATCTGGCAGCTCATAGATGGAACACGGGTCCACCACAGTCAACTGTCAAAATGCAGGCAAAGAACTGAAAGGGTATGAATGTCACAGAAGCAACATCCATTCCCTTCTGCTCATATTCATCAGGCAAGCTGCTCACAGATCCCCTACTGAACAGAGCGAAGTGTGCCCATGTGAAAGGACCTCTATTATTGCAGTTTATGTCTTAAAAGGAATATGTGGGGGGTAACTTTTTTTTACATTTATATCTGTTTTGTAAGGTAAGGACTAAAACAAAACAAAAAAATAAGAAAATAATCAGATAATTATAATCAACAGTATTTCATATTTAAATTTTCTATGTTTTGCCAGAGATGGAAAAAAAACACCTTCCAGGTTCTACTTCGCAAATTGTAAAAATGTACAAATTCAATAGCTTAAGCTGCAATTTATACACAAAACTGAATGAGTCATTGCAATAGCTGGTTCCTTATCAGACAAATTACTCAATTTCAACCAGATAAAGCCAGCCCTCAGGCAAGCTACTACTGCAATGCTGTAATTTACATAACCCATAGTGCTTTGAGAATTCTTTGTTGTTCATTAAACAAAGTTACTATACACATAACAAACAAATGTAAAAATCTGTTTAGGATATGTCCAATGTAAATTACAAAAGAAAACAAAAAAAATATAATAGACTCAAAACCAAAACATCCATACTAAGGTATAAATATGTATGTTCCAACAAAAGGAAAAGCTTCAAAAGACCCATAAACCATGCCATTGGAGCAAATAGTGCAGTAAATCTGTTTAAGTGCTTAAGGCTTAATGTATGAAGTGAGGCTCTGCTGACTTCTATTATCCATGCATGTTCAAGTAAAAATACTGTGTTTTTTTCCTTGCGTATGAGTGTTTTTTTTTTGCAAAGTTAATTTTCATCACATTTACTAAGCTAAAGGGAATTTTCCCTTGCAAATATCACAGCCTATTTGGCTTTAGTAAATCAGCATCGTAAGGTTTAGTAAGTAAGATTCAAAGACTTGCAATCTGAGAAGGTGCAGTAAGGCACAGCCACTGTGTAGCAATGCAATGAGTAGAACTTGTGTCAATGTATGTAAAGAGCAAACATATTTGCTCTTATATACATACTGTATATTATTTACATAATGGATAAAGAAACAAGATTTTCTTTAAAAAATAAAATAAAAAAATAAAGAAATATATATATATATATATATATATATATATATATATATATATATATATACCCACACACATACAGTATATATGACTTATGTTTAGCTGATCATTTTTACGTATATAACTTAAAATAACATAAAAGACTAAACATTCCCTTTAAAGTAGAATTATGATAATAATGTCAAGAATATATTGGGTTCCTTGCAAATATGCAGTTAATTTGTAATGAATGTGCAGCAAATCCCATTATAAATAAACCCTTACATTTCATTGTCAAGACAGAACAAAATTGTAGCAAGAATCAGTTAAGAAAGTTTCTCTCTGAAAAGTACTAAAGTAAATATGAATGCACTGAACAAAAAATGTATTGTTAAATAATTTTTGCCAACAATTGTTATGTTCACAGACAAATGTTGGTATCCAGCAGCAAGACTAATGGTATATTATGTACTGCAGATAAGAAAATCAATGCTTATTTGAATTTCTTTTATTATTTTATGGAGTTTTGCTGTCTTATTATCTAGGGGCAGGATGAACAAAGCTGCTTTACAAAAGCAGCACACATCAACGTTGCTAATTAATTGGATTAATGGAAGGGCAGTGCAAATTAAGTCTGGCTTGACTAATTTTAATAAAAACTGGATATCAATCCCAGAAGTAATTGGAATATGGATGAAGTAAATTAAGTTAAAATAGTGGAGAGTGTGGAATTCATTAGCCCACCCACTCTCTGTAATAGTTAATATGTAAGCTATTAATATGCAAATACATGCAAATTATTTTTTTTACACAACCAGTGACTGAGATTCTAAAGACCAAAGTGAGAAATCAACAGACAATAAAATGTAATCTTTAGATGAATTTCTAAGAAGCTGTGATATGAGTACCACTTTTCAGTTTTTTGTATACCGCAGGCCACCAACGTGAAATGTGAAATTCTGTAAATTGTAATGGGGAAACAGAATATTGGAGAAACATAAGAAGTAATCTGTCTTTCTAAATGTGGAAATGTGGACCTATACTCTAACACTTTCATAACCAGAAAAGATTGAAACCTGGATGCCCAGAACCAAGGGAGGATTGGAAACGTTTGGCCTGGGAAAGAATGCAACCAACCGACCCTTTCGTTGTAGGGACAAAATTTTGTGAGCCAAAACAAAAAAGGTACCATGGTGCTGCACTGAAAGTGGGTTTTCCTGAGAGATGGAGAATTGTTACATACATCTTCCAGCTTCAGCTTCTGTTGCAGTTCTTGACATTCAGTCACATCATATCTCAAAGCTGAAAAAGAAGTTGATTGTGAGAGATGATGTGATTACAGGTCAGAACAGGGAACACTAAATTATGCCCACCATGTATCACTGACTGCAGATCCCACTCTGATAGATGTCTAAATGGTAAAGTATCCCCACTTACATCAACCCAACATCTCTTAACAGCACTGGCCTGGTGGTCAAATGCCCCTCCAAGTCGAGCCTTCCTCTGCCATGTCAGTAACTTGACAATCACTCTAATTTGCATACTTAAATAATGTTTATATTTTTAAATAATATAAACTAAACTACTCTAATATGGAACAGAATGTATATTAATTAGTTCCTGATCTTTAGTGTAGACTGCAGTGCCAACTATACCCACACATGTTGGCAGGGCAATCATGGTCCTATTTTTAACCCCTTATGCCTAAAGGTAAAACAAATCTTATTACCTGAACCCAGTTTTGCAACTTTGGCATGTGTTAGAAACACTGTACATACCTAGTATATCCAGGTGAATGAGTGCAGTGTCTGTACCTCATTAACAGAGGGAATACAGCAGTTTTCAGTATAAAACATTGTGACAGATTCCCACCTGGTGAGACCTGGTGTATAGGATGTAAGCTGTAAGTAGACATGTCAAATCCCTCTCTATGCTTGCACAGTGATTACACTACACAAGCACAGTCTGCAAAGCTAACAACCCTCCTCCTTTCCCCATGCTGAGCTGAGCTAGGGGCAGCAACAGGAAGAAAGATCAAATAGTAAACAGCAGGGTGTAGCGCTAAAATAACCAGATCAAATGATAATGAGAAATCGGTGGAACCCGAAAACATCAAAAACCAATGAGTAGCTTAAAATCACATAAAATAGCATGAGACATGTATTATTAATACTTGAAAAACACTTCAAATAATTCAATCAAAATGAGAAACACATGACAACAGCGCAACTGTAAATATAGTGATAAAACAGAGCTCTGACATGTCACTATGCAGTGCCTACTAATGTGCCAAGTGTGAAAGAAAGTCCAACATTAAGGTGCATAAGAGATCATGGCAATCTTCAGGATCCAGTAATCCGATCCACATTTGATAGTGATAAATCCCAAGGTATATAGATTGCGCACTCACCAGATACGCAATCAATCTGCGCATCTAGGGATAGAAAGAAAGATCAGTGTATGCAGCTCCAGGTCTCCTGCTCTCTGTGCTGTCTGTAACAGAACAGAGAAACGATCAATCCTAACAAAAAGGCTTGCACAGGTCAGGTTTTTTTTTTATTTTGGCGAGTTGGCATCATCGGGACAACACTGGATGCCGTGATTGACAATGGAGTACATCGATGGAACCATTTTTTTTTTGCTTTTTTGGCTTTTTTTAAATTAAAGGACTTGTCCAAAACTTTGTTTTTGTTCAAATAAAGGAATTTTGAAAACGTCTGGCATATATTTTCTAAATTTACCCCTTTAGTGAATGGGTAGGAGAACTACTCACTCACAAGGGGGGCAGCATTAGGGTGCCCCCTTATTTAAAGAGGTACTCTGATGCTAATGAGCTCCCCTGCCTGCAGACCCCCACAACAGCTGTCCCAGGGTTGTGGGGAAGAGGTCCTTGTCCTCACTGATATGCTCGATTTGAAGGGTTTAGTAGGAATTTAGGGGTGCCCCCACACTTTTATTTCACATTTTGGTGGGGGTTCCCCTTGAAAAAGTTTTCTCAGGCACCCAAGTACAGTCATTGACCTCATCATCCTCTCCCTCCTTGCCACTGAAGCCAACTTAGCTGTATGCTGTGGCTGAGGGAACATGACTGCCAATTTCTTGTCCATCATTGGCATCCCCTCTCTCTAGTCTCATGTCACTTCCTTCCTCAATCTGGGAACAAACATTGGAGCACTGAAATTGCTGTGCATCTTCCAGCAGTATGTGGCTGACACTATATAATAATTCGAATAATTCAGGTGATTCCATGCATGATGGTGGGGCTACAGAAGAAGTAGCTGTGGATAAGGAGCCTGTGGAATAGACCACTTTGGCAGCTGCAGTGGAAGTTGAACTAGTATGAGCCTGGTTGACGGAGGATGAAGATGGCTTAGTTATCCACTCCACCACCTCTTCTGCATGTTGTGGCTCAATAACACGGCCAGCAATGGAAAAAAAAAAAAAAAGGACAAGGATGCATCATGTCCACAACCACCACTTTTAACTGTGAGCACAGAGGCTGCCTGTGAGCTTCTGCCACTCCTTGTTAGCCTTTTTGGAGACATGATGGGGATTTTTATAACTTTTTATTTTAAAGTGTGGGATGGGAATTTGGTGTTTGGGTGCAAGGCAGACATTTATTTTTTCTGCAGCTGGAAAAAAAAATTCAGAAAGCCAAAAAAAATAAAAAAAAGTGAACCACTGTTGATGCACAAAGCAATTATGCCCAAACTATTTTTTTTTTGCTGCTGCGGCAACAACAAATAAAATAGAAATGTAATAAAAGATTTTTAAAAGTCAGAATGCAAAAAAAAAGAAGCAAACCACCACCAACGCAGAAGGAATAACACCTGTGAAACAGAGTGGGGAACGCAAATGATGCAGGAAAAAAATCTGATGCTGCACAAAAAAAAAAAAAATTAAAATTTAACTAAGAATTTAGCTAAGACTAAAAAATAGGAACAGCGGTGATGCAGAAGTGCTGTAAAACACACTGACACCACTACGCTACACATCCTTACATACTGCTAGCTCCACTAAACTCCAGCAACACACTACACAAGGCTGCTGTGTAAGCAGCCTTATGTATTGTGGGGCGTGGACTTTGGCCAATCATGGCTCTCACAGTGCATTGTGCTGTGATTGGCCAAAGCATTGCAGGTGTGTTTAGGTGCATTGCTTTGGTCACTCACAGTGCATTGTGGGGCACTTGGCGGGCAAACAACCCTCTGAATGCCCTTACTGCTTGCTGAACACACAAATGGACGATATTCAAGTCAAGCTCACATTCAAGCCCATCCCTACTGGTAACAAGTAGCAGGTTCAATGCTCCCTGGGGTAAGCACACTTTCAGGCACAAACACCAGTCCAGTGATGTAGTGACAAACAGTGCAGTATTTATTGGTGCTATTTACAAGACCATTTACAGGTGTTGTACAGCACCACCAAATAAACAAAGCAGAAACTCCAAAACAAAGTCCTAGCAATGTCCCAGTACTAACTACACAGATCCACTTCCTAACTAGCAGGCTGAGCAAGCCTAATGCTTGTCAGCCTTCACAGACAATTTTGCAGTTTCCACTAACTTTTGCAGCTCTGTTCCCTAGGCTCAAGAGCACTGACTCTGAGTTCCAGGTGATCCTAAATTGCCAAAATGAAGAAGTGCAAAACCTGAAATGAACAGGGAATTAGAGGTCTCTAAATATGTTCAAGAGGCGCCTAGGAGATGTGTAAACCCCCGAACAGGACTTTTACAGGCTCCCTTTGAGACACTCTGCTACAACAGGTAAATGTTTTTTCTCTTTTGTTTCATTGTTTTAGAACCCTAATAGGCTAAGTGTGCGCTTCATATCAGTCATGTAATGATAAAAGCTGTGTTTAGTCAGCTCTTTATGGCTTTGCAGGACTATCCTTAATGAGGCCATAGTGATTGTGCTTATAGTATTCATTTTTAACTTCTGCTTAAAATTCACAATTATTCAAGACAATTTGTATACTGCTGAACTGAACTTTTACTCTGTTCTTTTTGATACAATTTGCTGTACTTAGTGTCATATAATCATGATGACATAATTGCACTAGCACATTTATAGATGATTATTCGATTCATGCTACAGGATTTAGTTCTGCACCACAGTATGTAATTAAGATGTCATGTAGTACCTATAGTAAATTATATTTGTGCTTTTTGGAGCTATTCCTATTTATATCAGAAAGTATGCACACTGAAAGTATACACCATGCATGTGAATCTGTGTAAAAAATAGCTATCTGGACATTGACCACTGTAGAGGATGTATTTTATATTGTAAATATCTATGGATGTTGATGTCCTGTGCTGATCTAAAAGCCTTGTAAAGGTCTCTAGAGCATGGTCTAGTTGGAAAATGTCACAAGCTCTGTAAATAAATGGTAACTATGACTGCTGTAAAGGTAATGCTTGTGTTTGGCCTCAGATCTTGGCTACTTGCATGTTTTATCCATATTCTCCATAATTTGTGAACTCTGATTAAATAACTTTGACCATTTCTACCACTTTGTTAAGTTACCCAAGTTTCTTTCCTTCACTGTACATCTTCCTTCAATGAGTCTTCCTGACTTGTTTTAACAGTCAACCTATCTTTGATTTACTCTTATCCCTAACCACTCTCCAGGGTATACAGCCTTGTGTTGTATTGTGTTCTATGGATTTCAGACCCAAATTTTGTGCTTGTTTTCTTACCAGTTTGTTTCCTAGTTAGTTGGTTATTGTTGTGTGTACATCGCCTCTTTACTGTTAATCTAAAGCTTGTAGCCAAGCTTGTATCTACTTTTTCTTCAGTACCCTTTCTTCTCTAAGTTGTACACTTAGCCTTGTGATTTTCATTGCTTTACCCCCAGTCTTGCAACCATCCACATTTCCATCCTGTGTCTATGTATAATATTCTGGTGTTCTTCTAGTACTAAACATCTGTCCAGATTCTTACTTCCTCATTAGATTAAATACAGATATGTGTTCACTGTGTAATATGTCCTGGGGAAATGTGCTGTGTGATTTACTTTCAAATGTGGCTGTTGGCACATACTATACATGTGTATACTTTTGTATTTGGGTGCCATTCTGCTAAGATAAGATATGATACGATAAGATAAGATTGATGTGATTGCAATACACCACAAAACTAAAATGCTTTACCTTACGTTGCAGTATTGGGTGGTAAATTACTTATTTTTTCACACATAACACCAACCATAAGTCCAAAGGGCCCCCAAAAGAGAAGGCAGTTTTTAAAAATTGAAACCACAAACTCTGACCTTAACCTATAATTGGTTCTGGAATCGCTTTTCATATTTGTGTCACATTCCTCTTTAGCTGTTTATCTAGAGTGTACATTGGGTTTTAACCCATTTTAGTTATGTGTATGCCTTTGTTCTGACTGGTGCTCCGGTTCCTCCTGATTACAATATGCCTGCTGTCTGATGCTCCTGCTTGCATCCCTATAGACACATGTATGGCTATTGTTGTAATTAATACAGTGGGAATTCTTTGGATTGGTAGCTGTCTGTAGAATTGATATTCAGCCATTGACATGTATGTGTGTTTTTAAAATCACTTTCTTTGAATAAGTAGCAGGTGCTATGGTCATAAATAGAGATGAGCGAAACGAACATGACGAAGTGGAATTCGTTCCGAAGATTTGGAAAAATTCTATTCGCGACGAATCCGAAGATTAGCAAACTTCGGATGCACGAATCGAATTTTCCCAAAAATGGCGGCGACATGTGTGGCGACGGAGAAAATGGACAGAGAAGATGGGGCGGGGATCTCTGGGAAGGCGCGCAGACAAGGCGCGCTGACCCATAATGCATTCATGACATGTGATCGCATTAGCCAATCAGCAGCCAGCCAGCACTGTGTAATGGTGGAGCTATAAATCGCGGCCATCTTAGAATTCTCCATTAGCCTCCGGTCATTCAAGAGAGACAGACCTGTGTGTATTAAGGGACAGAGTTAGGGCCACAGAGACTTTAGGGCCACAGAATCGTTACTCAGGGACACAGAATCGTTACTCAGGGACACAGAATCGTTACTCAGGGACACAGAATCGTTACTCAGGGACACAGAATCGTTACTTAGGGCCACAGCTATCAAAGAATCGAAAATTTAAAGTGACATACACCCTTTTTTTTTTGGTGGCTGTCGTGCACAGTTGGTGCTGCAGTTTGCCGATTGTGCAAAATAAACTGACTTTCTGCTTCACAACCACTATTGTACATTCTAAGAGTTAAATCCATTTACACGCCGGCTGGCGGTAATATTTTTTGGGTGTTTAGTGCATTCCAGTGACACAAACGTACAGTTTCAAGCCAACGGCAAGCTGCAATTGACCGATTGTGTACAATAAACTGACTTTCTGCTTCACAACCACTATTGTACGTTCAAAGAGTTAGATCCATTTACACGCCGGGTGGCAGTAATATTTTTTGGGTGATTAGTGCATTCCAGTGACATAAACGTACAGTTTCCAGCCAACGGCAAGCTGCAATTGACCGATTGTGCTAAATAAACTGACTTTCTGCTTCACAACCATTATTGTACGTTCAAAGAGTTAAATCCATATACACGCCGGGTGGCGGTAATATTTTTTGGGTGATTAGTGCATTCCAGTGACATAAACGTACAGTTTCCAGCCAACGGCAAGCTGCAATTGACCGATTGTGCTAAATAAACTGACTTTCTGCTTCACAACCACTATTGTACGTTCAAAGAGTTAAATCCATTTACACGCCGGCTGGCGGTAATATTTTTTGGGTGATTAGTGCATTCCAGTGACATAAACGTACAGTTTACAGCCAACGGCAAGCTGCAATTGACCGATTGTGCTAAATAAACTGACTATCTGCTTCACAACCACTATTGTACGTTCAAAGAGTTAAATCCATTTACACGCCGGCTGGCGGTAATATTTTTTGGGTGATTAGTGCATTCCAGTGACAGAAACGTACAGTTTCCAGCCAACGGCAAGCTGCAATTGACCGATTGTGCACAATAAACTGACTTTCTGCTTCACAACCACTATTGTACGTTCAAAGAGTTAAATCCATTTACACGCCGGCTGGCGGTAATATATTTTGGGTGATTAGTGCATTCCAGTGACACAAACGTACAGTTTCCAGCCAACGGCAAGCTGCAATTGACCGATTGTGTACAATAAACTGACTTTCTGCTTCACAACCACTATTGTACGTTCAAAGAGTTAGATCCATTTACACGCCGGGTGGCGGTAATATTTTTTGGGTGATTAGTGCATTCCAGTGACATAAACGTACAGTTTCCAGCCAACGGCAAGCTGCAATTGACCGATTGTGCTAAATAAACTGACTTTCTGCTTCAAAACCACTATTGTACGTTCAAAGAGTTAAATCCATTTACACGCCGGCTGGCGGTAATATTTTTTGGGTGATTAGTGCATTCCAGTGACATAAACGTACAGTTTCCAGCCAACGGCAAGCTGCAATTGACCGATTGTGCTAAATAAACTGACTTTCTGCTTCACAACCACTATTGTACGTTCAAAGAGTTAAATCCATTTACACGCCGGCTGGTGGTAATATTTTTTGGGTGATTAGTGCATTCCAGTGACATAAACGTACAGTTTACAGCCAACGGCAAGCTGCAATTGACCGATTGTGCTAAATAAACTGACTTTCTGCTTCACAACCACTATTGTACGTTCAAAGAGTTAAATCCATTTACACGCCGGCTGGCGGTAATATATTTTGGGTGATTAGTGCATTCCAGTGACACAAACGTACAGTTTCCAGCCAACGGCAAGCTGCAATTGACCGATTGTGTACAATAAACTGACTTTCTGCTTCACAACCACTATTGTACGTTCAAAGAGTTAGATCCATTTACACGCCGGGTGGCGGTAATATTTTTTGGGTGATTAGTGCATTCCAGTGACATAAACGTACAGTTTCCAGCCAACGGCAAGCTGCAATTGACCGATTGTGCTAAATAAACTGACTTTCTGCTTCACAACCACTATTGTACGTTCAAAGAGTTAAATCCATTTACACGCCGGCTGGCGGTAATATTTTTTGGGTGATTAGTGCATTCCAGTGACATAAACGTACAGTTTCCAGCCAACGGCAAGCTGCAATTGACCGATTGTGCTAAATAAACTGACTTTCTGCTTCACAACCACTATTGTACGTTCAAAGAGTTAAATCCATTTACACGCCGGCTGGCGGTAATATTTTTTGGGTGATTAGTGCATTCCAGTGACATAAACGTACAGTTTACAGCCAACGGCAAGCTGCAATTGACCGATTGTGTACAATAAACTGACTTTCTGCTTCACAACCACTATTGTACGTTCAAAGAGTTAAATCCATTTACACGCCGGCTGGCGGTAATATTTTTTGGGTGATTAGTGCATTCCAGTGACAGAAACGTACAGTTTCCAGCCAACGGCAAGCTGCAATTGACCGATTGTGCTAAATAAACTGACTTTCTGCTTCACAACCACTATTGTACGTTCAAAGAGTTAAATCCATATACACGCCGGGTGGCGGTAATATTTTTTGGGTGATTAGTGCATTCCAGTGACATAAACGTACAGTTTCCAGCCAACGGCAAGCTGCAATTGACCGATTGTGCTAAATAAACTGACTTTCTGCTTCACAACCACTATTGTACGTTCAAAGAGTTAAATCCATTTACACGCCGGCTGGCGGTAATATTTTTTGGGTGATTAGTGCATTCCAGTGACAGAAACGTACAGTTTCCAGCCAACGGCAAGCTGCAATTGACCGATTGTGTACAATAAACTGACTTTCTGCTTCACAACCACTATTGTACGTTCAAAGGGTTAAATCCATTTACACGCCGGCTGGCGGTAATATTTTTTGGGTGATTAGTGCATTCCAGTGACATAAACGTACAGTTTCCAGCCAACGGCAAGCTGCAATTGACCGATTGTGCTAAATAAACTGACTTTCTGCTTCACAACCACTATTGTACGTTCAAAGAGTTAAATCCATATACACGCCGGGTGGCGGTAATATTTTTTGGGTGATTAGTGCATTCCAGTGACATGAACGTACAGTTTACAGCCAACGGCAAGCTGCAATTGACCGATTGTGCTAAATAAACTGACTTTCTGCTTCACAACCACTATTGTACGTTCAAAGAGTTAAATCCGGTTTTATTTTTGGGGTGCTTATTGAATTAAAGAGTATGTCAGACAACACGCAGAGGAGTGGCAGAGGAGGCAATGTTTCAGGAGCGAGCAGACGTGGCAGCAGAGGAAGGGGTCGAGGCAGCACTAGTCGCAGCCAGAGGCCAGTGCTCCCGGTGTCATCCAGCGGTCGTGTCTCCACCGACAACCCTGCCGTCATCGATTGGTTGACTCGGTCGTCTTCCTCTTCCCAGGTCACCTCTGACACCTACAGCCAACGGTCGGTGGGTACGTCAGACACAACCGTTAGTTGGCATGGCCCGGGAGCAAGCCCACTGAAATCACGTGTCCTCGACCTGCCCCTGTCCTTTGGTGTTCCCTCTCCAAGCGAAGTATCGCATGCTGTGGGCTCAGCCCCACTGTACAGTGAGGAAGAGCTAACAGAGGGCGGTCAGGAACGGGGGGAGACATCCGCCTCTTCAGCAGCCAGGCGAAGAAGTACTGGCGAGGAGAGTGGCTCGGTAGCCGGTCTAGAGACAGGTCTGTCTCCTGACCCACACGCAGCCGAGGGGGCTAGTAGTGACACGGAGACCCTAATTGATGATGATGAGGCTGATCGCACTTGGCAGCCTCGTCGTCGTCAGGCTATTGCTTCCGCATCATCAGGAGAAGAGGGTGCCAGCTTGCCAGCAAGCAAAACAGTCGGTGGGTTGCCCAGGAGGCAGCAGGGTCGCAGCAGTGTCAGTGGAGCCAAACGGCCACGGAGTAGAGCACCAGCTCCACTGCAGCCTACCACCACGGCCAGTAGTGGTGCCGGTGTGCACGGAGGAAGTAGCAGTCAGCCAGTGAGGAGTAGCGGGGGCAAAGTTTCCTACTCGGCGGTGTGGCAATTTTTCGTCAAGCCGCCCGAGGAAGTAAACGTAGCCGTATGTCGACTATGTGGCCAGAAAGTCAAGCGTGGCCAGGGGGCCAATGTTGGGACTACAGCGTTGCGTCAGCATATGCAGCGTCGCCATTCGGTGGCCTGGGAAAACCGTGATAAAGATACGGCGGTTCTTCCTGCCCCAGCCCCCGCTCCATCACCCGCTCCGTTACTTGCTCCGTCACCCGACGTCAATCGCCCTCTATCAGCCAGTCAAGGCTCCAACACCTCTGCTGAGGGGAGTTGTCGCTCGTTGGCCTCTTCCGCTCGTTCAGATGCTCCTTCTCCTGCTACTCCTCTTCACGGATTCCGTCAGCAGTCTTTCTTGGAATCCGTTTCCAAGAGACAACAGTTTGCGAGCACGCACCTGACGGTGCAGAAGCTGAACGTCCTCCTGTCCAAGTTGCTGGTGCTGCAGTCCCTCCCTTTCCAAGTGGTGGACTCAGCACCTTTCCGAGAAATGATGGCTTGTGCCGAGCCGCGGAAGAGAGTGCCAAGCCGGCATTTCTTCGCCAAAAAGGCAGTGCCAGCCCTGCATTCACATGTAGAAGAGATGGTGGGCCAGTCTTTGAGCATGTCGGTCTCTGCCAAAGTGCACGGCAGCGCCGACGTGTGGAGCTGTAACTACGGTCAGGGACAGTACATGTCATTTACGGCCCACTGGGTGAACGTGGTGCCGGCACAGCCGCACCAGCAACTTGGACAGGTCACGCCGCTTTTGCCTACACGTTTGCACGTCCTTGGTCCAGCAAAGATGTCCGCCTCTACCACCTCTTCTTCCTCCGTGTCCTCAGTCGCCACCCCCGTGCCAAGTCCCATTACCCGACCGGCATATCACATGTGCAGGGCGCAACGGTGTCACGCTGTGCTGCACCTGGTATGCCTTGGCGAACGTAGTCACACAGGGGAGGAACTTCTGAGTGTAATGAACAGAGAAATCGACAGATGGCTGTCTCCGCGCAAACTGAAAATCGGAACCATGTTGACCGACAACGGAAAGAACATGGTGTCTGCTCTGCATCAAGGAAGGTTGTGCCATGCGCCATGCATGGCTCACGTGTTCAATCTGGTTGTCAAGCGGTTCCTAAAATCCACCATCCCACTGCAAGACATCCTTAAAATGTCACGTAAACTTTGCATGCATTTCAGCCATTCCTACACCGCAAAGCACACCCTCCTTGAGCTGCAGCGGCAGAACGGAATTCCACAGCATCGCCTGATCTGCGACGTTGCAACAAGGTGGAATTCAACCCTACATATGTTAGACCGCCTTTACGAACAGCGAAAGGCCATCACCGATTTCCTGATGTTACAAGCGGATAAAGGTACTCCCCTGTGTAACTTCGATGTCAGCCATTGGCAGCTCATGCGTGACACCTGCCGCTTGCTCAGGCCCTTTGAGGAGGCCACGCTATTCGTGAGTCGGCAGGACTATGGGATGAACGACGTCATTCCTCTGTTGCACGTCCTGGAACAAATGCTGTTAACAATGGCTGGTCAGGGTGCGGTAGACGTGGCGCACAGATCTCAAAGCCACATGACCCCTGTGGGGGCAGGACAGGAAGAAGAGGAGGAGGTAGAGGAGGACATTGGTGCTCAGGAATTATTGAGTGAAATGGGTGGTTTTTCCACTCAGCGGACAGGAGTGAAGGAGCAGGAGCATCTGGTAGAGGAGGAGGAGGAGACAGAGGACCCAGACGCACCGTGGCAGTATGCTGTGGAGATGGAGGCAGGGAGTCCCTCGCATTCCTTGGCACAAATGGCCCATAGCATGCTCGCTTGCTTGCGTAGCGACAGCCGAATAATAACCATCAGACAGAGGGATGACTTTTGGCTGTCCAACTTGTTGGACCCTCGCTACCGTTCAAAAATGGTGGCCTTTTTCACACCTGCTGAGAGGGAGGCCAAAATAAAGTACTATAAAAACCACCTATGTAGTCAGTTGGTCTCTGCCTTTCTGCGCCAACATCCATCCTCAGACACTGTGGGCCCTGTGCGCTCGCGTTCCGCTGCCATGGCAGCAGGGGAGGGGTGGGGTGGGAGGAGCAGTGGCAGCTCCACCAGCAGCGGCTGCCTCAGTCTGCAGTCGATGATGAGTAGCTTTCTTCACCAGCGCAGTGAGGAAACTACTAACCAGCCGCAGCAGCAGCAGCATCAGGTGGACCTGGAGCAGGACCTCAAACAACAGGCTTGGGCCTACTTGGACAGCACCCTGCCAACTGAGGTAGACAATCCCCTTGACTACTGGGCAACGAAACTTGACCTTTGGCCCCAACTAGCTGAATTTGCCCTTGAAAGGCTGTCATGCCCGGCCAGTAGCGTGGCATCGGAGCGCGTGTTTAGTGCGGCAGGAGGTATTGTAACTCCGCGGAGGACACGACTGTCCACCCAAAGTGTGGAGAGACTCACGTTTGTGAAAATGAATCAGGCGTGGATTAGTCTGGATTTCAAACCACCAGTTCCTGACACAACTGACTAAATCCGCCATGAATCATGCCCCAAACATGTTATTAGGGACAAATGGAAGACCTCCACCTGATCCGTACATTTGTATATATATTTTATTGAGAGGCTGCTGGTCGGCCGACTCATGTTTTGCACATTTTTAATGACTTATACTCTGCAGGTCGGGCCCCTCATGAATTGGGGTTTTTAAATTATTTATACTTCGCTGGACGACCGTCACATGAATTGAACCTTTTTAATGACTTATACTCTGCTGGTCGGGCCCCTCATGAATTGGTGTTTTTAAATTATTTATACGTCACTGGACGACTGTCACATGAATTTAAACTTTTTAATTATTTATAGTCGACCAGTTCCAGACCGATGGAATAGCAATTTTTTTAAATATTTATTTGACACGTGTTGTCCATCTCATCAATGAGGTGGACTGTTTATTTATTGGCCACGGTTTGGCCCCCTCCTGTTTCTTACATTGTTAACTTGTTGTATCGGTCACGGTTTGGCCACATGTTTGGTTGTCTTGTTAAGATTTTCTGTAATGTACACAGTTACGCTTGACTTGTCGACTTTCCACAATCTACTAAGGTATAGCATCGCATCAAAGTTTTTTTTTTTTTTTTGGTGTAAACCGGGTGTCGGCAACCCGCGGCTCCAGAGCCGCATGCGGCTCTTTTTCACCTTGGCTGCGGCTCCGGAGCACACTGCCCACCAGGTGGCAGGCAATAGGGCAGCAATGGGCAAACTACGGCCCGGAGGACCTTTTAATCCGGCCCGCGGAGCTAGGCTCCCGCTAGGCTCCTCTCACAGTCCGCCCTGAAGACCGGTGTAGCATGAAAATCTGTCTCCTATGAGGATCTGTCCCCCTCGACGTATCTGCGCATGTGCCGGAGATCGCCGATCGGCTGCTAATGCCTGAAACTGGCACATGCGCAGATACGTCGAGGGGGACAGATCCTCATAGGAGACAGATTTTCATGCTACACCGGAACGGCGCGGGAACACGGCGAGGGGAACGCGCGGAGCAAAGGTAAGTGAATTGACACAGGGGGGACTTGGGGACTTAATATGGGGGATGAATTAATATGGGGGATTAATTACTATAGGGGGGATGAATTACTATATGGGGGATGAATTACTATGGGGGATGAATTACTATGGGGGATTAATTACTATATGGGGGATGAATTACTATATGGGGGATGAATTACTATGGGGGATGAATTACTATGGGGGATGAATTACTATGGGGGATGAATTACTCTATGGGGATGAATTACTATGGGGGATGAATTACTATATGGGGGATGAATTACTATGGGGGATGAATTACTATATGGGGGATGAATTACTATATGGGGGATGAATTACTATGGGGATGAATTACTATATGGGTGATTAATTACTATATGGGGGATGAATTACTATGGGGGATGAATTACTATGGGGGATGAATTACTATATGGGGGATGAATTACTATGGGGGATGAATTACTGTGGGGGATGAATTACTATATGGGGGATGAATTACTATATGGGGGATGAATTACTATGGGGGATGAATTACTATATGGGGGATGAATTACTATATGGGGGATGTATTACTATGGGGGATGAATTACTATGGGGGATGAATTACTATATGGGGGATGAATTGCTATGGGGGATGAATTACTATATGGGGGATGAATTACTATGGGGGATGAATTACTATGGGGGATGAATTACTATATGGGGGATGTATTTTCAGTTTTAAAAATGTGGCTCTCAAAATAAATTTCAATCGTGGTTTTGGCGAGATTTGGCTCAGTTGAAAAAAAAGGTTGCCCACCACTGGCCTAAGGCTATGATTGTGATTATGATGATACACTGTGGCCCTGATTAACCCTTTGCTTACTGGGCCCTTAAACCCCCTTCATGACCAGAGCGCTTTTTGCAATATATGCAGTGTCGGATTTGTTTTAAATGTTGCAATGGTTTTGCGGCTCCCAGTCTTTTTTTCCCTCTCGGAAACGGGTCCAAGTGGCTCTTTATGTCTTAAAGGTTGCAGACCCCTGGTCTAAACCATTTCTTATAATGTCAATTTGTAGGATACGCCGCTGTAAGGCGACCTACTTTTTTGTCACTGTGTAGACATCTATTTATAGGCCGATGTTTGGCCAGAAAGATATATTTAGTAATAACCTAGCCGTTCAAGCCGCTCACTGAACACCTCGGGAATTGCTTTGTATATCTGTCGCCTTAGGGGCCGCTGTCTGGCGACATAATTTTTTGTCACTGTGTAGACATCTATTTATAGGCCGATGTTTGGCCACAAAAATATATTTAGTAATAACCTAGCCGTTCAGGCCGCTCCCTGAACACCTCGGGAATTGCTTTGTATATCTGTCGCCTTAGAGGCCGCTGTCTGAACAGCTCATGAATTGCTTTCTATATGTGTCGCCTTTGAGGCGCTGGCTGGACAGCTGATGAATTGATTTGTATATATGTACTTATTGTCCGCTGTCCGGACAGCTCATGAATTACTTTTTGTATATAGCCTTCCAAACCACTCTCAGAATAATGCAGGCCATAGATGGGTCGAAAATCGGCCGATTTTTTGGCCGAAAATAAAATCGGCCAATTTTCGGATAGTTAGTGGGCGATTTGGTCGGCCGTTTTTCGGTATTTTGGCCGTTTTTTTTTTTCGGTAAAGTTGGAAAAAAATCGGCCGATTTTGCCGATCGGCCGATTTTTGCGGCAATTAGTGGGCGAATAGGCCGATTTTTTACCGATAAAAAAACTGCGCATGAGCAGTGACCTGCAAGAGGAAGACAAAAAGAAGAAAAAGAAGAAGAGGAAGAGGATGAAGAAGAGGATGAGGATGAAGAAGAAGAGGATGAGGATGAAGAAGAGGATGAGGATGAAGAAGAAGAGGATGAGGATGAAGAAGAAGAAGAAGAAGAGGATGAGGATGAAGAAGAAGAAGAGGATGAAGAAGAAGAAGAAGAGGATGATGATGATGATGAAGAAGAGGATGAGGATGAAGAAGAGGATGAGGATGAAGAAGAAGAAGAAGAGGAGGAGGAGGAGGAGGATGATGAAGAAGAAGAAGAGGATGATGAAGAAGAAGAAGAAGAGGATGAGGAAGAAGAAAATGAGGATGAAGAAGAAGAAGAGGATGAGGATGAGGATGAAGAAGAAGAGGAAGAAGAAGAGGATGAAGAGGATGAGGATGAAGAAGAAGAAGAAGAAGAAGAGGATGATGAAGAAGAAGAAGAGGATGAGGATGAAGAAGAGGATGAGGATGAAAAAGAAGAAGAAGAAGAGGATGAGGATGAAGAAGAAGAGGATGAGGATGAAGAAGAAGAGGATGAGGATGAAGAAGAAGAGGATGAGGATGAAGAAGAAGAGGATGAGGATGAAGAAGAAGAGGATGAGGATGAAGAAGAAGAAGAGGATGAGGATGAAGAAGAAGAAGAGGATGAGGATGAAGAAGAAGAAGAAGAAGAAGAAGAGGATGAGGATGAAGAAGAAGAAGAAGAAGTAGGATGAAAATAAGAATAATTCCAGTCCAGCAAAAAGTGTCTCTGCAGAGAGCTCCGCTATTTCTGACAGTTCTCTGACAGTTCTTTGACATTTACAGCGGTTGAAACATTGTATCTATTTGTTTCCGAATAAAAACATCTGTATCCTAAATGGAAATAAATAGATACAATGTTTCAACCGCTGTAAATGTCAAGGAACTGTCAGAAATAGCAGAGCTCTCTTCAGGGACACTTTTTGCTGGCTGTAGAAGGGATGAAAATCGGCCGATTTTTTTTACCATTGATGGCAACGTCGGCCGCTTGAACGACCGAATTTTCATTTTTTAAAAGAAAAATCTGCCGTTTTTCTCCCCATCTATGGCCTGCATTAGTCATGATATTCATGCTGTGTATAGCCTTATAGGCCAATGGTCAATCAAGTCATGATTGTTATAGTGTGTATAGCCTTATAGGCCGCTGTCTTTACAACTTTATAATTCCATGCAGTATATAGCCCTATCGGCCACTTTCTGGCATCCAGTTGCTGTAGCCCCCATCACCACACTGTGCCACGGGCCCCTGTACCGCCTTCTCATACTGCTGCCAGATCCATCCTCTGCCATGTGCGTCTTTGTCGTCTGCTCACGCTGCTGGGTTCCAGTTTTAAACCTAGGCCTGTGTATGGCTTCCGAATACTGCTGCCTCCACCGCCACCCTGCGCCATGTGCCTCTGTCGTCTGCTCACGCTGCTGACGGCTTCCGCTTTTTAACCTAGGCCTGTGTATGGCTTCCGAATACTGCTGCCTCCACCGCCACCCTGCGCCATGTGCCACTTTTGGGGCTCCTCACACTGCTGCCAGGTCCATACTGATTCATGGCCCCCTGTACCGGCTCCTCATGAACGTGGTTCAGCGGGTTTGCATCACTTAACGGCAAATCGTTGACAAATGCTGGGACGTTCAGTGTTGTGCGCATTAAGCCAGACACCAAAGGGCAGCACAGACCTGTTATTACTCGCTCAAGCATGGCTGAACAAAACCAGTCTCTACCACAAATTGGACCCAGACCTGCCCAGGGTCTCGTAACTAGATTGCACGGAGGAGTAGAGTCTGTTATCGGAATTAAATAGACAAAACGCCACACCAAAAAGAGTGGCTATTTCCAACACTTATTCCAGAAAGAGGAACAACCCGTTTCATATACGGCCCGTAGACGTTTCACGTCTGCCACATTCAGTCGATTTAAGACGCAAGCTCCACTTCCTGTGGTCTCTGACCGTCGATATACCTTTAAGTGTCAGCTTTGAAGCTATATTCCCTCCGGAGCACTGACACTGGTGCCCTTCCGTCAACATGCCTTTAAGTTTCAGTTTTCAACCATATTCCCCACAAAAGCCAAACTCTTGGATATCCCAGAAGCTGCTCAGCGAGTCAGGGCAAAAAGCTCCCGGTTCGCAGGTTGTTCCGTCTTATGGATGGAAGTACGACGGTATATGATCTTCTTCGCACCCACGGCATTACCTCATAAAATTTCTGCATTGCATCTGCAATCACAATGCTGACTTCCCGGATCGCCACTCAGCCATTGGACTCTTGATAGTCGTCTCCCCACACTGCTGCTGGGGGGACTTATTAACCTAGGCCTGTGTATGGCCTTCAATTGAAGCTGCTTCCGCTCCGCCACTCTGCCATTGGACTCTTGATAGTCGTCTCCCCACGCTGCTGCTGGGGGGACTTTTTAACATAGGCCTCTGTAAGGCCTTTAATTGAAGCTGCTTACGCTCCGCCACTCTGCCATGGGCCTCTTGGGTATCCCAGAAGCTGCTCAGCGGGTCAGGGCAATAAAGCTCCCGGTTCGCAGGTTGTTCCGTCTTATGGATGGAAGTACGACGGTATATGATCTTCTTCGCACCCACGGCATCACCTCATAGAATCTCTGCATTGCATCTGCAATCACAACGCTGACTTCCCGGATCGCCACTCAGCCATTGGACTCTTGATAGTCGTCTCCCCACACTGCTGCTGGGGGAACTTTTTAACCTAGGCCTGTGTATGGCCTTCAATTGAAGCTGCTTCCGCTCCGCCACTCTGCCATTGGACTCTTGATAGTCGTCTCCCCACGCTGCTGCTGGGGGGACTTTTTAACATAGGCCTCTGTATGCCTTTAATTGAAGCTGCTTATGCTCCGCCACTCTGCCATGGGCCTCTTGGGTATCCCAGAAGCTGCTCAGCGGGTCAGGGCAATAAAGCTCCCGGTTCACAGGTTGTTCCATCTTATGGATGGAAGTACGATGGTATATGATCTTCTTCGCACCCACGGCATTACTTCTTAGAATTTCTGCATTGCATCTGCAATCACAACGCTGACTTCCCGGATCGCCACTCTGTATGGCCTTCAATTTAAGCTGCTTACGCTTCGCCACTCTGCCATGGGCCCCTGTACCGCCTCCTCTTGCTGCTGCCAGGTCCAGAGTGTGTCATGGGTCCCTGTACGGCCTCCCATTGCTGCTGACTTCATCGCCAGACTCTGCCATGTGCCACTTTCAGGTCTCCTTACACTGTTGGTGGGTTCCATTTTGTGATAGGGTGCTGTATGGCCTTCCATTGCTGCTGCCTCCACCGCCACCCTGCGCCATGTGCCTCTGTCGTCTGCTCACGCTGCTGACGGCTTCCGCTTTTTAACCGAGGCCTGTGTTTGGCTTCCGAATACTGCTGCATCCACCGCCACCCTGCGCCATGTGTCTCTGTCGTCTGCTCACGCTGCTGACGGCTTCCGCTTTTTAACCTAGGCCTGTGTATGGCTTCAGAATAATGCTGCCTACACCGCCACCCTGCGCCATGTGCTTCTGTCATCTGCTCACGCTGCTGCCAGGTCCATACTGATTCATGGCCCCCTGTACCGGCTCCTCATGAACGTGGTTCAGCGGGTTTGCATCACTTAACGGCAAATCGTTGACAAATGCTGGGACGTTCAGTGTTGTGCGCATTAAGCCAGACACCAAAGGGCAGCACAGACCTGTTATTACTCGCTCAAGCATGGCTGAACAAAACCAGTCTCTACCACAAATTGGACCCAGACCTGCCCAGGGTCTTGTAAGTAGATTGCACGGAGGAGTAGAGTTCGTTATTGGAATTAACTGTGAGGGACTTTTAAACCTAGGCCTGTGTATGGCCTTCAATTGAAGCTGCTTCTGCTCCGCCACTCTGCCATTGGACTCTTGATAGTCGTCTCCCCACGCTGCTGCTGGGGGGACTTTTTAACATAGGCCTCTGTATGGCCTTCAATTTTAGCTGCTTACGCTCCGCCACTCTGCCATGGGCCCCTGTACCGCCTCCTCATGCTGCTGCCAGGCCCGTTATCTGCCATGGGCCCCCGTACCCACTCCTCATGCTGCTGCCAGGCCCGTAATCTGTCATGGGCCCCTGTACCGCCTCCTCATGCTGCTGCCAGGTCCAGAGTGTGTCATGGGTCCCTGTACGGACTCCCATTGCTGCTGTCTCCATCGCCACACTCTGCCATGTGCCACTTTCAGGTCTCCTCACACTGCTGGTGGGTTCCATTTTGTCATAAGGTGCTGTATGGCCTCCCATTGCTGCTGCCTCCACTGCCACACTGTGGCTCCACACTCTGGCTTTGGCCCCGTGACTGCCCAAATGAGTGAAGTGTGCGGTGATTCTAAGATCGACGGCACTCATCTGCATGTCATACTGACTGACAGTATTATTTCTCTTCCCCAGCAGACTCCAAGGACATTTAAATTAAAGGTACAGTGTTCTGCACTAATATAAAGGCTCTCTGAAGCCTAGAAACACCCTTTTTATAAGTTAAATTCGCAGCGAATATATTCGGCTCGAAGCGAATTTATTCGGCGAATTCGGCGAATCAGCCGAACCGAATTTTTGAATAATTCGCTCATCTCTAGTCATAAAGACTTGGAGTGGGAAACATACTTGCCAAAGCTGATTATCTGCCAATGATCCCTGAAACAGTTTTATCTAGGCCTCCAGTAGGCTTTGAAATGTGGAAATCTGCAGGCATTAGAGTGTACTGAAATCCTGCATCCTCTCCTGAAGACTCCTGGGATGTATAACTTAATTTGCCTAGGACAGAAACCAGGAAGTGACTTAAGAAATGCAAAAAAAATGTAAAGAAGTAAATATTATATACTATACTTTCATATCTGTTTACCAATGCTAGCAGCATAAGGGCTAATATGTCAATATGTTGGTATTCACTACTTCAGTAAAACAGTTGGAACACAGCTTCTTGCGATTATCTTCATAAACAGTGTCCCCCTAAGTCCAGGGTAGCTCTGATAACAAAAGTAAATAGCTGGAGGAATAACAAACCCTGCATACAGGTAGGGTAGCTGGTGCAATTAGGTTCCTGCCTACATGCCAGTTCTGACTGTGGAGATATTCTCATTTGGTTACCAATCTCATTCCTTGCTTCTTTTGCTTCATCAAATGTAGTCTCTCTGAGTTGCTGAAGAAGGGAAGCAGAGACATGTATCTTCCCTGAGCATGTCCAGAGAACCCTGAGAGTTGAGAAACAAAAAAGAAGTTAAAGGGACCTGTGCTTGAATCTGAGCATGGTGAAAAATTTGTGGCTCACCAATTTAAACAGGATTATCAAAAAACCTGTATGAGCCTCTTCATGGCAGGATGATACACTGTCTCTTTTTGACATTACATAAACTTAATCCAGTTGCACCAGCCATGTTCTAGCAACTTTATTGAATGTCACTGGGAACAAACATCCCGCTACATTCCTCCACTCTGGTGCATTTTCTCAATTTCTAAAACTGTAATATGGGTTCTGGTTCAGAGAGAAATAAAAACAGATATGAAAGGAAAGAGAGGAAAACAAATAAATAATTTAACAGAAGAACTGCTGGTGCTCCGCATTGTAGATCAGAAAAAAAAAAAAATCTATCTTGAACATAGGATTTACATACCTTATGTTATACTTTGCCAGAGGCCTTGGAATACATGATCCAATTAATGCATTTCTTATAAAAGTTAACATAAATATTTCCTTATGGACTACTGTTAGCCCATAAGGAAATATTTGTGTTAACTTAACTTTTTTTATTAGCATTGCAGGTGTAATCGTTACTTCAGAGAGATTTGGGTCCTCAGTACACTTTCATTGTCTGGTAATTGTCAATCTAGTATCAAATAGGATATGGGCTATATCCTATATGGTCCTATAATCAGGAAGATACAGGTCAATTCCTCTACTGAAAGAGTAACTAAAAGGCAAAATGTTTTTGGACAGGGGCATTAGAACTCCTGTCAGGTTTTTATTGCTGTCTGTGCCCCCTTTAAAGAGATTCACCCCATTTGTCCTGTTAACTGTTCTCATTGAAAGTAAAAAAAAAAATCCCACATTTCTCATTGTCCCTAGAACTCTAAGAGATGGGAAACCTTTCAATGGGGACACTCGATCTGGTAACCCTGGTGACAACCAGGAATTCTCTTACTTGGAAATGAAGGGACATTTCCCAAATAGGACGCAGATGGCAAAAACAATAACTTTCCATCACTTTATCCGAAATGGAAAAAATATGCCTTTATTTAATTTTAATAAGGCCAGCTGAGGTGAGTATGGCATATAGCTGTCAGGTCAGATAGTATTTAAACACTAATACCACAAAGCTCATAATGAGAATATGCATTAAATTACCAATATGAATACATTCCCTCCAAAAGAGAGGAGAATGATTGGGAAAGAGTTCAGAGGCAATTGTTATGGATAGATAAAAACTATAGCACAAATTTGGCAGACAATAGTCGGGTATACTATACAGTGGCTGGGCAATATGTAAACACCTTGATTGGGCAGCAATATAAAAAAGGAAGAGACAAGGAATATTATAAAAAAACCTAGAGCAAAAATTACAGTGAATTTTGTCAGAGACAAGAGGGAGAAATATTGTAGATTAGTGCTGCACATTATTTAGGCCTTTTTAGTAGGCTGCATTTAAAAAGGGAGATACAAGGCATATTAATGCAGAAATAAAAATTACATTAGATTGGGTCAGAGACGTGAAGCAGAAATATTACAGAGAGGCATGTATTGCTTTTTTTTTAATAAGCTGTATTTGAAAAATGAGAAACCATGTTTTATCTACATACAAAAACTTCAGTGAGTTATGTCGGACAAGAGAGGTTGCCCATTGTGTACAGGAGGACTTTTTAGTAGGACACATTTTAAGAGGGAAAGATGAGGCATTTTTATTCAGAAACAAAAATTGCTGTGGATTATGTCAGATATGCAAAGCAGAAATATTGTACAGTCAGCATTGAACAAACTGGAGTAAGATGCATTTTGAGGGCACACGGCATACAAATTTTCATCATACAAATCCACATCTAAGTGCATATATAACACAGAAAAAACAAACATTCTTCACATGTAGCATTACCCCCTTAGGATTTGCTGAGTTATTTTTGGGCTTCCTGTCACTCTGAACATGTATATTATATAGGGCGTGCTTGTTGGAGCCCAACCTCTGTAGCTGTAAGATAAAAGGTGCCAGATGGATACCAGGGATGGATGGAAGCAGTTACACTGAGGCAGCTCTTCTTAGAGTGGAAGCAAGGCTTTAATGCAGTAACAAGAAAAAGAGAGGAAGGCGCCTCTAATTGCAGTATTAACAATTTATTTAGTAAACAATGGAAAATTTGCACTTACAAGATAAATGGTTAAAAAAGACTCATCGTGTGGTAGGTAAAGAGGTCTGAAGAAGGAGCCTATTGAGCATGCTCCGAAATGCATTACAGCCCCCTTCACCTGCTACATCTGACTGCTCTCCAAGCTTCATTTTTGATGCACAGGCACATCCTGGACTCTACTTCCTGATCCTATAGGAATAGTTTGCTGCTGGACGGCTGGATGTCCCACCTGGATCCAATTACCACACGGTGAGTCTTTTTAACCATTTATCTTGTAAATGCAAATTTTCCATTGTTTACTAAATAAGTTGTTAATACTGCATTTAGAGGCGCCTTCCTCTCCTTTTCCTGTCACTCTGAACCCCTCTCTGAAAGCCCAACCCCTGCTGCTGATGTCACAGTGCTCTTCTGACCAGAGTAAATTATCACCAGAAAATAAACTCATACACAGATTGGAGTGAACAAATATGATGTTTATAGTAAACTTGGATGTGAGCTCAGTCAAAGAGTACAAAGTGGTATATGTGTACATAATGGCAATTACCAGTTTTAGTAATGCTTAGCAAAGAAAACAAGTTCAGTAAAATCTCAATCAGTGTTGGTAGGCCTCCTATTCAGAAGGTAATCCAAAACCTCAAACCTGAGGTGCTTCTAGTCCCCAGTGATAAAGGAAACTATCAAAGGTAGAACTAGCTCACTTTGAGCCTTCAGGATCTGATGGCAAGGTTCAAATCTGAAATTGAAAAGAGCTTGTTTAATTAGGGTAGTAAATGCAGTGAGAAATCTTCTGTGCGCTCGTTGGGGCCTGGTTGGTGCACTACAACAATCCAGACCTTTTAAGTAGGAAAAGATGAAAGTTGCAGTCTCTCAAAGGATTACTACCAGGGAAGAAAAAGGAATAACAGATACTATCACTTAACTTGGGCGGTGTTTCTTTAGTGCACTAAGCAGATTGCAAGCTTTAGACAAAAAGGTGTCAGAAGCTGGCAATAGCACTTGATGGCAAAGGTCAACTTCTCTCTGGGCTGCAGTAACTAATGGCAATGGTGGTAGATGTTCCTGTAAGGGTAGGCCAAAGGCTAAGAGAAAAATTATGTGGTTTGTCCTGCAGAAGGAGTGCACTGGGGCCAGCTCTGATTATTGGCCTATGCTGCAAATGTGTTCTATAGTAGCGGCCGGGGAACTAGGCCATAACAAGTGTTAACTATATGCAATGTCTGCAACTGTGACCGATTGAAAAGAAATGTCAGTGTTCACTTGTTCGGCTTGTGTATAAGACTCTCTAACCTGATTTGTGGCTTCTTGCAGGTCCTGATGGTCTCTCTCTCTCAATGGATGAGGGCACCCAGAGGTTCTCTGATCCCCATTGCAGTACTCAGTTTGGTTACAGCACTCTGAGTAGCCTGCTGACAGGATGTCTTTCTAGACTGGCAATGCGATGGTCAGCGATCCCTCCTGGCTCCTCTCCTCTCTTCCTCTGCAGCCTGATTCAGTACTTTGGCATCCTACACAGCTCTCTCTCTCCACTTCTGTTCTCCAGCTCTTTCCATTCTCACTTTCTGTTCCTGTTCCCCGAGCTTCTACATTTATATGCCTCCACCCACAAGCAAGCTCTTCTGGCAAAAATGTAGTTCCCCATTTAGCAGCCTTCTAACAAAGTCCTACAGTTCAGACTATAAAATCCATAAAGCTTTTACCAGAGTGTGTGTCACTGAGTTGCAGGACACTGCCACCTTGTGTCTTTTAACATCCTGCCGTCAGAATAATAGCAGGGTGTTACACACATTAAAATTGACACAAAGTGCGTATTTCTGGAGCTGGCAGGTAGAGCTACCTAGCAATGTCAGGAATGAAATTATTTTACTTTTAATGTGTTTTGCTGCTAGTGGATTGTCTCTGCTTTGTGACATTGTATTTTACTGATTCTGATAAAAGCAAAGTGACACAAGGAGCATGCACAATAATTCTACAAGTTCTTTTAGATTTAATTGGCTAAAGCACTTTGCCATTTAGCTTTGAAAAGCAAAGTACATTTTTAACATTAAAAAGTAAGGAATTTGGTGCACACTGCATGAGTGTAATTTTAACACATTTCTGGGAAGCCTTATTTGATAATTTAATAAAATACAGATATCTTGAGGACAAAAAGCATAATAAAGTGTTCATTTTTTTTATATGAACAAAAATATAATAAGGGAATATTTGTTCATATTGCACATACAGTATTGCAAACATCCCGTAGGGGGCAGAACACATGAACCTAAACTCCTTGCTTTAGACCTTCTGTGCTGGCTATCACCTGTAAAGGTCCAATCCTGGCTGACTTCATTTTCATCAAAGGGAGACGCTACTCCCTGCCCCAAGAGGTGACTTCCCCTGTCTCCCCTTGCTTGGGCTCTACGACATTCCCGTGCCTTTTTACGAGTGCGCTTCTAAAAGCGCGGTCCTTCTAAATTCCTTAAGACTATACTAGCCCTTTTACCACTAGGGGGTTTACAAATTTCGCTACCCTTTGTAACCTGGGGTTGACTCCTAAGCTTTAATTGCCCGGTACCTGTACTGTTTCAATGTGCTCCCTTAATTTCCATTAGACCAGCCCTTTTTACTTTATTTAATTTTGAAGGGGTTATATTTTTTAACCGTTTAGTAATAGATGTGGGCTCTTTTATTTGGGAATCAAACTCTTAACGTCCCTTGTTAAGGTTTGGGCCAGTTCCCTTAGTCCTTTCATTCTTAAAACTTGGGAGTTTCCTGGACCTTTGGAAATCTTTCCCAAAATGACCTTCCTGACCCTGTAGGGGGCCTATTTCTAGACTCTTAACCTCTCTTGTGTCTGTTAAGCACTCATTACCTCTTTCAGGATGACCAGCTACCATGTCAACTTGACCACCAGGTCTACCATTCTTTTTGTTATCACACACAGTAATCAGACAATCTAAATTCATCAATACATTTCCCTTTTTATCATTATCAAAAATATTCTTGTCAGAGCTCATTTCACTAGTAATTGGCAGGGCAGTGTCTGGAGAGGGATTACCCACAGTGGAGTGGGCGTCTCCCATGGAAACATCACTATCCACTGACTTCACTGTCACAAAAGACTCTGCCAGCAACTGTCCTGATGCCAAACCATCCTTACATAATTCTGCATTTGGGTAGACGACCCCAACCACATCACATATACATGTGTCTTCTGGCACTTCTGCCCAAACCTCTGTCCTGTCCAACAGTACTCTGGTGTGCCTCTCATACAGATTACTGCTATGAAGCAACCCAGCAATGCACTGAAAGGCAATTTTCACCATTACCAACAAGGATGTTATCACAGAATTCCTCTATTGACCATCTTTGTCTTGTATAGCCTGTAATACCCAGCTCCAATTAGCGGGACTCCGCTGTACCAACTCTCCCGAACATGGAAGAGACAGCAAGGTATACACCGGCTGTACACTCCAGAAGGTTAACATTTCCCTCAGCAGGTCTGTTATAAAAAGACAGCCCGATTCTACACATAAGACCTTCCTGGAGACATGGAGACACTCATTTACTGATGCCTCAGAGGTGGTGCTTCTTAACAAAGCTTCCTCTTGGCTGGAGGTACCCAATACAATAACCTGGGGCTCTCCCAGAGTGTAACCAGGTGTAGGATTCACCCAAATACTCTGAGGCTCAGTGTCAATGAGCTCTTCCATGGCTTCTCTATGGATATCAGTTTGGTTTACCACCCCATTAACTCCTTTATGGGCTGTGGGTAAAACTTCTGCTGAGCGTTTATCCTCAATGGTGCCTTTTACCAGCGGTGGGTTAATTTTGGCATTCTGGACTAATAGCTGCTCCACAGTCCCTCTATTCAACACAGCAGAAACCATGTCCACCCCATTGCTACCCACCGAGGCCTCTTTCATTAAAGCTAACAAGCTTGTTGCCCATCTCTCCCAGTCCATCTTCCCTGTGATCCCATCATAGGTACTACGCAGTACCACTACAACTGCTGAAGGAAACACAGAGGGACAGAGTGGCTCTGTATCAGACCCCTTACCTATATCTTCACCATCCATATCACACTGGAAGACTCCATTTCTAGGCACAGCAGGTTGCAATTTCCTACTCTCAGCACCGTGCACTAGTGGAGTGTCATTCACTACAAAAACTTTTGCTTTAGTGGATTGCATTAACCCATCATCATTATGAATACGTTCATACCTTTTAGATTTACCATTGCCAGACTGAAATAACAAATTATCATCACTCAATTCAGATACACTGTGGTCCACCAGAGCAACATCATAGTTATTCTGGGTTACCTTAACCACCGTTGCTAGGGGAGATAACACATCCTGCTTAGTGGTCACCCCTACTACATTTAATTCAGCATTCTGTTTATAAGACATTGGTGCAACCCCAATATCAGTACTCTTTACATTGACATTTTAACCGTTGCTTCCCCACTAAACAAAGCATTATACAGAGGCAAGCCATTCTCACAATCACCAGCAGTGGGTTTCCCAACTGGGAGTTTCCCATATTTATAGCAGAGAGTCTCAAAGTCAGTCTCAATCAGTGCATTAGTATCTCTCACATTTATCTCAAAAGTACCAGTCTTACCCACCACTGTTACAGGCTTCACCTTCTTCACTTGAGTGCGTGGGATCTGGATCCTTTTGGTCATCTCCTCTGCTTGGCTTTGGCCAGCCAGTTCATCCATGCAGCTATAGGATGATACTGTGGCAGGCACTTCTGACTCCTTGGCACCCCCTGCAGACACAACAGGTACTTCCTCAATGTTGCTAGAGGTGGCTGCCAACATTATTAAACACGAATCTGGGCTTGCAGATGAAGACTTTTGCCCAGTAGCACCCTCATCAGTGGTATTCCATAATCTGGGGCAGGTAAAGATACCATGCCCAAACTGACCACATTCCAGGCAGGGTATGGTTCCACACATAACATTCTTGGGATACGGAACAACATCTCCCTTATAGCCCCTTCTCCTGTTTGGCAGGCTGTCTCCTGATGCTATGGGAGATGGCACTCTCGCCGCTGAATTTTGAGGGTTCCTCAAGATGCGCTGAACTCTCATCTCTGCGTTGCCACACTCCTCTGCAGATGACACTTCTCTCCTAAGGTCCGCAGGCCTGAGGTCACAGGTGTTGCCATGGGCAACCACATTATTCTGAAACATTTGGGCAGCCTGTTGCTCCTTCCTGGAACTCCAAGCAGGCTTCCCAATTGCATACCCAGACCTTTGTCTGGTTGTGTCACCTTGCACTGGAAGCTGGGATAAAGGACATAGTGGCAGGACACCGCACTGCCACTATATATAAATATATATATATATATATATATATACTTCACACAAAAGATTAAAAAAAACCTAAACCTCAAACAAAGTTCCTAAACCAATATGAACCCCCCCCCCAAAAAAAAAATAGAAAAGGGGAGCCAGCAGTAGCTAAACAGCAAAAGAAGTTGCTGCTGACACATACAAAAATGTAGCTCTAAAAATATCTGTTTGGTCTAATTACTGTAAACACCTTGGGCAGTATACACTGCAATGCAATTCACAATGATGGATCAATTTAAAGCACAGTGAATACAGGAATGATACACTCTCTCCTACACTTTGTGTAGGCCACTGCACCACACTGTAATACAGCAGTGGTC
Organism: Staurois parvus; assembly: GCF_062004578.1. Taxonomy (NCBI): domain Eukaryota; kingdom Metazoa; phylum Chordata; class Amphibia; order Anura; family Ranidae; genus Staurois; species Staurois parvus. The sequence goes on from NW_028318385.1 coordinate 1,836,486, forward strand.
ATAACAGTACTATCTCTCACTGAAATCACTGTCAGCTGTCCCTCACTACTCTGAATCCAATACGCACTAACAAAAAGGAGAGGGCAGGCACGTTTACTAAGCCCCATTACTGACCATACTTTGCTGTATGACCACAATTCTCATGCATTGAGCTGTGAGGAATTTGCTTTTGGCGCTAAGGTTAACAAACCCATAAGTTCTCAGCTTGGGCAATATTATGCAATGCAATGCAATATCAGCTATGAACACAATCCATCAGCAAACCTAACCTCATCACCACCCAGCACATTTAAGTTATTAGCAAAACAACCTTGAATCATTCAAAATAGTGTATCAGTTACATGTAAAATATGGTTCATTTCACAAATTGCATATCAATGAGTATGAGAATCTGTATTATATATCATTATCTATAATACATAATTTTATATAAATATATATATATATAAAATCATTATTATTATTATTATCGCTATAATTTATTATTTACATTATTTTTGTTATATACAGTCAATTTGCATTGCATTGCATGTGGTATTAGGCACTCAGCAAAAAACCCTGATAGTCAATTTATTACCTGACATTTTTTAAAAGTAATTTGTAAGAAGTGTATAGGGATTACTTTATATAGAATTGGTATTATCTTTAATAGCTAATGATTATGGATCAAGGTGATGTTGAATAGATACAGATGCATGTTGTCAATTTATTTATTTTTCCTTTTGTAAAGTTAAAATAAAAATGTTGCCCTTTAGTTAGATACTAGCCAGTGACTTTAATATGGTAGCTGATATTTACTCTAAATATTCTAGTGCTATATATTACAGAGATAACTGCAATGGAGACTATCCGTATGCTATTCTACAATAAACAGAGGAGTGAACACATAATGCTTAGTCGGAAAGCAAGTTTAACTTGTACAAAAATAAAAGAGAAAAGGCTTTAATGCACATGTAATTAAAGCTGGAACAAGAATACATATCTGAACACAAAGCAACGAGGCCAAGCACATCATATTTTGTCACTAAGAGGTTACTTGAACTAACAGAGAGATTATTAGCAAAGCTTTTGCTAAATGATACACAAAGTACAAGAATGAGCATCTTCCCCTTACTCTTCAGAAGTTAACAAGAATGACTTAATTAAGGTATGACTAACTTGTAATAAACAGAGCAGAGAAAACGAAGTTAAATTGATTGTGAGTGTAATGGTTCATTCTCTTCTACATACACTCTGAAACCTTTGGAATTCACTTTACCTTCAGTATAGTTATACAGTAGCAACTCTAAAAGGTCTAGTTGTTTGCCTGTTACATTTCCATTCAACTAGACTAGAGGGCTGTCATTTTTGCAGTCATACCGTCGCATTGATAACAACCAGTTATGAGGGACCTGGTTTAAAAACTAGACAAATGATCAATTGCAAACTTTGGGTTTCTTCTAAATAATTACATGAAGATATGTGTGGTCTACAGAAAACAATTTAATTTCTGATCAATAATTTCAAGGGTTTCTAATTTGTTTGATTTTCTGCAGATCAAACAGATCTACCAGACAAATTCCCCTGATTGTATTAAAAAGCAATACAACTCTAATTATCAGGTTAGTAGTTTTTAGAATTACAAACAGGATGCCCAGAAGAGGAAGGTCAGACAGAGTTACTTCAGAGGGGGGCTGTATGGCCTGGCCGCAATCTCAGGACCATGCAGGCTTCACAACTGTGGGCCAGTGAGGAAGAGAGACAAGTTTGCTTAGGCCCCACTCTGGTATTTAACTAAGCCAAGGTGCAATACCATGGCCAGGCAAATTACTGCATGATGTTAAGTTGCCCTGGTGACAAACTCCACCTCCTGCTGTCCGGCTACACACAGGAGCACAGTCTTTGTTTTTGGTGGGCATTGCAGCGTACAATCAAGGGGACCACACTATACCCATCAAGTCTAGGGGTACACAGTGGACAGGTGTGTTGTAGGGAAACTGACTGTCTGGTGCTCAGCTGCAAAGGAGGCTTGGGTCTACAGAGTCCAGCTACCTGGTGCCCAGCACAGAGGTGGTGTGTGCTGCATGTGGGCACAGGGGTATAGGGGGCCACACAAGGATGGTGGGAGGCCCCATGCAGGGAGCAGGGGAATAATTGGGGGGAGCAGGATGATCTACAACACCAAGCAACTGGAATCTTTAGAGGGATTTGCAGCAATATTAGCCGCCATATTTCTCTCAGCACTGTACATATGTCTTTCAAGTATTCAGATAACACAGGATGAATCAGCACAAAATAAATGAATTCAGGGCAGAAATACAAACTGAGACTGATCTAGTCAGGAGGAGAACACAGAGAAGAGACTGCTAAATTTCAAAGCTCAGTGGACACTTTGGCCACACAGACATTATGGGATTATCCAAGCAGATCCTTACTCTTATAGATGTTAGGTCCACTAGTAAGGTTTGAGTTTGAACACCAAAGTAACTTTGAAAATTCAGAGCTGGTATCTCCTATTTGGACTCTCTGTGGTTTAACAACTCTGAACATTAAACCGACCATCATCTGTTTGCACTAAACACATATGGTTATAAAAATTGATTAGTATCTCCTGCTGTATCCATTGGCTGCTTTTGGTGGTACATCTGTTCAATGCTGGTTTTACAAAAAAAAATTTATGGCAGCTATTAGGGTCTTGGTCAATGGGATTTGAGCTTGTGTCAATGGCATCAGTTTGCCATCAGTTTGTTTGCTAATAATATCATTGAGAGTTGCATTTTACCTGCAGTTGACCTCCCTCTGACCTGCATTTGACCTGCTTAAAGTGGATTTTGCATTATGAATATAGTATATTCTACTTGTATGGAAATACAAAACTCATCTGGTGCAAAGAAAAGTTTGTTCATACAGGCCCTTAAAGCCCTAATCTCCCCACACACTCCCAATAAAGAGAAATGCACACACACAAAAACACATTGCCCTTAAGGAAACATACTTCCCTACAATATATGTAACAGCATTGCTTTATGGTTGTTTATTCAAACTCTATAAAATAACTCATCAGGGATTTTTTTTTTCTCAGAATTTTCTCTAAATATTACCTGATCATAAAACAGAAGGTAGGGACCAACTTGCCAGTGGAACACATTCAAAGAAGCCACTAATTTCTAGTTACAAACATTCTGTAAATATACAACAATCAAATTAAAGCATGAGTAAAAAATGAGCAAGTACAAAATGAGCAAGGAAAACTTGAATTATATCTAGGTAGCTAACATATGCTTTGTCTACAGAAATGATTCACACATTCTTAACAGTATCAGTGTAACACTGCCAGTGGCAATCAGCTGCCCAGCACCGTCCCTTCTGATCACAGCTTGATGTACTCAAGAAGCAAACTAACCCATCACTTTGTTTTGACTGAAGTCACCCCTGCTGCTTTCTTTCCTCTGTCTTTGCTGTGAATATGCAGCTTGCCTTGAGAAATTGTTCCACTCCGACTGCTCAGAACACACTAAATGAGATTACCACGCACTGCTTTCACAGTATTGCTAGACAGTTCATTTACAATTATGTAGCTTACTGTTTAACACTACTGCTTCTTCCTCTTTGTGGCATATTTTATTTTTAGTCTGAGATCAAAACAGGTGGCATATGGTACTGTTTCACACAAAAAGAAAGCTTTGATGACTTTTAATGATATAATATAACCCAGTTTTCCCACTATTGCATGTGGGTTCAGGAATGCCAGAAGTGATCTCTGTTTAAACAAAACAGAAAAAAAGAATTTAAAGAAGAAATTTAGACTGCTTGTGTGTGTGTGTGTGTGTGTGTGTGTGTGTGTGTGTGTGTGTGTGTTTTTATAGAACATTTAGAGATTAAACTATGGAGGATTAGTTAAAAAGGCTACGTAGCTTAATTTTTATCAGCTTCATTCTGTTAGGTCCTTTAAAAAAATGGGGCTAACAGTAAGCTAAGGGTATAATTTATTTGCTCTTTTTATTTGTTGTAGCATTTGATTTTCACAACAGTGGAGTGTTGTCAGGAGAGTCTAGCGCTCCTGATCCATCACAGCTGCTGGTCTCATTCCATTATCCTGGTTTTGGCTATGATGCACTCTCCCTGTCTGTCTGTGCACCTCCAAGGTGATTGATGTGGCCAGTCTTTGGGTGGAGAGCAAACCTGATTTAAGCCAGTCAAGCCTGCAGTCTTATGCTTGTAACACGTGCTGCAGGCTCCCTGTCTGTTTGTTCTGCTCTGCTGTTTGGATTCCCTCATTGAGGACCGTGGGTCGGATATTGACTACTCTCCAAACTCTGCCTGCCTTTTGACTATGGATCTGACCCTGACTATTCTGAACCTTGCCTGTCTTTAATCTGGACTGTCATTGAACCACTCTGCCTGTCTGCCAACCACTAGTACTTGTTTGCTGTGCTCAGTTAGTGCCTGCCCCAGTGTGGTAGACAGGCACTATAGTATTGTGTGTAAATCCTGGGGGCAACTGAGTATCGGTAAGCCAGCTTGCCACATGGGAAAGGGGGCTGCTATAGATGAAGAACACAGAAGCCAGCTATAGTGTCTAACCACCTGCATTAAGGGTGTGACAAGTGTGCTGTTCATTTTTGCCCCAGCTGATTTTAGCACACATCTTGAACTCAGTGCAGCTGGGCCTTTGAGACTGGATTCAGCGTAAATTATCTCCCAGATTTTATGCAAATTTTGCCTCTTTAAAAAAAATGCTAGTTGTCTAACTGTCATGCTAGGCCAGTGGTTTTAATGCTTTGGAAATACTCACTCAGGGCAAGTTTGCAGATTGACTTGACTCTGACTTTGCTGATCTGCATGCTTGTCCCAGGACAGTTACTCAGATAGCATTGAAGTCAGGAGATCAATATGAAAGCCAGGTAGTAAGCATTTTTGAAATAAGGTCAGCAGAGGTAGCCTGGATGTTTCTTTCACTACAAGTGAGCAGAATACTAAGTAAATGGACGAGAGTGCCACAGGTTTGTATTAAGTACAATAGAAAGTTATTACAAGTCAAATAATATAGCCAATGCAGTTTGAGACATCGCAACTTCCCCCCTTCATTAGGGCTGAAGATAACATAAAACAACATACTGTACATAAGTATACATATATGCATGTGTATTGTTATAGCCTCTTACCTGAAAAAAAAACTTCTACTGGACCTAATACTGGAATACAAACTTGCCATGCTCTTATCTTTTTTACATACTATTTTGATCACTCGAGGGACCCCTAGGATGTCTTGACTGACAGAGGGCAAGGTCAACATATCAAGCCCAGTGGGTCCAGTGCTCCACCAACACACACTTCTCTACAGCTGACAACAGAGAAAGAACAAGTGTTCTTTTTGTTTTAGTATAGATCTACAGGTGAAACTCGAAAAATTAGAATATCGTGCAAAAGTTAATTTATTTCAGTAATGCAACTTAAAAGGTTAAACTAATATATGAGATAGACTCATTACATGCAAATCAAGATAGTTCAAGCCGTGATTTGTCATCATTGTGATGATTATGGCTTACAGCTCATGAAAAACCCAAATCCACAATCTCAGAAAATTAGAATATTACATGCAATCAATAAAACAAGGATTGTACATAGAACAATATCGGACCTCTGAAAAGTATAAGCATGCATATGTACTCAATACTTGGTTTGGGCCCCTTTTGCAGCAATTACTGCCTCAATGGTGTGGCATGGAAGCCATCAGCCTGTGGCACTGCTGAGGTGTTATGGAAGACCAGGATGCTTCAATAGCGGCCTTCAGCTCTTCTGCATTGTTCGGTCTCATGTCTCTCATCGTTCTCTTGGCAATGCCCCATAGAGTCTCTATGGGGTTCAGGTCAGGCGAGTTTGTTGGCCAATCAAGCACAATAATCCCATGGTCATTGAACCAGGTTTTGGTGCTTTTGGCAGTGTGGGCAGGTGCCAAGTCCTGCTGGAAAATGAAGTCAGCATCCCCATAAAGCTCGTGTGCGGAAGGAAGCATTAAGTGCTCCAAAATCTCCTGGTAGACGGCTGCATTGACCCTGGACTTAATGCACAGTGGACCAACACCAGCAGATGACATGGCTCCCCAAATCAACACAGACTGTGGAAACTTCACACTGGACTTCAAGCATCTTGCAGTGTGTGACTCTCCATTCTTCCTCCATACTCTGGGTCCTTGGTTTCCAAATGAAAAGAGGACTTTGAACCACTGAGCAACAGACCAGGTCTGTTTTTCTTTAGCCCAGGTAAGACGCTTCTGACGTTGTTTGTTGTTCAAGAGGAATACAACATTTGAAGCTCATGTCCAGGATCCGTCTGTGTGTGGTGGCTCTTGATGCACTGACTCCAGCCTCAGTCCACTCCTTGTGAAAGTCCCCAACACTTTTCAAGGGCCTTTTCCTGACAATCCTCTCCAGGCTGTGGTCATCCCTGCTGCTTGTGCACCTTTTTCTTCCACACTTTTCCCTTCCACATAACTTTCTATTAACGTGCTTTGATACAGCACTTTGTGAACATCCAACTTCTTTTGCAATTACCTTTTGAGGCTTTCCCTCCTTATAGAAGGTGTCAATGATGGTTTTCTGCACAACTGTCAGGTCAGCAGTCTTTCCTATGATTGTGATTCCTACTGAACCAGACTGAGAGACCATTTAAAGGCTCAGGAACCCTTTGCAGGTGTTATGGCTTAATTAGCTGATTAGAGTGGGACACTTTGAGCCTAGAATATTGCACCTTTTCACAATATTCTAATTTTCTGAGATTGTGGATTTGGGATTGTCATGAGCTGTAAGCCATAATCATCACAATTATGACAAATCACGGCTTGAACTATCTTGCTTTGCATGTAATGAGTCTATCTCATATATTAGTTTCACCTTTTAAGTTGCATTACTGAAATAAATTAACTTTTGCACGATATTCTAATTTTTTGAGTTTCACCTGTATGTTTATTACTTATAGGGATGACCTATAGTTTGGGTTGACCATGAGTTGATCAGAAATCTAGTTGTTTGGAGTTCAATAAAATAGCAAACTATTTCAATCAATTGTTGTGATTGCAACCATTACCAATCAAGCACTTTCTGGTTTCTAAACTGTGGTCAGGTGGCTTGGAAGGGCCAATCATGTTTTTTTCAATGTGCAAGCCCCTTCACTATTTAAAGTGGTTGTAAAGGTTGAAGATTTTTTTTCTGTGTGTGTCTCCCCCCACAGCCCCACCAATTACTTACCAAGCCCGATCTTGACCCAGCACTGTGCATGGGAGCAGAAGCTCTCCTGGGTCTCTCTTTCTTCATTGGCTGAGACTCAGGAGCAAGCACACGAGTGCCCCTATAGCAAGTGACGAGGGGCAAGGAGCACCATTGGGGTACCCCAATAGAGGAGGATTGGGGCTGCTCTGTTCAAAACCATTACACAGAGCAGGTAAGTATGACATGTCTGTTATAAACAAAAAAAACTGAGCCTTTAATTTCACTTTAACTCAGGTTTCCCAAGTGTCTTGTTCATTCTGTGTTACCACAGATACAGTATAAAGTAATTTGGGAATCCTCACAGAAGGCAGGAAGAGCTCATTGCTACTGTTCACATGCAGTCACAGACACACAGTAGGATAGATTTACTAAAACTGATGCACTGAGAATCTAGTGCAGCTGTATATGGTAGCCAATCAGCTTCTAATTTCAGTTTGTTCAATTAAGCTTTGGCAATAAAACCTGAAAGCTGATTAGTTTTGTACTGTCCAGCTTTAGTAAATAGTCCCGACTGTGTTGTACACTTATCTAGCAGATTAGGGAGATATTTAAGAATGTTAACAAGAACAGTTAGACACTTGTGATGATAGCTGAAGACATATGTTAGTTTTTACACGCAGTTACAGATGTTTTTCAGAGAGGTGTCAGGAACAGTTTTATGCTTGTGGTCAATGCTGAAAATGTTCATAGCTACTATACAGCCAACCAGCTGTTTGGCTGTTGTACCCTCCACTTGTTTTATCTTTTCGGGGAACTTTTGCTTTAAATTTTGTTTAATATTTATAGACTGCATACTGTATATTCACTGAAATATTTTGGATTTTATTAAGTAAAATAAATGTACTGAAATGTTTTTTTTTAATCAAATGTTGTCTGGTGTGGGTTCTGTTAAAGGATAAGTTCACCTTTGGAACATGTTACTGCTCTGGAGTGCCGTGGTAGTTCATTGAAGCTTCCTGTCAGTATATCTGCTTGACCGTACATCCCATACAGCAAGCATATATTCTGACAGGTCTACAGGAGACCTGCATGGTATCAGCGATCTACTGATCACTTGTGCAATGCTTTCCAGACTACTTTGGACAAAAATAATAAATGCACATTTTTTTTTTTTATATTAACAATTTTTATTGGTTTACAAGTAAATCAAGTGTTACAGAAAACAAAGAGAAAATAAAACAAGCAAAACATAGAGGTACATCGATGGCTAAGATTACATTTGGTCAGGACCAGTGGAGTCATATAGTGACAGTGCGAGAAAAATCAGG